>NC_139683.1:43056567-43656567 GCF_964106915.1 Podarcis gaigeae
GATTTTGATGTTGCTTACTAGGGAGTCTGTAAGATTGTAAACGTGTAGCTAGATCCATGCATATTTATTAAGAATCAAATCTTTACTGGAGAATATAAATAGCATAGGATTGTAATCTTAAATCAATTTGTTAGCTTCATTAATACTGTGCAATGAACCTTGGTGCATTTGTATCTTTAGTATCATTATCAAGAAGCAAGGTCAAAGGCAAATAATTGCTGAGTATATGCTTTCAGTAAGCTGAAAGTTGCTGTTTATGTTTTTGTTAAGTACAACTGCAACTTGTACATTAATGTTGCTCATTGAAAAATGAGAAGCATCATGTAGCTCAGATTTTCAGAAGGCCACTGGGAAGCATCTGCCGTAATCACTGAAGTCATCCTGTATCTTTCTAAACATCATATCTTACAGAGTTTGTTAAGGCACTGAAGTGCTTAAAAGACATTCACACAATCATCATAGCAAGCCAATAATTAAAATATTTAAACAAGAAACTTAAGTCAGCAGACTTGCAATTATGTTTCTCGGGTCCAGACAATTGCATATTCAGTCAAAATGTAATCACTGGCATTGCGTGGAACAACTGAACTTCCTCAGTGAAGTAAGTCCACAAAAGGCATTGTAAGTTTCTTGGGGCAGAGACTTGCTTTTTCATATGCCACAAAGTGTCATGCACACTGATTGTCAGTGGAGCGGCAAAGGCATTGTGGCATTCTGTACCTGACTTCCCAATAACAAGCATTGCTAACACAGAAAGGAAGGGAGAGGGGAGAGGTGTGGGAGCATAACAAGGCCAATAAAATGCTCCTGTCACTCTGCCACTGCACCCACACTGAACTTTGCTCTCCACACCTCACCCCTTTGCCTCTCAGTAAGTGGTAGCAGTGCTTCCAGTCCAGAAGCCAGGTTCACAATGCCACCCTACTATATTGTGCTATATTGGTGAGGATGGTTATCATCATCTTCCCTCTGAAAGCAATCCCATCATTCGACAGGAATATGACAAGAGAAATGTCAACAACAGGAGCTTTTCCAGTCCAGGAATGGAGTGATGGGAAAGTTTCACTTCTTGCAACACCTATTAAGTCTCATTCTTCTGATGTGTAGGAAACTAAGACGGGTTGTAGAATGCCAATTTTATTTCTGGCAAGGCTTCTATGCATTTAGCTCTCCCCCCCCCCCTTTCAACATAGTTTTGTTGGGAGTGTTTACACCTAGACTACAGTCAGATCTTGGTATCATGCACGCTTTACCCGGGGGCCTACAAAAATCAGCTTCATGAATGTTGGACAGAAAAGAGGATGACCTTATTTAGGAAGCTTAAAAGTGCAGGCAATCTGACCCTTTAGCAACATGGGCTAAACGTGACCTTCTAGGCCTTTCTTTCAGGCCACGCGTCTCCACATGCCAGACACCTCACTGGCGCTGCTCCATTCACTCTTTGAGTGCTTTTGCCTGACTGGAATGCATCCTTGAACTGTGATAGTGCCCCTTACCTGCCTGGATGGGGAGAGGTGCATGTAGACATGGTTTGAATGTAGCCGCCTCCTGCAGAGGCAAGAGTCACACCCATTTTATTTATTTATTTGCCTCAGGCTACATACATGACTGGTAAGTGGCCCCTGGAAGATTGCCCTTGAGGCAATGTGGCCCTTGGGCTAAAAGGGGTTCCCATCCAGTATTTGTGGAAATGGATTCAAGCCTCTGAAATACCTTTACACCTTTAAAAACTTCTCTCTCTCTCTCTCTCTCTCTCTCTCTCTCTCTCTCTCTCTCTCTCTCATACACACACAGAGAGAGTTCTTTCCATTAACAAGGGGGCCCCTGTCTACACAAACCTATCTGCATGCATATGTTGTCAGACACAGACCCAAATGGTGCACCGCTTGAGTGCCGTTCTGTGTCCATTGATTATTTAATACTGAACATTTTACACTTAGAAGTCATTATTTCAAAGCATCAACTCCTTACCTGTAAAACAGGGAATATTAATGAATTATCCATCCGTTTTATTATGCAGATTAAGGAGATATGAATTATGAGACATATTAAAAGTGATATAGAAATGTCAAATAATAGATCAGTGTCAAGTATTAGTCCAAACGTGCCTCTCCTCAATTATTTTGCCCTGTTTTTAAAAACTGGCTATCATTATTAAAACAATTTGAGATGAATTCATACAGCAGAGCTAGGGCCACTTATTAGACTTAATTAAGTGCATTTTTCTGTAGAAAGGATGTACAATAAATGCAATCCCCATCAACATGACAAATAAAATTGCACATTGCTCCAATAGAAAATTAGCCTTCCACTCTCATTTTTATTTCAACGAGGGCCACGTTTCAAACTGGAATGAGGGAGACTGATTTAATTGAAAAACTCAGACTGCAGTTAATTATTCTTTTGTTCTTCGGATGCACAAAGAAATGCTGGCATACCATGCAAAGTTTCTTTGATGCATCCTTTCGTTTTCTTTTTTAAAGAAGGAGGGATGAGAAAACAGCCTAAATTATACTCTGACATTTGTTATCATAATCAACATTAGATTTTTTTATAAAAGAAACACACAAAACCTACCCCACATGCACACAATCGAGTTATACAGGCATTAATACATTATTAATGAGCAACCATCTTTTGTTCATTATACCCTGAGGGAAGATTTCACTTCAGTATTTGTCAATGCATATGCATCTTGGAAAATAGCAAGATATTTATTAAAATCCACAATAGAGCTCTAAATATTTTATAGCTTGTCATTTTTCTTTTCTTTTTTACCATTGTATGGAAATCGAGACTTGAAATTGAGTGTATGTCCTATTTTCACGAGGAATACTATTAGTTTATCATGCTGTTTCCAGTTTGTACACCTGAGTGGTAGGAAGTTTGGGGCAGCTTTTACACAGGGTTAGGTTCCTGTTGACTTGTGACTTATAGGCAGATTTAAAACTGTTTATTTACAATTGAACAGTTATTATGAGAGTACAGGAGCATGCATAAAACAGGCAATAAAAGTCCTCATTCAGAACTAGCACCCTATAATCCCCAAGCCTTTTTGAACACCTCTTAACAACTCTTTCAAGCCAAAATAATCCAAACTACACACACACACACACACACACAGAGAGAGAGAGAGTCTTAAGCAAAAATATTCCTTTTTCTTTTCAAACTAAAAAGAGAGGTAGTTTGGTTTTTCTGTCTTCACTTGGGTGATAGGTGTGACTCCAGTACATTTCCAAGTGGCCTAGACAAAGAACAGTGCACTTTCAAGTGCACTTTCAATGACTAGATTGCAGAAAATAGGCATTTTACATAATGCTTCAGCTCTGCTGTAACAATAGTCTTTCTTTATTAGATTTGGAGTTTTGGAATTTACATGGCAAAGTCTGATATTTGACTGATTTGTCCAAGGACTGGGGAGCTAATAAGACAGGCTGAATGCCTATGTATTAAATAATTGCATGAGATATATATTAAAAATACTTCTATTTCCATTCCCAGCCTCTGTGCGAACTGATTGAATTGATCACTGCATCACAAAATTGCTACAGAATGGAAATAAACCAAGAGCAAAGTAGAGATCATTACAACTCCTTGATGAAAAATGGTGGAGCAGTTTATCCGAATGATTGCTTCCTGCAATTCACTTAGCCATTTTTATGTTGGATTGCATCAAGGATGATTAGATCAAATGATTACAACGTTTTAAAGGGGAATTGATAATTAATAAGTTTGTAAAAAAAAAAAAGCATATAGCTAGAGTGTCACTCACTACATTTCAAGCAGCATGGGGGAAGAGACGCATTGATGTTTCTTAACAATGAAATATGTTGAACATATATGTATCCAATATGTATTTTATGTATTGATAGATATAAGCAATCATAAACTCCCTGAGATGGAGGGTGGATGAGGGGCCTTTGGATGTTGCCAACCTCAGTTTCTGCCCATGGAGATGGAAGTCCACATGTGGAGAAGAATGTCTCCCACCCTAAGCCTTGGAGCAATGGAGAACTCTGTTGTCATTGCTCCTCTAATGGCAGTAGGGAATAAAAGGGGCATGTCAGCAGTGGCATTGGGATTGATTATTTATATGCTGCAGAATGCATTCAATATTACAAAAGAAATAATATAGACTTAAAGACATAGGTACAAAGCAGAAAGAAACAGAAAGTTTATAACAATAATATTCCAGATGCTGGTCTTGTTTCACCCCAAACAGCCTTAGCAGCCTAGCTTAAAAATAGTTATTCTCACCAGGCTAGATGAGTTACAGCTGGCTCCCTCATCTCTGCTCCAGAGCAGGCTCAAAGCAGCCTCCCTTACTCCCCCTCCCCCAATGGGCAGCCATGCCTTTTTATTTAAGAAACAGCTAAACGACACACTGGAAACTTAACATTAATCAATGTCTTCTCTTGGTAATTTCAAGAGGAGACTGTGAGGAGATATGATAGCCATCTTCAAATATACAAGGTGTAACTGGAAAGTCCGGTGAATTGTCACAGAAATTGGACAGTGAGAAATATTCAAACACACATACCTTACAGGCCTTCAAAGTAGGCCTCTCTGATACAATGCACCCTTGACAATGTTCGTAGAACTGTTGGAAACTTCTGAAGAAGTCCTCTTTTCGTACTGCTTTCAGTTCCCTCATCATAGCAGCTTGGACGTGTGAAATGTTGGAAAATCTGTGCTCTTTCACTGCAGATTTCTTTCTTTTTTTTTTAAAGAAAGAAATCTGGTGGGTCCAGATTGGGCAAATATGGAGGGTGGGACAACTCAGTAACCTCAGTAATGATTTCATGCGGAATATGCAATTCTTCCGCCACCATCCGGACAGACAAATGCCGATCCCGCATCAATAACTCACAAACTCTATTGACATTTGCTGCCACTCAGCTCATTGATGGTCTGCCAGACCGAGGTCATCTTCAGTGGTTTGCCACCCATCATGGAAATGCTTAAACCACTCATACACTGTCTTTCAAGTTACAGCTTCATCTCTGTACACAATTGTGAGCATTTCGTGGGTTTCTGATGCCGATTTGTCCAATTTGAAACAGAATTTCATATTGATTCTCTGCTCCATTTTCAATCACAACACACTGCACTATTAAAAGCTACCAAACACTACCACATGTACATAGGCCTGTCAATAAATGCCGAGACAGGTGTGCATATGTTAGCTGAGATATGGCTGAACACCTCCCACATGTCTCTGCGAATCCGGCAGTTTCCATTATGGCATACTAGGGTGATTCACCCGACTTTCTGGTCACACCTTGTATAAAGGGCTGTCACAGGAAAGATGGAGCAAGCTTCTTCTGTCCAGCTCTGGATTTAAGTTTCAAGAAAGGAGATTCTGACTAAACATCATGGAAAGTGGCGGATTCTTCATCCTTGGGGGGTTTTTAAACAAAGGTTGGATTGCCATCTGTCATGGATGCTTTAGTTGAGATTTCTGTATTGCAGGGAGTTGGACTAGATGACTCTCAAGGTCCCTTCCAACTCTACATTTCAATGATTCTATTGAAGCTTATACAACTTGTAATTCAGCAAGCCAAACACAGCCTAGACAACATGTGTTGTGACCTACCATGTGCTTGGCAACCACTGCTAAACTTCAAGGGGCTTAATTAAGCATGCTCCCAATGCTGTGTTGGATTGGACTGAGCTGCAGTGTTTATTATTGATTCCCCTTGCAGGCTACAATACATGGCTGGTAAGCTGCATTAAACTTAATGGATCACTAGTTGTGCAGGCCAGAATAAAATCAATCCACCCTGCAGCCAGGTTAGTGCTTTTATAGATTCTGGAAAATGGTCATCTCTCCTTTTCCTCAATTCCAAATCTGGGATATTACCATGGCTTTTTTCCAGCTGGAACTCACTGGAACTCAGTTCTGGCACCTCTCAGGTGGGTGCCATTGCATTGCTACTATAAGAGAACAAGGGAGGCGTTCATGGTGAGTTCCAGCACCTCTTTTTCTAGGGAAATAGCACTGGATATAACAATGAAATTAAAGCCAAGGGCTTGCAAAAGGTTTGTTTCAATCAAATGTTTGATGATATGCTATGAATATTGTTGAGCAGTTACCTATGATAAAATATAAGAAACTAAACAATTTAATTCCCAGGAGAAGCCCATATTTGGGGGAGCTGATATAAATAAATGGCAATATTACTTAGGATATATATTTAAAAAGCAATTTCTAAACCATGGTAAATTCATGTTCTTGTAAATGTTTTAAGATTGCATCTGGCTAAAGTCACACTCAGGGTATAAACATTTAAATCAATGGTTAATTTAAGCCTTTTAATTTCAGTGAGCGAACTCTGAGCATACCTTGGTTGGATACAGGCCTTATTCGGTGCTGTTTTCCCAGCCAAAATGCACTGCAGTGCAGTTCTGACACCTTTCAAGTGGGCACCATGGTGGGCCAGTGCTCCCATTTCCTGTTTCTTATTTTACATACTTCTGAGAAGCCCCAAACAAACATTTCAAGTCAAAACGGAAGCTGGCAAGCATGTGTTAAAATCTATGACTCCACCTAGCTCCTAGCTACACTTAGCTGTGATGGGTCAAGCTATGGGTTGGGGCTAATTTGTATTTCCTTTTCTTCAATCTGTCTCCCATGTAGTGTCTTTAGTTTGCAATATTTATACCTCTTATAGTCAGCTGAAAACACATCAGTACTTCTTCTGAGCTATATGTCTTTTCCACACATATTTATGTGAAGCAACTGTTGATTAACTTGTTTGCTTTGTTGGCTGAGCAAATTTAAAATATTTCTTATATTTTTAAATGAGTTTTAAATAAATGTTTTTTTTTAATTAAAATAAAATAAAATGCTTCACATCATATTAAGTAGAAGAAAGGTTTTGATACAAATATCAGGCAAACAGGCTTGTGATATGCCAACTTCCAAATCAGTTTGTCTCACCTTAGCATTTTATATCCTTAATTTTTCAATGCCTATAAAACAAACGCAATGCCTGGGTTACTCCATTGTTGTTTTGCTTCAAACCCCTCCTCCCTCAACCCTCTTGCTTTTATAAGTTGTCCAGTGCAGGGATCCAGACAAGTCATCATACAACATGAGCAAGGAATGTGCCATTTTGGAGATTTACTCTTCAGTACTGCAGATCACAAAGAAGCGGAGGATAAAGTTCACAGCTTGCCAAGGATTGCCTGAATGAACTGGAATGATTAACCACATCAAGGATCACCATCATTAGATGAAAACCAACCTCAGTTTGCTCGCCAAGTTGCCTTGGGCCAATTTTTCAAAAGGGCACAGAACCAGCCATTTCTCGTTTAAAGAACCTAAATGGAGTGGGTAGCTTTCCAAAGCATTTAACAACAAGCAGTTCTTATTACTGTGAGGACAAGCTGTTGGGATCTGAGGACTCCTGAAAACATGGCCTGTAATTTTGTTTCTGTCTCGAAGGGGAACATTTTTAAAACATTACTGAAAAATAAGCCTCCCCTCAGCCAAAACCCAATCAAAAGCAACAGCAAATCAGTTTATAATCCTGTAACCTCCCAAGCCTCTCCTCAGATACAATTACTGTAGTTGAAGTCTGATAAAGATAGATTACTGCCATTCCTTCAACTTCAAAGTCCTTAGGAATATCCGTTAACACTGTGGTTCCTCAGCCTCCCTGGGCTTCTCATTGAATAGGTTGAATTAGCCGCAAAGGAAAACTGACTGATGGGGATCATATTTCCTGTTAGGATATTTGTTATTGTTCTACTGTTCTGGCCACAAAAGAGACAAACAAATAAATAAAGGATCTCTGTCATAAAATATGTTTCTGTATCTCAACCGTATGATACAATATTTCCCTGAAAACATTTCATCAGACAATCTATACTGAACATTGTTGAATAAAAGCAAAGCAAAGGAAAATACAAAAGAAGTCGCATACAATTGAAATTATTGAATTCTTTGCAGCAATATGAAAATATTTATTTGTACAATTTATAATCTCTCTCAGCTTGCCCATGTGTCATGAATCTCTCAATATAATTCCACAATATAATTCCGGTAAATCAAAGAGGAGAAATGGAGAGAGTATGAATGATGGCAGTTGCTCAAGACTCATCCCTAACTCAGATTCTGTTCCTGATCCCAGTAGCACTACTGAACTCCTCATGTAGATATGGATGTGACAATGGATTACACATGGTTCCCCCACCATATGTATAGAACTTTTCTGTGCATGAGCATCTCAGCCCTGGAGCTCATGACATTAGAGATATTAGTTCAGTTTGTTGTGGTTATTTTTTTACCTTATGTGTTTGAACTCATTTCCATATCTCTCTCATATTTTTCAAAAGCACAGAAAGAAACAATTTCTTCCCAAACTTTCAATTTTACTGAAAAGTACAGAACACTCCCCACTCTATTCTTCCACCCAGTATAGCAAGCCATACAGATTATATATTTCTAAGGCATTTACTGCTGTGGCCTCAAAGATAAGTGAATGCTGCCCAAACAATCATATCTATATAACAGCAGTGCATTCTGATTGCGTGCTGAGGTCCCCAAGACACCCCAAACCCAATAACTCAAACTTCACACATTATTTTTGTTTAAGGTTTTTGGCATAATTTTGGCCACAACTTTATTATCAATACAAATTGTGAGTGGTTGCTTAGGCATTGGTTAGACTATCTGTCCTCCCCGCCTTGGGGACAGCCCTGACTCCGTAGTCAGTGCGGAAGAGCAAGATCAGGGTCAACTGGAGCTGCGAAACAGACCCTCAGCTAATCCCCGCATGCTCCTTGGAACTTACACGGCCCGCACCCTGCACCAAGGGTTTGGACGAAGGGGATGGTAAGTTCCAGAATTCCTTTAACGGAATACCCGTGCAGCATTGGAGGGGCAGGCCCAGCCTATCCATACCCCTCCACCAACCAATTTTAACCAATGCCTAACCGCCACCCGAGCCCTTTACGCTCGCCGCCAACCACTCACAGACTAAACCACACCCTCAACTTGGACACCACTGCATCCAACCAGACATCATTCCCCAACGGGGAAAGATGCACCCCATCATCCCTGAATAATTCAGAGGCCTTGAACGAAATCAGAGGGTGAGGAATCACAAATCCGCCCAAACCAACCACCAATTTGCTTGCCGCGGAATTAATCCGCTTCCTAACTCTTTCGGTGGCCGCCGGGCAAGGGCTACCCCTCCAAATGCGGCGTTTCAGCAGCTGCGACCAAATTAGTGTGGTTGAAGGCACCAAGGCCGCCAAATCCCTCAAGTCCAGTAATATGGCAGCACGCAGCCCAAAGCAGGAAGAGGAAACCATATCATTCTCCCCCAGCTGCACCACTATCGCTGTAGGGGGGCCAGCGTGGAGGACCCGTCTGTGCATGAGAGGCAATAATTCTCTCCACTGCATCCCTCGTCTGGAAATCCAGGACACCTGCACGTGCTGCGGAAGGCCCAAGCCAGCTCCCAGACCAGATTGACGAGCTCTGACAGCGGCCCAGTGCACAATGCTGTGTCCCACTATCCAAATACGGATAGCGGCCAGACCTAGGGTTAAAACACAAAAATGTCAGTACACACACCACCATTATTTCCTCACATATACTTTGAATGCATCCGATCTCCAACGACCCAGGTCCTTTATCCTCCTTGCAGACAAACCCCAATGGGCAGCTGTCGTTGCGGCACCAATACGGAAGGAGTGAGGAGCAAATTCCGATGCTTTGCGGCCGCAGGCCACTACCACCTTGCGCATCACCTTAGTGAACTGATGCCGGACTAAAGGGTGCCCATTTTCATGAATAAACAAAGGCCCCTCGCCTGCCGGCCGCAAGGACAAGTATCTCTTAAGATCCTTTACGGGGCAAGGACCCTTCTCTCCCGTTGCCGAGAGCCGAATGACGGCTCCCCTACCCACCTGGTCGGTCTTCGAATTCCTGATATGCACCCTCAGGTCCGACTGTGACATGCTCACGTCCTGCAACAGCAAACCCCTGGAACCTCCATCCCGTTTTTGCTCCAGGACCACCTCGCCTACCCTCAGTGCCCCAAAGAATGCCAAGGAAAAGGCTGCTGAAAATAGACGGGCCTCAAACTTGGACCAACAGATGCTCCGCAGTTTACTGCGCATCTGTATCAGCAACTCAAAAGTGATGGGACTTCTGGGAACAGTCCTCGATGGGGTGAGCCGTCCCCATCCCTCCAATGCCCGGCGCACCACAAACTTCCTACATGGGTCCTTGTCAAAAGTGGCCCTGCTAAAGAAAGAAATTGCTGCCGAGTGAAGTCGCAGGGTCCTAGCCGCCCGGCGCATCTGGAACAAATGTGCCAGATACTTAAGCACCTGGGCAGTAGAATGAGGGGTGATGACCGCCCCCGCCGATTGGCCATTAAAGGACAGAAAATCAGCCCAGGCCTTCTTATAGGACCTTAGCGTGGAAGGGGCGACTGATGCTGCTACTCCCTGTGAAACTAAGTGTTGCCAAGGTTCCAGAGATGATCCGGGAAAATCTCCGGACGGTCTCGAGCCTCTGGCGCCAATGACCTGAATCGTTCCATCTGAAAACGGGACAGAGCATCAGCAATCTCGTTAGAAATACCCGGAACGAAGCGAGCAGAAAATACAATATTAAAACGCAGACAGTGCAAAACAAACACCCGAAGCAAGGCCGAAACCCTAGACGACCGGGATGACTGCTTAGCTAAAACAGTCACTACTGCCTGGTTATCGGACCAAAAACAAACCCGATGGTCCTTAAAATGCTCGACCCACAAGTGTACCGCAACAACTATGGGGAAAAACTCAAGAAATGTCAGGTCTCGAGTTATCGCTTCCCCACACCAAGCCTGGGGCCAAGGTTCAGCACACCACCTGCCGTCCCAAAACAAACCAAACCCCAGTGACCCTGCCGCGTCCGAATGCACTTGAAAATCATTGTGGAGGTTCAAAGTGTCCTGCCACAGTGATACGCCATTAAATTCTTCCAGGAATTCCAGCCACACACGGAGGTCGGCTTGCACTTGGGCGGACAAACGAACCCTATGATGCGGTGCCTGCAGCCCCGAGGTAAGTTTGGCCAGGCGAGAGCAGAACGGGCGCCCCGGCGCCACCACCCTGCAAGCAAAGTTTAAATGACCTAGCAACGACTGAAGCTGTCGCAAGGTAACCTTCCTCAATGGGAGCAGTTCTTCAATGACCTTCCTTAAAGCAACTAACTTATCTGGCGGCAAACTAGAGGTTTGGGCCACGGTATCCAAAAAGATACCCAAATAGGTAAGTTGCGTAGTGGGACCCTCAGTTTTCTCTGCCGCTAATGGAACCCCCAGGTCTTCAGCCAGGGACGCAAAGGCACGCAGCAGAACCACGCAATTCCCCGTGTCCCTCGCGGAGGCCAGTAAAAAGTCATCCAAATAATGCGTAACCCCGCCCAAACCGGTTCTGTCGCGCAAGGCCCATTCCAGGAATGAGCTGAAACACTCAAAAGCCGCACAAGCTACCGAGCAGCCCATGGGCATAGCCTTATCAAAATAGAATCCCCCGTCAAACTGAAAACCCAGCAGCCAGAAATCCTCAGGATGAATTGGCAACAAACGAAAAGCCGACTCAATGTCGCACTTGGCCAATAGGGCACCAGGCCCAAACTTCCTTATCATCTTGATCGCATGATCAAGAGAGGCATACTTCACCGAACAGAGCTCCGGGGGAATTACGTCGTTAACCGACGTACCATTAGGATGAGAGAGGTTATGAATTAGGCGAAACTCCCCCGGGGCCTTCTTGGGAACTATTCCCAAGGGTGAAATGTGCAAATTAGGAAAGGGGGGGGTGGCGAAAGGACCAGCCATACGACGTAAAGCCAGCTCCTTTTCAATTTTCTTACGCGCCACACCAGGCATGTCCTTAACGGATTTCTGGTTCCTAGGATTCTGGGCTACAGGGGCCACGACCACTGGGATCCTAAATCCCAGCGAAAAACCATTACTCAAATACGACGCTGACTCTCTGTCTGGGTAAGATTCCAGTAACGCCAGTAACGGCTGTAGCCGAACCGGAGTATAGGCCAAAGAAAAGATATCACTTTCCTGCTCCGGGAACAGGAGGCTGGGCAGGGACCTTGGGGGGCTGCTGGGAGCCCCCTCCCCTGCGAAAGGGCCGCCTGGCCGCGGAGCAAGCTGAAGCCGAGTGGCTCCCAGAGCATTTGTCACAAAGGTGTGCGAATTTACAGGCTTGACGTTGGCAAATGCCCTTATTAAAGTCCCAGCAGAACCACTTGCGCCCAACTTTTTGGGTGGCAGGCTTGAATTTTTGCAACTCAGAAGCCTTCTTCTCAATACGTGGTGCCACATAAGTGGTCCACACATCCAAGTCCTTCCTGTCCCAGCGGGCCGTCGGTATCTTGGCCGCCCTACGCCTAAAGTTCTGGTCATATGATAATGCAGCAGTCTCGCCAGCCATCGTAAAAGCTGAACGGACAATAGACAGATAAACCCAGAGGTGCAGAGACCTCTTGGGATACGCTGCAGAAATCACACCAGCAAAAACCTGGAAACTATCCATCCAACGTTCAAAAGTCCTGTCAGCCTTTGCTACAATTGTCCGTCTTTTGGGAACGGAAAGGCCCTTGTCCAGCGGCTCCCGACCATCAAGCGGAGGAGCCAAGCTGAAAATATCCACGTAGCGGCCATCCAGAATCCTAGACCGCAATTTGGAAGACAAGTGGGCACCAGGAATAATATCCCTAGCAGAATTGGTGGAGACTCTTACGTCAGGCACCAGGACCCCTTCTCGACACTCCTGTACGGCGCCATACCTGGCCCTATGAGAATTTGCCCTACGCTCCCAAACCCACTTTGGCAGCCCCGACGACTCCCCGTAGCCCCAGTAAAGCTTAAGGGGGGCCCCCTCATCACTGCTAGAGCTGATGGAGGAAGTACCTGAAGTGGAGGACGATGTGTCCCTCCGTCTCTTCTTAGAGTGCC
This sequence comes from Podarcis gaigeae, assembly GCF_964106915.1. Taxonomy (NCBI): domain Eukaryota; kingdom Metazoa; phylum Chordata; class Lepidosauria; order Squamata; family Lacertidae; genus Podarcis; species Podarcis gaigeae. Next base: position 43,069,554 of record NC_139683.1, read on the forward strand.
TCCTGGAGCCCCTTTTTCGGCGATGATGCCCACCGGAAGAGGACCTTGGAGGAAGAGGAAGACTGTCTTCAATCGAAGAATCTGACGCTTCACCCTGTTGCACTGCACCTGGGGCTGACTGAACAGAGACAACTTGTGAATGAACTGGATTAGAATGCCCCAGCGCTGGGGGCCGTACAGGTGAGCCCCGTACAGCGCGGCCCCGGGTCGATGCGCTTCTTCTGGCGCCGACCCTGGCACGACCACGGCCCCTAGGCACTGCATCCTGCGATACAGGCAGCACCGAAGGTTGGACCTGCGGAGCATCAGGTAAGCCAACTCCGGCTAACAGTGGCTCCCCTTCTTCACTAGATGATGATGCAGGAGAGGAAACATCCACCGGGGGAGGCGGGAATGCTGATGACGTTGACGGGGTCGAGCAACGGTGTAGCAGGCCATCCATCTCCGCCTCTACCCTTGCCAGTGTCACCGGGTCGCCAGACAAACTTGAAACCATAGCCTGGATGCGTTTCAAGGACTGACCAGGCTGCGGAGATCGCAAGGCCTGGGATGGGCCTTTTATAGGCCGCTTCGAGGAGCGGGCTGGAACAGGCCTTCCTGCTGCCTTCTTAGGAGCCATTCCTACTACTGGTGAGAAAAGAAAAGAAAATAAAATTAAGTAGAGGAGAAAGAAGAAAAAAAAAAAAAAAAACCAACTAAGTTCTTTAAGACGCTAGAATCTGCAAGAAAATGAAGCAGAATGAATTAAATAGTTAATTAAAAATAAGACCTAGACTATAAAATGATGCACCAGTAGACAGGAGGCAACCACTTGCTTACAGATTATGCAACAGATCGGTAACCCAGGAGCAGCTGGGAAGAGCACCAGCCACCAAATCAGAAGCTGTCCAATACGGAAACAAACCACAACCTTGTGCTCTTTACCAGCACACACACCTACACTAGCCGTCCAGGCTGCGTGCAATTGAAGAAATTAATTGCCTGCAAACATATCAACTGCCACAAGAGGTCGCAGTAGTACCAATTATACTCAGCCTAGGATAAAGCAACCACCAGGCCCTGCAATTACTAGGCCTGAACGCTAGAGGCCGCCACGTGGCCGAGAGGAATCAAAATGGCGCTCCCGCCTAATGAGGCTGCAAAATGGAGGCCTCACAGCTCTCCGCTCAAATCAATGCACCTCTGGGGACAACCAGCGGCACCCAGCCCCCCAGCAACACCAGGCCGGCCTCCCAGGGCCTGCTACAGGGCAAGGTAAGCCACCCCTAGCCAGGCAGCCAGCCGCAGGGAAGCTACCAACAGAAGCCTGTGGGGAAGGGAGAAGCAAGGACAAACTGAGAAGAAATGTTCCCTTGACTGGGGATCGACCCTGCAAGAGGGCAGGGGAATTGAGGGAAGCCCTCCCCACACGGCCCCTGGGCCCAGGCCGAGCACCCCCCCCCCGACTAAATTAAAGGGAATCAAAACAAACAGGAAAATTAAATAAAGTGGGGAAGGATCTTTCAGCAACAAATTAAAGAAAGAGGAGAAAATGGAGGAAGAAAAACAAAGGGAAAGGGTATACGACCCAAACTTCTGCTGTAGTCACTCAGAGATCCGATGAGATCCGATGTCCACAGCAAAAGAGAAAGAGAAAGCTGTGGACCTTGCTTAAATAGCCACTGACCCCACCCCTAAGTTTGCAACATCAACTTTCCCCAGATAACCAGATCCTCCCATCTAAACAAGCCCTGGCTTTAACTTGCCTAGCAATCATGGGGTGCCTTGTATAGCCCCATCCGCAGCCCGTGCTCTCCTTTTAGTGAGAACACGCTTTATACAAACACTGTGTTTCTGTGATGCAGCAGAGTAACACTGTCGTTTGCAGGTGTCTTTTGAAACCTGAATTCCGACAGATAAACAGTAATTTACAAAGCTTGTGAAATTTGTTGCTGCATCTTCCCCTTATATAATAAAAAATACATCTAGTCCTTTTTCTTCTAAAACTCCCCCTACCCAAATGATCTCAGGTAAAGCAAACATGTAGCAATGAGCGAGGGAGCAATATATACATACTGTTATGTACTTATATTTAGATAGTGGCCTCTAAAACCTCTTGATTCCAATGATAAGGCATGCATGAATATTGATTGTATTCTGTTGCTCTGAATGTCACTGCTGCTTTTCAGGGAGGTGTGTTTGCCCCCACCCCCCTCACTTATTGAAAGATGATCAGTAATTTTCACTTCTGAAGGGAGAAGGGAGATAAGCCCCCAAGGGCCTTTGGTCAATAGGAAGGAGTTTTGAGTTTGGCTCCCCCCAAACCCCTCCTCCTAGTGGTTTTATTGCACCAGGTTCATTGCACCCTCCCTCCCTATAAGCAATGTGAGCATCTCATTTTTTGATGGGACTCCTTGTTTTGTATTCCTCTTTTGACCTCTTCTATACTGCTGGGACTAAATGGATCAACATTCGAGATGGGATGGCATGATAGCCAGACTGGCACAGAGTCTAGGCTTTAAAATGAGCCAATCTTGCTGTTTTTCTGTAAAGCACAAGTATCACAAATTCACACAAAGCTATCCGAAATACATATGTATCATCCAAAATATGCATGTTTCCTGTACAGTGGATGCTCGAATTGCGAATGTGATCTGTGCGGGATGCACGTTTGCAAGCCTCAGCGTTTGCAACCCGCAGCTGTGCGTCTGTGCACGCACGGGTTGTGATTCAACGCTTCTCTGCATGTGCAAAGCACGATTTAGCGCTTCTGTGCATGCGCAACAGCCAAACCCGGGAAGTAACCAGTTCCAGTACTTCTGGGGTTTGGCAGTCTGTGACCTGAAAAAATGCAACCTGAAGCGTCTGCAACCCGAGGTATGACTGTACTTTGTTATAAGATACTACTGTTCCATGTCTTGCTTTCCAATGTCTTCACACTTCCAATTTTCCATGTCTTCATACTGTTGGAGTCTTTAATCTATTGCTAATTCATCTCAAACCAAGGTGTGAACACCTTTGCATAGGGCAACAACCCCATCAACACCCCCTGGTGTGTACACAAACATAAATGAATTATAACTGTGCTGATGTGAACAGCTGGGGGTGGGGAATCACAGAATTGTAGAGTTGGAAGGGACTCCAAGGGACATCTAGTTAAACCTCCTGCAATGCAAGAATCACATCTAAAGCATCTATGACAGATGGCCATCCAACCCCTATTGAAACTCATTTTGTTAGTTTTGCTCCAGTTCTCCAGTCTGTTAAGGACATCTTAACTCCTGATTCTCTCTTCTGTTGTACTAGCTACCCCTCCCAGTTTGGTATCATCTGCAAATTGATGAGCATCCCCTCAAATCCATTATACAACTTTTTAATAAAGATGTTGAATGACACCTAGTTTATAAACATCAATGAACTCTATGGTAGCAATGTGAAGACAGCCTAAGATTCTCTTAGCAACATTATGCTTCAAGTGAATCAAGTTTTGTATCATCTTAATAGCACCCAATTTCTAATCTCCTTTGGTAATGAATGCTGCAGTCTTTTGTGAAATATGTATTGCAGTAAATACAACTGTGTATTTTAAAAAAGAATTCAACAAACTGAACATTTAGAGCCAAGACCACAAAAGAAATTAAAATGTCATTTTCCTCTTCCAAGAAATTCCAGAATTTTGACAGACTCGCATCTCTCAGTGGGAGTGTTATAACTTAGAATAATGTACAGGAATCCTGTGACGAAGGGCATAAGGGGGCACAGTTTGGAGCGACACACAAGCATTGTCACAGAAACAAGAATAATATGGGGGTACGAAGTGCTTGCTCAGTGGAAATGTCACTTCTAACATATGCTCACAGTCCCCAAGGGAGCATTCAGAACAAAACAGAATGTGAGAGAAGTGAATGATATTTTCCTTTTATAGCTAAACTAGACTTACAAGAAGATGTGCAGTGAACTCATTTCTTTGTATGTTGATATTATTTTGTGAGCTATGCTTGGTCTCAGCCCATTCAGCATTGCAGCCAGAGTCAAGAAAGAACAGTGTTAGAGTGTTAGGCATTATTCATCACTGCTTGCTACCCCTTCCTCAGGTTCAACAGACGGTCTGCATGCCCACAATATCTGTTGCTCCTTTAGCTTCATTTTGTATGTAGTATTGAAAGCAGAAAGCTTTGATGAGTGCACAGATGAAACACACCATGGCATACATTAACTATCCTCATTAATAGGATGCAAACTTGTTCTTGGTGTCTGCCAGGGGCAAGAGCTCTCAGTGTATGTGAATGCCTAACTCTGTGCCTAATCTAGTTGGTCCTCAGTTTTTGCAAGGGGACAGGGTTTAGCAGGTGCAGATGATCAGCTACTTCGCAAATCCTGCTTTCAGCATGGATATGACATCAGGTATAGGGAAGGTGGGTGTGTTTCGGCTGAGATGTCCTCACAGGCAAAATGGGTAGCTCTGTAGGATTACTTAGGCCTGTGGACTGTAGGTTCCCATCACTGACTTAGTTGGACACAACTCTCTGTTCCTTGCCTAGAGTGACAGTTTTCTGCTATTTTGGATGGTGAATTTTGTTGTTGTTATACTTCCTACATGGATAGAAAAATTAAGAGCAGACACACATTTTAAAAAATCAATATAAAACAAACACATGCATTCTTCACAATTTGTAAAGGTAAAGGTAAAGGGACCCCTGACCTTTAGGTCTAGTCACGGTCGACTCTGGGGTTGTGGCGCTCATGGCCGAGGGAGCCAGCGTACAGCTTCTGGGTCATGTGGCCAGCATGACTAAGCTGCTTTTGGTGAACCAGAGCAGCACACAGAAACACGGTTTACCTTCCCGCTGGAGCGGTACCTATTTATCTACTTGACTTTGATGTGCTTTCAAACTGCTAGGTTGGCAGGAGCAGGGACAGAGCAACGGGAGCTCACCCCATCGTGGGGATTCGAACCGCTGACCTTCTGATCGGCAAGTCCTAGGCTCTGTGGTTTAACCCACAGTTCCACCCGTGTCCCTTTGTTGTTGTTTAGTCATTTAGTCGTGTCCGACTCTTTGTGACCCCATAGACCAGAGCACGCCAGGCACTCCTGTCTTCCACTGCCTCCCGCAGTTTGGCCAAACTCATGTTCACTAAATAATCACCAACTCCTATAACTAAGCACATGAATGCTGAATACTTAATATTATTAATTCAATTCACAATTTTCTGGTTAATGCAACACAATTCATAAATCATAGGATGGCGCTGCTGCAAAAATTAACATGAATTAAACTTCCAGATTGTCAAGTGCTTTAGGATTATACAGAGGTTCTTGAAGTGCATGTATAATGTCCATATTGCCCAATATTCCCTGAATTCTGTCCAACAGTTTTGCACTATTGGTTTTATAGAGGAGAGAACAAAACAGGATGGCTTTAAGTGGGTCTTTGACAGAGTCATGGGGATCCAGGCTATCAATGGCTGCTGGTAATAGCTGTGCGCTGCCCCCAGAGTTAGACACAGCCTGTCTTTGAGTACCAGTTGCCAGGGAACAAAAAGGAAGAGAACCATTGACATCATATCCTGCTTGTGGGCTTCCTAGTAGGCATTTGCTTGGCCACTGTAGAAATTAGGATGCTGGACTAGATAAGTTATTGGTATGATCCTGAAAGGCTCTTCTTATGCTTTTTAATGAGAGCAAGGGGGTAAGGGATATACAGCAGACAGCCTCTATGCATGCACCTAGAAAAACAGCTGTCTTTCAGCACCTCTCTCCTAAATTTAGATAGAAGCTGAACTTCTAGTTAGAACGGAGGTAGAGCATTGGGAAATAATTGTGAGCAATTTTTATATCAACTCAGCATTACAAGCTGTCTGAATTCTGTCAGAGCTAATTACGCACTTCTTACCATAGCAATAATACTGTAGAACTATCAAGCAGGGGTGAGGAACCTCAGGTTTGAGGGCCTAATGTGGCCCTCCAGTCCTCTGTATCTGGTGCTCAGAACTCCCTTCAGGCCCTTCCCCTTCACTCGCCTTGCTGTGTACCCCAAGTTCTTTTTGCCTGGCTAGAATGTGTATTTGAACTTGATAATACCTTTTGCTTGTCTGGATGGAGGATAGAAAGGAATGTGAGAGTGTCTGCATAATGCTCCTATTTTCTTTGGAGAAATGTTGGAGGGCACAGAGTTATCTGACCCCCAAGCCGTATGAAGGCAATCCTGTACAGGGAGGGTTTAAAAAATAAATAAATAAATGTTTTATTATGTATTTATACATGTTGGAAACATCTCAGAGTGGCTGGGGCAACCCAGTAAGACATTGGGGGTATAAATAGTAAGATTATCATTATGGAATGTGATGTCCCTATTTTTGTCAGATAATTATTGGAGGGTAGGCTGGCCTACAATAGAAAAGTAAAATTCACATTTGTTGTTCCACTCACTTTGGGCTGTGGCTCCACTCACCATTGGCATATGACCCTCCAAAAGTAGCCTAGAGAGGAATATGGCCCTCAGTCTGGAAAAAGGTTTCTGGCCCCTGAACATAGTATTACTTGGATTACCGTGAAGTAGATCCTATGACTGAAATATGAATGCTTCTTCATTTTTAGAACAGAATCCTACAAAAATATGGAAGCCCAAATTTTGATTCAAATGTTACTCTTGGGGAGTTTCACAACCACACACACACACACACACTCCCCTCAACCATTACACCCACACATTAGCTTTCTGTTGCTAACGTTGTATGTGATGCCCTTGCAACTTTATCAAGACTGAGTGCAAATTCTCCAACTGGGATTAAGTGTCATGTTGTGTAAATCAGTAGACCTAAAGTGATGCAAATAATTATTTTCCATACATCCCTAAACAACCTTCAGATACTAATGATTTTTCTGGTGATTCTGGCTTAGGGCAATTCTCCTTTTAATTAGACTGTTCTGTAGATTGATCTGAATGAATGGCTGCTTAATTCAGGTTTAATCTGTGCCATGTCAGAACATACAATGAAATAATATTAATCTTTTGGAGGCTCAAACAAGAAGCCATTCTTTACCAGCTGTGAAGATGTTGCACAAAATGGAGAGCTACGCATAAAATTAGAAGCTTTTTACTTGACCTATTTATAAAAAGAATTATAGATATTACCTTGGCCAATATTTACTCCTTAGTTCATTTTGGCAGCATTCCTTATTTAATAAAACTGATACACACAAAATGTCTAATTCTACACTTCCTCAAGAGAGCATAGTGAAGTAAGGGAAGCATTGCAGCTAAATATACTGCACTGAGAAAACTGTGTGTCTGTGTATTTGTGGAACTCACCCAACTTTCTCCATGTTTACCTGAACTGTTTCATACATTGGGGAAGTGGCATTAACATATTGGAAGGAACACTTACATCAGAGGTGGCTAGAGATGGAGAAATTTGATTCCATTTGCATTTGCATTTGTACTTTCCAAACTGAAACACAGCCAGCCTTTGAAATGTACATTTCTCCAAATATTGCAGTGCAGTTCTTCAGCCCAGCAATGTGTAAAATATGCATTGTATTAGGGAAAACTGCTTTTCAAAAATGTGTATATTGGAAGAATTTGGCACTAAAAATACTGGTCAATTGTGATATGGATTTTTTTTTAAGCAACAACAACTTCAGACTCAAAACCCAGAAAGGAAGCATTCTCAGTCATCAAAGGATGGGATTCTGGGTGTCAAATGCAGCTCCCTCATCTTCACTTCTGGCTTTTTTAAAAAAAGAATATAAGATCAGGTCCATCAGGTCTAAGAAGTGCAGTATCTTGTTTCCCACAGTGGCTAACCAAATGCTTTTAGGAACATCTCAAAGCAGGAACCTCCCTCTTACACTACTTGGTGTCGAGGTCCCAGGGCCACCCCAAATAACTCACACATCACACAGAAATTTTGTTTAAGGTTTTTGGCATAATTTTGGCCACAACTTTATTAAAATACAAAAATGTGAGTGGTTGCTTAGGCATTGGTTGCGACTATCTGCCCCCCCATGGAGGACAGACTGACATTCCGCATGCCTGCGAAAGTCAGAAAAGGGGAATACACTTGGGGGTAGCAACGGAGCAGGGAACCTGCCCTCAGCCCTCCCCAAATGCAACCAGGGGCTCTTGTGTGGCCCTAGCCCCTTGACAGGGTTGGACAAAAGCAATAGTGAGCCCCTGAATTCCTTTAATGGAATCCCTTGCAGCAGCAGCATTAGAGGGGCAGGCACAGCCAATCTATGCCCCTCAACCAACCAAACCAAACCATAAACCAATGCCTAACCGCAACCTTACAAGTTGTGACGATTTGTTACGCAGTAGGCAAAAACCAAATGGCCCCAGCCAATCAGCCAGATGGACAAAATTCCTACCGGGCCCCTGCCCCAAAAGCAGACGACCCCATGACAGGCATAGCAAGGTCAAAGCAAACAACCCTAAATATAGGGAGGGGGGACGGGCAACCCGATGCACTGGGTGAAAAGAGGAAGCTCCACGCCTCGTGCAGGGAGTTTTAGCATTTCTGGCTGTCAGTCAACAAATGGCAATATTAACTTCTTCCCAACAACAAGGGAAGCCCAATCACAACAGTGGTCAACGATCAATTAGCCCACCCCACAACTTTGGAGTGTCCTGTCGGCCCCCACCGCAACACATGCTCTCCATGAAGGAGAACACGCTTTGCCATTTCATAATAATGTGCACCTTCATTATTCTTTCTTATGTCATCATCTAGTCCCTTCTGAACAAATTACAAATTGTTTCAAAAATCTAAATTTTGAAGGCAGAGAAATACAAAATAATGCTCCATGAAAATTGAATATACAAGTGAAGTTACAGGGAACCAAGCAGAGGGCCTTTTCAAAGAGATAAATAACTATACAACTTTTAGAAGACATCTGAAGGCAGCCCTATATAGGGAAGTTTTTTATGTTTGATGCTTTTTATGCTTTTATATTTGTTGGAAGCCACCCAGAGTGGCTGGGGCAACCCAGTTAGATGGGCAGGGTACAAATAACAAAATTTATCATCATCATCACGCTACATTATTTGTGTTTCCCAGCATAGTATGTAGGAGTTTGTTTCTGTACAAAATCCATCTGATAGTATGTTATGGGTCTGATGATACAAAGCCCTTTGAAATGAAAGGCTACCTTCTCCATCAATTTTAGTGAGTTTATACTAGCTATTTTCCCTCCCTCACAGTTCAAAGCAGCAAGTCTTCATTGCCAGCTTGTGTTTTATGCGGTGATCACTGGGAAACAAAACTCCTCTTTTCAGCAAGGGGGAAATGACACTGTACTGTTTCAAATAGAGGGAATACCACACAAGTGATTTCTGTGAATGGGTGCAGATATAAATCTGTTGTATAAAGAGGTTCATGCACATTCAGAATCCCCTTTAACAGGTGAATTGAAGGATTGCCAACATAGTGCCAACAGGTGCCTATGTGCCCACCAGTACCTCCTATGGCACCTGTGAAAAGTCTCAGAGATATCCCCTTGAAAATTTACAATGGACTTCCTATTTCAACAGGCTCAACCTCTCCTACAAAATGCCCAAATTTCAGTGCATGCCAGCATTGGTTGCCCAACATCCCATGTTAAAGGTGGGTGGCACATTTAGAAGGTGTTCCCAGCGGGGAGGGAGCAATGATAGTGAAGGATCAGCAGAAAGACTGACTATGGGCAAGCCTTGCCACACCAATGTAGGACACAGCATGGGAGGAGGAAAAGGCAACAGTTTGGGCGCTAGCCACACCAGCAGCAAGAGAGGGTGGACAAAAGGATTAACTGAAGGAAGGCAGAAGCTTCTTGTATACTTGATGATTGAGGAATTTATGAGAAAACAAGGCTGCTTAAATAACCAGATCACAGAAGGGCTCTGAAGATGAGAAAAGCTCTAAGCTCATCCAGGTGGACTCTCCTTCCTTGGAGGGTTTTAAGCAGAAGTTGAATGACCATCTGTCATGAATGATTTACCAGAGATTGCTGCTCTCCAGGGGTTGGACTAGATGACCCCTGGGTCCCTTCCAACTCTAAGATTCTATTACTAGGATTCTAAGTGAATTACTTACTATGAGTTTTCTGGCTAACATGGGTCTCTTGGGAAAATGCAGACATACTGGAAATTGAACACGGTGGTTTTAGCACATGGATCAGAATCTAGTCTTCCTGATTTCACTCCAAAATATTCTTGCCACACCATAAAATTGCTAACAGATTTAGAGCAAGGCAAAATCCAGTACAAATTGAAGAGGACCTCCTTGTTTTCACCATACAACTAGATCTTATGCATAATAATTCAGGGTGATGTCCAACTAAATCATAATCCAATAAGATTACCGTATTTTTCACCCTATAGGGAGCACTGGCCCATAGGGTGCACCTCATTTTTTGGGGGGGGAATAAATTTTTTAAAAAAATTATTTCCAGCCCCCAGAACAGGCTGCTATCCGCAGGCTTTGGGAGCCCAAGGCTTGCGGACATCAGCCCGAAGCACGGGGCGCACTTCCTATGCAGCCTTGAGGGTAGTGACCAGTCATCCCTTCTTAGCCCAGGAGTGGAGAACCTCAATCTTTGGGGTGAGGAGGGTGCTTCGGGCTGCAGGCTGCTGCCCGCAAGCCTTGCGGGCCCGGTGGGAACTCCTGCCGGGCTCCCAAGGCTTGCAGATAGCTTCCTGAAGCCTGGAGAGGGGTTGGTGCGCACCGACGTCTCTCGCTCTCCAGGCTTCAGCGAAAGCCTGCATTTGCCCCATAGGACACAAACACATTTCCCCTTAATTTTTTTTTGGGGGGGAGTGTGTCCTATAGGGCGAAAAATACGGTAATTCATTAGAAATTAAGTCTGTGAGACTTAGTCCTGAGTAAATAGCATAGAATGGCAGCCTTCCTACCTCAGAGTAAGCCCAATTGAACTCAGTCAGGGTGACTTTTCAACAGACATTTATAAAATCGCACTATAAGTCACCCTGAATTAGCAAAGAAAGGAGACTTGCTCACACATACAAGGTGAGAAACTCTCCATTAGAATTCCCTTAACAATTTTTACAGTTTGAAAATCTGTTTTTGTATGATGGCTTTTAACCAAAAAGAAAATGGGAGAGTATATAAGGAGCTATCAGTACTCAGCTTTCTGCTCAGCCGCCTATATCAGACAGACCAGTTACGGTTGCTGTAGCAACAATTTTTGATTGTAAGTTTTTAGGCATTTTAACCCAGGAAATGCTTGTTCACTCCCTCCCCTATCTCCAGGATGCCTCCCATCCTTCCAAGCAGATACCAGAAATGATTTTGCACTTCATGCTGAATTAAAATCTTCAAAATCAGAATTAATTAAATATCCAATATCTGTATTCAGTGTGTGTAGGTATGTTTATGTGTTCATTGTTCTTTTTTAAAAAAGAAGTAAAAACTTCAAAGCAGAAAGATTTTCTTGAAGCATATAAAAGAATATACTTTGCTTAGAAATACATATCAGCTAACACACCAACCTAGGTACTTGGTAGACAGCCTCTCCAGCTCTCTGCAGTTTAGTTAAAGCCCAGGATAAGGTATACTGTTCCAGGGTGCTTTTTAAGGAAGGAATTGTGTGCAACCGTGGAGAGTGCAGAGCACTGGATAAATGTTTAATAGACAGAAAAACACACATACCACTCTCAGTCACCTCATAACAATAAGGTAAGCTTGCCCCTACATGCGCTGAAATTATAATGAATTTGCATGTTCAGACCCAGAAACCTCCCCCCTAAATAAATTCACACATGACTCAAATTTTGGTTTTGGATTTTGGCAGAATGTAGGCCACAACTTTATCGATTACAGAATGTGACAGGTTGCATAGGCTCTGGTTCGACTAGCTCCCTGCCATGCAGGTAGTGCTGACCCAGGGCTCCAGCATAGGTCAGCCAAGGTTGAACACCTGGATAAGCTGAAAGCCAGGAACGGGCAAACTCCACCACTCAAATGTCCCCCTGGACTCAGGCACGGGCACAACCCCCTCTCAGGGGTTGACCAAACCATCAAGTCCCTAGATTACTTTAACAGAATACCCTTCACATGGGGATGGCGAGAGTGTTCTCCCATCCCTAGCACCTGAACCAGAGCCTATCTGCAACCTTACAAGTTGTGATGATTTGCTACGGGGCAGGCGAAACCCAAATGGCAACAGCCAATCAGCCAAGTGGGGAAAATTCCTGCTGTGCCCCTGTCCCAATGACAGACAACACACGACAGCATAGCAATATCAAGTGCAAAGCCCTAAAAGTAGGGAGAGGTGGGCGGGTGTTGCAAATGCACTCACCGAAAGAGGAAGCTCTGGGTCACGTACATGGGCATAAATAGGTCCTCGAACCGTTTAGACTGTGTCCCATTGGCCAGATTGTACCCAGCTTTGAGGGATCTACCAATCTGGTGTTGTAGCTGACCAACCCACAACACCACCTACAACACAGGGTGTCAGTTCTCCAGGTCTCACCACAATACGTGCCCTCTTTAAGAGAGGACCTGATTTCTAAAATACCCCCTCTGAATGAGGCAGAAAAACAGAAGTCTCTTTTTAGGCACCAAGTATCTGAAAGAGTGCCTTCCTCCCTACAAACCCTATGAAGTGTTAAGATCTGCACAGGGTGCCCTCTTGGTAGCCCTGCCCCCCTTGAATGTTCAGGGGATGGCAGCCTGGGAGAGGGCATTCTCTGTGGCACCCTTTAAACTGTGGAATTCCCTCCCCTTAGGAGGGCAGCTTTTGGCACAGTGCTACATGCTATCTTACAGGATCCTGCTGTTGTTTAATTGAGCAACAGAGATGACCAAATTTCAAAAGGCATTTTGGCAATATAGATTTCTAGCATTACAGAGATTATAGAGTGGGTGTAAACATGGAGGGTATTGATCTCTTAGTTCATGCTACCCAATAGACCGTTTGACCTTCAGTGATTATCTGCCGAAGCAAAATACTGCATAAAGAGCCACACAAGAAGAAAAGCATATTATTAACATGATAATTAGAAATAGGACAGGTTAACAGTACCCAAAGTCACGCAGACACCACCTCCATTTTTCAATATGCAATCAATATGCAGAACTACTACTTTATCACTGCTGAAGGCACAAAGCCAGTTTAATTAGTATTGGTGGGCATGCTTTTGTGGAGTAAAAAGAGCTCATTTACTGAACGATAGAGAAGGAAGGCATTATTCCATCTGCTATAAAATGATGATGATAATGATGACAATTATGATAACCAAAATAAATAATAGCTATCTACAAGTATCTCTAGTATTCATACCAGTTTGCTAGTTTCTCTTCTGTTACTTTGGTTATGTGGCGCTGTATAGAAAATTGGTGTACCAAATAAATGTGTGTGTTTTTTTAAAAAAGTACTTCAGTGCCATAAATCTGGGGCAGTTAACTGCTGTACCAAAGCTAACCCCCTGGAAACAGAAAGATTATGGCTTTCATTGACCATGGAACAGGTCAGTTGCTACCTGCTTATCTACAGGTTTATGAAATTGCTCAGAATTGAGAGCCTACATCCAGAAAATGCCACATTTTTTACAATCTTATAGGGCCATCCTCCATCCATATAACCCCACAAAGTGGGTCTCATTTACAAAATGGGAACATAAGCTGAGAACTCGTGATGCCCTAGGCAACTCACTAAGTAAAAGAGATCTTAAACATGCTATAGCAATATAAACAAATGGCAGTGTCAGGAACATAAAGAACCATATTTAGTTGTGTTATTAATGATATACAATATCTTTATTGTCATTGTCCCTTGAGGAACAATGAAATTGAAGACTACATAAAACTACCACAAAACTACATAAAACTACCACAAAACTACATAAAACTACATAAAAACTACCAAAAACTACTACAAAACTACATAAAACATTCAAAACCTCCTAAAAACTCTAAAACCCCATTTTAAAATACACTATACTACAGAGACCCCTTATGCTGCGTTTAGAACCAGAATTGCATTAGCGTAGAAACTGTTTTTCAGGCGGCTAGTCCTGGCCTTTATAACCCTATACCTTCTTCCAGAAGGCAGAAGCTGAAAGAGATCATTTCCGGGGTGCGTACTATCATGTGCTATCTCTGCCGCTTTCTTATGGCACCTGGCAGCATAGATTTGATCTAGGGTGGGAAGAGTGCACCCAATAATTCTCTCTGCGGTCTTTACAACCCTGGATAGCATTGTTTTTTCCCTGGCCGTGCAGCTCCCAAACCACACGCACAGACCATAGGTTAGTACTGTACGCTCTCCACAGTGCAATGGTAGAATGCCATCAACAGGTCCTTTGAGAGATTGTTTTTCCGAAGGATTCTCAGAAAATATAACCTCTGCTGTGCTCTCTTCACCAGGTCTTTGCTGTTCTCTCCCCAGGTTAGGTCGTCTCTCAACTCCATTCCCAGAAATCGAAACACTGAGACCACGCACTTCCCCTCAATAATAAGTGGCTGAATATTCAATTTACATTTCCTAAAGTCCACAATGATCCCTTTTGTTTTCTTAAAGTTAAGCAGTAAGTTGTTTTTCCTGCACCACTCCCCCAACTGCTCAACTTCCTTCCTATAGGCTGTCTCCCCCTCTCCAGCCATAATTAAACCAACCACCGTTGTATCATCTGCAAACTTAATGATCTTATTACTGGGGTATTTGGGGGCACAGTCAGCTGTATAGAACATGTATAAAAGTGGGCTCAACATGCACCCCTGCGGCGTCCCCGTATTCGTGATGAGATCCGCAGAGACGTGGGAACCCAACCTGACCCTTTGGGAACAGTTTGATAGAAAGTCTAATATCCACCTGCACAAACATGGTGGAAGTCCCAGGTCTAATAATTTGGGCACCAATCTATGCAGAAGAATAGTATTAAATGCAGAACTAAAGTCTACAAATAACAGTCTCGCGTAGTTCCCTTGCTTCTCCAAATGAGTCAGGACAGCATGTAAAGCCATTGCCACAGCATCCTCTGTGGATCTCTTTGCCTTGTACGCAAACTGGTAAGGGTCAAGTCCCACTGGCAGACACGATAAGATGCGCTTCCTCACCAGTTTTTCGAAACATTTCATTATAATGGGTGTCAGCGCCACAGGGCGAAAATCATTCGGACTATCTTTGATGTTTTTGGCAGGGGTATAATGGTAGCGGATTTCAGACAGGGTGGAACACTGGCTTGGGCCAGAGACTGGTTAAAAATATTCGTAAAGATTCCTGCCAGTTGGTCCGAACAATCTCTTAGCACCCTGCCAGCCACCCCATCTGGGCCCATAGCCTTCCTTGAGTTTACCTCCTTTAATATTTGCCTCACTTCTCCCTCTTCCACCCTGGCAGCATTTCCTGTAGGTAGTGATGCCAATAGCTCTGGCATCCCTGTTGGAGTCACTGTTGGTGTCACCTCAAATCGGGCAAAAAAGGTATTCAACTCTCCCACCAAGGAAGCAGTACTCTCTACCACTGATGAATTCCTTGATTTATAACCAGTCAGATGTTGGACTCCCTGCCACATTTGTCTAGTATCATGATTTCTCAGATGGTCCTCAATTTTTCCTCTGTACTCCGCTTTTGCTTTCCTGATACCCCTCTTCAAGTTGGCTCTTTCTATGCCATACAATACCCGGTCCCCAGTTCTAAAAGCAGAATTTCTGGCCTTCAATAATCTCCTAACCTCTCCTGTCATCCAGGGCTTCCTATTCGGATACAACTTAACATACTTTTCCCTGGTGACATTTGCTGTGCAGAATCTCATCTGTTTACAGCTCTCTTTCTCTCTCTCTCTCTCTGTGTGTGTGTGTGTGTGTGTGTGTGTAATGATAATGCTTCTCTAAAACATTTCAGCCCAATTTGCCAGTGTACCTGTGGATATACTGTGATATATTTATCAAGACTCCACCATATGACCAAATCTTCCACATCTTTCTATAGAATCCAAGCTGCTTATCAGCTTCTGAGAATGAATCTAAGCTCGTAGAAGAACATGCTGCCATTTTCTCTTCAGGAATTAAGCTATTAGAGTTATCCTGAGGCAAGGGAGCATAAGGCTCAGGAACTGCAGATGAAGGCTCTTTGAGGGTATTGTGAAGAATAAGCAGCTATATGCTGTGGAACAGTTATATGTATCTCACTAGTGTGTTGGGTAGTTTTGGCCTGAGGAGTGTTTATTTATGTTCCCAATGGGAGTGATGATTTCTGGATTAAACGTTATCTGTATTACTAGGGAACAAAATTAATCCATTCTCCAGAGGGGATGTGCCTGATCTCACATCTGTCCAACATGGTGACTCTGATGAGAATATTAGCTAGGTATGGGAGAAATTTGAGGAGTGACTAGTTACTTGCATTGAAACCTGTTTTCTTTCTGTGGTCGCATACATTAGTTCAAAGGGAATTCTCCTGTACTCAAAATATTTGCACATTCTAGCCTTGGGGACTGGGTATGTCTGCTGGGCAGGTGTACATGTGCCTTTGCCAGCTTGATTGGCATTTGAAAATCTCCTGAGGTTGTTATACACTGAGCCAGGACAAGTCTTTATCCAGGACCTCAATATCTGTTGGGTAAATTTGGAATTACAAGCAACTGATCTACGTTGACAGCACAATTTAGAATTCAAGTAATTATGCATCAATAATCCTGGCTGGACTCTCATACAGCAAAACCTGATGAGCTTTTTTGGGGGTTGGATTCATAATCCCTTGAATTGAAATGTTTGAGTGCACACACTTTTAAAACACTGTTCATGGAAGCAAACATTTTCGAAGGGTATCAAGACAAGTCAATGCTTATTAACAAAGGGACTTAGTATGAGTGGAAGAAAAGATTACCTCAGTCACTAGCAAATATGCCTTCCACAAATAGATTAAAGGGTAAAAATGAGATGACTGAGTGTTAGACATATGGAAGCAAAACCATTTGTTAACAGTGTGCAGACTTCATATAGGATATAGTATTCTGTGAACATTCGTTGTGTCTTCACTGATTAAAAAACCTAAATAAATAAAATACTTGAAAAAAATAAATAATTGAACAATAAAGCCTATGTAAAAGTTCAAACAATATTTCTTATTGATTTGGTGTAAAAATAAGCATCAAATACAATTTCAGCTCAACCTCCTCTTCTTTCTTTGCCCAGACTCTCAAAGTGCTGACACAGGATGAGGACAGAGAGAGAGAGAGAGAGAGAGAGAGAGAGAGAGAGAGAAAGGAAGTTGGTCTCCATTTTGACCTGATTGTGTATTATGTGTTAGTTCATCTTTATTCACTTTTGTGAAATGCCAAAGAGATATTTTCTTCCATAGGCATCAGATTGGACTCCCCTGTTGGAAGCAAGTGAGGATTTATGAGCAAGGTATACCATTTATTTGTGAATTAAAATTTTAAACTCACCTTCCATTGCAACACGATACCAGGGTGGGGTAGAATAGTATACATTAAAACAAAAAACTGCAGTCATTCACAAGGTAGATAAAAGGAGTGGATAAAACCAACAGCAAAATCAGACACAGTAATAATAAATATTAGTAATTATATATAATATTATATATAATAAAAAGCTAACCAAGTCAATTAACCTCCCATAAAGGATTGCTAGAAATGATGGGTTTTTAGTTGGTACTAGATGCCAACTGTCATCAGGGCCAGCATCCATTGCATTTCAAGGAGGAGAGTGTCCCACACTCAGGGTGACACTACAGAATAAGACTTTCCCTGGTTGCTGCAGAAAAGATTCCTCATGAATGGAGACCAGGAGTTCCATGGGCCACTTGACATAGGAAGAAACGCTTCTTCAAATATCTAGGTCCCAAGTTGTTTAAGACTATATAAATCATTATTGGCACCTTGAATTTGTCTCAATGGCAGATTGGTGGCCCGTGTTTCTCTTTCAGGATCAGTGTAGTAAGATTCCAAGAAGAGGAGGCAGTAGTCTAGCTGCCACATTTAGCACTAGCTGCCACATTTAGCACTAGATGCATCTTCTGCAGCAAACTCATAGGCAGCTTCATAGAGAGTGCATTATAGTAATCCAAGTGGAAGGTTACCAATACATGGGTCATAGTAGTCAGGCTGCACTGTACAGAAGCTCTCAGAGCTGGCAAAGCAGCCAAGGTGTCCCTTGGTACTGAGATTACTTGGGCCTCCAGAGACAACAGTGGATTGAGGAGTACTTCCAGACTATAAACCTGTTATTTCAAAAGGAATGCAATCCCCATCCAGAACAAGCTATCTACATAATTCCTAGACCTGCGAACCACTGGCCCACAGGACTGTCATCTTGTCAAGATTCAGCATTAATCTATCCCATCACTGCATTGAGACACTGGTCCAGGACTTGCAAAGCTTCACCAGGTTCAGGTGAAATCAAGAAGTAAAGCTGTGTATCATATGCATATTGATGACCCTTGGTTCCAACCCCCCTTCCTATAGATGTATAACACTGGGGGGGGGGGGAATAGAACTCTGTGACACTCATAAGAGTAGTTATCCAATGGTGCTTTCTGAAACTAGCACTGCAGGTAGGAATGGAGATAATCAGGATGTTTACAGAAAAGAACAATATATTCAATAAATTATACCCAGATGATTCCTTTTAAAGTTTAGTCTTCACAGAGGGACAGAAAAGCATGGTTTTGCTGCAATACTATATCCATTTACCTGTGATTAGGATGTGTTGACTTACTTGTGAGTTGAGGTGCACAAGATTGTATTGTTAGAACATTGTTCTCTTCGCCATGCAACCTCTGTTTAAAAAGAGCATATCATATCCAAAACTAAAGAAAAGCTATAGACCAATTAGAATGACAGTGTGTGCTGTTGCAGAAATATTTATAATCATGATTAAACTACCTAATTTTAAGGAAATGGTAATATGATGTGCCAGTTCTGAACACATTAAATGCAAACACATTCCATTAAAATCAAGGTGACTTAATTTGACAAAAGGAAATTTATTACAGAGGAGTAATGCTGCTATTTTCAGCACATGGGATTTTCAGTGGAAATCAGACCCAACCCTTTGGCTCCAGCCCAATGCAACACCCTCCAAATCTTTTCTAAATCACAGAAATGGGGAATTCAGTGCCTCAAACCTACATTGCTGTCAAGGCATGGATATCTGAATTCACTTTGGATTAACTTGGAAACTACTCAAACTCTTCCATAAACAACTGAAAGAACTGTGACACTTTTTCTTGAGTCAATCTAAGATCTCTGAAAAATTACTACATATACTCTGCACCCAACACTGTTGAAGCCTTTTTCTGCCCATCGCTATAGAAATTCATATAGCAGAAGCATTCCATTAGTTTGCATGAGGCAAGTAAAGATGTTATATGGGCTAAGTCCAAGGGTGGGGCGGGCAACTTATGTCCTATAAAAGACCTACAGTGAGTCGACTTCTCCTCTTGGATATTGCCCCATTGTGTTTTTACCCATCCACACACCATCTAATAAAGCAGCTTTGTTCACAATAATTTGGAATACTCAATGATTAAAAAAAAATCCACACAAAGCACATCCCTTATATAAATAAAAAAAAATGATAGGTGTTTCTGCTTTTCAATATAATTCCTCAGCAGTAGCATCAAATAACACCAACAACGCCATGGCTACATGCAAAACACTTGGGATGTTTATGAGCACCAATAATATCTTATATCCAGGACTATTTTGAAAGTCACAACCACAGTGCATAATACATGGCAAAAATGAACAGTTTGCCAATGATCACTACTTGGAAATTTAATCAGCTGAATTATTCAGTGGTTACTGTCAAAGGGCAAATATTTATTAAATAATTGAAGAAAGCTTTGCAAAAGTCAGTGCCTAATTAAAAGTGGATAAAATAGAACAATTGGTTTGGTTAAAGAGCTGGTTAACTTTATAACACAGGATGAATTCAAGGTGACTACCAGCAAATTGACTTCCCTTGTGGTCCAGAAAGCTGTAATAATATACAAAGTTATTTTTACCTCAATTAAATCCAGTTGCAGGATGAACCCATGGAATGCAGGTTCCCTTTTCTTTTTTAATTCAAAAGGTTCTGTTCTATTCTTATCCCCTTTCCTGCTTTCCTTTCTCACTGTCTATTTGGGTGTCAATACTTTAGAAATTAAACATACAATCTATTGGTCTTTGGAAAGTTGTTGTGGGAGCCACAGCAGGAGTGGCCTGTCCTGTTTCACTGACTGAGGCAAAATGAGAAGGTGTCGCCTCCTGCCACCAAAGCCTTGCTTACAGGGGCTGTGTGGTGTGGCAGCTGTGGCAGCGGCTTCCAGTGACATCTCACTGCCGCTACCACTGCACAACCCTGGTGGTGCTTCCTGGGGCAGGGAGGGGACCCATAGGGGGACCACCTCCACAATATTCTGCTACCCCAAGTGGCTGCTTCAGTTCGTTGGTGAGGTGGTCCTGGGCTACAGAGTAGATTTCTTTGACATGAGAATAAGAGCCTCCTTCCCTGTCATCACTGGCTCCTCCAGTTCTAAGCACTTAACATTGGTAGCGCCAAAATGGAGGCGTTCCAACAGCATTCTGGGAAGGGTCTGAAGGATCCTGGGTCCTGAAGTCATCCCGGGTTACTGGTGTCCCCAAACTTGGGAGATATTAGTCATATTTAGTCATGTTATCAAGCGGAAATAAATGACCTTCTGCTCTACCGGCTTGATCCCAGGAGGGCAGGAGATAAGGACGTAAAACAGCCTCCTCCATCACTTCAGTTTGCACTGAAACTATATAGATATTTAGTTACTGCAACCTAGCTAGTAATTGTTTTAGTGAATGAAATAAACAGTAAAATTGACTTAGTACCAGAGAAGGGCCTTACTTGAATACTATAAAATCATATAATTTCAATTGTATAACTAATTGACATTGCAAGAATAAAGCTATTGATGAATAAAGGTAAAAAAGGGATTAATGAAAGCAAATTACAAGCAACATGAGTGGTTGTTTTATAAAAAAGAAAAGAAAAAGCACATTTCCTCCCCTGAAAGCTATATCATGATGACACCACTGTTTAATGAGCAAGTGGTCCTTGACATATAGGGAGGGGGGGAGGACAGAAACAAGTGTTTCTGTCTTGCCTTCTAAAAGTCATTACTGATGGCTTTTCATTATTCTTGAAGGCAAAAATAGTCTAATATGGGCATGGTAGGAATGAAGTAGTAGACAGCTGTGATGGCTAGGTTCCAAGTTGAGTTTTGAAATAAAAAAAATTTAAAAAGTGGATACATGTTGATAAAAGCAGCTTGGAGAGAACTCATACTAGATTCTGTATGGCCCATCTGCACTATACTTTTAAAACATTGCATGCCAAGGCCCCGTGGCCCACAGTTCCCTAGTGATTAATAAACACACGAATACAAATATTTAGGTTTATGGGTTCAAATAGGCCACAACCTTATTGGTTGCATATGTGAGCAGTTTGGCTTAGGCGTTGGGTGAAGCCAGGCTCCCGTCCATCTGTAGAGAGTCCATCTAAGGGTAAACCAGCAATAGGGGAAGCCCTGTGACTTACATCAAGTAGAGGCACCCTTTGGGATGGCATGGCTCTAGCCCACATCCAGGCATTGGACAGGATCCACACACCCAGATCCCTTTAACATGAAACCCTTAGTGAGGAGGGACAAGTGGAGGCTACAACCTCCTCTCCATCCAAATAAAGGCTTACCCAATACCTAACCTCACAAAGTTGTGAAGATTGCTATGAGGTAGGAGAAAACCAAATGGCTGGTGCAATTTGCCAAGTGGATAGAATTCCCACCCAGCCCCAACAATATGGCTGCCAACATTTGTCCATAGCCAGGTCATGTCAGATCAAAGCAAAGCATGAAAAGAGGGTGGGTGGGTTGGGAGGCCACAACACCACCCACCCAAACAGGTGGGCGGACCTATCAAACCATTTTAACAGTCATGGCTTCCTCTAAAGAATTCTCAGCGATCATTGAGAAAATGGATTGATTGTTTAAAAAAATCCTATGAGAATTATAGCTCTGTGAGAGGGATAAGGATCTCCTAACAACTCTTAAGTTCCCGTTACAAACTACATTTCCCAGGAGTCTTTGTTTAAGGTGATACGATATAGCTTTAAATATTTAGTGCAGAGGAGGTCTATGTTGCTTTTTTGTCATTGTATAAATGCAGTACATTCCACTCACATTAATGTGAATTTCTTGTGGTTTCATTCTGTTTATTGAATTTATTGAATTTATATACCTCCCTATACCTGGGGGTCTCAGGACTGTTCACAAAACAAAATCAAAATATAAACCCACAAAATATATAATCAAAATAAAAACAACAACCCAACAACAACCCACCCCCGAAGAACCACATTTTAAAAGGGCATAGGATGTAAATCAAATCAACCAAAGGCCTGGTTAAAATGGAATATTTTTGCCTGGTGCCTAAAGGTGTATAATGAAGGTACCAGGTGAACTTCCCTGTGGAGAACATTCCACAGACAGGGAGCCACTGCAGAGAAGGCCTGTTCTTGTGTTGCTACCCCCCCCCCGGACCTCTCAAGGAGGAGGCACATGAAGGAGGACCTCAGAAGATGATCTCAGGGTCCAGGTGGTTCATATAGGAAGAGGCGGTCCTTGAGGTATTGCGGTCCTGAGCCATTTAAGGCTTTATAGGTCAAAACTAGCATTTTGAATTGGGCTCGGAAATTGTCAAGGAACTGCCATTGGAGCCAGAGGCGGAGGCAAGGCTCCCAAGCGATGCTGGAGAAGGGCCCAGCAGGGAGAGAGGTAGCTCATCGGCTGGGGAAGGAAATCAGCATAACACCGGGGATAAAGGGGGGCAGATGGGGGAATCAACGAGGGGGCTCCAGGACTCCTTGCCAGAGACCATCGGGGAGAGCACGGGTCCTCCGCTGCCCACACCCACCCTGCGCAGAAGACTTCCGCGCAGGGAGAGTAGGAGGAGACTTGGCGTCAAAGAACTTCTTTGCTGGAAGATGTTCAAGAAACGCCCACTGACGGATTCTGCTAGCGACTGAAACAGCCACAAAGTGAAGGGCTGTCCAGACAGAAAAGGTTTAACCAGGCAACCTAGCCAGGAGTGGCGGCAACTTACGCATGAGCAACTCCTATAACCATTACAGAAATTATTAGTAGCTAGTGCAGTCCGACCAGAATTAGTGTAATACAGTATGCTCAAACTGTCTTGCTCCAGTGAGCAACCTGGCTGCTGAATTCTGCACTAACTGAAGTTTCTGAACCATCTTCAGAGGCAGCCCTATATATAATGCATTGCAGCAATCTAACCTTGAGATAACCAGAGCACAGACAACAGTAGTTAGGCTATCTCTGTCCAGATAAGGGTGTAGCTGGGCCACCAGCTGAAGCTGATGGAAAGCCTTCTGGGACACTGAGGGCACCCGAGCCTTGAGCAACAGAAAAGGATCCAGGAGGACCCCCAAGATACCAACCTGCTCCTTCAGAGGAAGTGTAACCCCATCAAGAGCAGACAATCTCCCATCCATTTGGTCTAGGGAGCCACCCACTAACAGTGCTTTAGTCTTAGTTGGCTCTCATCTAGTCCATTACGGAGGCAAGAGACTGGTCCAGCACTTCCACTGCCTCACCTGCAGATGTAAAGAGAAATAGAGCTGAGTGTCATTAGCATACTGTTAACAATGTACAGTGGTACCTATGGTTAAGAACTTAATTCGTTCTGGAGGTCCTTTCTTAACCTGAAACTGTTCTTAACCTGAGGTACCACTTTAGCTAATGGGGCCTCCCATTGCTGCTGTTGTGCCGCCGTGTGATTTCTGGTCTCATTCTGAAGCAAAGTTCTTAACCCGAGGTACTATTTCTGGGTTAGCGGAGTCTTGAAGCGTCTGTAACCTGAAGCATCTATAACCCAAGGTAACCGGAGGTACCACTGTACTCCAAACCTTCAGATAACCCCACCCAGTGGTTTTATGTAGATGTTAAACAATGAGAGCGATAGGAATGAGCCCTGTGGAACCCCACATTGAAGGTTCCACAGGGCTGAAAAGCAATCCCCAAGTAACACCCTCTGGGAACAACCATAAAATAGGACTGAAACCACCACAAAGTGATGCCACCCACCCCTAGTTCATAGAGTTGCTCCAGGAGGATACCACAGTTGATGGTACTGAAAGCTGCTGAAAGGTCAAGAAGAGTTAACAGGAACATGTTCCAATTATATAGTGAGTCCAGTCAGTGGTGGTATGGTAACATCTTTATTCATAGCAGCAAGCAAATAGAAAGGCACACAAACACCCCAACCCTGCTGCTATATATAGGCATATGGACTAGGACTACCCAACCCAGGTGAAGCTAATTAAAAGCAATCACTACCTCCCTTAACTAGTTCCTGGATGCTCTGCCTGTAAATTCAATACACAGCAGTTACCCTTGTCTCTCTCTTGACAGAGGTCATCATACAGGGTGACCAAAGCAGTTTCTGTGCCAAAACCGGGCCAAAACCCTGATTTAAATGGATCCAGAAAATCAGTTTCTTCCAAAAGCGCCTGGATCTGGTCTGCAACTACTAACTCCAGTATCTTGCTCAGGAAAGGGAGATTAGCAACTGGCCAGTAGTTAGGCTTTCTGAATCCAGGGAAGGTTTCTTAAGGAATGGTTTTACCACTGCTTCCTTCAAACAGGCAGGGACCACCCCCTCTCATAAAGAGGCATTGATCTCCTCCCTGGCCCAGCCATTAAACCATTACAATTATCTTCTTTGCTTTGTGGTGCCTTCATTTCAGTTATTGGTGGGTAGCTCATCAAAGCACATCAAAATTCACTACTTGGAAACGCAAGCCTCATTTTCACTGAAACATTCCCTTTCATGTCCTTTCAAAAATATTGTGGCCTCCCATCATCTGACAAAATAAAAGGGACTTGCTTAGTCACTGAGCCTGTATTTAGCTTTTATCAGAGAAATAATGTTTACTGAAGAAGACAGCAAGCAGATTTTCCTCAGCAATGTATTTCAAGTTCTGGCAACTTTGTCAAGAGTCCCTCACATGGATAAAACTAACATGAAGGGAACTTTCCACTCCAGCTGACCTAAGAATACAGCTTGTTAAGAAGGATGTTGAAGAGCCAGTAGGAAAAGGGGTCAAAGATGACCGTGCTCAAACTTCTGCAAAGCGGAAATCTTAGAGAAAATATAACTTTCTAACAAGATATTGGGTGAAACCTTGAAGGCCCCTGCAAGTAACTTTTCTGATGCAGGAAAGATAAATGTGCACAGAGCTCTACTTTTCAGATCTCTGCACCCAGGACAGAATGTGCTAGGAAAGAAATAGGCCCTAAAGTCAAAATCCGTAGCTTGTGCCGCACACAAAAAAAGACTCCCTGATAGATTTTTTGGGTACCTTGGGTACCTTTGAATTCTATGGAATAAATCAGAAATAAAAGAACCAATTGAATGCAATTAAAAATCAATATGAATATTTAATACAATGTATATGTACCAGAGAACCAGTCTGGCATAAGATCAGAGTGTTGGACTGGGACCTGGGAGAAGAGTTTGGATTTGATATCCCACTTTATCACTCCCCTTCAGGAGTCTCAAAGCGGCTAACAATCTCCTTTCCCTTCCTCTCCCACAACAAACACTCTGTGAGGTGAGTGGGGCTAAGAGACTTCAGATAAGTGTGACTGGCCCAAGGTCACCCAGCAGCTGCATGTGGAGGAGCAGAGACACAAACCTGGTTCCCCAGATTACGAATCTACCACTACACCACACTGGCCCCCACTCGGCCATGAAGCTCACTTGGTAACCCTGGGCTCTATTCCATAAGCACTTAAGCCATTGAAAGTGTATCAACCTCTTAAGTTGCTACAAGACATAAGAACGTAAGAAGATTCTGCTGGATCAAGCCAATAGGCCATCTAGTGCAGAATCCTCTTCTCACAGGGGCCAAACAGATGCCCCTGGGAAGCTCACAAGCTAGAGCACTCTCCCCTCCAGAAATTGGTATTCAGAAGCTTTACTACACGGAAGCACTCTGTTGTTTTGGAGTTACTAAAATCTAGCTGACAGATAAGGGAATCATATTTTTGTCATACCCAGCAAAAAAAAGATGTAACTGCAGAATGTTAAAAAAACCACTCAGGCACATCAGCTATACACCCATAATTGCAGCTGAATAAAAATCTAGGAAGATCTGCAAGAAGCAAATGCACAACCCCTTCAATAGGTGCACTTTTGTCACGTTGATTTTTGTGGAACGATAACTTATTTCAACCCACAAATGCTTGAAACCACAACTTACAGGTAACAAGTGGTCAAGGAAAATACTTTATTTCACGTTGGGATTCCTTCTTTATTATGACTTCTTCAAATCAAAGATGTAGACATGACAGAATTTAAATGGATGCTTTGAATAAGGAGTGAATTATTGTATGAATTGTATTAAATTATTTCAACTACAGAGCAGGGCTGTTGAGGATTATTTTATGTGATGCCATGTGAAGCATCTGCGGTCTTTGAACTGTGCCCCAGCATCAAATTCAGTGTTGGAAACGAATGTAGATTCAGTAAACAAGTGGGCATTAGCATTAAATGACCCCATCAACTAACAAAAAGAAAACACATTCAAAACTCTTTCTGTGCTCAATTTGAGTCATCAACCTCCAGCCCTAAATATTTAACTAATAAACACAAATATAAACTCCAAACATTGGTGCTCTTTCAGCATTAAACATATCACTGGTACTGAAATAATAGGCAGATTATTCTGTTTCACTCCTCTTTTTGCTTCTTGTTGAATGGACT
This sequence comes from Podarcis gaigeae, assembly GCF_964106915.1. NCBI lineage: Eukaryota > Metazoa > Chordata > Lepidosauria > Squamata > Lacertidae > Podarcis > Podarcis gaigeae. Next base: position 43,096,298 of record NC_139683.1, read on the forward strand.
GGTGACATTTTTCATCAAAAAGAGAGGGTTTGTTGCAAGGAAGTTCATTCTAGGATATTTTTACACTGATAAACTTACTGCAGTTCTGTGCAATGGCCTGGTATCTTGATCAGTGTTGGTTTCTTTCCTTCTCTCTATTTTTTTAAAAAAAAGCTTGAAGCCCCAGTGTGAACAGTAAGACAGCAATCAAAATGCAAGGGCAGGCCTGTAGTTGTGACTTCAACCTGTCCATCATCAGGCACTGCCTTCATCAGGCTGTGGTGCAGAGTGTTAACATTGCACAGGCCCTGTGTGATGAGCTGAAATGAACTAAGAGCTGACGGAGCAGCCTCTGTACACAAGAGCCCGGGAGACATCTGGAAGATGCTCTTAGGGCAGTTTCACATCAAGTGCCTGTCTGTAGTACTTCAGTCTGTTCCCAACAGTAAAGTAAAACTATCTCATATTATGTAATGCTTTCCGCACAGTCTGCTGGGTTAGGCAGCTGGCTACATCTACAAAGTCTACAGGGGTGTCATTTCAAGTTCAAGGGAATCAAGGCTTCTAAGTTGGGTGGGTCACATTCACAGCAATGTTTATAAGGGCAACTCTTTAGATACAGTATTTAGGTTTCATAATGCAATCCTACCCTCAGGTTATGCCTTCTTGCTGGCTCAAGATTGGCAAGCCACTAAATCAATACATGGTTGTAATGGATTTACAGTAACACAAGGTTACCATTGTGCCAACATTATGCAACATTGCCATAACTGCAATGCTGGTGGCACACCACATTTTTCAAGTGGGAAAAAGAGGGTGGAGTTTTGGCAGAAATCTGCAGTTATTCTGAGGTTGGACAAGTTCTCTACAATGTTATAGCATTGTGGCTTCAAAAGAGGGGGCAAAAGAGCCAAATTTGAAATGCAAATAGATGCTCCAATTATTTTTGTTGGCGGTGGGAGGGGGTAATGCTAGGAGAGAAGGAATTAAACTCCCCCTTCCCCCGTCTTATGGTCCCATTTATGCTGTAATGTAGCTGCTATTAAAATAATATAAAACATACATGTTAATTACATCAGTGCAATTAACATACATCACATTCAACATCACAGTATTTTTTTTTAAAAAAAATACCCCACTTCTACTGAAGTAAATGCACCCCAATAAGAAAGATGAATGCCCATGGCCCTATGGCAAACTACAGTTCCCAGAGATCATTTCATTGGGAACTTTGTCTCCCAGGTTTCTGAGCTTGATAAATGCCAAGGAGCAACTCTGCCTTTGTTAAGGGCAGGGGCTTATAACCACAGGAAGGGTAACTGGCAGCAGGGATATATGGAGACAGTAGAAGGCTGGCAGAGAAGCATTTGGAATGTAGCAGGTTATCTAAAGTTTCAGAGAACTCTTGGGGAAACCCCACATTTTTCTGAGACTACACCAAGAAAAACCCCAAGCCATCAGAAATAAGGGGTCCATTCTGATTTGAGGTTTAGATGGAAGTGTGTGTTTCTTTAGCTTAGATGAAATCTTATTTAGAAGATAATTTTTTTGATGATCTGAATCTGGAGTATTTCCTTCTCCATCCATATTTTCTTACAAAGTGCATCTGTTTGTTGGTCTTTAGAAGACGGTTTGCACTTTTAAAATTAATCAATTAAAGCCAAATATAAAGCAAAGAAAACAGAGCACAAAATGAGAACAGAATTTTCAGGAGATGATCTCTCCAGCTGGAAGCTTTTCCTCCAGCAGTCTTGGCAGGATTCCCAAAGCCTTAGTTAATAAAGGATTTGGTTCATTAAAATACAAGACATTAGCTAATTAGGCAAGTCTCTTAATATGAGGCTCTGAGTTTGAATTTCAAATTAGAAATATAGAACCTAAACATTTGTCAACTAATCAGCAACAACATGGTACTCTTTAGGCATCTCTAAGGTGGCCACACATCACCTGAAAAAAATGATATGCACTGCTGAAAAAAATAGGCCAAAATTTGCATAGAATTAACATATGGTAATTTATATGTACATATACACATTGAAAAATACCTTCATAGATCCCCCCCCCCCATTTATGTGAGCCTATTAATTCCCTGTCCAAATAAATATTTGCATCCCACTCCAGATCACTCAAATCAGGACTTCACTTAATTTGCCCATTATCCGCAATGGTCTCCATCTCTCCCCGCTTTGTTTCCTTAGCTTTATTATGTAAAAGGCAAGCCATAATAGAATCACAGAATTATAGAATTTGAAGGGACTACAAGGGTCATGTAGTCCAGCTCCCTGCAATGCAGATTTTTTTTGTCCATGCTCTACCAACTGAGCTATCCTCCAGCTGAGTGTCAGACTATCTGCTGTGCCGTGTGTGCAAGCACCAGCCTCAAATGTTCCAGGAAGGGAAGTCATATTATTTCCATTTCCTTTCTGATGACATTTGTATGGAAAAAAAGAAATGCTTGTCTTTATGCAGGGAAGGAGAAATAATGTTATTTCCCCTTCCAGGGGCATTTGAGATTTTGATTGGTGGTGCAAGTGCAGATGTCAACAGGCAGCTCAGTTAGTGGCTTTTGGGGTGGGGGTAAGTTAAGTCAAACAACAACTAGCAGTCACTCATCTAATTCTGTATGTTCAATATCAGACATACAGAAAAATGACATCATCCCAGACAGCCCTTGAAATACCAGTCTGTCCATTAAGAAAACTCCTGGATGCTCCAGGCTTTACACCAGTGGTTTTCTGCAAGTTCATCCCAGGGTGCTGATGTAATGTTTGAGGACCTGCCATCATGTGGAAATGCAGGTCACATGGTGCCTGTCCCCCAGTGGAAGCTGGTAACGATTACATTACATGATAATAAACTGTGGAGCTCTTACTATTTTTATTTTATTTATGCATCACTTCCCATGTGGCATCCTGGAGTCATTTACAATAAGATAGAGACATATTTGATATATATAATAGTTGGGGAAATGGTATATATATATATATATATATATATATATATATATATAGCCCACCTCTCTATATATTAATATATCCTTTTATATTCATATACACACAGAACACTTGAAACAAAAGCACATGCATGGAATTAGTTCAAATCCCATATAGAAACCAACTATCAAAACAAAAAAAATTCCTTCCAGTAGCACCTTAAAGACCAACTAAGTTAGTTCTTGGTATGAGCTTTCGTGTGCATGCACACTTCTTCAGATACACACGAATGCACACACACGAAAGCTCATACCAAGAACTAACTTGGTTGGTCTTTAAGGTGCTACTGGAAGGAATTTTGTTTTGTTTTGACTATGGCAGACCAACACGGCTACCTATCTGTAACAGAAACCAACTATGGTACGCTTGCTGAAAGAGGATCATCTTTATTAGACACTGAAAAGACAGCAGAGAAGGTGCTTGTCTCATATATAATTGGAGGAATAAGTTCTGAAGCGTAGGTGTCCTCTCCTGTAGAACTGTGATCAGAATGTATGTCAGGGTTGAGACAGGAACAGGAGTAGATGCCTCCAGGAACCAATGGAGAAGCTCCGAGTTACCACCTGAGAAATATTCCCATTTGTGGTACTTGGACGAAGAGACTCACAAGAAAGCAGCAACTAATTATATGGGTTAGGTGATATTTATAGCAGGCCTATTCTTTTGACAAAGAAATCACAGGAGCATTTCAGTCTGTGGAGAATGTCAACCAATTCAAATAACTGAGTACAAATCTGGATATTCAGTGAATTTGGATAAAATTAATATATGTGAAGAGGATGCGCAGTATTTCTTGGGTTCCGGAAATATGAGACAAATTACCTTGAGACTGTTATCTCTATGCTGTGGGGCTCTAAAGTGTACATGTCTGTATGAATCAGGGTGGGTGGGGGATGTGTTATCAATCAAGATAAATGAGATGGCTTGTGTGTGTGTGTGTTCAGTGTTCCAGATTTGTCAGGAGAAATCTTAACATTGTTGAAAAGATCAAATCTGGCCATATCGTTGCCTCAAGCCATTGTCATCCCTACAGCAAAGTATATGGGTCTGTTATTTCCTGCTACAATTAATAAAATGTCTGTGTTTCACCATAGCACCACACATTTCATATACCCAAGAACTACATTCTGTAAGGCTAGGATCAAGATTAGGAAGCAAGTGCTATCACCATTGTCTCTAGACAGTTGCTTTACGATTCAAGACGGGAAGCATAAAAAACACTACTACTGACAGCACAACAAAGAAACTTGTGATGAAAGTTGACAACTAGCAGGTGCCCTTTCAGAAGTGGTAAATATTTCTGTCTGTTCAGCCTTGATAGGAACAGTAATTTTTCCACGTCTTGAATACAACCTGTCTTTGAGCAGGAATTGGTAGACTTTAGAAATGATGCAACAAAGCTGGGTTTCTTCAAGTGTCATGATATGCTGTTTTGTGGAACTGCATTCAACTATTGATGTTTGAGCTTCTGTAGACTTGATTTGGAATGGACTCAGAATTGAATCCAAGGTGGGATGCAAATCAACCTATTTTTGCCAGTTATGAGCTCCAGAACTCATTGTGCTCCTAAGGATGTCATTTTCAAATATAATAAGGCCTGGAGCTCTCATTCCACTTCAGCCAACTTATGAGACCCCTTCCCATTCCCCTTCCCATTCTTGAAATACTCTTGGTAGTAGCAGTCAAAAGAGTTATCAATGCAGGTTTGATTAGACCCTTGGATTAGGCCTGGTTGTCCTGGGAATTGCAATTTTGTATTACTTCCCAGGTCCATAGAAATGACTGCCAATACAATACCTAATAATAATAATAATAATAATAATAATAATAATAATAATAATAATTTGTATTTATATCCCGCCCTTCCCAGCCAAAGCCGGGCTCAGAGCAGCTAACATCATACAATACGCACAATGATGATAACTAATGAAGACCATGGTAGCAGACCTTATTGTGACTTGCACCATGTAAGTTACAGGTGGAAAGAGATAGGGTGGATGATGTGTTGGGCTAGCTTGGTGGTTAGCAGAGACTGAGGAAGCTACTTATAATTAGGGGCCAACTTCTGAGCACTTGTTGCTATACAGTATCAGTTACAGGTAGGTAGCCAAGTTGGTCTGCCGTAGTCGAAACAAAATAAAAAAAATTTCCTTCCAGTAGCACTTTAGAGACAAACTAAGTTTTTTATTGGTATGAGCTTTCGTGCGCATGCATACTTCTTCAGATACAGTATCAAACTGTGATAGAGGTCTGAACTGTTGTTCAATATACAACATATTATTCCCTATATTATTGCTGTCAAAGCTTTGAGCTCACCTTCTCTTTCTCATTTACTGCAGTGCTGTTTATTTATGCTGTAGTTTTTGAAGCTGTGTTATGTTTGTGGTTTTTAAAAATGAATGCCCCCCGCTGCACATCTTTGTAATGCCCAAGGTGTCTGTGGTAAACACATGGAGGGAGAGGCATGTTAGCAGACAAATATATGTGGGGTAGGGTTACATGAGAGTCAGGCATTTCAACTGTAGGTAAACATCTTCTATTTCTTTTTTGAGTCTGATCTATTAAAAAAGCATTATAAACCAGAACTAATTCTGTTTAATACTGAATGACTCAAGAAAAGGAGGGACCGTAATGGCTGAGCTTAAGTGCTGATTGCTTGCCTAATTGCCACAGACAATGCAGAAAGTCTCTTATAGATTCTTAAGCAGAATAGAACACATTGCTATACAGTGGAAAGCCTTGCTAATCCCCCTCAACTTATTTCTTCTCATTAGGATCCTAAATTTTACTCAGTGACCTCGAAAGAGCTAGGCCTACTCCCTAAGGCCTTTTTATTCTGATAATTAGGCCACTTAAGAAAAAAAAAACATTCCAAGACTGCTTATGTGCTCACTGGCAGACACAGCCAGCATATTGTAAAATAATAATATTGCATACACTTGATTTTTAAAGAATAAAATGAGTCCAGTCTTCTTTCTCCTCATACGCTTAATCTGCCAGGTCATAATATTTGCCATTAGTTACCACTTAGGAGTAATTTTAGAATCTTGTTGAGGATTTACAGTAGTTATGCAACTCCCATTAATGTTAATAGATATCATGAGGATAACTTGCAAAGCACGATACTTAAAAAGACTCTTTCATGTCAAGAACCATCAAGCTCCCTGTACATTTGGAATTAGTTGGGGGGAAATTTGAGGTAGATTTAATGTGGTCAAGTCTAGTCAGCAATGGTCTCCAATACAAGGAGGGGGCATCTTTATTACACACTTGTGTAGCGTAATGGAAATGTAGCAGGGAAATGTGGGTTTAAATTCCATCAGAGTCATTGACTTATTAGGTAACATTAGGCTAATCTCAGCATCATTGCCTCATCAGCAAAAAAGCGGAATTATATTGACCTACTTCAACATGCTGTTATAAAGATATGATAAAACTTGAAAACTACTCTGCATATTAAAAGAGTTATGTGCGTAAACAAGGTTGATCTTAACATGTAGTTGGTATGAGTGCAGGTGGCCCTTCGGAAACTGTAGCTGGAGAACTTCATGTTTCCCTTTGCTCCTTGGAGGAAAAATGGAATAAAAATTGGTGCTCTATCATTCTCATATAACACAAGTCTCAAGAAATGACTAGTAATGGAACATACACTGACGTGTACCTACCGACTCCTTTCATACATCTTGTACCCATGTATCAGTATATGAATATAGTACATTGGGCAGTATCCAACTGAAAGGCTTTCTAATCCTCCAGCATTGCTAGGCTGGAAGAATTTTTTTGGCAATTCTGTGCCACATCCCATTATATTTTGAGGGGCCCACCAATCCTTCAGAACAGATTGGGAGGATGATACAATGGAGAGGGGAAGGTGAAATGGCTAAAACGTCTCCTAAAGACTGAAGTGTGATAGCATTTGGGAGATTTGCTGGCAAAGAATCCCAGAACGATTAATCCCACCACAGAGAAGTCCCTCTCATTCACCAATTTCATTGATCAGGCAGGTGAGGAGGACCTCTAATATTGATCACAACATGTGGGTGGATTAAAGAGTCTGTCAGCTGCATAGGGACACCAGTTGGCTACCACTCAATGTCTGGGAAACCCTTACATTTCTCTCAGAAACTAGGTTGTTTAATTGCATTCCATTGCAACACAACTAATGACTGGAGTGATAATGGACGTTTTCAGTCTCCACCATGCCTCATTCCAAGGGAACCAAATTCTGGGTAAGCTTATGGAGTCCGTGGAATCTTGCACCACTTGGAGTTTGGGGTGATGTGTAACAATACTTTGCTGAATCCATGTGGATTTTAAATCTAAAGACCTAAATCACATATTAACCTTGGCATAATATCTTTCTGTCATCTCTTTTTAGCTCTAAGCATATACATTATTACATTTGGTTCATAAATAGGTTCCACTTTATTAATCAGGAAAGCACTTTCATTAAATAACACCCCCCACGCCCAATGATGGCTAACCTGTGCCAGCAGAAATTCATAGGATGGGGTATATTGACTTTTGCACAAGTTCAGTGGCACACATTCTGATAGAATGACATGCAGAATTAATTGGAATTAAACTGCTGAGCCTTCACATACCAACACCCATTTCATTCTCTAGTATATTAAAACTGTAAGTGAAGATGCTTAGGATTGCTTGGAAATTGGTTCTAAATCTAAAATATGAATTATATGAGGATTTCATACCAGGCCTTCACCATCTGAAATGGCTTTGAGGCCTGATTAAAAGTGCTTGCATTAACCCATAAAGCCCTAAAAACTTGGGGCCAGGTTATCCACCCACTCTGTACAATCACTTCCTCATAGATCTAAGGTCCCACTGCAGGTTTTCTTCCCACTTTCTCCAGTGGGCATGGGTGCTGACTGAGTGACTCCTCAGCTGATTCATTTATTAGGAGTAGGGATAGAAAAGAAATTAGATTCAGTTTGCATTAAACCAAATGTTTCAATGCGAACCAAAGCACAGCTGTCTTTTGGAATTCATAGTTCTGAATTTTGCAATGCAGTTCTCCAAACAAAGTGATGTTTTTAAAAATGCATATTATGGGGAAATTGCCCATTGAAATGAATGTATTAGTAACATATAAAAATATGTTATGTTATGTTATAGAAAACTGTCTGAAGAAATGTGTACGTTATTTCATTTGCACGAAAATATTGATGAATTTTCATGACAAATTGCTTCACAAGTGTGGAGAACCGAATTTAAGATGGGAAAACAGAGAGAGAGCCCTCCATCCCTAATTAGGGGCATAAGAAACTACAAGCTGCTTGCACCCACAGAATATTCAGAAGCAGCTATGCCATAAGGATGAGTCCTGTACCCAATCAAGCGCTACTCATTACTCCCTCTCTCCCAATAAGAAGGGTAAATGTGCTTAGAAGAATTGGCAAGGAAGGCTGAGAGCAACCTCCTCAAGGATTATTTTTCTCTAGACTTTCTTGGAAAAAGATTAGAAAGCCAATATCCACCCCCTCTCCCCACTTTTTTTCTTTAAAAAAAATAGAGTAAAAATGAATTCATTACAAGGCAAGCTGTGGTGAGCTCACCCATCAGTATTTGTTAAAGGAATTGATACCATGCAATTATTACTCAGTGTTGACTAAAAAGGAAATTGAAATGATCCAATAACACTAGGGATATATTATTGCAATTTCATAAAGCAGCTTAATTTTGCATCCATCTGACAATAAAAGTAAATTATTCAAGTTTAATAGAAAAACTACTGTCAAAGGGAATGAAATATACTATTTACAGCTATGGAAAGAATTTGCAGGAAAGAGAACAGAAGTATGGTAATGTTACGAGAACAAGACTGACAGGAAGGAAATTATTTTATAGTGTTAGATTGTTCTTTTTTAAAAATAAAAAAAGAAACAAATAAGCCATTGGAAGAATTGCATCAGTCTGTGCTTTCCATCACATTAACAGAGTAATTTGTATTTTGAGTTAGCACAACAGGCCACCATGTATTTTCTTTTTTACCTTTAGCCCACACTTATAAAATCATTTTCATGTATTTTATTGTTAGGATCTGAACTAGAAAACAGTAGACAGTCATTTTAATTATTGTTCTGTACTGCTCTTAATGTTGTGTGTGTGTGTTTATATTTCTGTATATTGCCCTGATATTTTATGAGAGTGTATATATAATTTTTTATAAATAAATATATAAATAAATAAATAAAGGTTCTTTTTTCTTTTTTAAGAAAAATGTGCTTGACAGAATGAAAGAAGGGTCTGGCTTCCATTGATCTCAGGAAGACTGCCACAGAAGAGTTTCCTCATAGATTATGTACGGAAGTTGCTAACATTACATGCATTTGCCTCATTTTCTTGCACATTTCTTGCATATTTCTATCCATCTATCATCTATCTATCTATCTATCATCTATCTATCTATCATCTATCTATCTAATCTATCATCTATCTATCTATATCATATATCTATCTATATCATCTATCTATCTATCTATCTATCTATCTATCTATCTATCTATATCATCTATCTATATCTATCTATCTATCTATCTATCTATCTATCTATCTATCTATCATCTATCTATCTATATATCTATCAATCATCTATCACCTATCTGTCTATCTAATCTATCATCTATCTATTTTTTTAAATAAAAACACACACAATTGTTTTGTTTTCAGCTGTAGGCTAGGCTGGGTCCAAGGGAGTTTCCCTGGAATTACTTTTTTAAAGTTATAAGACTTTAAGAAGTTATAACTTTTCTCTACTGTATAACTTTCATCTATCACTCTTTGAATAGAATTGTGCATTGTTTAAAAAACAGATATAGTGGGCACAACAAAAGCATTGTGCAATGTACAGAACCAGTAGGATACAAATGCTGCAGGAAGGATTGGAAAGGGCCTATTGGAGGAAAGAACACTCTATATGTCAAAGAAATCATAGAGTTCCTAGGCTGGAAATCACCAAAGGGTCAGACTCCTCCACAGAATGTCTGTAGGTGATAATACCAACTCCCAAGAATAATTTAGTACAGTGGTACTTTGGGTTACAGATGCTTCTGGTTACATACGTTTCAGGTTACACACTCTGCTAACACAGAAATAGTACCTCGGGTTAAGAACTTTGCTTCAGGATGAGAACAGAAATCGTGCTCCGGCAGCGCGGTGGCAGCGGGAGGCCCCATTAGCTAAAGTGGTGCTTCAGGTTAAGAACAGTTTCAGGTTAAGAATGGACCTTCGGAACGAATTAAGTACTTAACCCAAGGTACCTCTGTACTGGGAACATGCTGTTGCCCCCTGCTGCCCAAAATGGCCTTGATGACCTTCAGATGGAGAATGAAATCTCCAAAGGCATCCAATGTACAGAATGTTACTAGAACACCAATTAACCTCACACAGACTAGATAAATGTATGTTCCAGTTATGACAGTTGCTCATGGAACCAACCAGAGGAATAGTGATGCTGGATCTAAAGTGGTACCCAAGACTTGGTGTCAATGTATGTGTTGTTGAAATGATAGGAAAACAGTTATCACAGCGCTATTCAGATTTAATGTCTATCTAACAGGACAATTTCCAAGAAAATTCAAAACCACAATAATAGAAACTCAGCTTCCATGACCTCCCCTAACATGCCCCCAAATCACCCCTGAAATTCACCATTTTTTGACCCTCCTGACACTGGATCTCTGACGTTGGTAGGGCAAGAACATGGGAAATTTCTACAGTGATGGGTTGTGGGCATCCAACATCTGTTCTGCTCCAGCACCAGAACTCTACATTCATGTCAAAGTAGGAGATCTAATGTTTCCTATAGCCCCTGGGATGTCCTCCAAGTTTGTAGCCTAAAACTAGTTTCTATGGTTCATATTACACTATTTGTTATATCCATCCTAAGAAGATGGCACACTACTCTTTTACTCTAAACATTTCTATTTGGGAAGTTTATTCCTATAAAAGTTTACCACTTGGGAAAAATGAAAGCTTTTATTACACAATGACCTTGCACCTGTCTGCTTATCAGTTACACCATAAATATCTCTGTCTCCAGCTAGTCCATCTGTTACTGCTCAGATTCACATGATGGCAATTGGTAATACAGATCAATGTTCTCACTGATTCTGTTCCTGTCTCATGTGGATAGTGTGCTTTTCCAAATGACATTTTAATATGAGGATCTACATTTCTAGATTATATATTTCCCTTCTGCATTATTACTCTCTCTCTCTATCTCTATAGTTGGTGTTTGTATGTTTTCAGAAGTGATAAATGTATAGAAGATGCAAACCACTGCTGTTAGAACAGCTGTAACCCTGTACCAGTGTTTAAACCTTTAAATGATTGCTGTCCCCCCTTTTGAGCATACAGAGTGCAGAATGGCTTCCATATTCCCATAAACATTCTGGATGCCCCCAGCAGGACACACCTAAAGGCTGGGATGTTCTGGTATCCGTCACACTTGCCTGGGTAGTTGTGCTAGGCTTCTTTAAAAGGTACACATTTGGTTGTGTGTGTGTGTGTGTGATGGGGAGCGGGAATTAGCACTCCTTTAAATAAGGTAGCCCAAACCCTTATCCCATCTGCTCTAAATTCCTTGAGCTCAGGAAATTAGACTGATGGCAGAGCCTTTTGCTTGTGGCACCTAACCTATGGACCTACACTCTGTCGAGGGAGATCCAGTACTATACTGCTTCAGGCAGTTGTTGAAGATTGCCTTTGGTTAATTATGAAATGTCTTCTGACTCTGCTTTCTGTTATACATGTGCTGCTGGGATTTGTTAAATGGGTTGGATATTGCTGGTTGGATTAATTTGAGTGTATTCTGAGTTTCTTAGGGATTGTGTTTGTTTTATTCTGTTTTGTTTTATTACTGTTTGTTAGCTACTCTACATCCCAATGGAAAAATAGGTGGGATAGACTTTTAAAAAATAAATAACTTGGGAACACTGGTGTAATATGTTCCCTGATGGCAGTAGCTGCATACTTCATCAGATTCTAAGGAGTGTTCAAGGTCAGTCTCATAGCAATCTCCTTACAATAATCATGTTGAAGGCATGGATGTCATAGCCCCAATCTGAGAAGGAGGGAGTTACCTACTTGCCAAGAGTGACATTTCAGGTCCTTAACTATTATTAAAATAAGCTACAATCTATTATGGAGCAGAGTTGCAAAGAAAATACCTGCCATATGAAGAGAAATATATTAGCATGAGGAAAGTGAGAGGAAATGTGTTTGTATTATGGTGGAGAGCAGGGACTACTCTTGAGTTCATTTTCTTTTTAAATGTACAGGTTTTCCAAGTTATGTCAGACTCATAAATGGACTTGTTTACTGGAGTTCAATGGAGCATGTTAAAATCAGCCCAAAAAAGCAGGCTGATTTCGTGCGGGAATGGCTGTCATGGCCTAATGTCAGTCAGCAGAGTATCTCAAGGTTATTCAAAATGCACTGAGAGGAACAAGGAAATCTATTAAGGCAGATGTTGAGAGGGGAAGGCAAATCCCGCTCTTTTCTTCTGGCCAGACTAATGGTTGCTGTATCTGGGCAATGCATTTGTTCAGTCACAAAGCTATCAGAAAGCAGATGTCCATCACAGCAATAGAATTGTCACTTTCTGTGATGTTATTATATATATCATATCTCTTCCAAAGACCCAAAGCTGAAATATGTAGGTGTTTCCTATTCTGTCATCACAACAATCCTATGGGGTTGATTATTATACTTGAGAAATGGTGAGTTCCTCAGAGCCATTCAGAAGAGAATCCATTGATCCCTGGAAGAACATCCCATGGCTCATAGGATAGAGCAAACCTCCATCTCCATTTCCAAGGAGATGAAGCCTTCCCTTTGTGTACATAGAAATCTCTTTCACCCATCCTGCTCTGCAATAGCATAAAGGGGACATGCCATGGCAGATTGTTGGGGAGGAGGCTTTGGCTCCACTGGTCCATGGGGATATGATTGAATGGAAATCAACTCAGCAAATATCATCAGTATTCTCTCTTCTTGTTTTCACACTGTAAATGACCTCCCCCCCCCCCCCGGAAATTTTTTTGCATTACATTTCTTTTGCATAGAAGTAAATGAGGTGGAGTAATGTAATGACATCACAATTAATTATTTAAAATTTTGCCAGAGTGACATCAAGACAAAATAACTGCAGTGGAACAGAAAGAGTGCTGCATTGAAGTCTTCCCTTGCATAAGAATCACTGTATTTTATCTTCCAGAACTTTGGCAGGCACCCTCTCCATAGAAGGGGCTACCATGCTTGAAATTTGAATTCTGGCAGGAAATAAAAATATTAGAGGGTTTAAAATATATACAAATATATATACAATATATATACAATGCAGGTTTTGGTGTCCTCGGGTGTCTTCCCGTCTACACGGGAAGACACCCGAGGACACCAAAACCTGCATTCCTGTACCCGTGAAAATCTACGAAAGCAAATATATATACAATATATATATATATATATATATATATATATATATATATATATATACAATATATATACAAATATATATACAATATATATACAAATATATATACAATATACAAATATACAAAAATATATACAAATATACAAATATATAAAGATTCCCTGAATGGATCTGTCTGAAATCTGGCAAACTTAATGTACTCGGGAGGAGATCCTTTTCCTGTGAATTACATCCACTTTTTTTGGGGGGGGGAGCTATAGCCATTTTAGTCTCATCAGATTTGTATCCAAATAACAAATTGAACTGGAATGACACAGAATAGATCCAAAACAGACTGGGTTGTTGTTTGTTGTTATACCCCACCCACTCTGGATGGCTTACAGTGCATATAAAAACATGGTAAAATGTCAAACATTAAAAATTTCCCAATACAAGGGTGCCTTCAGGTGTCTTCTAAAAGTTGTGTATTTCCTTGGCATCTAATGGGAGGGTGTTCCACAAAGCCTTCTGCCTGGTTCCCTGTAACTTCACTTCTCAGAATCAGGGAACCACCAGAAGACCCTTGGAAGACACCAGTGTCTGGTCTGAGAGATGGGGGTGGAGATGCTCCTTCAGTGCTACAGATACAAGGCAAATCTTGTGGTCAATGAACATCTGCATTATCTCTTTGCTCTTCATTCATCTCCTACCCCCCTTCACCTGTTTTCTGCCTTAGGAATTGGTGAATGGATAGTCTTCCTGTGTGGCAGGGTGTGCTGAATGTGATAATCTTTTAGTTCTTTCTGACTATATTATATTTTGGATGGATGTATAACAGGGGAAATACATTTTTACTTTAAAGGGAAAGAATGTGATCCACAGTTCCATATGGCTATGATGTGCAGATGAAATCTTGTGGCAGCAGAATTTCCCCCATTAATTTCATTGTCAGGAAAACATTCCCCAACACTGACATAAATGAGGATGTTCTGCTTGCCCAGAGTTTCATGTGCTCTGGAGCCGCTGGACTGAGATTTGTTATAAAAGAAGACTATTAGAAGCCCATTTTTTTGTTCACAGTATATCTGACACAGGACCATCAAGCAGCAGAACTATTAACAGAGCAATGGCTAATTGCACTGGTTAATAATGTGGTCCAATGTAAAATCAATGGACTTTCACTCAATTTACATGCTATCAAAGGGTTTGAAATAGCTTAGGCCAGCTATAGTAAGAATTGGGCTCAGAGAAACTTCATCAACACTTTGAGAACTAGTCAGCTCAGTATGAAAAGCAAAATCAGGGGCAGTTTTTCAATCCATTCGAAACGAAAAGAGAGTAAAAAAATCAATAGTAATCTACAATTTATGAGTTTTATATGTAGTAGTTCTTTCAGCTATTCGAAAGCTCTCTCTCTCTCTCTCTCTCTCTCTCTCTCTCTCTCTCTCTCTCTCGTGTGTGTATTTCCCCACATTCCATACACCTTTTTAAATGTTCTCTCAAATTTCAATTGGAAATGTACTATGTTCATTTATTGATGAGATAACTCCTGATGTCAGAGGACAGTCTGGCTCCAGACATAAGTAAAGAGCTTACTAACAACAGCCCGAATGTCCTTGGTAATAACTTTATCTGTAGGCTCATCTTCACTTAAATGTTGTGTGTGTGCTTGCTCAAGGCTCCTACTTCTGCCAGGTTGTTTCTTGTGTGTTTTTCACCCTTGCAAGCAAATAAAAAACAAAAAACTGCTCTGGATAAGGCAGGTCAAATTTGAAATCAATCTCAGGTCATATGGCAGCTTTACAAAAAAAGTAGAATTTCAGCCAGAGTACAATTGAGTATCACTCCAGAATCCAAGGCCTGATGAGATAATAGGTTAGGACACCTCTTAATGGTGCTCTCTGTTGCTTTGAAAAGTTTTACTGCTAAATCAGATGTGCTGCAGTTAGGGATGCTGGAGAAGCTTCAATTGTAGCAGTCTTAAAGGTAAAGGTAAAGGTACCCCTGCCCGTATGGGCCAGTCTTGCCAGACTCTGGGGTTGTGTGCCCATCTCACTCAAGAGGCCAGGGGCCAGCGCTGTCCGAAGACACTTCCGGGTCACGTGGCCAGTGTGACATCGCTGCTCTGGCGAGCCAGAGCTGCACACGGAAACGCCGTTTACCTTCCCGCTAGAAAGCGGTCCCTATTTATCTACTTGCACCCGAGGGTGCTTTCGAACTGCTAGGTTGGCAGACGCTGGGACCGAGCAACGGGAGCGCACCCCGCCGCGGGGATTCGAACCGCCGACCTTTCGATCGGCAAGCCCTAGGCGCTGAGGCTTTTACCCACAGCGCCACCCGCGTCCCGTAGCAGTCTTAGGGCATGAGATATACTGTGCAGCTCACTTTCATGGATCATGGATCCTTGTCTATCATAGAATCATAAAATTGTAGAGTTGGAAGGGACCCTGAGGGTCATCTAGTCCAACCCCCAGCAATGCAGGAATCCTCCCCACAGCTGTCCCTGGGTGGGCTCGACCCACCAACCTTCTGTTTAGCAGCCAGACACACTGACCCATTGCACCACAGCAGGTGGTGGCTTGCTAGAAACCACTGGCTAATGCCACTGGGATTTTAGGGCTACTGAGTAAGTCTTCCAACAATCCCACTCCTCCTGTTTGGAAGTGGAGAATTTGTGGGAAGCATTTCACAAATTTTCAAGGATGGGAAATATTCCAAGTGGTTCAAGATAAGCATGCATGCTTATTTTAAGCGCAGAATGGTAAGTTGCAGGATTGGCTTACATGTTTTGGTGGTTTAACCAGCAACAGCTCCTCTTGCCAGAAACTGACAGCAGCCAGATTTCTTGCCACCAGTGTGATGTTTCATAGCATGTGAAAATAGCATATATTACAAAAGAATGAATTTTAACCATAGTTCTAATAAAACAGGCCTCGCTTTTTATGCAATTGAGTAAATACTTCTGTATGCTAGAATAATCTGAGGAGAATATAAGAAGAATAACAGTTTAGAGAAAGATGCAATTAATGCAGACTCCAATGAAATCTTATTTTAGTATCATGGATCAGAAACACACAACTTTAAGGAAATTCATAGAAAATTACTTAGACAGGGCACATGAGCTAGTTTTGGTTATTTGCACCTTGAATAATATTTTCATAAAGACTGCCTAGATCACCAAGCTTTGTAACTCCTTGGCTCACAACACAAACTTCAGCAGTGGAACTTAAAATTGTGGTG
The DNA here is from genome assembly GCF_964106915.1 of Podarcis gaigeae. NCBI lineage: Eukaryota > Metazoa > Chordata > Lepidosauria > Squamata > Lacertidae > Podarcis > Podarcis gaigeae. The sequence goes on from NC_139683.1 coordinate 43,112,945, forward strand.
TCAGAGGAAGGGATGCTCCTCCTTTGGCCCCTACCTTGAACTCTGCTCTCACCAATGGCTCCTAGAAGCTGTCAGCATACAAAAGAGGCTCCACCCTGGGAAATGGTTTTCACTCACTGGCTAAACCAGGTGAGGGTAGCTGATGGGTTTCAAACCTTCAATGAGTTAGGGACTTCCCTTTCATGTGAAGATAGGCTCTGGTAGATTGAACAGATGAGATCAATAGTGGGTGCAATGGTCAAGAAGAGGGTTTCTGCACATGCTACAGAGGGAAGTGAGGGGCAGATGGGGCTCATTAATCTGGGAAAGTAGCCCAACTAGGAAATGTAAAATACTGATCCTAAACCTCTGCTGCCTTGGAGGATATCTTCAGGAGAAGAAAAGGCAAAGGAGTAAACCCTACACAAATCCAGAATAGAGTCCCTAAGATTGTTGTTTGCCTCCTGCCAGCAACTCCTGCCTCCAACCTGGTGCCAGACATGTTGCTCTGCTTTCACTTGGACCACATCAGCAAGGCGGAGGGCAAGGTGTCTTGTCATCTGGGCAGATCAGGATTTCCATACACACTACCCAGACTCCCCCCCCTAAGTAAATCACTTTGGAACTGATAATGCAGTGGTTTGACTTCACCCCCCACCTCCATTGTCCCTTGAGATGGATGGATAGCAACAATTATCCCTCCACCAAGTTATTCACCAGGTTGGATTTTAACCTGAACAGAAAAATGAATTTCTCACTCTCTTGCAAGTGTTCCCTCCTTCCCATTGCAACTGCCAGGTAAGTGGAATGTGTGCAGGAGGAAGGATGCTTTGGATTGTAACTTCTAGCCCCGGTCTGAATCAAACCCTCCCGGGGAACAAAGCCATGTCTAATAAAGAAGCATTTCCACAAGTACTTTACAAACATAAAGTCATTCTATCCCAGACTGATTGGCTGAAAATGGAGAAGAGAAAGAGAGAACAGCCTTGTTATTCATCACAATCTCCATCTTTCAAATATCGTGGAGTCTCTGAGGCCAGCCTTGCTTCAAGCACTTTTTCCTCCAGTGCCTCTGTAGACTGCCTTTTGAAGGTAAGGTGAACACCAAAATGTTACCTTTTGTTTTCCTTTTGATTTTGCTATGTACCACGAGATTCCCACGTCTTTTCTTTGAAGATTACACTGACTGCTGCTTCTGTGTTGCTTGTATCCCCTTCTAGTCCTCCTTGCTTTTTTCAAACTCTCTTTCAGCTTCCCTCTCCTCTCAGTGCTTTATCTGAGCAATTCCTTGGAGCTTCATGCTGAAGAGGCATGACTTGACTGCGAGCTTTCAAGAGTCACAAATGAAATGAGCTCAGGAACTCGACGATGTCTCTTGATGCCAAGTGTGAAAAACTTTCCTAAATGCTCAGTTTCAATGGTCAGCTACCGGAGCCTATGGGGAAAGAATGGAGTGATAAAATTAAAGGGAAGGCAGAAAATGCGAAATCAAGGGCCGTCTTGATTTAATGGACAGTAGTGGTATTGATTCAGTTCCACTAAACACAGTTTAAAAGCACATAAAATCCATTTCTTTCAATGGTAGGCATTTTAAGAGACTGCATAATGTTTAAATATCCTATCAGAGTTGCACTGTCTCTGCTGTAGTAGATCTCCATCATGACAGGGCATATCATTCTGCCAGCTAACAATTGTATTAGTTCCATTCAATGGCAGTATTACCATCTTATTCAGACTGTCATCCTGAAAAATTTTCTCAGCTCTGCAGCAGCTGGAAATGAAGCCTTGCAAAGCTATACCAAGCCGAGTTAATTCTTCAGCAAGGTTCCGTCTGCCTTCCCTCTGTTTAAGGTAAGGGGTTGCCATCTCAATCCACAAACCAGTTAAGCCAAAGCAACTTGAACATAATCCCGATATCGTAGTTCTTTGCATTTAGTAAATTAACCACAGTCCAAAGTTACTTGGATTTCTAGCACACATCTGTGAGTTGTTCTGATAGCAGGGCAGGGAGCAGGATCAGTACCTAGACTTCAGCTCTGCAACTGATGCAACAGCCAACCAGAGCTCCCTAACCCATGATCCCATCCCCATTAGCAACACAGAAGCTTAAGAAATGCATTGATACTTGTAAACTTGGACTGCCTTTACAGTATTTTCCAGTTTTCTGGGTCATTGCACAACAAGCCAGATTCTATGGACATAACAATCAAGCCCTGGAATACACTGTTCAGATATAGGAGATTCCCAGAAAGGTTGTCAGTTGGTGCCTGCCCCCATTGATCAGCAGCTCTTTTCACACCTCCATGGTCCAAGCAATTGGCAGATGTGTTGCTGCACAAATTCTTTGTATCCCTAAGCTTTTGCCTTTACACAATTTTCTTCTGTCTGTAGTTCCCTCCAGCCTGCCCACAACATAAAGAAGAGCACTCTTCTCATATGGAAAGAGATGTGGAAGAGAGGGACTGCCATTTAATATTTATGCTGCTGCAACTACTCTGAGCATACAAACCGGGCAATATTGTTTTTGGCTTGGGAGGGGGAAAATACCTATTTAACCCACATCCAGATATTCTGTGCCTTGGTCTAATTTAACCATACATTAGAGAGACAGGCAGGCAGATGGATGAAATGATGCTGTTGGTGGACACTGAATCTTTTAATATAGAGCAGAAGCTTCACAGTTACAAACCTCAAAATACATATATCCCCCTATCTGTGAAAAGAGGCCATCTATTTGGGCAATCACCCCACTTGCAAAAGGGCAAGAAACTGTCCACAAGTGGACAAGTACTATGGGAAACAGAGAATCCACCTCTCTTGATTGGCAGGCAGGCTGATGCTGCCTCACAAGAAGATATATATCCAGATAGGCATCCCATGGAAAGGAGGAGCATCATATGCATCAAAACTTTCAGGTTGGCCAGAGATTTGGTTTACAAGTCAGCACTGGTTGGTATTTTAACAAACATTATCTGAACAGAGTCTCCAGTTAATCTATTACATGATTTAACTCTAAGGGATTTTGATGAAATACTGTGCTCAGTGCATGATTAAATAAAAGGGGCAAATGGATCGGGGATTTTATCTTTTCCAGTAACTTTCATCCCAAGTTTGCATTTATCTTTTTGCAAGTTTGCATTTATGCATATCACATTGCATGATCTTGAAAAATGTGTCTCACTGGAGATGAGTAGTCAGCTTTCTATAGCAGCACGTGGATGCAGATCTCTTATCTGGATTAGGGTGAGACCATGAAACCGCTCTAGGCTTTTTTGGCATTCATTAGACCGCTGTCCAGGCAATCTGTTTTCCCTATATACACTTGTCAGGAAGAATCTTCAAGGACGAGAAAGGAGGTTACATTTAACTGCTGAACTTTCCATTAACTAAAACACACATGCACACAAAACAATTTTTTTATATGTGCAATCTCTCTTATGAATGCCTCAGCTGCAAGAAAAATAATAACAAAATTGAATGGTGGGAACAGAAAACTGTGGCATAGGCAAACAGTTTATGCACTGCAATATTTAAGAGCCCGGAAATCAAAATGGAAATAATGGGGGGCGGGGGAGTTGCAGCTTTGTGACCAGACCTTGGTTCTGCAGAATTGAGGTGAAAGGGTATTTTATAAGTATCTTGGCTATGACCAACTTGTAACATATAACAGATTGCTCTCACATAGGAAGAGATGAACAAAATGGCTCAGCAAATATGGCATTTGTCATTACAAAAGGACCTTGCCCAAGCAGGTAGGCTGGTGTTTCAATAGGAGCATCTTGGGAGAGTTATGAATGCCCCACCAATTCAGACTGGATCACCTGAAACCATTTCCCCACCCTATTTGCTCTGATATAGTTTTCTTCAGAAAATAATTCTTCTCCTTTTCTCCAACCCAGAGAGTGTGGTGTTGCTTCCAACTCTAGAGAGGGGCAAGACACACAAAAGTTGGTGTGCAGATATTGTATACACTATATCTCCAGCTTCTCCTGCATAAGGGTGGAGGTTAAGAGGGGCTGTATAATCCCACCAGCTACCCCTAGCCAGCACAGTTTAGGACCGTCCTTAACCAAATTGGGAAAAGTGGGTGAAGGATGTTTTTGGGGAAGCACTCTTGTACTGTTTACTTTGAAGTGGATTGGAATTAGTGCATGGCAGATGTCAGTGCCAGATGGGACAGGGACAGTCAGCACATTGCTGAAGGCCAGGTCTGAGTACTCTTGCTTAGGCAGAAGTGAGTGATCACAAAGATGACTCCCATTATTGACAGTGCTAGTGCATTGTAATCATTGCAGATCTCATTGTTTGTGCTGCATGTTATTAAGTTGTGGCTCTAGTGAACCCAGTGAGGAATCAGGCTAATATAACACACATTATTTGATCAGCACCTGACTGATCACCTTTCCTGTGTACCTGCACCTGCATCATCAAACAGAATACATGCCATTTCTCAACTCACCAAACTTCTTGCATATACAATAGGGAACAGAGCTATCATATATTAGGGCTGCGATACATCCAGATTTTCCCAGACATTACCAGGGTTTCAAAGGCAGAAAGGACATCTTGGGTGAATTTCTGAAATGTGGCGCTTTGTCTCGTCTTTGGCATTTTTTCTTTTAAAAAGTTCAACAACTTTGAGGGTGTCCTGGTGACTTTTTGAACTATGGCAACCCTATAATATATGGGACAAGATTTAAAAGTTGACAAGGGAATGGGAGATCATTAGGAAGTGTATAAAGGAGGGTGTGAAAGGGAATACAGTGGTACCTCAGGTTACAGACGCTTCAGGTTACAGATGCTTCAGGTTACAGACTCTGCTAATACAGAAATAGTACCTCGGGTTAAGAAGTTTGCTTCAGGGTGAGAACAGAAATCGAGCTGCAGTGGCATGGCAGCAGCGGGAGGCCCCATTAGCTAAAGTGGTGTCTGAGGTTAAGAACAGTTTCAAGTTAAGAATGGACCTCTGGAACGAATTAAGTTCTTAACCTGAGGTACCACTGTACAGGACAACAAAGTAACTATGGGTTCTCTACAGCTAAGTTGTCCTGTTTAGCACAAGGTCTTTTGCATGCACAATGAGACAGCCTCTCCTCTCTCTAAATATGTACTGGGATTTCCCCCAACCCTTTAGGGTAGACTTGGGGGAGCACTGGGGGGGGGGACGGGAGAAGGGGGAGAGAGAGGAAGTCCCCTTGTGCAGGTGGGATACCTTGTGCTAACAGAATGACTTCAATGGATACAACCCCACATCTGTTATTTTTCTTTGATTAAATCATTTTTTTCTTGGGTTTTGCTGCTCCACCTGTTAAAAGTACTAAACTCAGAAACTAATTCCACTCAGCTTGTTCCCCACAGCAAGCAGATTTATTGGTGCTTTCATGCAACCAGGAGTTCTTGGTACTACATTTCTTGTCAGTTCTTACAAAGGAGATAGAGCCATTGATATAATGGGATGTTGCCACCCCTTCTTTCACTGTCTGTGATCAACACATCTTATAGTTTCTCTTGTTATAAGATAAACTGTCCGAAACCTTCAAGTCTTACCCCAAATAAATTCTGTTTTCATAACTCCATTTCTTGATTCAATTTCAGATGGGATCTTAATGACACCAACAACTTGGAAGTGACATTACATGGCTGACCTGCAAGAAACAATTACTCTCAGTGTGAGATTTATGAAGAATGTAATTCAGAAGGCCATCAACAGCTGGTCCCCTCTCAGTATCTCAAAACTGGAGAGAGTCAAATCTATCAAAATGGTTTTAGCTCCCTAGATTAATTGCATGTTTAGAATTCTTTCTGATTAATTATCTCCGGTGTCTTCAACATCTGAAGTGTCTTATTTTGGAATCAGGGTGAAACAAGACTCTTGCAAGCAAAACTTGGTTTGATGGCTAGTTGTTGGAATGGGATCCAAAAGAATAAATGTGGGAAATTCAGTCATATTTTCTCTCTTTGTGAGGCTGTGTTCTTGATAACTGGCAAAGTCTGAGTCATTAAACCAAGCGATAAAAACTGCTTGAAAACTGGCCATTTTCCTTGTTAGAATATCATACATTATGCTATCACGCTTCAAACTTCTATTTATATAGTTTATTTTCCAATCCCCACAAGGAAAAACAGCCTACTTTTTAATTTATATTTCAAATTTGCTTGAAATGCAATCAACAAAAAAGACAGCACACATTTAATAATTACTTATGCTTCCTTGCACGGAAAATTAGCAAATTTAGTGAGGATTATGTTAAGTTTAAAAATATTGGTAGGTCAGTAACTCATACTGACACAATTAAATGAGATTCTAATTCCAGATATCATCAGCAAACCAAATCAACATCCAGTCTACAAAGAAGTGTAACCTGTGCAGAGAAAAATACAAAACAGTATGACAGTGGTAGGTACCCTTGGGACTGGGGAGTAAGGGGTGCATTACATTGGTGGAAAGGTGTAGCAAGACCCGCACAAAAGCACACTGTCCTGTTCTAGTCTTGCAAAGGAGCTCACAGTGTAAGATGGGCCATTGCCTTTGTATGGCACTGCACTTGTGCCAGAATAGCTGTTGCACTGTTTAAGGTGATAATGACAGAACAACAAAAATACAGCATCATGATTTCCTTATACAGTACCACCATATTCTGGCATTCCAACAGTGCGTGGCATTATATACATCCAGTTAGCATAATGTGACTATAGCATTGGGACTTTAATTTTATTTCATTGTTGTTACCTCTATGGAGTTGATTCAGTTTTTTAAAAAAATAGTTCAGTAAGTTAGCATATTAAAAATAGTATTGAACCAAACCAACTTCAAACAACAGAGGAGAGAGAAAAATTCAACACCCACCATTAAAAGACCTTTTAGTGACCAAGGGACTGTCTAATTGAAAAGGTATTTGCCTGCTGGCAAAGGGTAAGCTGAGATGGGGCCAGCCTAGCCTTTCATGGAAGGTAGTTCCACAATCTGGCAGCAGCCACCAAGAAGGCCCTCTCTTATATCATCCCAAAATATGCCTGTGAGGGTAGCAGAATGAAGACAATGGCCTCCCCTGGACAGGTTCTTCTCTCTATAATGGTCCTTCACATAGCGTAGACCCAAGCTGTCTAGGTCTTTATAGGTAACAACCAGCACTTTGAACCGTGCCCAGTAACCAGCAGAGCTGTTGTAACAATGAGTTTGTAACTGGCTACAATGTTGTTAAATATGGACTGCAAAGGTTGTCTGCACTTTACATGCATGGAAGAAACATTTGAAGTGAGTCAATAAATTGCTCACAATATCATTTTTAAAAGAAGCTTTCAAAAACACACATTTCTCTTGCCAAAGTTATTGAATATTAAGTGAACAATATTTTGCAAACTCTAGTTCCCTCCTGTTTTACATATGGAGAAAACACTCAGTCACTGAAGTGTGAAATGAAGACTTCAACAATATTTAAGTTGAATCCTCTAAATAAAATCTAAATAAAGTGGTACTCATTTATGCTACTTATAAGACTAAGCAAGAGGAAGCCACTAGGAGGAAAAGAAATAATAGCACAAATAGAAAAAAAACAGGTGTGTGTGTGTGTGTAGATCCATAGTATATGCACATACACAATAAGTAATGAATAAGTTACTTAAGGGCAGACTGTACATTTCTCAAGAGATAAAAGTATCAAGTAACTATTCTCTAACAAAAGCTTTAAAAAGCAAGAATTTATCTTCACAGACTTAAAAAAGCAGGATAAGGACTGCAAAGTAAATGACCATCTGCTGAAACATTTGCTGCATCAAAACTCAATCTTTCATTTATGATCTCTGTCATATCAGTTTAGAAAAACAACATTTGAACAACAGCAAAGTCTTAACTACAGATAAACAGAGTTATTCATTTAAATCAATTTCCACAGGAGTAGCTAATTTTTTCCCCTCCAGAGGGCTATTGCAGAAAAACAACATATTGTCATGTGGCACCTTAAAGACTAACCCACTTGTTATGGAATAAGGTTTCGTGGATTGCGGTCCACTTCATCAGATGCACACAGCATCCTCTGAAGTGGGAGAAAGGTTGAGAGGGAGAGAGCAATGATGGGAGCAGCATTGATTTGGAAGGAAGAGATATTCGGAAAGGAAAGCTTTGCCTCAACAGGAACTGACAGGAAAGTCTTTCTGGGTTCCAAGCCAGGAGAAGAAACTCCTTGCAGGAACAAGTAATGAGGGAGAGGAGGGAAGGGAGGAGGACATCTGCCTAGTAATCCCAGGGAGAGCTCAATGATGAAAAGAGTCTCAGTCCTTCTATATGAACAGCCAGGACCTCAACAAGACCTCTTTGAAGGAAAGAGAAGGCTTTGGTGATCCAAGAGCAATCACAAGGTGGCTTCTCGCATTAGGAGGATATTTCAGAATGAGAATGCTTTCTCACTCTTCCACCATCTTCCAGTTCTGCAACCACTTTCTGACTCTCTCTCTCTCTCTCTCTCTCTCTCTCTCTCTCTGTGTGTGTGTGTGTGTGTGTGTGTGTGAGAGAGAGAGAGAGAGAGAGAGAGAGAGAGAGAGAGAAATATCTTGCATGCCTCCTTGGCACTCTGACTAGCCCACCTCCTTCTCTGTCATTGGCCTCCACCACAAGTTTTACTCAACAGTTTATTGGTCTTTCTGGTTAGGCCAATTGCATTTGCCCAAGCTGACATTCTTCCAGGGCTATGGGATGTTGGGAGGCAGGCTGTTTGCTGCTTCTGATGTCACTATCAGCCACCATGACTGGGAGGAGTGGGGCAGGGATCCCCTGAAGTTTCAGGACCATTCACGCACCATTCTGGGGTATGGTGTGAAGGCACACGAGGGCACCACCTTGCTGAAGCTAAGCTAAGCCCACAAAGGTGAAGTCACGCATGCTGCCTTTCATGGTGGAATTCCATGACAGAAATGTAAGGGAATGATAATTAATCAATTAATTTTGGGGGACACAAATGCCTTGCCATATTGAGCCATGCCCATGCGCTTCTGTTCCAAGTAGCCATAGGTATGAATCAGACCTAGCTGGTGTATGTTTTGCGACTAAAAAGGATGGAAATATATGTGATTACATATAATTTTGCATACTTCTATAAAGCTGAATGTATAAGTGGAAAACCTCAGTGAGCCTTCCTCTAATAACCTTGCTGCTATTATGTCATTTCATGGGAATAACAAGCCTTAGGAGTGGGCTGCTGCTACTGTTTTGTATCCATCACTTTCAAATAACGATAAATACCTTCCTTTCCAAAAGGAAGGGGAAAAGCAGGTAGACTGTCAGGGAACTGACATCGGAGCCAGAAGTGGAGGCAGGGCTCCCAAGTGATGCCGGAGAAGGGCCAAGCAGGGAGAGAGGGGACTCAGCAGCTGGGGAAGGAAATCAGCATAACACCAGGGATAAAGGGGGGCGGATGGGGGAATTGGAGAGAGGGCTCCAGGACTCTTCGCTGGAGACCAGCGGGGAGAGCACAGGTCCTCCGCTACCCACATCCACCCTGCGCAGAAGACTTCCGCGCAGGGAAAGTAGGCGTAGACTTGGCATCAAAGAACTTCTTTGCTGGAGCAAGTTCAAGAAATGCCCACTGACGGATTCTGCTATCGACTGAACAGCCACGAAGTGAAGGGCTGTCCAGCCAGGAAAGGTTTAACCAGGTTACCTAGCCAGGAGTGGTGGCAACTTACGCACGAGCAACCCCATATAACCATTACATAGACATTTTTGCATGAAAAACAAGCCTTAAATATTCACCAGCTCACTCCACTATTTGCTCTATTTCCAGTCTCCTCTTTTCTCTAAAATAAAGAAATTGTCCAAATCCATTTCCATTTCTCCTGCCACCATCTGAAGAGGATTAATTTTTGATATTATTCCCACCCACCCCATTATCACTGCAGTCATCTCCTTAGTTAATTTCATTGTAAAAAAGGATCAGCTGGACTTCCTTATGGCGCTTCAAATGAAGTAGTGCGACCACAGAATAGAAGACAATGAATGTTTGAATTGTTTTGTTTTAGAAGCAATGGTAGTTTTCCAATATTCCATGATTCTTTGTAATGCATCTCTATAAAGAATCTCACAAAGCATGCATTTCCCGAAATTTTTAACACAAGCACCCTATATTTGGTTGGCATGCACCCTGGAATGAAGATGCAAAATGCAATAGCTGCATCAAAATATGGATTGGCACCTAATGAAAGAGTTACATGGTTAATTTGCAATATATTGCACACTGCCTATATGCCTACTCAAGCATGTCAATATATTGCACACTGCATAACTGCCACCATCTAAGGTGCCATATAAGACTCATTCCACATTTGTAAGGCATTGGGTGGCATGCACAGTTTGGCAGTCCCTGCCTATTGACATCAGGCAAGTCTGTACAATACTTTTTGGGGCACTTGCTAAAAATAAATTTGTTCAGGCAAGCCTATCTAGTCATGTATAATGTTGGCCTGTGTTTTGATCTGGTTTTTAGCTTCTGACTGATTTTTTAAAAAAAAATTATATGTGTGTGTGTGTGTGTGTGTTTACTTATAATCTTGTTTTTTTATTATTTTGGTAAACGACTTTACCCCATCCAAGTGGTATATAACTTTTGTGAAATAAATAATATATTTTTTAAAAAATGAATATTTATTAGCATTTTCAAAAAAGAACAACACATATAAAAACAAAGACAAAAATAAACAAAAAAAATACAAAAATCCAAAACTTAAAAATAAAAACAATTAAAAACATTTAAATTATTGGCTCAGCAAATCCTTAATTTACTTCTCCATTTTAACTTTATTTAATTTATTCTAACATATTGTTATTTTATTTTTCTTCTTTCTTCCATTTCCTCAATTTATATTTACAAACCTTATTTTCATTTGATTTAGCCATTTAAAAAAAGATCAATTTTAACTTAACCAAATTTACACATCAATATTTATACCTCATTATTTTTTCTTAAACATTTTAAAGATTTTTCCTAAAGTCGACCAAAATTTCACTTCCACATCTTTCCCAATTTCCATACCAATAGCAAAGCAAAGTAAAAATAAAACAAACTATATTTATATACCCTTTGGATTCCCAAACTCCACCCACCCTTTTCCCAGTTTCAGTCCTCAACAAAAATCCATCAGTCTCAATATACTGTTTAGCCTGGAGATCTCACGTCCGAGGCTCTCAATTCTCGGTTCTCCTTTTCCGTCTCGACAGCCAACTTGACAGCTGTCAAACTTTCCAGTCTTTCATCAACAGGCTCTCTCATGGGACACTCCCAGGTCTGGGGGGGTGTGAAACTTCAGCTCCCAAAATTAATCTTTTTATCCTCCAGCGAAAATTCTTATAATGTCAAAACCGTGAAATTAAAGTCTTTTACTAAAAAAAGAAAAGATTCTCTCGACCTTAGCTAGCAGGTCCTTTGCTTTAAATTGTTTACAAAGGGGGGGGGGACTTCCTTTTTAACCCTTCCCCGCTCGTTCCTGATCCGCAAAATTTTTCTTTAAGATTCCAATTTCCGTATTACTCACGGGTTGATGATTTAAAGTCTGAATGTTCCAAGGAAAAAGTCAGCGCTCTCCGATAATGGCTCGCGGCTTCACTCTGCAGATGAAGGAGTACTCTCAGCACCGCGCCGCACCCCGTCCCCGTTCCAAAGCCTTTAAAAAGGCTCCTTCACGGATTGGGGGGCGCAAATGGTGCCCGCCGAGTCACTATGCTCACAGGCTTCTACGCCTGTGATTTTAAGGGTCCCCGCGTCGCCGCAGCAGTAAGACCCGGTCTCTGCAGAGCCGATTCCCTCCGGAGCTCGGAGGGAATCCACCATTAAACGATGGTGCCAACCCGGAAGTCCCTGTGAAATAAATAATATAACTGCCTATTTACCATATTTTTCCATGTATAAGACTCCCCCAAATATAAGACGCTCCCTATTTGGGGGGACTTAGAGTTAAGAAAATGGGGGAGATGGCCCACAGTTTAAGACACCCCCTATTTTTTGACATCTTTTTTAAGGAAAAAACCTAGTCTTATACACAAAAAAATACGGTAAATACTGCTTCCCCATCTCAGGTTAGGTCGACTCACTACCAGTGCTATTTCTCTAGAAAAAGAGGTGCCAGAACTCACCATGAACGCCTCCCTTGTTCTCTTACAATGGCAATAGTGTCCTGAAACTGAGTTCCATCGAGTTCTGGCTAGAAAAATAAAGAGAGCTCTATTCCCTACCAAAGTGAACGGGATGAAGAAACAGTGACTTTTGCTGCCCCCTTACTCAAGCAACCCCCATGTACCTATGTAGGCAAATAGTTGGAATGTACACCTGTACAGTGAGTCTCATGTAGGATTCAGTGAGTGTTCAGTCCTGTGCACACATTGGTTGTGCTGTACACAAACCCTTGTACACATGAAGAGCTTGTATCTGTGTGAACAAACCTAATGTCACCAAGCAGAGAAATGCAGTGTAAATACTGGCAGTACTGCAGGATAAGAAAAAGCACAGTTCCGCTGCCTGACCTGTATATGTTGTGGGGATAAATACAGTAGAGAATTTTTCCTTCCAGGGCTGTCAGTCTGGCAAGTTTTGTAGGCACTAAATTTCTGAGAAAAAGAAAAAGGCATTTTATTACTTCACTTATCTTCTCCCTATGGTATCAATTGTCAAAAAAGGTTGCCCGAGGTTTTAGCTGCCCAACTTCTATTGACTTTAATGACACAAGCACAGCTAAAACCTTATGCAGTGCTATAAAAATTTACCCCATGTGTCGGCCTAATCATAGCTGCTTAGTTTACTGACAAAAATAAGTTGTTATTACTGTCAGTTCAGCAGAGCCAGAGTAACAGATAAAAAGCAAGCCACGTTACACTTTGCCTCATTGTGTCATCAACAAAATTGGTCACCCTGTTTCTAATCTGGAGTTGTTACCAAAAGTGATGATTAGTGATGGACAAATCCAAGTGGTTAGGCACTTTGGTCCAATTGTTAGAGCTCCTCAAAAGTTAAATGTTAATTTTTAAAGCTCAGCCCAAATGTAACTGGACTTCTTGGGCTTGCAAAAGTGACCCGGTAAGATTGTTAAATTGGGCACTTTGCAGGATTGTTATTCCCTCTTGTAGGTCACAGTATTTTTTCACCCTTCTGGTCCTTGGCAGGGGGGGAAATAACAAGAATTATTATCCTGTACTTAGTTACTGGAAAGTGAATAGCTGATCAAGTGTCATTGTATGTGATGGCCATTCCTGCTGTCTTTGCCTGAACATAGATAAACAAAGCAGACAGCACCTTGTCCCTTTCCTGTGTGTTAGCTGTTCAGTGCCAAGGAGGAGGGCACAGGTCTCCAAATGCTATCCATCCAGAAAGAGGGCAGGCAGCAAGGGTTGCTGCTCTCCCTCCTCAGCAGACAAGTCAAGCGATCAGTGTTGGCCCTTTTCAGGGAGCTTGGTCATTGGCAGCTGCCTAAGGATTCTGATTCCAGGTACCATCCCAGATTATTTATGAACATATTGTGGAGGGCAATCTCACTGATCCCATAAAAAAGAGCCCTAACAAGGAATCTTGGAAATATATCAGTGAAACAATACTCTCCAATTTAGAACCGCTACACTAGAGTACTATGAGATTTATACATGGGATGGATGCATAGGAATAGGGAATAGGTTCACCATTTGGTGAACCTTGTCTAATTTGGACTTCCTAAACCAATACATGACCCAAAATGTAGCTACCCTTCAAAATGTGTATTTTCTCCAGGTTTTGCAATGCATTTATTTAACCAGAAGAAATGTGTTCAAAAATGTGGATATTACAGCATAAGCGTATATTAGTAAAAATAATATGCATTACATTATGGAAAATTGTTTGCAAAGATGTATATATAATGCAAAGTTCAAGGTGCTGGTCTTGGTTTTGGGACCAGGATACCTGAGATAATAATACTTTTAAGAGAAAACAAGCAGACAAATAAACAAACTGGGGAAAAAACAAAATTGTATTCCTAACCGTTAAATGAGGGTAATCATTTCATATAAGGGGGAAAATTCAGTTCACAATATGTGATCCAAAATAGAGTTATCCTTTGCAATATACATTTCTCTAAATTTCACAATGAAACTTTGTTATGCTGTACAAAAATGCATTATATTAAAGAAATCTCATTAAAAATGTGTATATTAGGAAAAGCTTCATCTGAAAAAGGATACAGTGAAGTAAGAGGACCTTAAAAAAGCCTCATCAGAAACTGTTGCCGAAATATGCTGAATAAAAATTTAGGCAGGAAAAATGAGAGACTGAAGGGAAACAAAATTGAAAGATTTGTTCATCCCTACAATCTGCTGGAAAGGTTTCAGTACCAGACATCCTGCTTCAAGGTGAAGGTGGCAGAATGGTATTTTTGGACTTTGGTAATCTTTCCATTCTATTTTGGTACAGAGAAGACTGGAATGAGAGTATGTAAACAACTCCTTCAAGTATTTCTATAAATTCTTAGTGTGTGCAGTAGAGATCAAGGAGACTGTGCTTCACTTTACAGTGCGCAATGAAAGCTGAATCACAGGTATTTTAACAGAAGCAGAAACAGCATTTCCCCATTAACTGCATCCAAGAGGGAAATCAATTAATTTGACCTTGGTGTACAACAACCATAAGCTTCAGTGTGAAGAAAATGTAGTGCATATAGTAGCTGGCATGCAATATTTTGAATGCCAAAGTTTTCCAGAGGTTTTTATAATGGGTGCTAGTGAGATAAGCTGCCATCTGTTGTCCCAGAAATATCACAATCCTTTTTTGGGAGCATAGTACAGTAGCAACATGGCTCTGCAACAGAGGGATTTATTTGGACTCTTGCTCACCTGTGGGTGACTTTGGCTCTCAGAGGGGGAATACAAAAATGCAGCCATCCGAGGCTCTCCTCAGGACTTCAGTTACATTGTTGGGAAGTTTATGCTTTCCTGACACCATTTCATTCTCTGCTCCAGCCTTAGTAAGTGCTAAAACTCCAGACCTTGAATCATATAATTCTCCTTAAAACCAGCCTCTCTCGTGGTCATTGCATGCTTTCCTTGGTTCTGTGATGGTGGATGTGGGTTTTCTCAATGTAAATTTATTTTCTTTCCTGGTTATCTTCCATATGACGTAGTGTATTGTTTGTATCATTCTCCTACCCTCATTGGATACTCCTGGATATTATCTGCCACATTGGCTTGTGTCCAATGCTAGTCCTACTGAGTACGCCCACTGAAATTTGTGAACATGGCTAAGTTAGGTCCATTAATTCCAGTGGGTCAACTCTAAGCAGAACTTAGTTGGATACAAGCCACTGATGGTGTGGCATCTTCAGTTGTCTTATCACTGATTAACAGCTTTATCACTGTTATAACCTTTGCTCTGCTGTTCCAGATGACTCCAAATGTGGGAAGTGAGTGTTAGACTTTTACACAGTCCTAACTTCCCCAAAATAATTCTGGGTGCTGTAGTTTGATAAGGGTGCTGAGATTTGCTAGGAGACCCCTATTCCCCTCATAAACTTAGAATGCTGAGAGTTCCACATGAAGAGAGATTGGTTGTTAAGCCACTCTAAGAACTTCGACTCTGTGAGGGGAATGGGGGTCTCCTAAAACTTTCAGCATCCTCAACAAAATACAGCTTCCAGAATTCTTTTGGGAAAACACTTACTGTTTGGTATTAGTGTTTTTGGGACGCGGGTGGCGCTGTGGGTTAAACCACAGAATCTAGGACTAGCTGATCAGAAGGTCGGCGGTTCGAATCCCCGCTCGGTCCCTGCTCCTGCCAACCTAGCAGTTTGAAAGCACGTCAGAGTGCAAGTAGATAAATAGGAACTGCTTCGGCGGGAAGGTAAACAGCGTTTCCGTGTGCTGCTCTGATTTGCCAGAAGCCGCTTAGTCATGCTTGCCACATGACCCAGAAGCTGTACACCAGCTCCTTTGGCCAGTAAAATGAGATGAGAGCCGCAACCCCAGAGTCGGCCATGACTGACCTAATGGTCAGGGGTCCCTTTACCTTTATTAGTGCTTTTAATGTATGACTGTGACCTTAATTCACTGTACAGAGCTGGCTGATGATATTTTGCTTCCTGAGACAAAAGGCAAAATGATGACCTCTCCTACTCCATGTACAAAAGCTGACTGGACTAGCAGTTTAATTTTACTTCAATACTGGTGACAGAACGGCACTCTCCACTGTACCTCAGAATAGCAGGATAGCCTAGGAGGTGCAGGGCAGGCCATGTGGCACACACTGTCCTATCTACCAGCACCTTGCTACCACTTCCCGCCTCTTAGCATCTGCTGCCTGAGGCAGTTACTCTGCCTAATGGCAGGACTGGCTCTGCTCCCATACCTTTGAAGTCAGCCAGTTTGCATGGCATAACTCAACAGCACTAATTAACAAATAATACAGACTAGCGCTCTGGTGGCAGCTGATATGTTTTGTGTCTGTTGCTAAACTGTTATTCCAGCAGACCAGGTCTATTGTTTATTGCTAACTATGTCATACTCTAGGGAGAAATTTGCCTTATAATTCCTTTTCCTTTCTGTGTGGGGGCGGGGGTGAGGGAGAAGACAAATCTCTGTAAATATTGTGTGAGGGTAAATTTGAAATTAACAGAGGATGGAATACTGTGAACTGAAAGCCATAACATAACTGAGCTTATCAAAAAATCTATTTCTTGAGCTACTGCCTCAATTTAATGAGCATACTAACATTTCAGCAACCATTATACACTGAAAAAAGTTTCCAATAATTAAGGATAATTGGCAATAGAAATAAAATGAACAGATGATAATGGCTCTGCTGCCGTCTTTAGCAGCCTGCTCTTTCAGCCTTTGCTGGGTAGAACAGCAGAGGGAAAGGTTTTTAAGTGGCAATCCAAACTGGTCAACTGTGTCTAGATGGTTGTGCACCTAAAATTTTATATTCTGGGCCTTTGCCTGCATTTTCTTTCACTGTGCTAGTTTTCCTAGACTGCCCCAAGCATAATATTCCAGGGTTAATTACCAGTCAAATTAAGTCTATATTTAATGATTATACTGTGTCACATTCCGAGCTTCTATTAGCTTTTTCTTGAAAGCGATCGAACATAAAACAAGTCATTTTAAACACCCTACCTAACCTGTTGTGCCAGCTTTTTATTGGCTTTTTAGATGAAAGTGCCCTCATATGTAACAGTGTTGTTGAACATGTCAGGGATTTTAAAAATATGAATGCTATTTTCCAGTTTGCTGACTACTTTTCCAGGGCAGTGGAGGAGCACAGGCTGACCCTTCACTGTGAAACAGTAATTGACATTTTTAATAGGAGCCCTCCCTACTAACATCGCTTTGGTTCCTATTTCAAATTTCCCATTAGCTTTCATTGCCATTCAAAGTTCTGTCTGTTCTCTTCCTGAAATATTTGATCCTCATTTCCCAGCACCTGCTTGTTTATTACATATATCTGTTAGCTGGATTTTGAGAAACTGCCATTTCCTTGATTTGGTATGCATGATTGGGGTCCCAGTTTTATCACTAAAATTGAAGGCAGTAAGCCAAGGTATACAGAATGATTTAAAAAAAACAACAACACTGTGATGAGGACAATGTTTACTCAAAGCTTCTTGGCAGGCCTGCTGAAGCTATGACTAATCATCATTATCGCTATGGCACTTCTAATCTATAAAGTATTTTGCAATCCTTATTACGTCCATCGGTTAGGCCTATTTTTCAAATGCTAGATTAATGGTATCTTTGTGGGCATATCACTAGATCAAAAAGATAATGATGGCACAAAGTAGTGCAATAGTTTTGGGCAATGTTTACAAAACGTGCATTTCTCTCAATCTGGACCACTCTATTGACTTGGCAGAGAGTTCAGCACCATCAGAGTCTTCACCCCAACTACTGTCACTTGGAAGCAGCTGTTGCAGCAGAAAGAAGGGAGGGAGTAGGGTCTGCTCCATCTGCTTTGTTGACTGAGTGGCTCCTACTCTCTCTGAATTGTTGCCTTTCAAGAATGACACAAATTTAAGCCTTGGTTTGCTTCCTCCCCTCTTCCCTGCACATGCTTTTTTCCCCTTTGTGCTGTGTCCTATACATTAGACTGTAAGCCCGAAGCCAAGGACTGCCTTGATGGTGCTGATCCTGTGTGAGTCACTCTTTTCAGCTGAAGAGAGGGGTAAAAGAGAAGGGAGGGCTAAAAGACCTGCGATGAAACAAAATAGCCAAAATCCTTTAAGACTTTTAAGTCCTTTTCTGTTCATAATGACAGGCAAGTGACATAATGTCCATAATGTTAGGCAGCAACAAGAGAAAAAGTCTGGGATCAAATTGTCTTAGCTGTAATGTGAAATAACAAACACAGAGTTTTGTAATGGTACAGTGGTGCAAGACCAATTAGGTCCCCTTTCATTACAGTGGTACCTTGGTTGTCAAACTTAATGCATTCCGGGAGTCCGTTCGACTCCCAGAACCATTCAAATACCAAGGTGTGGCTTCAGATTGGCTGCAGGAGCTTCCACGCCAGATGTTCAGCTTCCAAAAAACTCCACATTTGCAAACCGGAACACTTACTTCTGGGGTTGTGGCATTCGGAGTCCGATCTGCTCAGGAGCCAAGTCATTTGACAACCAAGGTACCACTGTACTTTTGGGTTACTCAGCTGCCAACATCCACTTCTCTTTCTTATATTATCTACTTAAAATGATAGTCTTTCAATTGGTGATGGTTACTGAGCCCTGCCATAGATCATGATGACAATGATGTGCAAGAGACAAGAAATGACAGCGCAACAAACACTGCTCCCTGCGCATCTAGACAAACATGTCTTCCCTCTTCTGTTCTGAAAATCACAGCTGACTTTTCCACTGGATAAAGGGATAATGGGGAAAACATGAGTAGATTCTATTAGTAAAGCATATACTTCTGCACATTTAGAGTTCCTAGCAAGGGCAATATGATAAAATGTACCTGTGCACCTGATGATAGCATTTACACTTTAACTTATAAGCAGATTTCAAACATTTACCCTTTAGATATGGTTAGATGGGTGGGTCAGAAATGCTTTCAGATATAATAGTGCTTTCATCATATGATTCATAGGCAGATGTAAGTGAAAAAGCAAAATTCACAGTGATTTCGCTGTAATGTGCTTTACTCTTTTAGTAATTGACATCAGCTTTTAGTAAGGTTTTAGTATATTGAATAATGCTTACTCTTCTCCTGTATGTTCACAATAGCCACTGTTCAGATGAATGGTTCTGGGAGCATTTTCATTGTCATGAACAAGGAAGGCACGATCTACTTCAGGCATGTCCAAAGTCTGTTTTGGGGGCCTAATCCAGCCTGCTGGCCGATTTAATCCAGCCCCCGTGGCAGTATATGTCCTGGGGTAAAATCACTTAATCAAATCTAGCCCTCTTTGAAAAAAGTTTGGGCACCCCTGATTACTCCATGCCACAGTTTTTTGTGCACAAGTCAGCTGACAGGAGAGAAATTTAGTGGGGGGATGGATGAAGGCAGCCCTGGTTCATATGCATAGTTCATTAAGTCTACTGTTGACTTTATAGCAGTGAGTCTGGATATAAAGCTGTGCATGTTTTTAAATGTGTATAAGCAGAGTGTTTGTATGGGCCGTGGTGTGGGGTGTGTGTGTAACAGGATCAGGACACTCATATCCATGGCGTATTTTGGTACTGTGGTTGTCCTTGTTCCCAACAAAGCCTCTATTAGCATCCAATACTAATGACATTCATTCAGAAAAAGTCCCACTATGTTCAATGAGATTTACTCCCTAACAAAGTCTCTCCCACTTCCTATCCTATAGTAAAAACACAGTTCACACACAAAACACTGGGACAGAAGATCAACAGTACTTATGGTATCATTTGTGGAACTACCAAAGCCTTTAATATGGAAAGTGGGAAAATGCATATAATATGCAGGGGGTGGGGGAAGATGAAATTGTTGAACATGTCTTCCAAAGCCATATTAGACCAATTTCTGATCAGTTCATCATGACTGAGTAAGCCAACTGGCTACCTGATGCAGTCTATAATGTCCTCAGGACCCATGCTAATGTCCTGGGTGCTATTAAGAGAGATGTCTGTAACTGTGAAAATTCTCCATGATGAAAAAGAATCTGAATAAAGAGGAAATTAGTCCTGAAATGTTGTAAAATCCTGCAACGTTAATATACCCTGAGGAGGATGTTACAGCTAAGGTTTTAGACATACTTATATAAAGCTCCCCATCTTAAAGCTAATGAAGTGATACTGACAGTTTTGCCGTAATGTCTGTGAAGTGTTTTAACGACACAAGATTAATAAGTCTCCAAAGCAATAATCCTCAGAGATTGCACACCCCAACAATCATAGCCTCCTACCAAAAGAAAATGAATGTCATTCATAATTTATCACAAAGGGGGGGGGGACAGAAAAAAGTCCAACCCCTATATGCAATGCAAATTGGAAGCATTTATAGTGAAGCGCTCTCAAGAAATAGTTATGCAGAGAACTGGATTTAGTGGAGCACTCAGTTAATTGTTATGGCTAGGTTTTTAATTTTCTTCACAGTGCAAATTACAAGTGAGGAAAGCATCTGCCACCCACGATATTTCCCAAGTAGTAAATTTAAATGGATCAATTACTTTGCTTATTCTAATATTCCCAACCCCCTCCAAATGATGGACTCTTATCAAAGGTCTTCATGCATCTTTCCCTTTTTCTTTTTCTTCACTTGCCTAGGCAAAACTGGCAGTGTTAAAAATGGCTTTTATTCCAAATTAGTTTAGAAATTCTTACAAATACATTTAGCCTACAAGTTCTGAATGCTTTTCTTTGTAAATAGCCTGAGGAAAATGCAGCAAATATGGCATGTGTATGTGTGGGTGTGTATGTGTTGATCAGTATCAAAAATTATGGCAGACAGTAAGTTCAGTAACAAGATTTGAAGGTATGATAGAAATGGTAAATGTACACGCTAGAAGTTTTGTTTCAAAAATATATCAAATGTTGGTTGAAGAGTCAATGGGAACTCCAGATAGTTACATGGGAGATACATGGAGATAGATATATGGGAGAAGGATGTGGGTTCCAAATAGAGGAGTGATTTGGGAATAGAGTTTGAACTAAAAAGCTCTTCATATCAGTCTTGGTCAAAAAACAATGAATGTCTCTTATACATGTGGTTAGTGATACCTCTTTGGCGATCACTCGTAGCCAAGTAAGATTGTCTTCCATAAACATGGTTTTAACAATGAGTCCGTAAGTGACTGTGGAGGCCAATTCTGGATCCACACATCCTTCCACAGTGGGGGACACTGGTTTCCGGGCGGGAGTTGATCACGGTGTGGATTTGCCAAGCGTGCCTTCCTCTTGGCACGTTTCTTCCTTGCGTCCTGAGTTCGAGTCTTCAAAGCCCATGACACCTTTGGTAAAGGCTGTTCTCCAACTGGAGCACTTGCAGGCCAGTGTTTCCCAGTTGTCAGTGTTTATACTACATTTTTTTTAGATTTGCCTTGAGACAGTCTTTAAACCTCTTTTGTTGACCACCAGCATTACGCTTTCCATTTTTAAATTCGGAAGAGAGTAGATGCTTTGGAAGATGATCATCAGGCATCTGCACAACATGACCAGTCCAACGAAGTTGATGTTGAAGAATCATTGCCTCAACACTGGTGATCTTTGCTTCTTATAGTACACTGATATTAGTTCTCCTGTCTTCCCAAGTAATGTGTAAATTTTTTCAGAGACACCATTGAAGGAATCTTTCAAGGATTTGGAGATGGCATTTATAAGTGGTCCATGTTTCTCAAGCATCTACTGTAGTAAGGTTGGTAGTACAATAGCTTTGTAAACAAGCATTTTGGTTTCCCTGTGAATGTCCCAGTCCTCAAACACTCTGCAGTTCAATCAGTAAAAAGCCGCACTCGCAGAGCTCAGGCGATGCTGGATTTCAGCATCAATGTTGGCCCTTGTGGAAAAATAACTGCCTAGGTAGAAGAAGTGATCAACATTTTCCAATGAGTTGGATTTGTGGTGCTGCAGAGGGGTTATTTTGTACTTCTTGGTGCAACACTTTGGTTTTTTGGATGTTGAGTGATAGGTCAAGCTTTTCGTAAGCTTCTGCAAAGATATTTAGGAAAGGTTTGGAGGTCATCTTCTGAGCGTGCGCACACTACGTTGTCATCAGCATACTGAAGCTCTATGATGGAAGTTATGGTAACCTTCCTCTGTGCTTTCAGCCTGCTCAGATTGAAGAGCTTTCCATCTGTTATGATATATGATTTCTACTCCAGTAGGGAGTTTCCCTTCAACAAAGTGTAGGATCATGGCAATGAAAATAATGAATAGAGTTGGGGCAGTAACACAACTGTGAATGGTTCACTTTGAGAGCCATTGTTATCTGCGATTACCACATCACATATGAAAGAACTAGGTTCAATCCCAGACCTCTCCAGATACAGTTGAGAAAGACCCCTTTCTGAAAAAGGTATTGACTAATGTTGTCAGTCAATATAGACAATGTTGAGCTGAAGAATTACTGTCAGTCAGTATGCTGAGCTACAGTATATGTACCAGAGGACCTGATTCAGTGTAAGGCTATTTCCTATCTTCCTGTGGCTGCTCTTCCTGAGCATCAACCTCTGGTCAAGCAGTGAAGATGTTCCATTGTTATCTAACAAGTTTCCTTCAAGCTGTTACTGGTCTACCACATCCAGGATTCCTGGCCACTGGACATCCAGACCAGGGCTGGTGGGGTTGGGAGTCCAACAGCATCTAGGGGAACACCACATTAGCTACCCCTGTGTCAGATGTTACATACACATGAGGTCCGCAAACTGACCAAATGTGGGAAGTAACAATGTTATGCAAGGTACAATTAAAATATTTACTGCAAAAGGGTACACCATACATTCGTCACTCATTTGAAGTTATTAAGCTACTGAGATTCAGTCATTACAGGCACATAGAAAATAATAGTCCTTCACAATCTAATGTTAAACCTGCATGATGTCCAAATTAAACAATAGTCATACCTTGGGTTACAGACACTTCAGGGTTTTTGGGTTCCTCACCGCGCCGAACCCGGAAGTACCGGCACAGGTTACTTCTGGGTTTCGGCACTCGCGCATGCACAGAAGCGCTAAATCGCACTTTGCACATGCGCAGAAGTGCCGAATTGTGACCCGCGCATGCGCAGACGTGGCATTGAGGGTTGCAAACGCTGCAGGTTGCGAATGTGCCTCCCACACAGATCACGTTCACAATCCGAGCATCCACTGTAGTACCTTTTCTAAACTGCCATTGGATATTTATTAATGGCAACAAGAATTTGTCCATGTTGTATCATCAGCAGTATCATCAGCAGGCTGAGTAGCCAACATGGAACTCAACAACAGGAAGAACTTATCACTAGTATGATTTCCTACACTGCCCCCTCCCCATGTGTTCCTTGGAAGTTTCCCATCCATTTGGCTTTCATTTTCTCTCAGCTAGCATGTATAGCAGCTAGATTTGGATGAAGTGTTTGATCAACATGTGTTAACGCTTTCAGGAAAAGTTTAGAAGCCATCAGTATTCACAAGCAATGTACAGACCCAAGTGGAAGGAAATATTATATGCCTCAGTGAGATTATCACTTAAGTACAACATAATAGACATATGTCTGCACACTCACAAAACATTAGGCTATATGTGGCCATATGACAGTCACATCTGCAAGCTATTGTAAATGATATTTAGCATGTGTGGTACTGCAGTTGACTGATAGGCAATTTTCATGGGGGAAGTGTCTGGCCATTGTGAACAAAATGTTCTAATAGAGCAATTTTTAGAAATGAGAATTTTCATGGAAAACATATGCTTTGAATTTAACAATAGCTCAGAATGGCATGCAGAGAGAATGAGCATAATTTCTGTGTATATTTGGTCTTCTCTTTCCATTTACAGTTTACATATGTTTTCATGATGAAATTAAACAGAAGAATTGATACTAGGTTTTAAAAAAAATATTTTTCGGTGGGGGGTGCTCCATGATGAAGGCATTCTTGTTGCTCTATGGCTTGGATTGGTCTGCCAGTATATTGGATTGATTGTGGTACTTTACAACAGAAAAGGACCAGTAAGTCTGTTTCACTGCCTACCCTAGTTTGGTATTTTAAGGGAGTAGCAACAAGATATATAGGGAGTGATCTTTCAAAAGCAAGGATGGAGAACCTTTTCCAATCTGGGAGTCACATTTCTTCATGGGGGAAATGCCAGGGGCCACATGCCACTGCAGGCGGGGGCAAAGGCAAAACAGATCAGAACAAGGGCTGCAACTCTTACCTTTGTAAGGTAGCCTACATCCCAGTCACACAGAAGTTGGATGTTTCCACATACCTATCTTCTATCTCCATCAAAGCAAGCAGGAAACACTAGCCCAGTGCAAGGACGCATTCTAGCACTCTGGGTAGGTAGTGAGCAAGGCCAGTGGGAGGTGTGGTTTGGGGATAGGGTGTAGCCTTAGAGAGTGTTGAGGGCCTTGTAGAGTACTCTGGAGGGCTGCACTTTGCCCCCAAGGCCTGAAGGTCCATGGTGTAGTTTCCAATACTAGCTTGAGCCAAGAAGCTCATACCTGACTAAATCATTTTTGTTGTGCCTTCCAGTCCGCGGTACGTTGTTATAGTAGATAGCCTTATTTGAGGCAAACAAACCATCTCTTTGATGCCTTTGCATCTTGCAACTTCTACAACTCTAAGTAAATAAATAATAGCAACATTAATAATGTCAAATATTCATTAAAAAACCCTGCTGTCACAACAATCTTAACTGGAGCGGATTCTCTTTATGATTTTAAGCAGTTATAAAATATTCATCTGTTGCTGCTGTTTGCTGAAGTTAATTTGTCAGTAATTATCCAAAGAAAGTTCTTAAAATTACACAACACTTAAATGCTTAGGTACTGCTCTAATTCTGTTGCAGTGAACTCATATCCATTCATTAACATATTTTGGAGTTTCCACCAAAAATCTCATTCTTACCCCTTTCTTTTTATGTCTCTACATTTTCAGTAACAGTGTCTATGCTCAGATTACAATTTCTTCAGTTATTTCACACCAGTTGTATTCATTATGTAATCTAACATGTCATACTATAACATATATTTTATACTGTGTCTCAGATTGGGAGTGTTTGCTCAAATTTTCCAGCAGCCATTAATGAGTAGGAAATATGACTGTGTACCAGCATGATTTGGGTTAATCTGGTATTTCTCTGGACTGAATGAAAATAGCCCCAGAATACCTTGTGCCTGATCCATCCAGAACAATCTAGCGATATAAAAAAGGGGACAGTCAGGTGATCACATGTTTAATCAGGGTTTTTAACCATAATTAAACATGTGGTCAGTGACAAGAAGGGGAGGAGATGCAGGCAGAAGCTTTCACCTGCCCCCCCTCCAATTGCTGCCAACTGAATGTTTAATTAGGTTTCAAAACCCTAGTCAAACAACTTTGTAAGACCCCAGTTTGGTTTGGGGCCTGGATCAGGCTCAGCTAAGGTACAGGTCTTCCTAGGTCAGTCATCCCAAATCTGAGGCACTGAATCATGAATGGGCTGGATGAGGGGGACATGCACAGCTGTAGTAGGAAGTCCTACTGGATCAAGAGTTTTGGCAGTCCTCAATCTACCGGTAATTGTTTGTTCCTTTAGTTTGGAGAACTTTGGCTAAGCTTAGACAAATTTACTGATTTCTAATTATTATCTTTAGAGAATATTTCCAGCCTGCCTTTTGGCTCTCCAGCAAAGCCCAGATTGGCTGACACCTTCAGCTGTACCCTGTGGCTTATATTAAAATTTGAAAAAATACAAAAAAAGAAACAAGAAACATCTAATATAACTCCTTTGTTCCCAAGATGCAGGAGCTTGGAACCAGGCTTCTGCATAGTTCCTGGAAGCCTTGAAATATTGCCCTTGGGGAGCTTTTATGATTGCTGCCCAGGTCTTGCAAAAGTAATGAAATATTGAGGAACAGCAGAAAAAATAATAATGTTCTCACTGAAAAACAGGCTTATTTTTTCCCTACTTCATGCACAGATAACTTTAGAATTGCTTTATGATTTTGGTGGGTGTGGGTTAAGCTTACTTTATCAATGCAAGGCTGCCAAGGGTGGGGTGTGTGGTTCCGTTAAACATTTCTCCAGTATTCTGCAGCCTCCCTGGCTGCTCACACTTCTTGACTGAGAAAAGCCCCATGGGAGTAGTTACCTCATGACATCTTCCTCTTGGTTTAATTCAATTGTATGAAGGTGGCTATCAAGTACCTTAATTCAGTACAGTCACTGATCTTGTTTTTTGGGGAAGTCCTCCCGTTTACTTAAAAAAACCAAAAACACCAAAACATTTCCATATTGATTTCTTTGAAAGGAAATATACTATCCTTTATTTATTGAGGAGGCATTTAAAAATGAACAGAACGAACAGTTCTCACAGTTTTCTACTTGCATGGCAAGTAGTGGCCCTAGCTTCTGACAGGAAAACCCAGACAAGGACGTCATGGGATTTTCAAGAAGTGTTGGCACCCAGGAAAGCTGCATTATGTAGAACAAGGAAAGGATACTCACAAAATCCTTCAGCTGTAGCAAAAGCAAGGCATATGTGACAACAACAACGACATATGCTGCCCATTAGAATTTTACCAAAAAAAATCCACACCTTTGATAACTTTTGAATGCAATTTCTTTTCTCGTTAGCAGAAAATGGTTGAGTAAAAGGCAGAAGACATTTTCAGCACAGCACTGCTTGAAAACAGCGATGTAACCTGATAAGTTGCAGACATTGTTGTGAGGTGGGAGAGAATTTCTGGAGAAGGGTGAACTGCTTGAAGGGAGCTCTGAAAAATAATCTACTATGCTAATTCCAAATTGAGTGGGAGCTCACCCATCACTAGTAATTAAGTTTGTTTCTTTTTAATTTTGAACAGGTATTTTTGTAAATAGAAAGGCATAAGAAGAATAAGGAGACTCTAAGAGCCCAGGCAAAAAGAAAGGTCAAGACTCTGTATGGAGATTGTAGAACAAGGTTACACATTACATTTCATTAAAAAAAACTATGTCAAAAGACCCATGATTCTCCCTCCATTGGAGGCAGATGAGGTGGGTTGGGTAGGTGGGTTCTGGACAAATTTATAGCACTTGCTCCCCCTACTTAGTTTCATGCTATGAAAGAAGTGAGGGTTCAAGTCAATAAGTCCTCAACAATCTAGAAAAGAGAGGTAGAGTGTGTTTGGATAAACCAGTTACAGATAGGTAGCCGTGTTGGTCTGCCATAGTCAAAACAAAAAAAATTCCTTCTAGTAGCACCTTAAAGACCAACTAAGTTAGTTCTTGGTATGAGCTTTCATGTGCATGCACACTTCTTCAGATACACTGAAACAGAAGTTTCCAGACCCTTCTATATAGTGAGAAGGTGGGGAGGGGTATTACTCAGAAGGGTGGTGGGAATGGGTGATTGGCAGATAGCTGTGATGAGCCTGTTGACGACTCTTAACGATTGCAATAGGTCTAACAGGAAAAAGCAAAACTTAAAACCATGGAGACACCTGGTCTGAACAAAGACCTTGGATTCTTATCTCATTATACATGACAAAGCCATTTTTCACCTTCTCACCCCTTGCTTTTTCCTGTAAGACCTATTGCAGTCATTAAGAGTCGTCAACAGGCTCATCACAGCTATTTGCCAATCACCCATTCCCACCACCCTTCTGAGTAATACCCCTCCCCACCTTCTCACTATATAGAAGGGTCTGGAAACTTCTGTTTCAGTGTATCTGAAGAAGTGTGCATGCACACGAAAGCTCATACCAAGAACTAACTTAGTTGGTCTTTAAGGTGCTACTGGAAGGAATTTTTTTTGTTTTGGATAAACCGTGAGTCTCCAGCACTGCCACAGCTAGGGTTTTTTATGGTGGTGATAGTCAGGGATGTAATGTGTCAGGACACAGGATTGTGTCTGTAATGTCATATCTTGTGTATGAAGTGGTGGGGCATGCTACCATTGAATGAATCTTCTCCTTCTGGGCCTGGATACTTTGTGGGAGATGTTGTTGGCATTGCTGATTCATGATTATAGGTGACATTGTGATGAGAAAGGGCCTAGGGATGTTGCTATATTCTCTGTGGTTTGGGGGCTAGGGCTGCACAGGATCCTGATTAAGCTAAGTCAATGTTAATCTTCCTTGGGTAGACCATTAGACCAGTGTTTCCCAACCTTGGGCCTCCAGATGTTTTTGGCCTACAACTCCCATCACCCCTAGCTAGCAAGACCAGTGGTCAGGGATGATGGGAATTGTAGTTCAAAAACAGCTGGAGGCCCAAGGTTGGGAAACACTGCATTAGACTGCCCTTTTAGACTAACATCTAAGTCAAACATTATGCTGGAGCTTAGATTTGCAAAATTTCTCTCCTCTCCAATTCTGAATATTTAATGAATTCAGGGAACTTACTCATCTGTATTTGGGGGCATTATCAGCCTTTGAAGATATGACTGTCAATCAATTTAAACTGTGAAGGTGTGAACCCATAAATCATCAACTTACAGGAACCATTTTGTTGCCCATGTGCATCACACATGAACATCTGGAAAGCTTGGTATGCTTTGGTTTGTTTTTTTAAACTGGACTGGGCTTTCATGTATTGGAAATTGAAAAATATGGCAAATGTTTTATAGACCAAAAGAGGGATGGCATAAATTCACCTGGAACAGCCATTGAAAAGTGTGCTTGGTTCACAGTTTATACAAATATTGCTATTATTTTGTCAGATTTCGTGTATTTTATACTTTCCCCATATGCCTTAGTGTTAGGCTATATGTATCATTAACTAGTCTGATGAATCTCACACATAAGGAACATAGAAAATGTGTTAAGTGTATGTCTTATGCTGATATTTTAAACCTTTTGTTATATATAGAGAGAGACTCAGATTGTATTTAATTATTAATCTTTCCCTGCATGCTTCTGTATGTGTGTCTATCTCTATCTCTATCTCTATCTCTCTCTATCTCTCTAGCTCTCTATCTATCATCTATCTATCTATCATCTATCTATCTATCTATCTATCTATCTATCATCTATCTATCTATCTATCATCTATCTATCTATCTATCTATCTATCTATCTATCTATCTATCTGTGCTGCAACACAGTTCCATATTGAACAAATATATAAATGGGGTTGTATCTACAGTAAGTTGCACTCAGAGTAGCTCCATTTCTAAATGTACTAGGTCTTAAAATACAAATTTTAAACAGGTTTTGGTACATTTTTTTTTTAGCTTAGAACTATGTCATGAAATTCATACATATTAAATCTGATAAATAATTATATTCTGACTGGTGTATTATACCCCAGGATGTGCCCTCATCTTTCCCTCCATTGGGCCAAAAGCAGCTGGGATGCATATTTCATACCCTCCAACATTTCTCCGGTGAAAATAGGGATGTCTCATTCCATAATGTTAATTTACTATTTAAATCCCACACATTTTACTGGGTTGCCCTAGCTACTTTGGGCAGCTTCCAGCATATATAAAAACATAATAAAACATTAAGCATTAAAAAACCTTCTAACCTTCTGTATTCATGATTGCCTTCAGACCACGGGGTTGGATAACCTCTAACATTTCTCCAGAGAAAATAGGGACATCCTAAGGAAAAGTGGGACATTCCAGGATCAGATCAGAAACTGGGACAGCATCTCTAAATCAGGGAAATCCCTGGAAAATAGGGACACTTGGAGGGTGTGGTATGTTGATTTGATGTTGGAAAACCAACAGAAAATGACAGTTCTGGAGAATGGACCCCTGTCTACCATGGAGATTTGAGCTTCAGTTGCTACTTAACCCCCCCCCCCCCACCAAACAACAACACCAGGAGAGTTACAACTTGTGAAATTGCCTGATACTGAATTAGACAATTGGTCCACCTAGTAGGTGTTGTCAATACTAACTGGCAGACCTTCTTCAGCCAGGGTCTTTTGCAGTCCTCCATGGAGATGCCAGGAATTTTAGAGTGCACATTTTCGGTGGCACTGTAGCATAAATACAACTTTGCAATTGTTCTCCTGTTTGGGGAGAAGAAGGAATAATTAAGATTTGAAGTGAACACACAGTGCTTTGGAATCCAGCTTGCAGCATTCAAACTGATTGGGAAGCAAGGTGTGTGCATGACAGGTTTGCAACACGGGAACAAAGAAATAATATTTTGTGATCATTGCTTTCTTCTAAGAAGGGAAATGATCCATGCCTGCCTGGAGATTCCTCATGGTGCAAATATAAATTATTCTTTTTTATGAACAGAACAGAATAGAGAAAGCTCTTGAACACACTGGACTTGCCCCCCTCCACTGCTGAATGGGAGCTAATATGTTTTCACATGTGTGCAGGAACCTATGCACAAGTAATCATGTGCAACAGTCAAATAAAATGCATGCAATTGCTCGTAGGCCACATTTGCATAAGCAGAGGCAATGTGTGTGTTAAGTCTTATTACAGGATAATTTCATGGTTCTCTATACAGCTTTGGCAGTTTCAGCACTGTGATGCATTGCTAGCGAGAGCAACAACATGTTCTGATATTTTAATTAGATGTTGACTACACACTAATGAAATACATCAGCAAGCAGGAGCATGAGAAATGTGTTAGCCACTGAGTAATGGCAGAGGTCTTAAGAAAGTACAGCAATCTGCAGTGAACTTGGCCATACAGAAGAAGAAGAAGCCAGTCAGCAGATGAGGGTGCGGTTAGAAAGGCCCACGGGTTGCTAAATTGTCTTCTCTATAAAATGACAATTAAAGCTCAGGGTTGCAAACATACTCGAATGTTTCCTGGGTTCTATTCACCATCAACAGAGAGGAAATAATGAAAAGGGGTAAGAGGGATAATTATGAGCAGACTGTTACTAAGGTTGGTATAATATTGCTTACTTAAGAACACAAGTAAGTGAAGAGCCCTGTTATATCAGGCCAAGGGATCTTCTAGTGCAGTATCCTGTTCTAACAGGGGCAAAGCAGATGTGCAAAGCCCACAAGCCTGTGCAAAGCCCACAAGCAGGACCAGAGTGCAATAGTGCAACAGTGGGGACACTTCTGATACCCAGCAACTGGTATTCATATTGCCTTCAACAGTAGAGGTAGAACATTGCCATCATGGCTAGTAGCCATTAATAACCTTATTCTCCATGAAATTGCCTGATCCTCACCATGTAAGCTGGTGGCCATCACTGCAACTTGTGGGAGTGGATTTCATAGTTTAACTATGTGCTCTGTGAAGAAGCTTCTGGTGTTCCCCTCTATCTACTTCCTCGGACATTAGAAGAGGCAGGCAGAGGAACATCTCAGGTCAAATTCTGTGACGCTCTTAAATGATTGGACCTCAGCTAAGCTGTCTCTCCAGCCTTGTTCTACAATAGAACAAAGATCTCTATTTCAGAGCTGGATGTTCAAATACAATGGGTTTTTTTTAATTAAAAATATCTCATATTGGGGAAAGAAGTTGCTAGCTATGATTTGGAAAATGATAAAAGTGTGTGTATGTGAGAGTGGGGAGGAGAAAGAGTCTAAAGGGGCTGCAAATAAATAGGGAATAACAAGAGTGAAATGTAAACCAAAGCAACATAAGTAGCATGCACTATGGAGCTTTGTTAGAAAATGGCAGGCAGGCATTTGATTCATAAACTAAACAAGACAGAACAGTCAAGGGAACAAAGGCACTTGCTGTATACTGGGAGAAGGGACATGATAACCGATTAGTGTTAAGTCTTTTTACCTCTCAAATTTTCAGTACCAAGGACAGCTTGCTGGAGGAAGGAAAAATTGGTCCTATAACTCTGATAAATGAAGTTCTCTTCTCTAATCTAGTTTGTCATTGTGGTGGCTCTCAGCAACTACTATGCATCATGTCTACCAGGAATAAGTATTAAAGCTATTATCATGAACTTTTCATTCTTGGGCCTCAGAAAGAAAATGATTTGATTTTACTCTCCCCTCCTCCATCCACTCAGATTGTACTAAGATCAGTTTCTGTTTTTCACTTATGTAGAAGAGAAAGATTGTCTGGGGGGGGGGGGCAGAGAGCACACAACAGGAATTTGGAAATCTGTTTTCTTGTTAAGATAGTACTGTTTCAGAGGGTAGAACCCAAAACCATGGCTTCAAGTTAAAAGAAATGAGATTCAAACTAAACGTTAGGAAGAACATTAGGAAGAACTTGGTGACAGTAAGAGATGTTCAACAGTGGAATGGACTCCATCAGAAGGTGGTAGACTCTCCATCCTTAAGCAGAGGTTGGATAGCCATCTCTTATAGATGCTTTAGCTGAGATTCCTGCATTGCAAGGGATTGGACTAGATGACTATTGGGGTCCCATCCAACTGTACAATTCTATGATTCTATGTGATCAGAGATATCCATATTAGAATGTATAATATAATATACAAAGAGTGTGTAGTGTGTGTGTGTGTGTGATACCCCCATACACACTGTTCAAATAGTCAGAAATGAAGTGCATGCTAAGACTTGACCGATAATAGCCAAGTGGGTTTAGAGGTCCTTGGGGTGATCTGCTGCTTGCTAATGCATTAGCTCCCTGTTTGTAGTCAAACAGAAACCTGAAGTGATTTAATATTCATTTAACGCACAGGTGCAGTATCTACAGCTTTTGGCTTTAGCTTTATGCGGTTATAACCCTTCTAATATTTGAACTGATAAAACGAAATTGTTAAGCTTTAGCTTCAGGCATGTAGCTCAGATTGTAAAATTGCTCTGCCTCAAAACATTGAGACTTTCCAACAGCAGCACTTTAATAAGCACTAATATTGAAGTTCCTGATAAAATGAAAGTGGCTCAATTAGCAATATACATGACCAACATTAAAAAAAAATGTTTCTCTAATTTCCTCTTGGACTCAGCAGCTTCCCTAACAACCTTTAGTCCTTCCATTTACTCTCCAAGAGTTTTGCTGCCTGTTAATTCCTCAGTTGATGCAAGGCCCTCTAACTTGCTGGAAATGCCCATATTGCTTCCTCTTCTGTGGCCAGATGGCCTCACTAGAGAACAAGAATCTTCTTCCCAAAGATCAGTAATGTATATTTACCAAATTCTTAGCCCAGATTAATGCCCACTGGGAACTTTAGTCTGAAATAGACCTTATGTGTTTGCTTCCAAAGCAACATCTTTTGGGGCCATTCCAGCTCAAAACCGACTCACCCCCCCCCCCAGGAAACACCTTGTCCTTGTTTGTTGGCCTATAGAACCTGTTTTTTAAGACCTGACTATTGTGCACACAGCATTCATGCATTTAGCACACTTGAGACAGCTTAAGAATCAACAGTTTAAGTCTTTTCCTCATAGCCACACTGGCTGTCTCCCTTTCATTTTGCAAATCACTGTAGGCTTTCCTTATGATCCTGGCTGAACTGTAAGCATCTAAATCAAGCCCATGTCTCTGAAATTTTAATAGCACTTATAAGTAAAAATAATAGTATAACATTTGTTTAATTTTAGTTATAGAACTTCTTGACTACCTTTCATCAAAATAGATCCCAGGGTGTCTTAAAAACATTAAACACCCAATCAATAAGACACAATTAAAAGTATACGTATTCAACTAAACAACTAAAGTGTCTCTCTATTTTTTTAAAAACAACAACCAACAATAGCCACTTTTTGTGTGACTGTAATTTGCTTCTAGTGTTTTAATCTTGAATTTTAAATTGTTATAACCCATCCTAAGTCCTGCTGGTGAAGGGCAGCTAATAAACTGGACAACAGCAACAACAGAGAGCGATTTTGGACACACATTTCTGTATCACATTCTAGTGTATTAATCACATTGAACATGCATGGCTAGATCAAAGATAATGATATTCATGTTCCCAGCTAAGAATATGCACAGGCCATCTTGAATGGAGTAAAATTCATTTTGAGCACCTAGGCCCTTCTTTCATATTCTCTCTCGATAAGAAATTCATTAAATGAAGCTGAGCCAGGTCAAGCACTGTTTTGGTGCTTGAAAATGGGCTGAGATCAAGGCCAAAAGTGCAGAATGCTCTCAGTTTCTCCATAAAAAGATGCATGGGTGATTAGCTGGGGAAATGAGTGAATAGCTAGATTTATTCCTGACTTTTCTCAAGTGTAAAAGTTACATTTTGATCTATAATGAGATTAAAACCTGGAATAGTGTATTATGAGCTGTAAACTATGAGGATTTCAGTTCAATCATTGCCTCAGCCATGAACTCACTATGTGGCTTTGAGATAAGCGCTATCTCTAAGGTTTAGCCTTCTATTGGCAATATAGGGTTAATACCTTACAAGGGTTTTACCTTACAAGGTTGTTGGAAGGTTAGTGAAATAATGCATACAAAGCACTTAGCCCATTATAAAGTGCTACGTGATTATTATTATTATTTCCAAGTGAAGCTTTCTGGCTTTCTAGTGTATCATGAAATTGGTCCTACAAGGGCTCATACTGAAAGCAATTTTGTAGCATGTAAATCTGCACTGCTATGTTTGGTTGTTTGACACAGAATACATCCAGCCTGCCAGGTAGGGTTTGGTATGGGTGGACAAAGATCAGCAGGCCAATAGACATGTCTTACTAAAGGCTGGAAGTCAGACAGATGAGGAGCAAAGGACCAGAGATGAGTGCAAAGACCGAGTCAAGGAAAGGAGCAAGGTCTAAAGCAGCAGCAAAGGATTGAAGGGACTAGAAGCAGATGTGAGGTCACAGGCTGGCAGGGGTCATGATCTCAGGCAGCAGGCAAGAAAAGGAAGCAGGAGAATAGGAGCCCAGATAAGTTGCTTAGAATAGTGAATTTGCTTGGCTGAAAAGTATTTTGACTGGCACAGAAAGTCTGCTGCCTGGATGCTGACTGAATATTCAAAATAGGAAGTCAGGTGACTCTCTTTGGGTTGGAACTGCAGTCTAGAAGGGACTGTTTTCCTAGAGGCCCAGTCTGCCTGTCCAGCTGAGGATCCAGTGTGCTAATTGTGCTGGAGACTGGATGGAGCAGAACTGGGGCATCCCTTAGACCTTACACAGCCTCACCTTCATTCCTTGATTCTCAAATTCCACTTTCCCCCCATTTTCGCAATCCATTAGTAGAAGCTTTTTCACCCACTGATTTTCCTTTGATTACTAAAACAGTTACAAATGGCTAGTGATAATTTGCTAATAACTGGAAATCTACACAAAGTTGCAACCCTCCCTAGCACAGCATTAGAACATGTGGCAACAATAAAGATGGAAACTAGCAGGGTGAGGGAGAATGTGAACACAACCCTAGAGTCCCCCAGTGAGAGAAAGAAAACTTCCACTAGATTAATTATTTGCTAGGTCAGACTTTTCCATCCCAGGGTATTCTTACAACAATGATCTCACCTAACTAAACATTAAGTCAATGGAACTCTGCTAAATCCAGGATTATACTAATTGACTAAAATTGTATTATTGTAAACCAAGTAAGTCAGATAACCAACTGGTTGTCCCATTTCTAAGGAGGAAATTATTTGCAAGGTCATCGGCAGGATCAATTCACAGCTTTCAGGGTCCACCCCCTCCCATTTTGCTCAAAGGTAACGCAGAGCAGATGGACAAGACAAACATCTGCCGCAGACAGGCAGGATCAATGCCCCTGACATTCCTGAATGAATTTCTTTGGTGTGTGCAGAAAATAATTGGTGACAGAAAGAAGAATCAGGAATAAGCGAAGAGGTCCAAAGTAAACCATTTGCTGATCCTATCAATAAACAGAGTGACTGCTGTTGTCATTCCTGTCAGACCCTGGCATGCCGTGAGTGTTTTCTAAAGATTGGGGTGGCACTTGGGTTACTCTGCAGTGGCCCTTTGAAAAGGAATGAATGAAAGCCTCTCACAGTCCATTTCATTCACATTTGATGTCTAAGGTTGTCATGTTTGCATTTCAGCTCCATCTGAGATGTTTAGACATTTTGGAGTCAGGCTACAAGATGTCTCCTCTTCCTGAGTTATCAGTGGAAATAAAGCAGGCAGATAGGGATTTGCAGTTATTGCTTTAAATAAGCAGGTCACTTTAAAAAAACAAAAAAACCAGAGGAATAACTCTGTTTCAATCAATTACTTTTTAAAAGCACTGTGCAGTTAAATATAATAAGAAAGAAGTTTGTTGTAAAAATATTTAAATGTTTCAATAAAAATAAAGTTAAAAAATAAATGTAATGAAAGCTTTAAACAGGAGGTTGTCTGCTAAATATTATAAGCAATGTTTTCTAATTAAACTGCTTGAAGTATAAAATGCCTGCAATTCCCAAAGTGTATAGTACCCATTACAGAAGCCCATTTGGAGAGTCTTTAATGAAATTTTTTAAGCCAAATTGCAAATAATTTTCTGGGAGCCAAATATCATCACAAACTTGTCCAATTACATTCTTTCTAGGTGGTAAGTTTTTCCTGAATGTAGAACTTCCAAACCAAAATGGGAGAGAGCTCTCAACTGGAGTGGGTGTAAGAGAAAGCATCTACATATGATTCATATGCAAATTTGTAGGAACTTTTTGGCTTATTATATAGTACTTAATTGGTCAGGGCACGTGTTCTTCTGAAGCCTCCTTATATCCAGTTTATGTTTCACTGCACTGTAATGCCAACAGTGTGATATCAAAGTCACAGTCCTAAAGAAAGTCAAACATTCCTATTTATATGGAGTTCATTGACTAACCCCTAGTAGGTAGTATGCAAAAAAATTAAACATAGCATCTGAAAACACCCTTGTTCATCAAATATGATATAGCATCATCTGTGCATATGGTGGGCAAGAGTACAATTTTGCTTTGTCTGATACTCTTTAGCACTTTGTTACATCAGCAGAGCTCACAAATAAGCAGAGCGAAGGGTCATCTTTTTCACTGTGATGAAACAATCGCTATCCACTCTGGCTGCAATACCAAGGACCAGGCAGCTAATTCCATTTACTTGGCAATTATGATTCAGTGCTCTTCCTTACACACTCACAGCAACAGTGTTCCTACACGTGGGTACTTAGGCATTCACACACAAACACACATGAGGTGCAAAACAGGGTTTTTTATACTCAAGGGAGTTGCAGAAACCAATTGTGATATACCAGGTGGCCTTGCTGATTCCAAGCAAAAAGTCCCACAGGATGTTTGTGGAATGCCATTTCTTTTTGCAGATTCCTATAATCAATAAACAATTGCCCTCATCATAGCTAATACTGGCTCACATCTTCATTTGGAAGGCAGGAAGTAGTTGTTCCCCCTCCCATGAGCTGTGGCATTGCCCTTTTAGAGTAACAACACTGAACCTGCTCATGTTTTATTTTGAGCAGAGCAAGCCCATTATTGCTATTCTTTCCTTTTTGTCCCTGCAGATAAAAACAACCTCTGCTAGTTATGATTCACAATGCAAAGCCCACAGCCTGCACAAAACACTTTTGAAAAGAAGTTCAAGGGTGAGCTCTCAGTCGGCCTTAATTTTCCTCCAACAAGGTATGAGTGTAGCTGCTGTCTTGTCAAAGAGGGCAGTACTATGCACAGCATATGTAATTAATTATCATCCTTGCTGTTATATCCATGGGATCCAGTTAGACAACAACTTTCTGTCTTTGTTGTGTTTCTTCCACATGTTTCCCTTCTTTCTTCTCTGTCAAGGATTCTGCACAGACATGTCTAGTTAGAGTAGGCAAGTTTTATAAGTGTTTATGAATATGTGTTTGGGGTTGTTTTCCTCAAACAGTTTATCCTGCTTTTTGTCTCTTGCATGGGGTGCCTGTCATCATCTCAATTTTCTTTTAACCAGCTCATCAATTCTCATTAGCCTCAGACAAATCCATATGTGTTAGGAGGAATGCAAAATAAAAATGACTCTCCTCTAGCGGCTTGAACTTGTAATGAGATGAGCTTCATCAGTTGCAAAACAGGGCCTTTCGTTATTAGGAAACAACAATTTTCCTAATGACATTTCCTACATTAAAGGCATGACCCTCTGTATTCCTTGCTGAGTCAGCAGCTAAGGGAAACTGGAGTGAGATTTTTAATGTTACAGTTGAGACCCAACTCATCTGAGAGCAGCAGTTACATTTTGCTTGACCCAGTAGTGGATGGTGGGGTGGAGTGACACTATGCACCTGACCTCTGGTTGCTTAAATTGCTGCTCTATCCTGGGATGGGGAGGGGGAAGGCAGTGGTGAGGCCAATGCAGTGCAAATGCCCCAACAGAAGCAGTCTGGTGCGCCCACCAGTGTGCTTGTACAGCACCACAATGACCTAACTACCAGATCACCCCTCTCTATCCCAGTATGTAGCAGTGACACAAGTGACCAGAGGTCAAATGCACTCCATCCCATCAACCTACCATCCCCTACTGCTGTGGTTGCTCCTGGAACACCTCTGGCAGAGATCCCTTGTGCAGTTGTTCATAAATCTCTTTCTAGCACTTTAATAGCAAAAATATAGGAGGAGGTGGGTTTCCTGGCAAATGGAATGAAAGCTACCTTAATCCAGCTGGAATGGCTAGATTAAGTTGTCACACTGAACTAAGGTATGGAGGTGCCCTCTGTCTCCATTTTCCTCAGGCTATCTAAGTTAGAACTGAAGAGCCCAAAAGTTAGAATTGAATCTCTGAACTACCCATAAAACTAGTTCTTAGATTACTTTTCTCAATGTATTTTATTGACAGAAAGACCTGCTGATACTGGGTTGTGAGAAGACAACCATCCCAGAGGTTTTGTGAAATTAAGTCTCCTTATATTAACTGGCGTCAAATGCCATCTATACATCATTTTTAGCAAGTTTTCCTTTAAAGCCATGCATCCTGTGAATCTCGAACCCTCCTTTCATTTGACGCCAGTAAAATTAGCTAAAATGTATAGAAAAGAAAGAAAGAAAGTGTTGGAAATGTAAAAAGGCAGATGGGGACTATTTCCATATGTGGTGGGCCTGCGATAAGATAAAAAATTTTTGGGAATCAATTTATAACGAACTCAAAAAAATATTTAGATATACTTTCCCCAAAAGACCGGAAGCGTGTCTTTTAGGTTTAATAGGAACAGAAATTAAAATGGGAGATCAAAATTTGTTCATGTATGCTATAGCTGCCGCGAGAACCCTTCTGGCCCAAAAATGGAAAGTACACGATATACCAACTATCCAGGAGTGGCAGGTGAAGTTGACAGAATATGCAGAGCTTGCCAAACTGTCAGGGAGATTCCAGGACCAGGAAGATCAAAGATACCAAAATAACTGGAGTAAATTTACTGAATATTTAAAGAAGAATTGTAAAGAGGTCAAAACACTAGCAGGATTGACATAATACCTCCAATGTATAATAGTACTAGTAGTACTAATATGAGAATGATGTGCGCTATGGAAAGGGGTTAAATATACCGGTTGTGGGGAGGGAGGGGGGTCCCGACTCAGCAGAGTCAAAGGGAATGTATGGTGTTAATACAATTTGTTAGAAAAGAATATGTAAGGAAAACAATAAAAATTTACTTGTGGGAAAAAAAGTCTCATTATATTAACTGGGATGTATGTATGAGTAAGTAGGTGTAAGCTGCCATTTTTGTATTATTGAACCAGGAGCTCTGATAGCAGAATCCAGTTGCCTTACTCCCTGCATCAATGGAACAACTGGAGGTTTTAGCCTAACCTCTGCAGTGCTGCAGCACCAGTCACACACTGGTTGGAGACAGCACTGCTGTTCTTCAGCCCTCCTGCATCACAGGACCTAAAAGGGGGCATAGTTGACTCTATATAACTGTTGTTCCAGATCTGATCTTTGCTCTTTACAACATGCCATTCTGAGTTGAGTTGAGTTAAACTATAGAATTCACTGCAACAAGAAGTAGTGATGGCCACCAACATGGATGCCTTTCAAAGAGGTATAGACAAACAACAAAGACTTGAGCAACCAGAGTTCAGGTAAGCTACATTGCCCCACCCTGTCATCTGCTAACACATAGGCATCTTGCTGGCCACTGCAAGAAAAGGATGCTAGACTTCTGGCTGTTCATCAAATGGATTTGCTTCACTTGCCTGATCAGGAACTAAAGCGCTAGTCTGCTTAGATCACACCATCTGCCTCAGGGTCCTTGAATCCTTATATATACAGAACCTGGCTACTTGCTCACCTCAGATCACCTCAGATTGCTTAAGACAATGCTAGGTGGCCCTGACTTTAGCTGCATGGGTCCATCTCAGGCCTCACATAACAGATAAGTCAAAATGAAATGGCACTATTCCCACATTTAGCCTATGGTCTCTCTTTTGACTGGGTGTAAAGGAAAAGATATCCTGATATCCTGACTTTGCAGCTTGGTTTTGAGACTGAAAGCAGTTCACTGACAATTTTCCTGTCAAATACACAATATATGAAATTCAAGTAAAACAGGAATATGTATAGCCTCTTTCCCCTATAAAATGAGTTTTATCAAGGCAGGAGTTATTTCCTACTTTAGGATAACAAGGTAAATGCAAATTTGAAATGGCAAACTTTTTTTTTTAAGCCAGAGCAGCAGAATTCCCATGAAAGCAGTAGCATGCCCTGTTACTTGTCACTCTGAAAATGCGCCCATTCAGTGTCAAATGGACACTTGCCATGGCAAGATGAATGCACATTCTTAATAGAAAATTGTCCATCTCTTCTGACACCTTAGGTGCACTGAACAAATTCAATACGCTTCAGCTATGATGGTGCAAATAAATGTTTGATGCACCATATGGAAGCAGTGAACACCTGCTGCAAGGTGTCACCCAGCTATATTGCACATCTGATGGAACAACCCGAACATTATTCCCTCAAAAGGCAAAACTTGGCACCCTGCTGCAAAACATATCAGTTACATGTGGTGTAGACAGTGACCTGAAAATTGAAGGATCAGCTTACAGGAAATTTGGCAGGGTGTTCTAAGCATCACCAAAGAAAATATTTTGGGACCATCATGGATTCCTGTAGGATTATTCATGACCGCTACATTCTTCAAATCCCAGAGAGAGATCCATGACCTCAATATTCTCAAAATCTTGCTTTGACATTCTTCAGGTTTTCCTAAAGAGTAATCAACATAGTTTATTTTGTACACTGCAGTAGCATCGTCTTAAATTGTATCAGGAGGTGAACTGTATCCTCCATTGTAAAACTGGACAATAAACCAGGACAAACCTCTGTAACCACCTCCATCAGGAGCCTGGAGATTCATAAGTAGGACCAGTTCCTACTTATTATTGAATTTTGCATCCCATTTCCTCCCAGCCTACATGAGTATGCATGTTATTTATACATATCTACCACTTCATATCGGTAGGCTGTAGGTTTAAATCAATCAACATCATCGGTAGGCACTAGCATAAAAGAAAATCCAAGGACGAAAATAGTAGCCTTTTAACCTAGAAGTATTTTAGGCCATCAGAATAATCATAGGCTACATCATTAAAATATATATTTCTTGAGACTATATAATTGCTCTACACATATTCACAAAATGTTACCTTAGCATAGGGTAATTCAAACTTTGCCAGTAAGTCCTGCCATCCTTAAAAGAGGAGCTTGTTTTCAGTCCAGATGTCCACATTGTATGTGTCATTCATAATAAGAAGCAGTTTGGTAGGCATATATGCATGATGGATTGATTCCTGGGTAATAACCTATGCATCATCTGGCTAAGGTTAAGTGTATGTTAATTATCATTATGACCCCTAGAGCTCCTGCAGTTCTGAGACAAATATGTGTTTGCATTCACAATCACAGAATTTATTTCTTCTCTTGTTCTCTTTTTAAAAAAGCAACTGCACCTCCTGGGATAATGTACAAAGGAGGAGGTCCATTTATACAAGGCATAGAAAAGGTTCAATGAGTCACCAAACTATAGTAATTCTGCCCCCCTTTCTCTCTCACACAAGAGGGGGGTCAGTAATTATGCTTTAGAGAAATGGCATGGCAATAAATGCTGAGAACACTCATAAATACAGCACTATGCAAAAGTGAAATATTATTATTTTAGAAATAAATTGTAAATTTTGTCTGGGCATTGTCAGTTGTGTGAATTGGACCTGTCAGCTTGATTTGAAAGCACATTCAGAGTAGCGACACTTAATTCCTAGCTTAACAAAAACCATTAATTGTTTAAACCCAATAAGCTTTCCAGCGTTCCACCATCTTTGTCACAAGTAGAAGTTCATTTCTTTGCATTGTTATTATCATTAATTCTAAAAGTAACAGAGTCTAAAGGTTTTCTATACCAGCCAAAAAACAGAAGCAGTTTAGAGCTGTTGATTTTCTTGGGCTGTTGTTGACTCAAAAACCACAATATTATTTTCAATTATTGCAAGTTATTGCAAGACAAATGTCCCTGCCAAGCCCATGAGGAGGCAGGAGGGGTAAGACCCTGGGGTCTTGGTCGTCAAGGGGCTCAAATTGATTTACTCAAACACCTCTCAGAGGTAGAATATCTTCACAAAAACGAATTAAAGGTATTTTTTTTAATGCATTTCATCTTTTATATTTGAATGTATTTTGATGTTTCTGAGACAGTAGAATTAAGGAAGGGTGAAATCCTGAAGAATAGTTAAGTTCTTAACTTTGCAGGGGTTGTAAATCAGGTCTGTTCATATGTGAATCATGTTAGGAAGCATCTTCTGCTGTGATTTTTTAAGACATCTCCAGACCACTGGGAGGACTGCAGAAAGAAGAAACACCATGGTACACCTGTATTAGCACAACCAGATGCCTTCATCTGCCCCAGCTGCAACAAAACATGTCTCTCTTGTATCAGTCTTTACAGCCACAGCAGGAGCTGTAACTCTGGGTTAACTTCACTTCGGAAGGCACACTCTTTCATTGTCTTCTGACAAAGAGACGTGTGAAAGAACCTGAAGCTATAACTTTTTAAAGAAAAAAACACAGCTCCTGCTATGATTTATTAAAAAGAACAACAATCCAGGGTGTTCCATAAGCAGCATTTGGACAGCATTTCTTTTTGCAAAGCCAGTGGACCTAGAGAAACATGGAGAAATATATGCACAGAGCAGCACAGAAGCAGAGTAGCTTGAGGCTTTGTGAGAGTTGTGGGGGTGGAGGTGGACATTATAGGCATTGCATTTGGCTTGGGATGGGGCACCCCCTCCCAATTCACCTCATTAATCAGCCCCCTCCCAGCCAATGCTCACCCTAACACCAACAGTTGAAATATTTTCCTGTGAAATGATAGGTTTCTTTTTGTTCTCTGGATAGTGGCGTTTGGGGAAGAGACTTATAAAGCAAAGAATCCGGTGTTTGTTTTTAAAGGAAACCAGAGTTATCTGGCTGAGTTCAAAGCAAAAGGAAAAGTTAATTCAAGCCAATTAAGAAATTAATGAGAAATATTGTAGCAGGAAATTCCCCTCAGTCTCTTAAAACTAGTGAAAGGGGGGGGGGGGATAAAGAAGAAACACTAAGAAGAAATAAACGTCCTTTCCCCTAATTTTGCTCTTGGTGTTTGCTACTAATGGCTGTCTGCACAGCATACTCTGAATAAGGCAACTTGTATGTGGTTTAATATAATATAGATTAATCAGCGAGGCATAACTGCAATTTCGCATATCTGGCACACAGCTGTTTGATTATATAGTTTTTCTATCTAGCCAGCAGTAGCCATAGATTTTAAGCTTTAACCTTTTAGAGGGAGAGCAGGAGGCAGACTAAATAGATGCATGAAAGAGAGATTACTGTGGATTGTCAAATAGTTGTTCAAAATTTCATGTAAAAGATTACAGCAGCAGCAAATGGATCTGGCTTCTATTTTGTGTTAAATTGCAATGCTTCCCTTTTAGGGGAGGATGCTATTTTTGGCAGGTGGTACACCCATTTCTTCCCCATGATTTTTTTCTCCTGGGTTAAGAAATAGATTGGCACCATTTCCTATAATTTTTGGCCAACCGTTGGCTCATCTGCAACAGCAGGCAATTATGCCCCTTCACCACTTTTCTGACAGCTGTTGTCTTTCATTGCCACCGCCGGCTTTCTTGTCTAAACACTGTCACATGTGCAGGTATTATCCAATCGCGTTAGTAACTGCTTCACTGATCCAGAGCACATTTGGGAGTCCTGTGGAGCACCTGGTGCTCTCAAACATCTGGGCTGCAAAGTCAGCAAAAGCTCACATGTCCATAGGGCAATTCAGTACAGTCAGATGATGATCACGGGCCATCATGGCTTTGTGGTATGACAGGGGCATTAAATCATGAAGACTGCACACATTTTGGAATTCAGAGCACAATAAGATTTTTTTAAAAACCACAAAACTCAAATCAGTGGTGAATTGATCTTGGGGAACAGTTCTGTTGCTCCTAAGAAATCCTAGTAGTGTGGGATACTATCCTATACACGACTAATTTCTATTTGTAGGAAATGGTTAAGTTTTTCAAGTGCTAGAATTGTTCAAGAGGCAGAGGTAAAAGATGCGCAGGACTCAGAGAACAAGATTGGCTGCAAATGCAGTTGTCCACATTGTTTCAGATATGCAGGTATATTCAGAGATACAGAGTTAGGTAGGAAAGGAAGTTGCAGTCGGACCTGAAATCCCTGATTCAAGTGTATGAGTCCTTTTCTACCGGTTATGGATTGTCCTGTACCAATGCAACCA
Organism: Podarcis gaigeae; assembly: GCF_964106915.1. Lineage (NCBI taxonomy): Eukaryota > Metazoa > Chordata > Lepidosauria > Squamata > Lacertidae > Podarcis > Podarcis gaigeae. The sequence continues at coordinate 43,157,556 of NC_139683.1, forward strand.
AAGTGGCCCACCTTACAAGGCTCTTCTGAGGACAAAAAGAATAAATGACTGCTTGCTATATATGGCTATACAGTGGTACCTCGAGTTATAAACGTCTCAGGTTGCAAACAATTCAGGTTACAAACTCCGCTAACCTGGAAGAGTTACCTTGAGTTGAGAACTTTGCCCCATGATGAGAATGGAAATTGTGTGCTGGCGGCGCAGCGGCATCAAGAGGCCCCATTAGCGAAAGCACACCCCTAGTTAAGAACAGTTTCAGGTTAAGAATAGACCTCTGGAAAGAATTAAGTTCGTAACTGGAGGTACTACTGTATAGCAATAATGGTTTAATTGCAAAGCATTCAAGAGATCAGTTGGACTGAATTCAGGTGAGCTTTGTCTGCAACATAACACTAAGTCAGGCCTCTAGTGTGTGTGCTTCAGTTCATCACCTTTCATAATATGTTTGTGTTTTTTTATTCATTGGAGGCAGAAATGAAACCAGGAACTTTAGCTCTTGTCCATTAGTGCAAAATGAAACTTTCCCCACAGGTTACAATTCAGCGCTAGTGATGCCCTGCTCATGAGATAGTTTCTTTCGCTGAACAATTCTTGAGTGACATTGCAGAGAGCAACGGAGGAAGAATCAGCAATATCATGCCTCACTAACTCCGCTTTAACACATCCAGCTAGGAAACTCAGAGTGATTTGGAGCACAAAACTGGCAGTGTCTCTAATTCACACACTGCTGTTAAGTGAATGAAGTAAAAATTATACCACAGATATGAATGCAATTCACACATACCCCTTCATCACGGAGTCTCTGTTTTCTGTGAAATTAAGTTCTGTGCATTGTGAGATTTGGGAGCCATCCTATTGATGTGAGGAGAGGAGTCCTGAGCAAACAAGTAGTCATAGGTTGATTTAGAATGCTACTGAAGCATTTGAAACACGTACCTCTCTCTCTCTCTCTCTTCCTCTCTCTCTCTCTCTCTCTCTCTCTCTCTCTCTCTCTCTCTGTGTGTGTGTGTGTGCACATTTAAATATTTTCTGTTTTAGGGCCTAATATTTGATAAAGCAAGAGCTTATCATGCACGGTTTTATCATCCCAATGCTAGCTGGAAGGCTGTGTTTATAGTCTGGCATTAACTGGCCATGTGTTTGTTTGCTTGTTTATTAAATTTATATCCCACCTTTTTCTCAAAGAAACTCAAGGTTCTTCCCCTCCTTATTTAACCTCCACAACAACCCATTGTGGTAGGTGTTACGATATGGATGCAATGCTGCTGCAAAGTGCTAGCTTGAAAAGTAAACATGATGGGAATGTTGGGACTGCCTGTGGGAAACAGAGGGACAGTCAATTCACAGTGTGAAGCACCGGAATTAGCTCAGAGTGTAATATGAGCTCTTCCGTTTGTTCCTGTCCAGGAAGTACAGGAAGTGTTTGTCACTACACTGCTGGAGTTTGAAGAGAGCAGTCATGATTTTTTTACAAGGCATGTAAATACGTTTCTGTCTATCTCTTTCCCCTGCCAGGGGGCAGGAAAGAGGGGGGGTGTTCTCACGTTTGAGAAGAATCGCCGATCAAGACTTAGCCTGTGCTTGCTGGGGAATGCAGCCAGGGAGGTCAACAGGGAATCAAGCCGGGTGCCTGGGATTGTTGCCAGTTTTCTTCTGATATGGGCTTGAATTCCCGAGGCCTAGATGTAGTGACTGGCCCAAGGTCACCCAGTGAGCTTCATGGCTGAGTCAGGAGTCAAACTTTATCTCCTAGGACATAGACCAATATTCTAACCATATTGTCTCTCTGTATGGGCTAAGTGGGAATTTTTACCTGTTTATCAGGTTGGTATAGAGTGACAGTTTTCTCCGCTTACTCTACATACTGCACACCTGGTGCTGGTATGGCAATCAGTGCCTGGGGTGTGTCTAAATCTTTAGGAAAGTGTTGGTCACTATTTATTTATTTTAAAAACTGTTTACCACTATACAGTGGTACCTTGGGTTACATACGCTTCAGGTTACAGACTCTGCTAACCCAGAAATAGTGCTTCAGGTTAAGAACTTTGCTTCAGGATGAGAACAGAAATCGTGCTCTGGTGGTGCAGCAGCAGCAGGAGGCCCCATTAGCTAAAGTGGAGCTTCAGGTTACCTAGTATAACAGAAACATAGGATTATTCTGTTAAAGGAGAAGAGGAGGGCTCACTGTCCTAGTAGTTTGTGAAAGTAAACTATTCCATTGGAGCCGTTATGGTTTATCATGTGTTTAAGACCTTCTAAAATATGAATTATTGATAGATTCCAAGGAGCAGTGTGGACTTATCATATAAGTATTTAGTCAGTGTGTATCAGAACGGATATTATTGACCTCACATGACCATAATACAGTAGAGCCAAGTGGTCTATTATATGAACAGATTTAGGCATCTTATCAGAGAACATAACTATCATCTATCGGTTGAGCAAAGCATGACACAAATACATACAAATGTAGAATCAGCTGTGGAAATATGAGGTATCTCACATACCTAACACAAATTTGCAAGAGTTAAAGAAATGAAAGATCAAGAACGAAAATAGTAAACATCCTCTCCCTCAACACATGTATCAAACAGAAATGACAAAGCATCATTGTAACATGGAGGATGTTATACTGAATAATTCATTGTCTGAGGCCCAGCACATTTTTTCCCTGCAGAGAGAGACCTTTAATTTTTTAAATTTCAGTCATGGTAACCCCAGGATGGGTTCCCACAATTAAAAAATATAATGTTAAAATTTTAAAGCAAAATGATAGGGCGGGTCTATATGGTATATATATGATGTCAAAGTCCAGGGTAAAGAGCATCTGATGAAAAGTACATAATGAAGATGTCGAGTGTAGGGAGGGAATTTTACAGCTTAAGGGCTGTCACAGAGGAAGTTCTCACCCAGGCTGCTAACCTCCCCCTTCCTTGTCACAACTTCTGAAGGTGATGGAACTACCAAAAGGGTCCCATCTGTGTTTGTAGGGAAGAAGATGGTCCTTCAGATATTTTGGGCCTAAGTCATTTAGGACGTTAAATACTAATTTAAGCATCTTCAATTAGACCTGGAAATTAACTGGCAACCAATGCCACTATTGAGGCTTATGTGATCTCCAAATAGAATCCCAACCAGTAATTTGGCTGCTGTATTTTGGACCAGTTGAAGTTTCTGAGTCATCTTCAAGTCATCTTTAATGTTCCCTTGAAGAGAGCATTGCAGTAATCCAGTGTGAAAGTTACTAGAGTATGGAGTACATTGTCAAAGTTGCCTCTTTCCAAAGTTGTCTCTTTCTTAGAAGCCAGCTGCAACTGGAAACAGAAACCACTCTTCAATGTCTTTTTCAAATGCAAACTTTTCTGTATCTTGGTTTGAAGGAAACACAGATGTCACAGGAAACAAGGAAGTACAAGAGAAGTCCTCTTCAAGTGTTCCAAGTATGGAAAAGCAAACATGTGAGGGGCTGGGAGCAGAAACTGGTGTGGTAGCTCTGCCCCTCCCACTCACTGTATCCATTATTTTCCAACTTGTGGAATGCAACTGTCTGTAGCAGGGACCATTTGGTATCTCTGAAAGCTCCCCACACATTTTAGAACTTTGGAAAATTGTGATTCTAAAATGCTCAGGGAGCCTTCAGAGAGAAATAAATCTCCCTGCTAAAGACAGATATCTACCACAAGTTGGAAAATTATTGAAATGTCAACAAAAGAGGCCAAATCCTATGCTGCAATTCAGAAATAAGTCAAGGTAAGGTCAATGGGACTTACTCCTTTGTAAGCATGCAGAAGATTGCAGCCTTATCTGAATATCCTTATAAGTATTCTTTTATAGGTTATTTTGATGCATAGCTTCTTGCAGATTATACATTCTCCCCATAAAAGGCACAGATTGGGACATCACCTGCTATTTATTTAAAGAAGTGTCAAAAGATAGTTATGTTTCATTTGCTCTTTCTATATTACCTTCTTAGACTTTAGGTATTAAGTCAGTGAATTATTTATATTATTATGAAGACAATTGCATCCACCTTTTATGACAGGTTCTATCCTAATTGGTATCTATTTCTCAGAACAAATCTTGTTCTCTCAGTGAGAAGGAACATTCATAAGCAGAAAACCACCAAAATGTAGAACGGTGCATGCAAACATCTTTTAACTACATCTCACAAACTGTATATTATATTTCCAGTTATGAAACACAATTTTAAGAAAATTTCAGGTGCTTTTCACCTAAAAATATACTTGCAAAATATAGTTTGGCTCATTGTTAATTAGAGCCCTGCACATAGTTTATAAGTACAGTTGACTATTTGCACTACTTATGGGGAAATATTGGGTACTTTCAGACATGGTGATTGTGGTTCGAGGACCTGACCCCCGCAATGTGGAATGAATACACAAGGACACGTGATATAAGGTTAATGGGCAAGAAAAGGCCACAACTTTATTGATTACAGCAGTGAAAAGGTATTGGCTTAGGCATTGGATGTCTAAAACAAGGAGGGTTTATTCACCAGTAGGTGGAGCCTGTTGATGCTAATCCAACTATAGGCTCTCCCCTGATGTCACCGAGGGTCGTGCCATGGCCTCCCGCCAAGCAGGTATCAGACAGAATACACGACCGCCAGATTCCTTTAACGGAATACCCAAAAAATTGAAGGCATATGCGATGGCCACACCTAGCTCTTCGACACCACAACACATTTTTCCAATGCCTAACCTACCCACCAATACCACAAAAGTTGTGACAATTGCTACGAGGTAGGTGAAGAAACCAAAAAGCCTAATGCCAAATGGAAAAATTGCTACCAGGCCCCCCGGACAACCGGGGCGACCAACCTAAGGTCCATAGCAAGGCCAAGGAAAAAACTAAGACCCTGAGCTCAAAGGGAGTGAAGGGTGGGTGACTCGCGACGGGACGATGGAGAGTGAGGCCGAGGAGGGGCTGGCGCCGCAGCATATAGGCTGCTGTAAACGCCCCCTCGGAGGCACCTGGTTGGGTGCCTGCCGATGGGCGTAGGCGCCAGCCAGGTGAGTGGGGGAGGCAGGGGGCTAACACCCCCTGCTAGGGGCGGAGCTCGGGCTCCCGCCCACAACCACTCCCCTCTCTTCCAGGGAGGAGAGTCTTTATGGCATTCATTTTCCTGGTTCTAATGCTAGCACTTTTGTCTCAGTTTCTAATGGTCCTGTTGTATTTTTGATCAATGTTGTGCTAAATTTCATTCACAGCACTGGGCATAGTGTGACACAACAATGGAGGTCATTGGACATGTTGCCATACTTTATGTACGTGTGTGCTTCTGTTCTCCCAGGATTCACTCATGAAAACTGCAGGAAAGTGCTAGACTACCACCACTTGACATGACCCATGTCAACGATGTGGAAATTACAATGCAAACTGGGTTAATGGGTTGCAAACACACTTATTTTTCTGGAAGCAGAAAAATATGGGCAATATCTGGAAAGGAAACATCAGGGAAATGGAATGAAATGTTGTATTAATGCAACCTTTGTCTCACATTCTTTTCTCTGGGTGCTCAAGGAGTCGTGTGTTCATTTTTGTATTCAAATGCTTTATGAAATTTCTGCTCACAGTATAGTTTTGGTAGATCTAGCCAACCTTTTCTGTCTGGATAAAAGCTTGTGCTGTACTGATTCCAGTGCAGTGACATCAGAATGGGCCCACACCTGTATTCCGTATAATATCTGTGGAAATAGTTGGCCTTTTAGTGCTCTATTAAGGGAATCATCATCTTCCCACCTGGACCAGAAAAAAAATGAAGGGGAGCAAAAACTAAAATGTAGTAGTTTGCCCTCAATAAGTTTGAAGGTGACACAAACAGTGACAGGTAAAATGAATTAGCATACTCATTCCCACTGTCCCTTTCACTGTTTAGTTAACTGCTATTTGAAATGGTTGAAGAGGACTTTTGATAGCTCCAATTCAAAACACCTCCTTAAATATCAGGCCAGCAATAAAATGTACAAAATTAGGAAATGGTCTTTAGGATCTTAGTTGCTCTTGCAGAATACTTGATGATATCCACACTGTAAAACTGAGTTTTGAACAGTTAGAGGACATGAGAAAGGAATGACTGAATTTTTCTGTCTTTGTTTTAGGTCTGATGATCAGGTGCCGTTAAGGAACTAAAATGTGGCATTTTTATATATTGAAAATGCAGTATAGTAGAGTTATAGAATTAGGAGTCTGATAAGTATCTGAGAAAAGACATATCTGGAGACAGAAGTTCTATTTGGATAATTAACAACTATGCAAAGAGAAAAGCTGGGTTGCATCCATTGGCCACCATTTTAATCCATTTTAGTTGGACCCACCAGCTGTTGTCCATGTGCAATGTGGGCATATCTATGCTGGTGAGTCTGTTCATTAATGTGCAACTTACACACAAGCCTCATACAATTGCTAGTCACAGGAGGGGTAACATCCACATAGAGCTATAATGTCTCCTGTGTTCAAACTCATTTTCTGAGCCCGCTGGAATAACTCAAGATATGAGCTGATTTATCTCCATTTCTATTGTGTAGAGGAATTGCCATTGGCTTATTTCCTAGTGAATCCAGGGAAAGATTGGCAATATTGCATATCCCTCCTATAAATTAATAAAATGTTCCTGTATTGACAGAAATTTAGTCAAATGTCTGAGATTTGAAGTGCAAAGTTTAGTAATTTTCCAAAGAGAAGCTACATGCCATTTTTTTTATTTTATTTGTCAAATGGTTCTGTTGTATTTTCTTGCTCCCTTTGTAAGAGAATGGACTCTATCAAGTGTTGGGAAGTGAAAAACTTAACAACGTGGGAAGTATTGATGAGCAAAAGAACATGCATGCCACTCACGGAAGACATTTTGTCTTCAGAGGGCACATGTTTGCTCTATCATGGAAGTACGGTAAAATAATTATTTATTCTATTCTTTCCTGGCATCAACAAAAACAAGCAAACCTTGTAATAAAGAAACAACTTTACACATGCATACTCCGACACAAGCTATGTTGAGTTCAGTGTAAGTAGCTATAGCATTATTGTTAAAGTCATTTGAAATCCAGTAGTTGAATAACTAAGCCAATTTGCATTTTACTGTGTGAAAAGCAGTAAGCTTGGGAGGTATGATTTACGACACTGTATGTGCCAATGTCTGGGAAATACAGGAGTAAGGTGAAAGTCAACAGACAAAAGTTTGCCAGCTATAGATTTGCCAGAAGGACAAAAGCCGTGCTATCTTTCAACTCTCCTTCAGTTCTATCAGCTTCAACATCTTGCTCAGTTACAAAGCTGAATCTGAAATATTTTCTTCAGGTAGAAGATACTGTTGACTGCAGCACATTTAAAACCTTTGCTTTGCATGTGTAAAAATGGGATCCGGCTGAGGTAATTCATGCCAGAAAACCGAATTCAAACACAAACATTCATCTACAAGATGAGTGGCACTTTTAGCAAGACACATAGCAACCAACATTCTTATTTGGTTCTGGTTTCCTGCCCTCTGTCATCTTACCACCAGAAATCACAGATAAATTCCTCTCTTTGACAAGAACAAATCCTACATAAAGTGCCCTCAAAATCACCCGAGAAGCTTTGTTTAGGTATGCAGAATTTCCCCCCATCCTTGAAAGTGCAAAAAGAATGGAAAATACCTCAGAGCAGAGGATGCTAAAAAGGCTTTTAACCAAAAACTTCTCAAGCTACATTCTCATAACAATCAATGCACTTCAAACAATTCAGATGTACAGTACAGGAGGGAAAGGACTACACTTATGGAAGAAAAATCACACAATGCAGGTCAGATTTATTTATTTTTTGTACAAGTTTCTTATTTTATCTCTCTCTTCTTTAGTCATATACTTTTCAGGGACTTTTTTAAAAAAGCAGAGAAAGGAAACCATGGCTTCTAGTGACAGAGGTGAAGAAAGTCTGATTGGGGAGTATGGACTTTGACCACCTTCAGTTTGAAATGCTTCACTCCAGTGTATGGGAACTCTGAATTTTTTGCTTTTGGAGCTGGGCTCATGTTGCCAGTCATCCCCTTCCTCACCCACTTTCCCCTTCCCTTATTCCAAACTTACCCCAGGTATTTACTTCTCATTTCTGTGCATTTATGTGTTATGTGACAAATGCCAAACATGTTGACTGCAGAGTCCTCAGTCCCTCTATTTTATCACTGGCACATCCTCCTAAATGTGTTCATGTTGTTCCCTGAACCTCTCAGAGCAGGCAAAAGGGGAGAGGAGAAAAGAGGATAGGAGAGGGGTTCACTGCACAGCCTAAAGAGCTTGTACTAGTATTATTTGTTTGTTTCATAAAATTTATACACTGATTGTAAAACAACAACAACCCTCAAAGCTATTTACTGTAAAATGGCTGTAAAACTGTAAAATAAAAATAAAAATTACAACCTTACTTTAAAGCATACAAAAGTTAAAATACTAAAATATATTAAAATTACCCCAACATTCTGAGCATCTGGGTAGGCTTGTTTCATACAACTGTTTTGCTGGATGCCACTCAGTATAAGAGATGGGAGGCAGAATAAATAACAACTTGAAAGATTGTATACACACTTTGCTAACTACATGGGGAGGGGGATTAGAACGACTTAAATAATTTTTATGGTTGAAATAATATAGAATAATAATAATAATAATAATAATAATAATAATAATAATAATAATAATAATAATAATATACTATTTATACCCTGCCCATCTGGCTGGGCTTCCCCAGTCACTCTGGGCGGCTTCCAAAAGAATATTAAAATACTGTGATACATCAAACATTAAAAGCTTCCCTAAACAGGGCTGCCTTCAGGTGTCTTCTAAAAGTCTGGTAGTTGTTGTTCTCTTTGACATCTGGTGGGAGGACGTTCCACAGGGACATCTGGTGGGAGGGCGTTCCACAGTATAGCAATATAAAAACTATATTGGATCATTAAATGAATGGTTTCTTATGGCTGCCAAATTATAATGAAATATCAAAAAAGGGCTGCTTTATAGCCAAACTTAGAAGCCCGTGTTTAACAAACCTGCATGTGTCTGGATGGACATTTAGAATCAGTGGGGTTCAGATGACCTCACCTCCACACTTGAAGGGGTCCATGGGGCCATGCAGGCTAGTTTGGCTCCCTGTCGCCAGTGTAGACCATAGTCACCCCATCCACCATTCACATCCTTGGCACACATGTTAAGTGGTTTTATGTACACATACAGAGATCCTCCATGCAAGCTGGAGCCTCCTCTGGTAGAGAATTTCTGCACATACACTTCAGAGTGCACAGACAGCCCTTTCTCACATGCACCGAATGTGTGGTCAGTGGGCATATTGCTGGCATGCCAGGGATAGCCCATGCAGTGTCATAAACCCTCTCTGACATATCTTGAACATTTTGAGTCTTTGCCTTTTTTCTTTCTTTTCACCCTAAAGTCATTTCAGCAAATCAGGGTTAGCTGATATTTTGGGGCCTATTACTTTTTTTTTTGAAAATTCAGTTTGTATTATTGCATTTTATCTCACCTTTCCTGCAAGGAACTCAAGGGATTTAATACAAATAGTGGAAGCGGTCATACTTTGATTCAGTGCACTGATGCATTTGGGCAGGATGGCCTTTATCAAGGACTTACCATCTTATTTTTCTGCAAACCTGATCAAGAAACCTCTGTTTATAAACACTCACACACACACACAAAAACCCTTGCATGGCTAAAGCTTCTGAGGCAACTGAAAAAGGCAATTGTGTTAAAAGGTATTGGGCACATTGACAATAAAACATCTCCTCATTCTGGCATCTTTGAGACACATTTCTCTTTCTTGTTCTACACTTTTGGATGCCTCCTGGGTTGTGTGTGTGTGTGTGTGTGTGCGTGTGTGTGTAGGTGTTCTTTCATTTATTCAGTCAGGCTCAACAGAGGTACAAGGGCACAGTCGAAGCAGTGCTCATTCTCATTTCTCATTCTTGAATTTTCCAAAGATTGCCCTTCTGCTACGTTGAAAGACCAAAGATGACCAAACACCAAAGATGTCATATTGTCTGTAGGTGCTTCTCTATATAGCATAGAAGAAAGCAGAATATAAGCAAAAGCAAACAGGAAAACTGACAGAGGAAGTGTCAAAATAACAATTTATGAAGGTGAACCACAGGATCCAGAAAACATAACTGTTGTTGGGACTTTTTACATCAGAATCTTTTCAAAGGAAAATAGTTGCAACCTGCTGTGGTTAGAAAATGTCTTCTGTCCATTTAAAATTCTGTTTTTCCCGTGTTCTGCGGGCAAACAGCCTCCATGAAATTCTTACTCTTTTATCTTAGCTGGGAAATTCAAGTCCTGGTGAACTTTGGTGGGGTAGCTCTTCACCTGAAGAAGAAGAATTTTATTATTTATATGCCACCCATCTGACTGGGTTGCCCCAGCCACTCTGGTAGTCTGGGAGGGGGGGCACAGGTGGCCTCAGTGATGTGAAGTGCTGTCTATCAAATAGACCTTCATCTGGACAGGGATAACCTAGGCCTTATCCACACTTGCCTTTCCTCTGCTCTTTCCAACCATAGCCTGAACTTGAAAGCTCTGTGTTTGAGCCCCCCCCTTTTTTTTTTTGCTCTGGAGTTTTCCCCATGGACACCCACTCTTTAAAGCTCAATTGGAGCAAACAACAATCCTTGGAAAACCCCAATCCACATTTTCTCTGATTGAGCACTAAATAAATATACCTTCATAAAAATGTGTTCATATAAAGTAAGCCAAAGTCAATGGCTTTCTTTCTTTCTTTCTTTCTTTCTTTCTTTCTTTCTTTCTTTCTTTCTTTCTCCATTTCATAAAGAAAGAATGTTTTGCTTTGGGTTAGATATTTGATTAAGCATTTCTCATGTCAGGAGTACTTTGGTTCATTTGCGTGAACTATCTGAAGCAATATCCTACAGGTGTGTGATGCCTCTTGACCTTAGTGATGATCTTGATGTTGTACACATGGATTGCTCCAGTACTTTTCAGCAGCTATATCCTGCTTTATCAATATTAAGCTAGGATGATATAGATAAAACTAGTGTGGGTGAGAATCCAGCTTTGAGCTAGGAGTAAACTTTGATGACCTTCTAGATGTGAGAATCTATAAACATGGGGGAATGTTTTTGGTCTCATCTCAAAAACACTTGTATCTGTGCATGCATACAAACAATGGAGACTGATAGGTGAAATTGAGGTCTGAAACTGAGCTGTTTTATTTAAAAAGAAATAGTGGGGCAAATAATGAAGTTGTCTAGTTCTTTATATTAACATATTTTATGACATCAGCTGAAGCTGTGTCTTAATGTGGATTATACATTAGACAGATATACTTACATAGTCTGAGTCCTCTGAATTACTAAAACAAAACAGCATCAGAATGATCTAGACAATACTGTACTGTTTTAACTGCCCAGATTTGGATTTCTGGGCATTTGTCTACTACAAAAAAAAGTAGCGTGGTCATTCAAAGTACAGTGGAGTGCAGTTCCAGGTGAATAACTTCATGAGCTGTAAGAGCTTATAACCACTGGAGTTTACCTAGAATGTTTCAATCAATAAAATGAATAGGTATCTAATCCTTGGCTGTGTAGAAAGATTTGTCCTAATATTTTTTAGGCTTCCATCTAGAGCTGTGTTATGAATGCTTAAGTACCATGAAAGTCAGCTAGTAATTGCTTGCTAAAATATAGTTCCAAGTCAAAATCAGAGAACTGTGTACAGCTAAACCTTGGCTTTGTATTACTTAAGAATCATTATTGTAAGGCTTGGGTCTCTCCCACACATACGAGATGACTCTGGCAGTTAATTAATTAAGATTCAACAAAAAGCCCCAGTTGGAGCTCCACTAATGATGGTGCTCACCAACTTTCCAAAGGTTCCAACTGTAAGTGCTGGTCTTATTGTACAAAATATGCCTTGCAATGCAGCATGGAGAGTTGAGCTGCTTGAAGGAAAGTGTCGTTGGTTCCATAGAATTTACTGAGCACACCTAAAGGAACTCTCTGATGAGAAGTCCATGTCACATCAGGTTCTAACCTAAATAGAAGACACGTGGCTCATATATAATGTATAAATTGGGCTCCAACCCTCACAAATTCTCTATTCTCTCCCAAGAACTGGTAAATGCTTGCTTGCTCAATGAAAGAAAGAGAAAGAGAGGATAAGATAGGAACAAAGGATAGGGTTAGTTTACATCGGACTTTGGAATGCCCTCAGATGCTTAGCACTTAAAAGGCATGTCCATTATATACCGAGTATCAGATCATTAAATATATAATAGCCTGCACACTGGTGATCTCTACATTTTTTTCCTGCTGTCTTTTGTATTCTTCTAGGTCATTACTTCTGAATTTCTCTGAATGTCTCAGAAGATTTTTTACAGGTTTACTATTTGGAACAAAGACTTAGGGGTCAAAGTAACAAAGTGGTTTTATTAAGAGAAATGCTCACCCTGACATGAGTACAGCATTATTTGGAAATTGAAGCTTTTCAGAAAGAAACATTTTGCCAAACTTTTTCCGTTTGAAAGTTTCTCTTCTTTTTAAAACCCATTTGTTTGCCTTCACAGAGAGAGGTCACCATCCTTTAAACTAGAATGGATTCTAAAGATAATCCAGAGGGCTGTATGAGTCGACATGGCTTGTCAAAATATGCTCTATGTCATTTGTGGAGGAAAACCCCAAAAGTTCCTATGCTCCATTCCAGTTTTATATTTTTTCGGTTGTCACCCTGGGAAATAAGTCATTAACTGTCACAACAGCATGCAGCAAAGTTGACTCCCATGTTTATATTTATCACTCAGTATAGAAGCCACACAAGAAACATTGATAATGGTGCCTGGTAATTGGAACATACTGTGTCAGCATGTTGCTCTCAGATCACTTTTTTGTACTATTGCATGCAGCTTAAATATACTTTCCCTGAAATCTCAAGCTACCAAAAGCGTGGGCTGATTTGAAACTTTTGGCACAGTTTGAAGATTTCTGTGTAACATGTTGTGAATCAGACACAAAGTTGCAGACAGCTAAGTTCTGCACAGAGTAAGCCCAATGAAATTGGTACATCTAAGTTAGTAATATTTTTCAATTTCAGGAGTTTTCTTATGAGAAGAACAATCAATAATTCCAGTGTTCCTTCTTTGGCAACATATGAAACAGTCTAAGTATTTTTATTATTAACTTCTTAAACGTGCATTTTTTTCTCCTAATGTGTTTCTTGTCTTTAGCTTGTCAACCTGAACCTGAACAAAGCTTGTTTACAGGAAATAAGTTACACATTGGTGCATTCTTCTCCATTGTAGCCATTGGATGGAAGCCAATTGATCTAGCAGGCATCACCACTATTCTAGATGGTACCTCAACTCTCTGGTGCCACTTTTCAGGTGATGCTGAGAAATACAGGAGGAAAAAACCTTCAAAAAAACACAAACCCATCCTCCCCTTCTATTCCATTAGATGAGACATCCGCTGGATCAAAATCCCATCTGTGAGCATAATGACACCAATTGTACCCCAACTGTACCAAATGCATTTTTAGTGAATTTAATAGCACCAAATGCCCTTGCTCTAACTATGGACTATTTTACACATTTCCTGGCAGCAAACCTGGATTTTCAGCACATGTACTCTTTTCAGGGAATTGCTGCTGATCCTGCTACTGATCCCAATGAATGGTTATGCTTCCACACCTTTATAGGTGAGCACCTTAAAAGGTAGTGTGTGAAGAGGTCCTGAAGCAGCATCTTTTGGGAGACCCTGCTGAATCAGACCAAAGTCCTGTCTGGTCCAGCACCCAGTTTCTCTTTGTGGTACCCAGACAAACAGTGGTTTTTAAAAATCCAAATCTACGAAGTATCCCACTTCAGTTTGTGGTGTTTCAGACAGCCCTACTTTGGTTTTGACAAGCCCTGAATCTGCCAAAGACAACCCTGCTTTGGTAATTGATTCTTGATTCTTCCATATTTTATTTTTTTGCAAACTTCTGATATATACCCTTCATGATTAGTAGTTAAAGAGGGCGTGGTTTCAGAATAGACATTTTCGTTATTTTTATTTAATTCAGTTTTTTATTATTTCATTTAAAAGATGTAAGGAGCACCTTCAGTAGTGCTTTCAGGGCAATTTACAAAATAGAGACACAGATATATTTGATACACTATTTGAGTTATGACATTTTAGATTACTTACAGTATTCTATCATCATATCTGCCCAAGCAAAAATGATTAAATAGTATGTGTATGGACTGTCTGTACCACAAATGTTTATTAATGCATAAGGGGATATCCCTGTTAAGTAAATGTATATGAAAATGACTGTTCCTATAATAATCAGATAGAAAGGCATTCCCCTGCTCTGCTAAAAGTGTTAGCAAAAGTGCCACGAAACTTAACTGGAGGCCAAATCATCCATTTCATGAAAAGTCTCTTTGATCCATCTTTGCTGTGGCTGATTGGGAGGAAGTTCCCTCTTATAGGGTATTAATATTAATGCAGATCTTTGAGCTGTTTCTGCCTTTCGTTAATTAACTGGAAGAGCAGCAGAGTCCAAAATCAATCTTCTTAAAATTTTATATCTTAACCTTTCTTCAAGTACGATCAAGGTTCCTCACCTTTACATTTGATTTGTAAGTTCCTCTCGGAAACTTTCACACAGATAATGATGACAAGCAAGTCCTCCGCTCTGGATGCAGCTGATAACTGAATGAAATCATGGAGCAGAGCATAAATGAGGACCTGAGCCACATGAAAAGGTTATTACTTCCCTAAATATAGCAATTCATAAGGATCATGTAACAATTCATAAGAATGATGCAACCATTCATAAGAAGCAAATTGTTTTATCTGGTCCCTCCAAAACTCTTGGTCGAAATCTAATGCCCCATGTTAATGAACAATGCCTCTGTGTACTTCAGTGGGCTAGTAAATGACCAAGAATCTCAAGAGAAGCAAAATCTTTCCTATCCTGGAAGGAGATTGTATTCAGCTAAGTTGAAATTAATGGACCAAAGTTAGACGTGTCTATTAATTTCCACGATTCTGCTCTGAGTAGGATATAAGCCAATGGTTCTAAAACTTTTTTTTCTCTAGGCCGCACTTTCAGAATAAAATTTTGCTCACACCACACTGATTTTTTTTATTGATAAGAAACACATTGGCATACGAAAAGAAACAACTCTAGCAGTGCGTGATTTATACGCTGACACAAAAACCTCTCACACACACCAGCTGGATGGTAACTAATCTCATGATTTTAGGTGATAAAACTGTGACAGATTATTTTAGTGTGGTGAGATGCCAAAAGGACTGCACTTCTACACCTTTACTAGTTGTGTTATATAAATGCCCTTAAAAAGAAATATTAAAGATGTAGGACCTCTGCCCTGTTTTGCATCTGTCAACCCTAATAGAAAATTCAACATGGGTTATATAAACAAAGTATTCACATATGTTAATAATTGTAAGTGTTTCCATTGAATTCCAGAAGATTACTAAACATGTAAGTTGTGCTTACTGGGGTTATACTGTACAACAGCCCACTATATTTACTTGGACTTACTCCCAGGTAAGCAACCCTATGCACATTTACCTGGAAGTAAGCTTCATTGACTACTGTAGAACTTACTTCTGCGTAAATTTGTATAGAACTTTGTTGTAAGTGTAAGAAATCTCAGAGTTTATATTTCTAGCTCCTTGTTTTTTGACTTTGACAAATAATCCCAAATTCCTGAAGCTCTCCAGGCTTTGAATACTTTTGGATCTGTCAGTAGAGACAACACTCCCCCTACCAAATGAAACCAAAAGAAAATAAATGAATCAAGTATGTTGCATATTTTTTTAAGACTCTGTAACTGATTACTTATTGTTAGAAGTGCTAGTGTTAAACTCCAGTTCCAATTATAAAACTTGATGATGTCTCTCGTGTAAAGAGAATATCTTATTTTGCTGTGTTGCCACATGTAGCTTTATCAAAATATAATTTTCACACATAGCACTTCCCTGCCATAAAATGTTTGTCCCTTGCATCTGTCACTGATCAGACAGATTTCTAGTAAAAGCAGATAAAAGCCATTCCTGAGTAAACTCAAACAAGATGTATTTCGCTAGAAGCTTTGAAGGGACGCCAGGTAATATACCTCTAAAGATGTAAAAGACTCATAAAAAACTGCCTACCTGCCTAAATCTGCCAAGGCCTGCTTACCACATGTACAGGGCTTCAGCTTTCATACAAATGAAAGCTTTATAAAGTGCAAGAGAAATACTCTATTTTCTCACAGTGCAGCTACAAAAACAACGGAAAGTCAACAGATTATTTCCGAAAATTTGAAACAGAATCCATAGCTCCATCTTTTGGGGTACAAAGCTACTAATGGAAAAGTTTATGCATCAATTTTATATTATTTTCATGATGGCATTAGTTTTAGCAAGCTAATTTAGCATGATGAGCCAAGGGCAATGAGAGCTACAGAGTATTATTTTTCTGCCTAAATAAAATTCAGTTCAGCTTAATATAGCATACCCTCCAACATTTATCAGATGCAAATAGGGACGTCCTATTCCATAAAGATAATTTTACTATTTATACCTCACACATCTTTCTGGGTTGCCCTAGCCATTCCGAGAGGCTTCCAACATATATAAATATATAATAAAACATTAAACCTTTTAAAAAAGCTTTCATATACAGGATTGCCTTCAGATGGCTCGGAGGTCAGATAACTCCATACCTGCCAACATTTATCCAATGAAAATAGGGACATCCTGAGGAAAAGCGGGACATTCCAGGATCAGACCAGAAACCGGGATGGTTTCTCTAAATCAGGGCTGTCCCTGGAAAATAGGGGCACCTGGAGGGTTTGATATAGGCAGTGTCAACATGTGCACATTACTAAATATGAGATTATATCCAATATTGGTTGAAATATTGGTTTTTCTGACACATGCCAAATGATAACATAAGCGAACATTGTAGGCGATATAGCACTAGAATATGAGTATAAATCTCACTCCAATTATATTGTATTGATTCTGATTTTACTGTTTATTGTTTTATGTGATCATAATCTACCCAGTGATGATAGGATGAAGGGCAGGATATATTTTTTGAAAATAAATAAATAACATTTATAGCATCTTCACTGTATAGTTTTTGCTGTATGATAAAGGCACACCTCTTTACATAGGGCTTTGGCCCTAAGAAAGTTATCTCCACAAATCCTAGTTCTACCCCCTGCAATGCAAAACACTGCCTTTCCCATGTGCCAGAGTACATGTGCTGTCCACACTTGTTAAAAAGCAACAACCCAAGACAGGACTAATTAATTACTCCTGAGGTTCAGCCTGCATTGTTCAGCTTGTGGTACCCACTAGAGTCCAAATTTGGTGGGGGGTTGATGTACTCAGCCACTGATTTATTACAGGGATCATTTCAGTGTAAAGTTTATGTGTCCTTATTTTTATTTTTTACTCAGGGACCTTACTGAGTGTACAGTATTCATTTATCTGGCTCTGATATGACCTGAGACTGTTTGGCTGCAAATTGTCCTTGAACTCTGATGATGCCTATTCATTAGGAGGAGTGTGTGTGTGTGTGTGTGTGTGCCTACTGTGTGTGAGCCTACTACGGTATACAAAATGTCAGATGATAAGGAGATATGATGGGTGGGTGGGAAAAACAGCTTCGGGCTTGTGTTCTGCTCAGTTGGCACCCAAGTCACAGAAACCAAATGCAGAGTTGATTTGACAGGAGTGAATGTGTGGGCATGTGGCTTAGAAGCAGAAGGACTTGAATATATAGCATTTTCCAAGCAAGCACCATTGCCAGAACTAGCAAAGAGCAAAGGGCACAGAATAGACTATTAGCTAATGCACTACAACATCCCCGCCCTGAAGAACCATGACTGGAAATCCCTAACATACGGTAATCATTCTCTCTGATGAGGAGCTAGAACTGCCAGTCACAAAAGAACTCTCCTTCCCCTCTCTCCCCACCATAACTTTTGCCCTATATGGCAACTTTTGGGGGAAATGTTTCAATTCTTGCAGGTCCATTGCCTGCAATGCATTCTTACCATCCGCGGTTCTGAAGCACTTCAAAGCACTTTGGAAACCCCTGCTGCAGTTTTGGGTGCTTCAACATAAAGAACCCCCAAATCTGTCCCAAGCCACCCTGCTTGATTTCTTTATTTGAGATTCGTATCTTTTGAATAACCCTGGGTTTTGCTCCATGCACATCTCAGATTGTCTAGAAATATCGTTAACCGTAATCTTTGGTTGCCCTCTCCCTCATTAGGTCGAAGTGAACCATTTATCAGGCTTTTGTTTCCAATCTTCTGAGCAGAGAAATCTCTCAACTTCATTTGACAGCAATCAGATTATTATCTCCATTAGATTATGCCACAGGACTTTCTTTATAACCCTGCGTCTGACAATGCTTTCGTGAGTTACAGCTGTGTGATATGCCATAAAGCTATATGATTTTCATGATGGCATTAGTTTTACTGAGCTAATTTAGCATTATGAAGTAAGCCAAAGGCAATAATAAAAGAGAGCAATACATCCTGCCCAGAATAAAATTCAATTCAGCCGACATGGGCAGTGCTAAACACACCTGCATTACCAAATGAGTTCATATCTGATATAGGTCGCAAAGTTGTTATTTCTGACATATATGCCAAAGAAGGCAACACCATCTTGCCAATAGGTGGCATAGCCCTAGAATACATTTGTGAGGATAAATATCACAACATAGATTATGTATAGAGAGTAAAGTGGTGGTTTCCCATTTGTGGAATGCCCTCCCCTTGAGTGGAAGGGGAACGTTTGGACTGCCAGATGTTGCTGAATTATAGCTCCCCTCACATCTGGCCAATAGCCATGATTCCTGGAGCTCATGGGAGATGTTCAACAACATCTGGAAGGTCAAAGTTTGCCCATACCTACCCTATATCTACATTAGGCACCAACATTGTTATTTTGGCACTAAGTAGTGATGTAACAGGGACGTGGGTGGCACTGTGGGTTAAACCACAGAGCCTAGGACTTGCCGATCAGAAGGTCAGTGGTTCGAATCCCTGCGATAGGGTAAGCTCCCGTTGCTCGGTCCCTGCTCCTGCCAACCTAGTAGTTCGAAAGCATGTCAAAGTGCAAGTAAATAAATAGGTACTGCTCTGGCGGGAAGGTAAACGGCGTTTCTGTGCACTGCTCTGGTTTTCCAGAAGCGGCTTAGTCATGCTAGCCACATGACCCAGAAGCTGTACGCCGCCTCCCTCGGCCAATAAAGTGAGAAAAACGCTGCAACCCCAGAGTCGGCCACGACTGGACCTAATGGTCAGGGGTCCCTTTACCTTTTTAGTGATGTAACTGTTTACTTGGCCTTCTTCGGATTTTTAATGAGTGGTTATTTTAGCCTTCATAGTGTTTAGTTGTTTTTAGCTTTCTCTACTTGCTGGTGTTTTTTAATGTTGTTTGTGATATTAGTATCATTTTTACTGATGCTTCTTCCATATTTTATTCTATCTGTGACAGATGGCCATCCAACCATGATTACTCTATCTGATTTATGTTGTATTCATGATGTTCTGCTAGGCTATAGTTGTTTACTGTTTGTAAGCTGCTTTGCAATTCATGTGCATGAAAAGCGGCATAGAAATATAATCAATCAGTCGTATCAATTTGGGAGACAAACGTCATGTACACACAAGAAAGAAATGGATCACCTCTGGTGTACTCACTGTGCTTTGGGGTTGTGGTAGATGTATTATTCTTATACATACAAGCTCCTTATTAGACACAAAAAGAGTAGCTGTATAGATTTACCTGACATTTCATTAATCGGAGCATTGGATTTCCCCAGTTTTCTGCATGAGATCTCATTTAATGTCATTGACAGAAAGCACTAATGAGATACACACACTGTGCTTCTTGTAGGCACTCAGCAATAAAAGCAGTAGGGAGTCAGACAATTTTGGGGGGAGAGAAATGATTCTTTGGCAAGACACTAGGAATCCAAGGAAATAAGAGAAAAATAAAAAAGTTATTTACACAAATAAATACAGCACCATATGCATGCTGTTATGCAAAGCATGCTTCCTTTTTGCAGCTAGTAGACCTTTCATTTTCACTTAATGTTTCTTCTTAACTTGATCACCTGCATATGTGCAGCACTTGATAATTGATCATTCACAACTAAATGCGTTAATTGCTTTCATAAGAACATAAGAAGATCCTGCTGGATCAGGCCAATGGCCCACCTAGGTTGGCATCCAGCTTTCACATTGGCCAACCAGAAGGGGGAGAAAATAACACCATTATTAAAATGGCAAAGCAAACTCTGTGAGTTTGTGGAAATGGCAAAATTCATGGCAATTATTAGAGCCCAATCAAAACAGAGAATAATTAAAGAGTGGAATGGAGTGAAGGAATATATGAAAGAATATGGTTCCGGAACTGGAATATTAAAAGATAACATGTAAAACATGCAGGGGTAAGCAAGAAAATAATGAAGAAGCTAACTGAATAATGACTAATTTAAAACAACACGACAAGACGGAAGAAGCAAAAAATTGAGATCACACATGGGTGAAGGGGAGTGGGGGGTATGGGGGAATTTGAGATATTATTTATAATATAAAAGTTTTAATATATAATTTCTATTTTTCTTTTTTAATAAATATTTATTAAGGTTTTGCACAACAAAACAAACATCACAATCAGGAAAAACAAAAAAGAAAGACAATCAGAAACAACACAGTTTAAAAATAATATAAAGTCAAAAAGGAGAGATAATAAAAAAGAAAAAACAAAAAATAAAGAAAAGATTATTTCTTACTTACTATATTTATAACCCTCTTTCCTGACTTCCTCACATCTCCCTTTTCTGTGTTCCCCTTTACACAATCAAATTCAGCAATTCCCTACCCTCTTTCCAATCTTATTCAATATTATACATTTCAACCTATTACAGTGGTGCCCCGCAAGACGAACGCCTCGCAAGACGAAAAACCCGCTAGACGAAAGGGTTTTCCGTTTTGGAGGCGCTTCGCAAAACGAATTTACCTATGGGCTTGCTTCGCAAGAAGAAAGCCCATAGGGAAATCTCCGGGGACCTCTTTTAAATGCTGGCGGTGGGGAGCAAAGCCTTCCCCCCCCCTCCGGCCTTCAGAAGAGGTCCAGGAAGGCCGGCGGGGGCCGAAAGGCTTTGCTCCCCACCGCCAGCATTTTAAAAGCAGTCCGGGATAGCAGGGAAGCGCTTCCCGCTATCCCGGATGGCTTTTGAAGGCAGGTGTAGTAAAGTAGGAATATTTAGAAAATTATTCTTTGGCCAAGCAAAAGAGAGTGAGGCCTTGTGGGAGTTTCATCAGCCACAAGGACCCTGGGAAAGGAATTGTGTATCTTTAAAATTCTGGACAACTGACTCCTCAGCTGAAAGGTTTATTAGAACCCAGGATGTCTTGATTAATGAAGGATCTAACACCTGAGTTCAATGATGTAAACATCCCCCCTCCCAGTGTTGTTATCTGCCCTTGAATTGCCTGGGAATGTGTCTCTGGCGGAAGGGAGGAAACCCTTTGATTTAAAAGTTTGAATTCTAAATTGGTCCAGCTGTCAAGAGGTAAATTGATAGACTAGCAAGCCGATCATTGGTGCATTCAAAAAATAATTTGAGTTTATGATTGGCTTGAAAGTTACGACGCAGGTTGCGAATTGGAAATAAAAGATCAGAGAATCCTCTGC
The DNA here is from genome assembly GCF_964106915.1 of Podarcis gaigeae. Taxonomy (NCBI): domain Eukaryota; kingdom Metazoa; phylum Chordata; class Lepidosauria; order Squamata; family Lacertidae; genus Podarcis; species Podarcis gaigeae. Next base: position 43,179,301 of record NC_139683.1, read on the forward strand.
TCTTGGCCTCTCTGCCTTTGCCCTGCAAATCGCAAAGATGCCCGGCTCTATGGTTCCAGCTTAATAGGCCGCTATTCATCTTTTGAAATGGAGATCTTCGATCATCTTCTACTTGCAGGGGCTTAAAGAACAACAACTATCCTATCTTTGTGTTAGAGTTGTAAGTATGTAATCTTAGTTAGTCTACGTAGCTTTGTTGTTTTCTTACCTGTAACGTTCTAAAAGATGTGCCTGCTATTTTAGCATGTTTCTTATGTTATTTTAAAAATAAACATTTTAAAGATGAAACTGTTTTAGTTGTGTGCCTTTCCAAAAGGGAATAGCTAAGTCCTAGCCTTACGCTTGGTTACGCTATACCGTAGAACTTCTGCCTGCAAGTCTGTGGATACAGCTTGTAGAGAAGGGGACAGCCAGGCTAATGGGTCACAGCCTTCTCCCTGGGTTGTGATTCTGGGTCCCCTGGACAAGAGGGAGTGGTGGCAGCCCTACCGGGTTTTGTTTGTTCTGTTTTGCAAAAACGTATGTTCGTCCGCCAACCCTGTCCTGGGCGTCCTGGTCTGGCCGGAGAGCAGAGACAGGAGAAGGGAGGGGCAAGAGGTTGGGGACGAGCATTACTACATGTTGGCAGCGTGGTGGGATTGGACTTCCCGTGGAAAGGCACTTTGATTTTTTAAACTTGGCACGAATCTTTGTGGGTTACAGGTGGTTTGTTTTTTTTGGATAGTGATAGTTAGGAGCATGGAGGACAGTTCCGCAACTTCGCAGCAGCAATCGTTGCAAACTTTAGATCAATGGGGAGGAGAGGGAGAAGACAGCTCTCTCCCGGTGGAAACCGAACCCCCTAAAGCTGTGAGTCCTGGAGTGAAATCCGCTTCCTGGTTTTCAAATGACTCGGAAACAGGGTCAGAGGAAGAACTGGTGGATGCCAGCGTGATCCGGAAGGGTCAGAGAGAGTCCTGCATTGTGGACGGAGGGAGGGGCACTCCCGGTAAACAAAAGTTATCTCCTCGTGAGGAGGTGGAGGCGGTGAGGGCCTCCACCCGTCCTAGGAAGAACTATCCTGTTTATGCAGAACCCAGAGAAATGGATGTCTCGGAGAGTTATGATGTTGAGTGGGTTCGTGATCCGGTGAACGGTGGATTCCGCTGCCGGGAGAAGTTTCCCCAGATGGGCTACTTCATGAGACCAAGAGTTAGCCGGATGGCACCTGACTATCAAGAATTGCCACAGCAGTCCCAGGATGTGACTGTGGGAGACTGCCGTCGGGAACAGCTTGCGCCTGACGCCCGTCGGAAGGTGAGACAGCGCTCATTCAGCCCAGGCAGAGTCTACTCGCCGGTTGCGGCTCGAGAGGTGCGCGTGCCGGCGCGAAGGTACGTGGCAGAGGAGGAGGAGGAGGAGTACTTCCAGAGACCCCTGCGTGGATACGCAACAACGGCAGCGGAGCAGCTACGTGCCGAGGGGCAACCGCCTCCTGTGCCTGCGCCGAGGTATGGACTGGTCCCGAGGAGGGGGGGAGATCAAAATCAACAGTCCCCTCCAGGACTGACTTTAAGTAATCTCAACTGGAAGGTGTTCCAGAAATACCACCCCCCCACTGATGTCCTTAGTTACCTAAATTTGTTTGAGGTGACGTGCCGGGACATGGGTGTAGCCCCAGAACTTTACATGGCTGTGCTTCGGCCCCTAGTTTGTGGTGATTTGTCAGAACTTATGGGACATCTCCCTTTGGAAGAAATAAATGACTATGAAAGCTTCAAGAGGCTAGTCATGCAGCGGCATGGCTTGCACCCTGAACATTATCGTAAAGCTTTCAGGAAAGTGGAAAAGGGGGGGCTTACTGACAACATTGCGGTTTTTTCTGCAAAAATGGCCCAAAATTTCGAACTGTGGCTGGCGGCTGAAGGGGTGGAGGATGTGAAAGAAATCAAACAGCTGATGCTGATTGAACAACTAATGCGCTCCCTGCCCCCTGAAATTGTTAGCCTGGTGGCTGATAAAAAACCAAAGACACTAGCAGAAGCTACTGCTCTTGCCGAATCTTTTTGGCTGAACCGCACCCATCTTGTTAATAAAGGACAGAGTAATATGTATAAAGCTACAGCGTCATCGGGAAGGACCGCCCCCCCCCATTAAAGAATCCAGCAAGGGATTGTCTACACCTGCTAAAGACTCTGTTGCAGCTGGGGGAGAGCGTGCTAAAGTGCCCCCGAGTTCTGGACTGTGTTTCTTTTGCAAAAAACCGGGGCACATAAAAGCAGCATGTCCCCAGTTGGCTGGGAAAAAGTCCACCGTCCTTACCTCCACAACTACTGTTCGCATGATACAGCAGCAGGAAGAAGATTGGGAGGAGGGGCCAGCCAAATCTGGAGCGGTGGAGAGCTTGGCTCCGGAGGAGGAGGGTGAGGTGACCCCTGTTGGGAACAAACCTGAAAAAACTAGTATCACCGTGGGTCCTGTCTGCACCCGGGGAACTCGAAAATCACCCCATGTGAATTGGGCGAACTTGGAGTTTTCCGCTCCTATTGAAATCAATAAAACTGTTGTGAACTCGTACCGGGACACTGGGTCTGACATCACTAGCGTCTCAAAAGATTTGGTTTTGCCTAGTCAGATGCAGGAAAGACCCTTAAAAATCAGTCCTTATGGGGTAGAAGAAATTTTGCAGCCCACAGCAATAGTCCCCCTTAAATACAAAGGTTACAGCGGGGACCATCTGGTAATTGTTCATGATCCAGAAGTTTGCAAAAGCCCAGTTTTGGTTGGGAATGATCTTGGGTTTCAAGTTTACTTGCAACAACAGCTAAATGGGGAATCGGTAACTGTAGCAACCTCCCTCACCCCCTCCCCGGCAGGGAAGGATGTGGTGGAGTCTGAGACTGGGTTGAATGAAAAACCCGGAGGGGAGGGAGAGTTACCTGCCTTGGATGAGGATGCCAAGAAGGACCTTGGTGGTTCTATTGAACTGGGAGATCTGGGAGAGTTTGCTGCTGAACAAAGGGCTGACCCCTCCTTGCAGGGATGTCGGGAGGCGGTTGGAGCCCCTCTTCGAGGATCAAAGAAGGCCCAATTTGTGTATAAAAAGGGACTTTTGTATCGGCAATTTGTACCAAAAAAGGTGAAAGACAAGGATTTTGTTTTGCAGCTAGTGGTTCCAGAGAAGAAGCGATCTACTGTTCTTAGCTTAGCCCATGAAGACGGCTTAGCAGGTCATATGGGACTGCAAAAGACTTTAGAAAGACTTACTCGTTATTTTCACTGGCCTGAGGTGTATCAAACAACTAAAGCATTTGTACGTTCTTGTGTGATTTGCCAGAAGGTGGGGAATGACCGTGATAACTTGCCCAATGAGTTACAGAGTGTCCCCTTAGAAGCAAATGTTTTGGAAAAATGGGGAATTGATCTAGTGGGCCCCTTACCAAAAACCCGCTCAGGAAAGCAGTATCTATGCGTGATCATTGATTATGCCTCTCGTTATGTGTATGCCACAAGTTTGACCAATACCTCTGCTAATAGTCTGGTTAAGGCTTTAATTTCTGCCTTTTGTTCCCTAGGAATTCCTAAGGTTTTGGTGAGCGATTTGGGAACTAATTTTATGGCTAAGGTCACCCAAGAGGTTTTGCGTTTGTCTGAGGTGCGCCATCATACCTCTATTGCTTATCAACATCAAGGAAATGGGTTGGTGGAAAGAGTGCAAAAGACCTTGGTTCAAATGCTGCGCAAGTATGCCCTGGCCCATGGTTCCAGTTGGGCCCAAGATTTGCCTTTGGTGGTGGCTGCTTACAATGATGCCCATCAAAGAAGCCTTGGGTTTGCACCTAACCAGCTAATTTTTGGAAGGCTTCTGAATACCCCCCTCTCAATGCTTCGAAGAGAGTGGGAAGGTTCAGAGGAAGAGATAAAACTGCCTTCTGTCAGTGAGTACTTTGCTCAACTAAAAGGAACTCTAGCCGACGTTTGGCAATTGGCCAAAGAGAATTTAGAGAATGCCCGATTAGAACAAAAAAGAGTACATGATGCCAGAGCGGTGTGCAAACAGTTTGAGGTGGGAGATCAAGTATGGATTTTAAGACCGTCTCGCCCCCACAAGTTAGATGTGAAATGGCAAGGTCCTGGTGTTGTGGAAGCAAGGCTGAGTCCTGTGCGTTACCTTGTAAGTTGCAAGGAATTGCACCCCACTGCTCGCGAGTATCATGTTAATTCCTTGAAAGAATGTGTTGAACAAAAGATCTCTGTACTGGCCATTACGCGTAGTCAGGAAGAGGTGCCTGCTTCGCCTGTGGATCTTTTAACTGAGTACAAACAGGCTGGAAGCATTTCTGATGTATTGCAGTTGCCGAGTTTAAGTGAGACTCAGGCTAAAGAGCTTTATGAGGCACTGCAACCCTATAGCAACACTTTCAGCACCAAACCTGGTAAGACTCATCTGGCTCAGCATCATTTTGTCACGGGGGACGCCCCCCCTATTTCCTCACGTCCTTATCGGGTCGGTGAGGCACATGCGCAGAATATTGAAACTGAGCTGAAATAAATGCTGGAGTTGGGAGTTATAGAACCTAGTAAAAGTGCTTGGGCTTCGCCCATAGTGCTGGTTCCAAAACCCGACGGATCCATTCGTTTTTGCGTGGACTATCGGAAAATTAATTTAGTCACTGTTCCTGATGTGTTTCCTTTGCCTAGAATTGACACATTGATTGAGAAGCTGGGACGGGCGAAATTCATCACAGTCATGGATTTGACGAAAGGTTATTGGCAAATCCCGCTGTCCCCAGAAGCTTCTGAGAAGTCTGCCTTTGTCACTCATGTAGGCTTGTACCAGTTCAAAGTGTTACCGTTTGGATTGCGAAATGCTCCCGCAGCCTTCCAAAGGCTAATTAATTCCTTGATTCATGACCTAAATGAGTTTTGCTGTGCTTATTTGGATGACCTGGCAATATTTTCTGAGACATGGCCAGAACATCTTAAACATGTGCAGAGAGTTTTGGCCCGGTTGCAGGAGGCAAACCTGACTGTTAAAATATCTAAATGTCAGTTTGCCCAAGGAGAAGTGTATTTGGGATTCAGAGTGGGGTCGGGAAACATCAAGACCTTAGAGGCCAAAGTGCAGTGCATTCAAGAATGGCCTCGCCCCATCGTGAAAAAGGATGTACAGTCTTTTATAAGGTTGGTGAATTATTACAGGCGCTTCGTTAATCACTTCTCAACTCTAGCTGCACCTCTTACTAACCTTTGTAAGAAATCCCTGCCAGTCAAAGTAAATTGGACTGAGGAGTGTCAGAGGGCTTTTGATTTGTTAAAGCACGCCCTTATGAGCTCCCAGGTCATGCTGGCTCCTGATCAGAGACGTCCGTTTGTAGTGCAAACTGATGCCAGTCAAACAGGGCTAGGAGCAGTTTTGCTTCAAGAAGATGAAGAAGGGAATTGGCGTCCTGTGGTTTACTTAAGTAAAAAGTTGTCCACTGCTGAACAAAATTATTCAACCATAGAGAAAGAGTGTCTTGCTTTGGTCTGGGCCCTAACCAAACTGCGGCCTTATCTGTGGGGTAATACCTTTGAGGTTCAAACGGACCATTCTCCCCTGTGTTGGTTGGAAAGGGTAAAATCATCCAATCAGAAACTGCTTAGGTGGAGTATGGCCCTTCAAGATTTTCAGTTTAATGTCACTCACATTGCAGGAAAGAACAACGTTGTTGCTGATACTTTGTCTAGAATGTACCAATCTGTGCCATGAAACTGTGTAAATATCGGATTAAGGGGGTGCTGCTAGTGATGTATGGTTTTAAAAGCTGCTAAAGCCCCCTGGACCGGATGATCTACCTCAGTGTGTAAATAATTTTCTTTGATGAAATTAGGGGACTTTACCCTTAATTTCATTCTAGAGGGGAGGGTGTAGTAAAGTAGGAATATTTAGAAAATTATTCTTTGGCCAAGCAAAAGAGAGTGAGGCCTTGTGGGAGTTTCATCAGCCACAAGGACCCTGGGAAAGGAATTGTGTATCTTTAAAATTCTGGACAACTGACTCCTCAGCTGAAAGGTTTATTAGAACCCAGGATGTCTTGATTAATGAAGGATCTAACACCTGAGTTCAATGATGTAAACATCCCCCCTCCCAGTGTTGTTATCTGCCCTTGAATTGCCTGGGAATGTGTCTCTGGCGGAAGGGAGGAAACCCTTTGATTTAAAAGTTTGAATTCTAAATTGGTCCAGCTGTCAAGAGGTAAATTGATAGACTAGCAAGCCGATCATTGGTGCATTCAAAAAATAATTTGAGTTTATGATTGGCTTGAAAGTTACGACGCAGGTTGCGAATTGGAAATAAAAGATCAGAGAATCCTCTGCTCTTGGCCTCTCTGCCTTTGCCCTGCAAATCGCAAAGATGCCCGGCTCTATGGTTCCAGCTTAATAGGCCGCTATTCATCTTTTGAAATGGAGATCTTCGATCGTCTTCTACTTGCAGGGGCTTAAAGAACAACAACTATCCTATCTTTGTGTTAGAGTTGTAAGTATGTAATCTTAGTTAGTCTACGTAGCTTTGTTGTTTTCTTACCTGTAACGTTCTAAAAGATGTGCCTGCTATTTTAGCATGTTTCTTATGTTATTTTAAAAATAAACATTTTAAAGATGAAACTGTTTTAGTTGTGTGCCTTTCCAAAAGGGAATAGCTAAGTCCTAGCCTTACGCTTGGTTACGCTATACCGTAGAACTTCTGCCTGCAAGTCTGTGGATACAGCTTGTAGAGAAGGGGACAGCCAGGCTAACGGGTCACAGCCTTCTCCCTGGGTTGTGATTCTGGGTCCCCTGGACAAGAGGGAGTGGTGGCAGCCCTACCGGGTTTTGTTTGTTCTGTTTTGCAAAAACGTATGTTCGTCCGCCAACCCTGTCCTGGGCGTCCTGGTCTGGCCGGAGAGCAGAGACAGGAGAAGGGAGGGGCAAGAGGTTGGGGACGAGCATTACTACAGCAGGCGGCGGGGGAGCAAAGACTTTCGCCCCCCCACCGGCCTTCAGAACAGGTCCTGGACCTCTTCTGAAGGCGGGCGGGGGGCAAAAGTCTTTGCTCCCCCCTGCCTGCCTTCCGGGAGAGCGGAGAAACGCAACGCTGCCTGCCTTCCCGGGGGCTTTTAAATCGCCCCGGGACAGCGGATAATTCCTCCACTGTCCCGGGGCTATTTTAAAATGCTGACGGGCAGCAGCGCTGCCGCCCGCCAGCATTTTAAGATCACCCCAGACAGCGGAGAAGTCCTCCGCTATCCCGGGGTTTTTAAAATGCTGGTGGGTGGCAGCGAAGGCTTCGCGGGCAGCAGCGCTGCCGCCCGCCAGCATTTTAAGATCACCACAGACAGCGGAGACTTCTCCGCTCCCGGGGCGATTTTAAAATGCTGGTGGGCGGCAGCGAAGGTGAATCGCCCCGGGAAGTCTCCGCTGTCCCAGGGGCTTTTAAAATGCTGGGGGACGGCAGCGAAGGCTTCGCTGCCGCCCGCCAGCATTTTAAGACCGCCCCAGGACAGCGGAGAAGTCTCCGCTGTCCCGGGAAGGCAGGCGGGGGGGGGAGCAAAGACTTTCGCCCCCCACCGGCCTTCAGAAGAGGTCGGGGGACAGACTGTCCCCGGACCTGGTCTGAAGGCGGTTTCCATAGGAACGCATTAATTGATTTTTAATGCATTCCTATGGGAAACCGTGCTTCGCAAGACGAAAAACTCGCAAGACGAAAAGACTTGCGGAACGAATTAATTTTGTCTTGCGAGGCACCACTGTATGCCTTTAGTTTCCTTTCCTTTTAAAACCATTTATCACATGTTCTTTATAACTTAGTCCTTTATATCATTTGTTTAGTCTCGACATAATAATACTCTGGTCTTACCCCTTTTTTCTTCAAAACATTTTTACATATTTCTTTTTACCATGTCACTGATGCCTTATTCTCTTTATATCCAACATCATTTTAACATTCAAACATTTTACAGTGTTTTTGGAGATATTCTTTAAACTTCTTCCAGTCCTCTTCCACCGACTCTTCTCCCAGATCTCGGATTTTGCCAGTCATTTCTGCCAGTTCCATATAGTCGATCACTTGCATCTGCCATTCTTCCAGCGTGGGCAAATCTTGTGTCTTCCAATACTTTGCGATGAGTATTCTTGCTGCGGTTGTTGCATACATAAAGAATGTTCTGTCTTTCTTTGGCACCAATTGGCCGACAATGCCCAAAAGGAAGGCCTTTGGTTTCTTAGGAAAGGTAAACTTAAATACCTTTTTTAGTTCATTATAGATCATTTCCCAGAAGGCCTTAACCTTTGGGCATGTCCACCAAAGGTGAAAGAATGTTCCCTCAGTTTCTTTACATTTCCAGCATTTGTTGTCAGGCAGGTGATAAATTTTTGCAAGCTTGACTGGGGTCATGTACCATCTATAGATCATTTTCATAATATTTTCTCTTAAGGCATTACATGCCGTAAACTTCATATCAGTGGTCCACAACTTTTCCCAGTCAGCAAACATAATGTTATGACCAATGTCCTGTGCCCATTTAATCATAGCTGATTTAACTGTTTCATCCTGAGTATTCCATTTTAACAGCAAGTTGTACATTCTCGAAAGTATCTTAATTTTAGGTTCTAACAATTCTGTTTCTAATTTCGATTTTTCCACCTGGAAGCCTATTTTTTTATCCAAGTTAAAGGCCTCTCTAATTTGATGGTAGTGTAACCAATCTCGCACTTTATCTTTTAATTTCTCAAAACTCTGCAATCTCAATGTGTCTCGATCCTGTTCTATATAATTTCTAATTGTGATGTATTTGTATACAGCAAAGAGAAATTTAGAGTAATTAGGTATATTTGATTTAGTTAATCATGTAACAGGTTTTTGTTAGGAAACGAATATGTATGCTGAATTTTGTTTGTAATTTTCCTTTTTTTTGTTTTGGAAATAATAAATATATAAAAATAATATAAATAAATATAAATATAAATATAAACAACAGCGCTCTCCCCTCCTGTGGTTCCCAGGTACTGGCATAAAGGCACATCTTGCCTCTGACAGTGGAGTTAGAACATAGCCATCCTAGTCTTTGATAGCCTTATCCTCCATGAATTTATCTAATCCTCTTTTAATGCCACAAGCTCATCTGTGTACATGTGCACAGGGCGATACGAAGTGCTTAGGTGAGATAGTTTTCGTTTGATTTGTGATGGCTCTTTCACATGTGCTGCTCACCACTTGGCATTCCAGTCACTGAGTGATAAAAATACACATATAAAAGCAAATGCCGTATTTTCATTGTATCTATAATAAGGAGAGTAGAATTCTGCTGGTCACCTTATACTAATGCCTACATTTGCAAACTTATTTTTTGCCATGTTCCTATCTAGGGAGATGCTGATAACAAGGAATCTCAGCTAAAAGGAGAGTGTTTCCTGTCTGTGTGCATCTTTTAAAAGATAGCACCGAGGAATGGATTGTCATGGGAGGGGAACCATCACAAATGAGAAAACCTGCGCCCTATAAATATTTATATTAAGAATCCATGAACATGTGTAAGGCTGTGCTTCCTTTTGTTCTTGTTGTTAAGCTCTATTTTTGCATGCAGGTCATACACTTTCTAGACCTTACTGTGCCTTTCCCTCGTCTTCCCCCCTGAGGGCTAGACTCAGTGAATGCTACCCACCTGTGTGTTGCAGTCCTAAGAGCAGCAATGCTAAAACTGCCTTCCACAGATGTCACAGAAATCTGTGCTTCTTTCACGTGCTCCTGAATGTAAGCCTTCTTGTGTCGAGGGCCAGAATCAGAAGCCACGGGTTGTCTTATTTCTGCTGGTTCTACTGGGAACCCAATTATATGCCCGGGTGACTGCTTCTTCCCATGCACAAAACTGAGACGTTCACTCCAACCATATTAATTGAACACAAAGGAAGGGACAAGAACACAGGCAAAAAACTTGCAGCTTTGCTAAAGCTGTGTTTCTCTGAGGTCAAAGGCAGATGCAAAGCGATTGGCACATTTAGCAATTGTGCAGCAAGCAATTGCAATCAGCAATTACATGGGTGATACACACCATCAGATCTTAAGATCTGGAGTGTTTGTTGTGAGAAAGGTCTGTCATGCGATTCTTTTAAAAATCCAAAACGCAAGATGGAAAGTGCTGAACTTGGAAAATTAAGAAGAAACACAACAAAGTAAAAACCTATAGCAAAAAGTCACGGGGCGCTTATCTAAGAGAGGAATATGAAAACTTGTCATACTGCAGAATATATAAAAGGCAGTAAGTGGATGTGGGGTGGCAGTGGTAAATGATGATGGTAATGATGTAACAAATCTTAATGTGTGTAACAAATTTTAAGAAAGAAAGAAAAAGGGGAGAAGCTTGGGTGGTGATGATCTAAACAGAGGAGTGTGGCTTGACTCACCCTTGACTTGTGGCCCTCAACACATGACCCCTGAAGGAATGTGGCTCTTGGGAAAAAATATCCCACCCCTGCTACAGACAACTGTATTTCCAGATGCATGAACCACTGATAGCTAATCTCCACGGGTGATGTCCTTAGGGTCTGCTGTGTCTAGTTCTCTTTAGAAGGGCACTGGGAGGTGGCAGCAGCTACCAGCAACAGCGAGGACTGCAATGCAAGATGCAGGTGGAAGCAGTGAGGCAATGTGAAAGGGGGTGAGTGTTCCCAGCCCCTTGTTCCCTCAAAACTTTAGCCAGTTTGGTCCAAATATCAAAACATTGAACTTTTGGGCCACTTCCAGCTCAAAAGCCAAGAAGAATTTTAGAAATTCCAGTCATTGTAGTGGCAAACTAAAGAAGGGAAAAGTCTCAGTTCCTGCATAGTCATACTAGATCAAGACCTTTGCAGGTGCAGTAAGATTCTGGTGGGGATGAAGGATGCTCCCATGGGGTGAGGTTGCCATCTTTGTTCTGGCAGAATACAGGACAGGGTGGGGTAGCGTCTTTGGGGGTGATTCCCCCCCCTCTCTCTGGTGCTGAAGCGACTTTAAAACAATCCATTGCAATCTATTGTAGCCTAACAGGATGAGCCCTCTGGAAATTGTCGCACACACATCAACATGAATTTGTAAATCTGTCTGTGTTTGGCTACGCAGAGCTTAAATACATGACCTTTCACACACCCTTTCAAACACCTGTACTTGGAGAGGATTCCTAACTTCACACACAGAGAGAGAAGAGCTGAAACACAGGACAAAACTGTATCGATACGGGATGCAGCATTTTAAATAGAAATATGGGACAATCATGTATTATACAGGACAGGTGGCAACTCTACCATGGGGTGATATTGGGGCTGCCCCATTTTTCATCCTCCTAGCAATGTAGCATTCTGGCAATCCACAGTTCTTATGTAAGCAATCACCTTGATAAAGCCAGAGGGAATGTTAGCTGTCTAAGCACTGCACATAAATCCATTTGATTTTAAGGAACAGATAAAGCATGGAACAAGGTCTCTAATATTTTAAGAGATTTGCTGATGGATCAGTTCCTAAGTGGAAACTTTACCTCTGTTTGTCCAGGTAAATGAAGAGGTAATGGAAAATGGATTGGAGTCTGCAGACTGTGTAGTTAACAATTCAATTTGGACATCAAAGGTCTCACAACAGAAGGTTGATCAGACTTCTTAAGTGGTTATGCCTGAGCTAAAGTGGTTTAATTGTTAACAGACCAGACCAGAGTCATAGGTTTTATCCTTTAGAGACTCTATTCAGCATTTTGATAATGAGAACAATGTCAGGGCAGACAACTGCCCTAAAACCTTATAATTTCACTTAACCTTTTGGGCATGTCCTGTGCTGCTAGATAATTCTTTTAAATGCTACACATCTCGGAACACTCCTATAAAACAAACAGGTGACATTTGGGAATAAAAGAACTAACTCGGATTGAAAGTGGGGAGGGTCGCTTCAGAGGAGTGTGCGTGAAAACTTTAAAGCTCAGGCTCAATGCCAATTGCTTTGATGTCCTATAGATGTTTGTGCTTCCTTGCAAAAGCTGCCCATTTATCAGGGGAAGGTGAATATGACACAGATTATCATGGCATACACAAATATTTGGCCACAATCATGCATCCAGAACCTTTGATTATTTTCGAATACTGATTAAAGCCATGCTGTGTAGCAGTGTACAAAAGTAGTAGCATCTGCATAACTTCCTTGCCCTTTTCATTTGTCATGACTACCCCTATTGCATCATGTCCACAGTCTTCACTTTCTTTTACCAGATGGCAGTGTAATATTTTAATCCAAATTTAGATCCAGCAAAGCAAATTCCTGCTTGATCGCTGTAGCCCAGGAGATTTCAAGCTGTCATGGTGACCCTGGCTAAGGCATTCTGTTCCAACTTCCTTATAAGAAAACCATGGCAGAGATTTACTTGGAGCACGCACTTGTATTCTGGGTCCAGGAGCCATCAGCACAATGGAAAAGAAACAGTTCTTAATTAAGGAGAGAAACCAAGGAAACTAAACACTGGCAAAAGTGTATGTGCAGTTTAGAAAATCCAAAATGCATGAACCTGGATAGCTCTTGCACATACATTATTTTTTGTCTCCCAGCCACTTTTCTTTTACCTTTTAAAACTCGGTATTACTAACTGTATAATTTGCATTGAAACAAATCCCATGACATATGCAAGTAAGCTGTGGCTGGAGCCTCCATTCAAATGGGTAAACAGCACACTGCTTTCTGGCCCATTGAGACAGATACAAATGCTAGGGAGGAGCATCTCAGCTGGCATCTGCCCACACTGTATGAACAACCTTCTTCCCCAGAACTTTACAAAGGGCAAGGGAAATTGGGAGGATTCCCACATTGCTCACTGGGTAGCTTCTCCTATGCCTCTCCTCTTGAATAGATTTGGCAAGGATTGAAGCAGCAGCAGGGATACAGTCAGAAATGCAAGAGCTCACAATGACAGGCCCATAGCCACACCATTAAGTAGAGTCAAGAAATGTAGCCACCTGTGTTTATTCATTACATACTTGTTAATTCATGTACATACTTGCACATACATAGAGCATCAGTACATAGTAAAATGCCCAATTCATTAGGATTAACATGGCTGCATAAGTCCTACTCCACTCAGTGGAGCCTGCCCAGGTTCAACCCATTGGCCACAATGAGCTTTAACAAAAGATTTTCAGCCTGCCAAAATGCAACCTTTAGCCTTTAATTAGAAATGCAAATCAGTGTTACGATTTAAATTGCTAGCATGAAGTGGGAACCAAATCAAAGAAAATGAAAAGTGTATCCACGCTCTGCTTGATTATTTCTCTTATTCTCGTTATTTCCTTTAAGTTAATTTGTCACTGACAAATCTGAAAATCTCATTCACTTTTCAGAACAAAGAGAATATGCCAATTACCCAGGACTCTGGCAGATGATGTCACTATTCTTGGTCTGGGGGGAAAAAGGTCATGGAGTTGTACTGCCCTGCACCCCTGTTTTCTTCACCATAGGGGAAAAGTTCATAAAACATGGTGGATTGTGGCTTCAAAAACTGCAATTTGACAGGAATGACACCCCCCTTTTTTCTAGTGTGAATCAATGTAACTGGATGGAAGGGGAGGAGTCTATGAGTAATGGCTATAGTTCTATCAGATGCCAATATTTCTTTCTCTATGTCTTACATTTATTACATTTTTATCCCTCCTTTTGTCCAAAGAATTCAGGGCAGCATTCATTATTCTTGACCCATCAGTTTATCCTCACATCAATTTTGTGGGGTTTGCTAGATTGAGGGATAGCTAGCTCAAGGTCACCCAGTGAGTAGGATTTGAATTCAAGACACCTGGGAGCAACTCCAGCTCTCTAGCCATTACGTCACATCAATTGCTAGGGTTCTTATTGTGCCACACTTGAACTGTTTGGCCACAGATGAGCCAGTGTGGTGTAGTGGTTAAGAGCGGTAGTCACGTAATCTGGGTAACCGGGTTCGAGTCTCCGCTCCTCCACATGCAGCTGCTGGGTGACCTTGGGCCAGTCACACTTCTGTGAAGTCTCTCAGCCCCACTCACCTCACAGAGTGTTTGTTGTGAGGGAGGAAGGGAAAAGGAGATTGTTAGCCGCTTTGAGACTCCTGAAGGGGAGTGAAAGGCGGGATATCAAATCCAAACTCTTCTCTCTTCTTCTATTGATGTAAGCTAAAACATTTATTTATGCTCTTTCTAGATGGGCTGCAAATGCAAATAGTTTATATGATGGCTGAAGGCAGTCAGTGATGAAACCCCAAACCTTGTAAGGTTGTGAAACAACAATCTGAATTTGCAGGAAACATCTGTTTCTTCTAGCTAAGGATTGATTTATCTCCACTAGGCCTGCAGTTCCTTTATGGTAACCATATGTCATATTTCTCTTGTATACTGAATTAATTACACAGTTTTAAGCAGCCGATTTAAACAAACCACCAACAAGAGTGCTTTCCAATAAGAGCTGCTTATGAAGGAACTGCGCATTCCTTCTGAAGACACCATGGATGAATTACAGAGACCATTCAGGGAAGTAGCAATATATTGTGTGATGTTAAAAAGACTGTGACATTATGACTACGTCTAATGGCCTGAGATAAGTGGCACACAATCTCTAAGTAGGTATCTGAAGAAGTGTGCATGCACACGAAAGCTCATACCAAGTACTAACTTAGTTGGTCTTTAAGGTGCTACTGGAAGGAATTTTTTTGTTTTGACTATGGCAGACCAACACGGCTACCTATCTGTAACTGTCAAGGTGAGATTGCAATCAGAGATTTTCCAATTTAAGATCACAATATCCTATAGCATTCTTCAAGAGCAGCTTGTTTGTGGTTAGGTTGAGACTTGTACCCCAGCCTTCTAGATTAGTGAGAGAGTCTAGAACACCTTTTATCATTCATCCATGTGCAATACAGTTATTGTATAGTATTTATGTTTTCTATGGATGGTTTATTTGTGTGAACCAAAGATATTTACCGTGGTGTCTTTTGATAAGCCCATGCTGCAGATCATCCAGATTGGAGCTAAAGTCCACTAGCAGAGGAGAGCAAAATAACAATGATGGGCTGTATTCCACCAGATCATTGTGCATGTGCAGCACAGCCAATTTGGGGGTGTGACAGGGAAGTTCTGTTGTCCTCGCAGAAGTCCTTCCATGCATGCAGCGATTTAGGCTGCCTTCACATGGAAGTTTCATGATGCTCTCCTAACTCTTAATTTTCACACTATCTCTGAGCTTTCACATGATGTAAAAGCCACTTTTGGAACTATAGCAGAGTGACCGCTCTCCCATCAGCTGGAGGGCACCCTTTGTGTGGCCGCGCGCAGCACCCTGATCCCTAAGACAACGGCAGAAGTTCCTGGTTCGCCTTCCCATGTCAAAGCCCTTGGAGGTTCTTGCCAAACCTCAGTTCTAATGAACCTGTTTGTGGTGAGGGGAGGCAGAGCTCTTCACGTAGTTAAAAGGGGTGGAGCCTACCTGAGAGTGTGCAGTTGGCTCCAGAGCTTCACCTGCCCAACCCGCCATTTGTTTAACACTCTTTTATTACAGGTTAACTTCTTTTACAGGTATGCGGGTGCTATTACAGTCTTAGGATGGTTGCTGTTAAGGGACCAGGAAAGAATTTCCCAGCGTTTGCAGGTTTTGCTTTGCCCGTAGCAGATGTCACAACTTTGGTGGTTTTAGGCCTTGGGCGGAATCCTTTAGTCTATCTTCCCTAAAGGGGGGGGGGCATGAAGTGGTGATGCATGCCTCCCCCATGGCAGCGATCCCAGGGTTGTCCTTTAAAGGGGCTGAGTTGGAGAGGAGTCACTGACCATACACTGAAAGGTTGTCAGTGCACTCCCCAGTGTTGCAGTGAAATGGGGGTGGGCACTCTGCATAAACAAACATCTTCCAGAGCCAGCCCACTTCCCAGACAGACCTGATTACCCCGGTGTGCCTCAGATTCCCGGCTGGGGACTGGGAGGGATACACGCCCAATTCCTAAGCCAAGGTCTTCCTACCTTTGAAAGTTTAAATAAAGTTGTGGCCAATTTAATCCCATAACATGTTGCCATGAGTCATTCATTTCTTCCAGGTGGCTCTTGGGGTCAGGGGTCTCCACCTGGGCACTCAATATAATGGACGTTTAGCACCCATTTCCATATTATTTGCAAAAGGATTTTTTTGGGAAGCAAATAACAGAGAAATGAGCACTACACATGGACTACAGTTCCAGAGGTTGCTTTGATGTCCTGTGAAAGCTCAAATATAATATGCAACTTAACAGATAGAAGAAAGCCACGAAAACAGAATAAACTGCCATGTGACTACACTTTTAGCTGAATTTCCAAATAATTTTTTATTTATTTTCACAATAAACAATCATTACATGAAAAAGAAATTTAAAAGGACATAAAATAAAACAATTAAAACATCTATATACACTCTTAATATTGAATCCATATTTTGGGATTCCTTGAATCTCCTGAATTCCCTCCCCTCCCTCTCCTGGTTCCTTTGTATTATTTTCATTTATGCATGTCAACAAAGAATCTTAGCTGAATACCACCAGTGCTTTTTTCTAGGAGTACTCAAGAATACGCAGTACCAGCACCTACCCTGCCACCGCCCCCCCGCCCCCCATTTTAATACTGTGGCACTTACCATTACAACTTCATGGTGAGTACCAGCACCATTTTTAATTTAAAAAACTGGATACAACACAAGGCCTTGGACACATTAACTTTGCAGCACTCTCCAAAATCAGCAACAAAAATGTCTTTGAAAAGATAATAAAGAAGCTTTGAGACTATCTATTGCACTATTGAGAGAAAGGGAAAATCCTGTACATAATGACTTTGAGTTCTGCTCTCAAATAAATATATTTGTATGCCTGTGCAGTGACGTTGGTACAGTTTTGCCACATGGCACATATAGAAGAGACTGGGGAAATTAGTCTCAGATTTATAAACAAAACCTCTTACACAAGTGGCTCATTCAAGCTGGCTGTGGATAGCCCTTAATGGGAACACATATGTTTATGCTAAATAACCTGTAGTACCAACTGAGGTGCCACAATTCTCTCCACCATTACCAAGATTGATTTTGCCTTGGAGTGTCTCTACTCAACAGAAGTACCCTTCAGGTAAGTCGAAAAAGTTATCAGGTATGGAGTGTAAATGAGCAGCGAAGATTTGGGAGACGCAGGAAACTGTAGTATTCGACTGAAAAACATTTTTATTTCCCTGTGATACAAAGTAGTCGTCTGTCAAAATGAAATTATGAGAAATGACTGCTTCTGCTAAGCTACGATTCTCAATGGCTCTGAAACAAGACCTGGAATGGGAACAGGGCTTTAAAGTTTAAACATACAGATCCGAATAAATCGCATGCGACACTTGCCAATAAAGGCTTGTAGTAAATTTACCCAGAATCACTGTCAATCTCTTATATAAGGTTTTGAGGGCCTCATAGTCATTTTTTTGTACACAAACACCACAAACAGTAGAAATAACTGTCAACAAGCATCCTTCATAATTTCACTCACCCAGAGCATTTGTGAATAATATAATGATCCCCCAAAGAGGAGAAATTTGCTCATACTTTCGTTGGAGACTGTCATCCAAATTCTATGAAGATTACATTTACGAAGGAATGTGAGAGACGATGCAGAGAACTGCAACATCTAAGGTGAAATACAGTTTGCTTAATACCATGTTTGAATGGTATGCTTCTCATCTCTTATGGTTTAGCCATAATCCCCAGAGACCACATTATCTGGTGCTGTATTTCATTGTTGTCACACTGATGTTTTCCAACCACAAACACTTCTGACACCATTTTCGAACTCATCACCACCTGTGCATGTAGCATGATTTCTACAAAGGTAACCATACACATCTTCAGGTGTATGAATACAAGCTTTCATGTGATTGAACAGAGTTCCTGATCATGTGGGAGTCCACAAGCATGCAGCTACATGTGCATAGTTTCTCCTTTGAAGATCTTGTGGTGAATGTGTGAATGTCAGGGGCTGGTGTTGATGAGGGTAGGGCCTGCAAGCATAGCCTTATGTACGGTAAATTGGCAGGCATCCTACAGGCATCAGGGTGAGAACAGGATGCTGGACTAGATCGGCCATTGGCATGATTCAACAGGATCCTCTTATATTCTTAAAACACCTGCACACAATCCAAGAACTAGTTATATTCAGCCTGTTTTAACCAACATTGAGATGCAGCCTTAGTTCAACATTAACAGTTGGAAGGCAAAGTTATTGTCTGTCACATGAAGCCCCACTCTTTCCCCAAGAATCTCAAGATGGTATAAATGGAAACTTTCTTTTTCCTCCTCATAATAATTCTGAAAAGAGAAGTGTGTTAGGCTGTCTGCATATTACAAGAACAGCAAATGTTATGGCTGGACAAGTACAGATATTGATATAGATATAGATAGATTAGATATAGCTAGATATAGGCATATTGGTTCTTTTAGTTCTTTCTGGAGAATTTTGGTCATCTCATGGAAAATATTCTGTAAAATGCCACGCCCAGTTTCTACTCTTTCCAGCACCCATTGCTTAGCCCGTTACTTGTCAGTAGATTAACAATGACTTAACAACAGAGTTGTCAACATTAATTGAGCTGAAGTTTATCAGAAGAGAATTTGCTGAAAAGGATTTTAATCCCACCTGAAATTTGGGAGAATGTCACCACCCCTTGCAAGAATATTCAGTGAAATCTCCCCCACTTTCTGCACCCACAGATAGTGTGTAAAATTAGGGGTAACTATTTGCCCTAAAAATAAAATTTTAAAAATCACTCCAAAGCATCACCACATGGACATTTTTTAAAAAATAAAGAAACTGTGGCATTCACATCTGGTTTGAGTCTCCTTAGACAGAAAAGATCTGAAACATATCCAACTTGTCTGGATGCCTGAGCCTTTTCCCAAAGGCATAAACCACACAGAGCTACATTGCACCACTTTTCTTCCTGAAGGCACTTGCTTCTTGTTGAGAGATGAGAATGGGAAATGTGGTCATCTGTGGTTGCTAGCCTCAAAGTCAGAACTTTGTTGTGAACACTGGAGTGATCACAAAAAAAAAGAATGTTCACCATTTTTACATCTAGGAATATGAACCTCTGGTATTCAGAATATGTCTTTATAAGACTGTATACAATTTGACTTTGGGATCAAATCCTTAGGACGTTCCCTGCAAAAGAAGGCACTTCTCTGTGCTTTTTTGCAAGAACTTAACATTCATGAATTAGCATGTGAAGCTTTCAAATAATAGTGGCATTATTTGGGAGGATGCAGAATGATGCTCAGGCTGCTAACACTGCTGCTCCTGTTGTCACTTGTAGTGGCAGTGAAGACCAAGTGTGAGCAATAGCTCCCCAGTTATCACTAACCTACAACTCCCATCATCCTTGGCCATGCTTTTTGGATAATGGAAGATGTGGTTCAGCAGTGTCTGGCTGGGCAAAGATACCCCATTCTAGGCTCAAGGCATGGCTTGAATTTTCCCATGCTTGGCATTGTATAGGTGAGGTGGGCATAGTTAGCTCCAAATGTCATGGCAGGCTAACCTCCAAGAACTAGCAGACCCATGGTCTGGAATTTCCCCTCTACTGCCATAGAGAAATTCACTGAAAAAGTCATTTCAGTTGTTATGCAGACAAATAGAGTGGAGAATATTGAGCAGTCATTTGGGCACAATTGTAGGGCAAACTTCCATGGGTGGAACCTTGGGAGTTCTATGCTCTGTGATCTAAATTCTTTTGCAACACAAGCTATGGTACATTTAGCTCTTTATTTAATAGACATAAAGACTATTCTGCTTTCATACGGTCAGGAGCCAGATGCTTTCTGAAATAATGGCATTTATTTAAAATCACTCAGTACTATTATGAAGTCAGTTTCATTCACTTGAACATTATTATTTATTGTTGTGTCACTTAATAAAGGTCAACCATCCAGCAAGTGGATTGACTGGTGTGCCTTTCAGCTAGCATTAGAATGTATTATATTGCACTGAAACTACCCACAGAATTTCCGAACCTGCCATTCTCATGAGGATCTCTTTAATGGAATAAAAGTATGATGCATTAGCAAAGCAGGTGGGGGGCGGGCGGGGGAGAGTAACTCTTTTTAAATCATTGTGAGAAGTCATTTATTATTCTTAAGCAGCAAATGCCAGTATCTTCTGCCCTGTAGCCTGAACATTACATATTCAAAATGGTTCTTGTGTATACTAATTACATAGTTCATTTCTTAGAACAGATTATTTACAGAAATAGGGAGCAGACAGTGGCAGCCAGAGTCAGAGACCTATGTATTCTGGAAGAAGGAATACAATGTCCAATTCAAGGAAACTCAAATTCTGTGTTCAGAGCAAGTAGTACAGATTTGAATACGTAACATAAAAGACAGAGTGGCTTAGGGCATCATAGGCAAGAGTAGCCACAGTGTAAAAGGAGCAGAGCTGTGTGAGGCATTGAAACTTTATTTCCCAAGTAACAGGTTGTCTGGCCAAAGCAAAACTTGGCTTGAATCTTGAATTCGCATAGTTCCAAATGTGTTTTCTCCCCAAAACTGTGAAAGCTAGAAACCAGTATCACCTAGTTTAGATTGGAAGTAAGATTGCAACCTTCAGCTTGTTCTTGTGATTACTTTCATTTACTTATGTTGTTATGTGTTACCCTGTACATAAATTAACGGCCTCTTGCTCTGGGTCTACATAGTGAGTAACCTTGCTTTATATCTTCCTATATACATAAAAATGTAAGGATGTCATCACACTGCAGTTTGGATGATAAAATGACAGGCTGGCAGGAGCAAACAGCATGGGTGGCAGGTGCCTAGGTGAGCAGTTTAATGGAGGTGCTTCAGACAGCAGCTTACCAAACAACTCTCAAGTGATTCTTGCCCTCTTTGAAAAGGGATTGGGGTGAACTGTAAGGGAAAACGGAAAGGTGTTGGTCAGATGTGAAGGAGGGAGAGGTTGGCAGGTAGACAGAGCTGGCAACTGGAGCAAGCAGGGGTGGCAGTACCTAGTTAAATAAATAGGAACTTACCAATGGTAATAAGAAAAATCAGAGCATGTTAGCCTGTGAGAAAATGGAGGAATTTAATTCAGGAGCAGAAGAGTGGCAGCAATATGTGGAAAGATTGAGCCACGGGAAATCACTACAGATGACAAATAAAAGGCAATGTTTTTCAGTGACTGAACAGGCACTGTGTGAGATCTCCAGTCATGAAAGGAAGATGCCTTCTTCTGGCAACCTTTTGCCTTTTTAGTCTAATAGTCCAGTGCCATCTAAATGTATATCATTGTCCTGTTCCATGTAACTTTTATCCTGTTTAACTGTTATCTGTGTCTAATAAACATTCTGCTTGGCTTTATAAGTTATAATTGAATAAAGAGGTGCCCTTCACATGGAATCCAGCTTTCCATAATGACAAAGATTGTGATTAAGGTACATTATGTCAGCTTTTAAGAATTCTCCCAAGCATAGGAAGAAAGTACAGGCTATGAATAGGCATGCAGTCTGTATCTAATTTGACCACTGAAATGTGGCTTTTCATAACTGGGAAGTATTATTTGATACCTGTTAACAATGAGAGCCAATTCCCTTGTGCTGATTTGCATTTCTGGGGAATTTTCCTGCAAAATTCACCATGTGGGACAATTTACAATCCTTTAATTTGCAAATCAGCACGCCAAGCTTATCTGTGTGTCAATCATAACTAGATATTATTTTTATCAGCAGAGTAACAGATAGAGGTGATTTCTTCAGAGAAAACTAACATATCATTTATTTATATATCATTTATTTATCTGTCTTCTATTATCTATCTATCTATCCTCTACACACACACACACACACACACACACACACCAAATTATGGTGCTACAAAACTTCAAATTATCTCCTTAGGATGACCCAGAGACCTATCTGACCACAATTGCAAGCCCTCTAAGAGGAATAATGTCTTTTTGCAAGCTAACCATGTGTTGAGGGATAATGTTGATACTCTAAGCACTGCTGTAGCAACAGTATCTAGTACTGCCATGACCTATGGAAAATAACTTATGAAGCATGCATTGTTGTATATATGTAATCTAGGAGAACTATGGTTCCTGGTGATCTCAGATGTTGCAGCTTGTATCACAGTAGTCTGTACAACCCACTACAAGGACCTTCAACTTTATTCCTTCCCACTGTCATGGCCACTGCATGCATTTTGGTGGAAAGCGGAGGAGGCAGATGTGGCAACAGGAAGGGCTCGTTATAAGAGTGGACCCATTCTGAACTGAATTGAAATGTTGGGCTTTGGTGCCATTTCAGATCAATTTTGAAATGGAATCAGGGACTCCTGATCTGTGTGTTTAGGGGGGGTGTTATTCTGGATTTTATTTATTTCATCACCATCACGGTGCATGATGAGGGTTATAGCCAAATGAGCTTGTTTTCTGAATACAGATGGAACCTCTACCTTGAAGGCATAGATTTCTTCCTAAAAAGACAAACTTTCAGATTTTCTCTCTCTCTCTCCCTTGTCAATGAAGCAGAGCTCTATGGGGATTTCATAATGATGATTGCATGGTTCTGAGAAGAAACAAGGCAAGAAAATCACTCACTTATCTAATATTTAGAGCATAGCTTCCTTTTTTAGCACTCTCATTTTCTTTTTCCAATAGGACCTTTGCAGGGATGCTGCTTTCATTGATATTGTTAACTACGATTTCAAGAATTCCAGCTATCTCAGACTCTAATCACATTGTGATAGGGTGCCATAAATCAGAGAAGCAGTTTGTAAAACCTGAACTTCTTGTTCACAGGAGGAAAATAGGTGTGTGCTTATTATAGTCATTGTACCTTGCACTGATTTAACAGTTTCTACCTTTATAAAATAAAGGCTATATTGAGTCCTAACTGGGTCTAAAGTGAGTCAGACCAGTAGTACCAGGCCCTGTGTGTCTGTTAGTGATCTGCCTGTCTTCTAAAGGTAAAGGTAAAGGTAAAGGTAACCCTTCCCGTACGGGCCAGTCTTGACAGACTCTAGGGTTGTGCGCTCATCTCACTCTAGAGGCCAGGAGCCAGCGCTGTCTGCAGACACTTCCGGGTCACGTGGCCAGCGTGACGAAGCTGCTCTGGCAAACCGGCACCAGAGCAGCACACGGAAACGCCGTTTACCTTCCCGCTATAAAGCGGTACCTATTTATCTACTTGCACCCAGGGGTGCTTTCGAACTGCTAGGTTGGCAGGAGCTGGGACCGAACGACGGGAGCTCACCCCGCCACGGGGATTCGAACCACCGACCATGCGATCAGCAAGTCCTAGGTGCTGAGGTTTTACCCACAGCGCCACCCGTGTCCCATATACCTGTCTTCTAGGCACACAGATAATTCCAGTTCCTTAAGTTCCTTATAAATATGAAATGACACAGCTGTTAAACTAGTACATATATGCCCAGAGAAAGACAAAGAAGGAAGGAGGGGAAATGTTATTGCTAGCGAGACAGACAGATAGACAGATAGGTGCCATGCTTTTTTCTGAGGGTACTCAAGGTTTCCGGCACCTTTTTTTCTAGAAGAAAAGCACTGGAGAGAAAGTATAATGGTGTATAATATAACCTGGGCTTTCCCCCCCCCCCCCAGCTGGAACTTGCAGAGACTCAGCTCCAGCATATCTCAGGTGGGTGCCATTGCCATTATAAGGGAACAAGGGAGGCATTCATGGAAAGTTCCTGCACCTCTTTTTCTAGAAAAATACCACTGAATATAACTGTATTCCTTGTTGCAACTTTGAGTTAACCCGTATGTGCAAACCAGCCCAGAGAATTCTCCCAACCCTCCATCACAACTTCATATGATGCTAGCATCTTTTATTTTTATTTCAAAAGGCAGCTCTGAAAGAAAGGCACCCTGCTCTTTGAGAGACCTTTTGTTCATTACTGATTCACATCTGTCAAGGCCAGCTAGAGACAAATTTCCTCACTAGCTCTGTATTTCTGGTGCTCTCATCAGCCTGCTCTCCTCCTTTTCCTCCAACATCTGTTCTAATGCTAAAGCCCTTACAACACTGGTTGACTGGCATAGGCCTTTGGTGGTGGTGATTAACAGGAAAAAAAGGAGGAGATGCCTGGGATATGGTTTCCTTAAAGACATTTGAAAAAGAGAGGAAGCATAGCAAGGAGAAAGAGGATTTTACTGACTCCCCCAAATATGCCCATTCACGAAACATGGATTAGTTATATAGAGGAGCAGAACTACCATTTCATACTCACAGTGAAGATGGTAAAAGCATAGATTTTGCCACCTTTGTGGTGCATATTTATGGATAAAGCAAAGGTTCTAATCCATTTAAGCTATTCTCCTGACTATGAAAATAGGGAGTATTGTTTTGGATTAATGAATTCAAAACACAAGAAAGCTTGCCCAGGCAGGCATATATCTGTGGTTCATGAGAGTGCTGGAAATAACTCAAACTGGACGCAAGTGTTTGGTGAAATCAGGCCACAACTATCTTGTAGTGGGCTTGACATGGCAATAGGTTGAGGATCAATGCCTTATTCCACTCAGCCCTTGCTGATGGAATGACATTTCACTTGGGGTTAGAAGTCTGCCCCCCACCCCATGGGAGTCAGCCAATATTGAAAATAGGGTCCCACTGGGCAACTGTGGGAACAGACTGCTGGACCAGATAGACCTCAGGTCTGATCCCCCAGGGATCCAACAAGGATGTTTCTGAGGGCATGGTGGGGGTGGGGTGGAGCTAGGAGAGAGTGACAAACCTTGTTCAGCTGGCAGTAGCCCCACCCAGAGGTTTCTGAAAATTTTGGAGTAGGGATAATTTAGGCTGACCTAATTTATGGCAGCTTCCTATAGCTGAGGTTGCTCTCTTAATCTCTAAACCTTCAGTTTTGTTGTAATATGACACCAGCAGTTGAATAGAGTTTTACATGAAAACCTTACTTCATGCATTTCGGTAAAGTGTCTTTCAGTAAATATTTTCAATCCTCTTTATAAGGTATGATATTATAAATCCAGATTAAGTTACTTCTATATGCAAATCTTACAGAAGATAATAATACAATCTGTGCATTATGTTGCCAAATGACAATGAGCCTTGAAACACTGTGGCTGCATCCTTTACATTCCAGTGAAACATAATAATAAAATAATAGAGATAGCAACAACAGCAAGAATAGCAATTTAGGAGTTTTTGCGCAACACACCTGCTGGTTACCTTCACTAAAATTAAATGCCTTTGGAATAATTGTGTGTGTGTGTGTGTGTGCGCGCGCGCGCGCATGCAGCTATACACCAGAGAAACAAACAAGAAATGAATGGAAAGCAAAATACTTGTGATACATAAAAGATTAACCATGGGTACTCTGTATCAAGGAACACATTTTAATATTGTGCTGAGGCTCTGAGGACAATAAGGGTTTTGCATAACAAGGGCTTTAATTGGAGTAAGCAGCAGCAAATATTCTGTCAACTAGTTCAGACAAACAAAAGAAGGATGAGCTGACTCCATTCTGACAGGCAAATTTCCTTTGCTTCTTCAAAAGGAATGAGTGGCAATGTCAAGTGCTGTGCTTTTGCTCATTGCCAGTACCAGCATCCTCACACATGATCAGTGCCAACACCCTTCAGTGTTCAGCCATTTTCCATGGTCCTTGGGTATTTGAAGGAGTATCCAAGCTAAGTTCTGGATAGTGTATGATGTGCAGAATTTGTAGCTCAACTCCTCTGCAAGGATCAAATTAGTGCTATTCCACCACTATTCTCAAGGCAACCTTTAACAAGAATTCTCATGCTTTCTGTGTAGCCTTAACCATTACAACTTGTATGAGTTCTTACTGGACCTAGGGCCTTTTTGCACTTACCATTTATAGTTGTATAGTTGCTGTTTCACTTAAGATGAAAATGTAACTGATTGTCTGAACCTTTGGCCCTGTGCTGCTCTTATTAAGAGAGTGCATATGAGGTTTTCCTTTACACATTAATAGTAGGTTGTGCCTGGGTTGAGAAATGTTCTGTGGTCACACCTCTAACATACCTTTGTTTCCCTCCCACCAGTCAGTGTTTGAGTTATGAGCATATTGAAGTAAATAGACATGGGGAAAGGGTTAATTTCCTTCATGAGAATTTATCAACCCATGGATGAGCTAAGCCGACAGGTGTACAGTCAGTCAAGCCAGTTGCTATGGTCAAAACCCAGGGCCAGCTATATGTGATTAAGGCATGTCAGCTTGTTAGACCAGGGTCAGTTTGTGAGTCTGTCTGTGAGCTGAGGTATGTGTTATGTCTTGAGTTGTTGGAGCAGCAAAGATAATCAATCAATCATTATATTTGTATGCCACCTTTCCAAAGTTTAAACCATACTCAAGGCATAACTATAAGCATAATAAAAGTAGTCATAAAAAAAATCAAAAAGTGCACAACTTAATTGAACGATTTCCACATAAATCATAAAATTCAAATTAAGGATACCAAAAAAGTAGCATCAACAATAGCAACAACGTCCCTCACAACAACAACGCCCTAGCCTAAGATTCTGTTCAGCAGCCTCAGCTTTTTGTAGCTGGAGTCAGTCAGAATGCTGCCATTTCAGACCTGCTGGAAAAAGTATTGGGAGGTAGGGAGCATGTCTTCTAGGACTCACAGCCAAGATGGATACTTTATTTGTATATATCGGTATTTGCAAAAGCCTACAAGCATTATGTGTATCTACATCCAGAACTTATCTACTGCAGCAGTAAACTATTTTGTAACTTACTCTACTTCTGTGTGGTGACTGGAACTGGGGGCACAGATGTTGTAAAGATGGGGTGATCTGCTGTGTAACAACCCCATTGAAGTTGGTTATCCAGACCTCATTGCTCGTTGTGAAGAGGTCCCCACAATGGTCCAATATTCCCCCCCCAAAAAAGTAGGTTCCTTTGATTCATTGTGGTCCTTCAGTGGCTCATCCACCAGGCTATCACCTCATGAAGATACCAGCCTTAGCTTTCAACACTTGTTGATTCCAGGAGATTAGCATTTCTGTCACACAGCCTAATACACAAGGTCTAGCTATCACCTCACACAGGAGGTTAGCCTAGCCTCGTTTAGTTAGCTTTTGACACATCAAGCCTTAATTAAATTAATTCAGATTCCAGCACCTGCTGGACCCAGCAATTTAGGGTGTCTTGCACACACAAACTCATAGCAATATATATTATTATATCACTCATGGATGAATTAGGTCTTATTATGTACCGGTGTGGCACTAAACAACACTACACACAGGCTGGTGGGCACAGCAACCAGAAACATGGCCATGGGAGGAGTGGAAATGAGAAACAAGGTGTAAATAGACTTGTCCTTCCATGATTTTTAGGTGATGCATATATGTGTCCCAATAGAAAACCTCTAAAAGGGCATTCTTTGCATGTGTAAGAAATGGTAGTTTTAAAATGGTTGGTGCCAGGCATACAGTTTTATAAACTAATGTAATAGATAAATCATTTAGAAATTATTTCCCTTGTGGCTGAGCCACTCCACAAGCTGCAGAGAGAAGAAAGTATTTTTGTTACCAAAGAATTGGGGTGCAGGCCATTTTCTTCTCTGCACTTCATCAGGCGATCAGCTTGAACCCTGAACATACAAATCAGACTCAAAAGTACATCACTTCCAAGAAAGCATTGGAATGGTGAAGAAAAGAACACAGACAGCTCTAAATTCATGGTGTATTGATAGTACTTACAGAGACACCGAAACAAGATTCTGGAAACTAGCAATTTGCATTGAATATATTTTATGTTTTGCACCACAAGTGAAAGGTGAGACATTTTCTGCAGATGGTGGAGAGTAACTGTGCATCATGTGTCTTCTTACCTCCTACTGTAAATTATACCTGACTAAGAATGGTTTTTAAAGCTATGATGAAAGCCGAGGAGGAGGAAAATAATGTTTTCTCTAGTGCCATCATTTCTCACTTGAGAAGCACATAATTTAAAGACAGCTGCAGACTCTTCCATTTTCTATGTTTACTAAAGGAAGGGTGCTTTGCAAGCATAGATATTACCATGTAATTTCAGATAGCTGAAGATTTTTGGAGAGACTGGGAACTAAGATTGGCATGAACAGGACAGGCATTGAGCGGCAATTGAAATAGGTGACAACACCATTGCAGGAAGTCTGGAGGATGCAGAGTTTATGCAAATGATTAATATGCAATTTGGGCATGCCAGTTACTATTTATGCAGTAGACCCTTTGTCTCTGTGATTTGGAGGATGAGTATATACATTGGATTTCTCACATGATAGCACAGAAATATATGGGGCGACAAAATGTTGGGGATAACCAAGATCTAAGAGGACATGGAAACTTGCATCTAGTCTAAATATACAAGATCTGCGGCAAGAGCCATAATAATGCCTTTAAAACACACACACACACACACACACACACACACACACTTGTTCTCCTTTCCTGGGATGCCTTGATTCATGTGGGTCTCACATGTACAATTCTGGAAATATTCTAGATCTCAAGTGTACTTGAAAACCATGCTTTCTAATCTAGAAGTCCTACCCTAAATCCCTATGTAACATGGATTATATCACGTGCATCCAGATCCTATTCATGTTTATTCAGGAACAATTTTCACTGTGTTTAGTGGTGTTTACACCAAAAAAGTGAAAACAGGATGTAGCCCAGTGGTTCGTAACTTTTCTGGGACCATGGAACCCTTTCAGAATCAAAGCTACGGATCCCTTCCCCATAGATAGATAGATGATAGATACATAGATAGCTGGTAGATAGATAGATAGATGATGATAGATGATAGATAGATATAGATAGATGATAGATGATAGATAGATAGATAGATAGATAGATAGATAGATAGATAGATGATAGATAGATAGATAGAGATAGATAGATAGATAGATGATAGATAGATAGATAGATAGATAGATAGATAGATAGATGATAGATAGATAGATAGATAGATAGATATAGATAGATAGATAGATAGATAGATAGATAGATGATAGATGATGATAGATGATAGATGATAGA
The DNA here is from genome assembly GCF_964106915.1 of Podarcis gaigeae. Taxonomy (NCBI): domain Eukaryota; kingdom Metazoa; phylum Chordata; class Lepidosauria; order Squamata; family Lacertidae; genus Podarcis; species Podarcis gaigeae. The sequence goes on from NC_139683.1 coordinate 43,208,344, forward strand.
TGATCGATGATAGATAGATGGTAGATAGATAGATGATAGATAGATATGAGAGAGAGAGAGAGAGAGAGAGAGAGAGAGAGAATGAATAGATAGAATCTGGTTCATAGACACCCTGAAGCCACAGGTTTCATGGACCAGATTGAGAACCTCTGATGGCCACAGGATACTTGAGAAGAAAGGACTTGTCCTTTACTGTCCTGCTATTGTTCTCTTTTACTTACTGTGTTGAAGTCAATCAATAAATGATTGGTGCTACATAGTCCTGGCATATGTGTGGTGTAGAAAATTGCCTCATAAAAATGAGTTCCTAAGGTTTCCTAGTGGTCACTCAAGGAAGTGAGAAAAAAGAAAACCCACTGCAATTGATGAAACCAGCGATTGGGTGGCCACTGCTTCTATGTGGGAGAAATTGCTACTTTCTAGTAACCATGCCTGAGTTTCTAGCAACTCTTGCCTGAGTCGTGAAGAAAATTATGGTTTCTGCCTAGCTATGTAGATCTATCTATCTATATCACCTTCAAAACACATAAACTACAGTGCCACACAAAAGTTTACACATTCTAAGGAATATTATTAATTTTTAATGGTTATTTCCCCAAAGCACCTAATATGTCCCTGGCCATGACCTTTATTCCCCAGGCTCCACTACCCTTCACCATCCAAAGGTCTTCTCTCACAAAAGATTCTGCTTTTTGCTTAGAACTGCTTCCCAAAACACTTGTGTGATGCCACCTCTTACTACCTTAAACATTTGCCTTGACTCTAAAGCCTTTGCCTCACAATTGTAGTTTCCATGCCCTAGACCTGAAACACCTAAGTACTAGTTCTATAGAAACCAGTAGCTGGTATGGCTTTAGAACTTTTATGGGGAACCTCTGGCCCTTCAGATACCCCCAACTTCCAATAGCCCCAGCTTGGATAGACAGTGGTCAAGGATGATGAGAGCTGTAGTCCAACAACATTTAGAAAGCGACAGGTTGTACATCCCTGCTTTAGAATATAGAGACTCAAATCATTCTGGTCAATGTCTTCTGGTCCTTCCGGTCTTCTCTTGACTCTTTCCCCCTCATTTATTGTATGCAGACCATAGAGCGTTTCCCTTTTTTTTTGACATTCAAAATGGGAGCAGAAGAGAAGTATGAAACACCATATACTCATTTTTTTAATGACCAGAAGAGCCTTTTCACACACACCACACACACATTATTAAGAAGCATACCTACTTCTCATGAACACATCTCAGTTTCTGAAATATCGTAGTTTTCTGGTTCAATTAATTATATGCACAAAATTATTAATGCTTTCTAAACTTCTTAAAAATTAAAATCAGTACAATTTCTTTTTCCACATGCTTTCTTCATCAATAATAATTCTACCCCTCATCAAATAAATTATAGCTAGCTTTGCCATAACTTAGTTCAAGTTTCCTATTTTATTTCTATTTCTGTACTCCACCCTATAGCTACATAACACTTTCCAGCTAGAGAACTGATGCAGGTAATAACACCTTTAATCAGGAAAGATTCAAAAATGTTGGCCTCTTTGCTCATACAGCCCCATAAATCAATCCAAAAGGCTGAGACAGACACAGCTTGAACAAACTGGCATTTCCACTGCATTAGTCACACCCATTATATTTCTATACTAGCCACAAGCAGCAGCATTTCTTCCACTTTGTTCCAGGCAAATCGCCGTGTTCTCACAGTTGACCTCAGATTTTAATACATGACATTTTGTGGATATTGTCTGTGATGGAAAATTGTTGATGCTTACCTATTATAAGCTTGAACTATCCAGTTTGCAAAAAAATACTTGGTGCTTGATGTCAGGAAACAAGGTGATCTCTTGATAAGAGAAGATGCACAATTACAACAGAAAAAAATTATAGTTGGGGGGGGGGGAATTGTCACACCACACACCCACTCCTCCTCCTGGATTTATGAAGCCTTTAAAGGCTGGCATCTTTTTTTAAAAAGGGGGTACAGTGCATCAACAAGATGCTTAGCATTGGAGATTTCCAGGTCAGTCTCTGAGAATGTATTTCTGAATGCCTTTGACACCCAGAGTTGGTACATAAATTGTTTTCTTTGGGGACTGCATACAGGGCAAGATCATGGTGAGACACAGGGCAGAAGCTCTGTTGGACGCAGGTCAGTGATATACGGTAAATGAAAAACAGCAGCTTGAAATAAGCTGTATGCTCTGCACACTTATCACAAGATTCAGGCATCACATTCTACAACAGGCTGAAAGTTTTACAGTCTACAAGGTAATCCAATACTGAGCACATTGTTTCAATCTAGCTGTAAACAGTGCAAGTATGAATAGCGGTCACACAGTCTTAACGAGACAAGAAGGGTCACAGTCTTCCTACTGGGTGATGTTTTCAGTTATATTGGTTTACACCTTGAAAAGATAATGAACTAACCATGAGAGAGATATCTTCATATCTTTTACCTGTTTCCAGGTAAACCAAAAATATAATATGTTTCTTCCCACATGCTGGTCCCATGACCAACTAGAAACATCGTTTCTAGTTCAAATAACAATGCAACGCCTAATTGGAAAGTCAGTGTGTGGTGTGTTTGGCAGCTCTTAAAAGCAGTGGTGCAGGACTTCAGCAGGACTTCAGCAAAGCGGATAGAGAAAAGTTTCTTCTTCTCCTCTCTCTCTCATAACATTAGAACTTATAGATATCCAATGAAGCAGAAGATTCAGGGTGGATAAAAAAAAGCACTTCTTCACACAGCACAGTCATAGGAGCCAACTCCTCGGGGCAGAGGTCCCTTTGCCCCCCCCCCAAAAAAAAAATTAAGGGGACCAGTTTCCTCAAAGTTGATGGGCATTGCCATTCAAGTTGTGTGGGTGTGTGCCATATCATGCAATCAATTATGCAGGGCGGGGCTTACCTGCTGCCCCCCCCAATATTTCATTCAAGTTGGCACCCCTGAGCTCAGTTAAACTATAGAACTCACTCCCACAGAAGGCAGCTATGGCCGCTGATTTGAATGGATTTAAAAGGGGATTAGACAAATTCATAGAGGACAAGGCTATCAATGGCTACTAACCACTAGGGCTATACTCTACCTCCACTGTCAAAGGCATTATGCCAGTGAATACCAATTGCTGGGAGCCAGCAGTAGGCAGAGTGCTGTTGCACTCATGTCCAGGAAGCTGGACTAGATGGACCATTGGCCTGATCCAGGAAGCCTCATCTTTCGTTCTGTGGGGAAATGTCCAGGGTCCCATTCAGCAGAATAAACAGAACTCTCTCTCACCCTCAGTGTAACAGAGCTGACTTACTACATTTTGATAAAGTACAATAAATAATGAGGATCCCTGTATACAGACCACAATAGTATATAATATACAGTATATATACAGTACATAGATAGTAGATAGACCACAAGACTACTCAAAATATAAAAAATACTATTTAATGTTCAGAGGATATGTAAGTCCTAATGGCCTCAATGATAAGGCTGACCTCTCTGCATACTTGTTTCTGATTACAATTGAGATACAAATGAGAGAGCAAGTTCACAGCTATTATGAATTCTGTTTTATGAAAGTAGTGGATATGTTGTTCTGGGCCTGGGAAGAGTAGGAGAATGAAATTTGAGTGAAATATCCTCTTTGCATCCTTGGTATTATTTGTATATTTTGAAAAACTGTATGTTGTGGTTCGAGGACCCGACCCCGCGAAGTGAAATGAAGACACAAGGACACGTGATATAAGGTTAATGGGCTAGAAAAGGCCACAACTTTATTGATTACAGCAATGAAAAGGTATTGGCTTAGGCATTGGATCGAAACAAGTGGGTTTATTCACCAGTAGGTGGAGCCAGTTGATGCTGATCCAACTATAGGCTCACCTCCTGCTGTCACCGAGGGTCGTGCCATGGCCTCCCGCCAAGCAGGCATCGGACAGAATACACGACCGCCAGATTCCTTTAACGGAATACCCCTAAACATTGAAGGCATAGGCGATGGCCACACCTAGCACTTCGACACACCACAACACATTATTCCAATGCCTAACCTACCCACCAATACCACAAAAAGTGGCAATCGTTGTGACGATTGCTACGAGGTAGGCGAAAAAACCAAAAAGCCTAATGCCAAATGGAAAAACTCCTACCAGGCCCCCTGGACAACCAGGGCGACCAACCTAAGGTCCATAGCAAGGCCAATGACCTAGGCCCTAACTAAAAGGGAGTGGAGGGTGGGTGACTCGCCACGGGACGACGATGAGGAATGAGGCCAGGGAGAGGCTAGTGCTGCAGCAAAAGGCTGCTGAACACGCCCCCTCTGTGGCACCTGGTTGAATGGCCACAGGAGGGGGCGTGAGCACCAGCCAGGTGAGCTGGAGGCAGGGGGCAAATGCCCCCCTGCTGGGCGGTGCTCGGGCTCCCGCCCACAACCACTCCCCTCTCTTTCAGGGAGGAGAGTCTATATATAACATTTGGTTATGCTCACAGAGAACTCATTAACAAGAAAGCAGATGCCCTGGCTGGAGATCTTCTATTGGTCAGTGATGCATTTGAAGAAATTGGGTACATTCCATGAAGGAGTTTGGTGCCAAAATTCTTCCCAAGGTCTTGAGATGACTTAGACTTCAAAAGAATATTAGTGGAAACAGACTTGCTACTAGAGTTCCATCTTCCATTTCATGCTTTCCATTACTTGATTTCCTTCTTGTATTGGGTGTGTGTGTGTGTGTGTGTGTGTGTGTGTGTGTGTGTGTGTACACATACAAAAAAGGGGGGAAAGTAAGGCAGTTGTTGTCAGCCCTCCCGGGAGGATGTGTAGTGCCACATCACAGTCTTTGTATGAAGTCAGAGTGGAAGAAGAGAGCAGAAAAGAAGGCAGGTTTTAGAATGTTGTTTTTGTTGTTGTTTTTTAAAATCACAACAGTAAAGGGTTTGAACAACAGCAGGGGTTTGAATAAAGAAAATGGAGAGAGAGAAATGTGGTGATTTTAAACAATGCCAGAGGTGCGAGTAGAGTAAGCTGGGGGTGACAGTGAGGGAAGGAAAGCTTAAGTTCAGTTGATGGATATTGTTCATATATGAATGTTTATTAATAAAATATCTCCTCTAAAATACTACATTGAATCTGGAACTTTATGTTGAAGACAACACATGGTACCAGGAGTGAAATATGTGATGATGAGAAGGTACTATGGAATATTTGAAGCTAACACCTCAAAGCCTTTCCCAGCTCCTTTTTTGCTCTACTAAGACCTTGTTTTAGCTGCCATTTTTGTAACTGAGCAAGCTAGCTGACAGGCCTGCTCTTGAGATTCTGTTCATCTTAAAATACGGTAGCATATGTCAGCATGGGGTGTGTGTGTGTGTGTGTGTGTGTGTGTGTGTGTGCTGCGGGATAGAGGAGAGGAGACAGCATGGAGATGCAGGTGTTTTGCAAGCAAGGGAGAATTGAAAAAGGAGGAAGGAGGAGATAGAGGAAAGAGGATGAAGGTAATCATGGTTTGTATGTAAAGAGGGCTGTACAGTAGGAGAAAGGTTAAGGCATGGAAATGGGGCAATCTGTTTGCAAGGGAGAGTTGAGAAAGTAATGAGGATGGTGGTGGGAAAAAAGGATGTGAAGGTGAAAATGGGAGCACAGAGGGAGTTGCAAAAAAAAGGATAAAGTAGGAGGTATGGAAATATGGTTGAAGGTGAAAGCAGAGGCATGGGAAGTCTGAAGAAGAGGAAAAATTGGTGTGAAAGAGGGTTGAACAAAAGGAAGGGAGGCATGGAGATGGGAGTGAAGATGAAAACAGGTGGGAAACAGAAGCTCTAGGGGGTTAAAGTTGAGGGGAATGACAGGGGGTGACCAAACAGAGCAGGGGTGCAGCCCCTAGTGCATGTTTGTGTAATTTCCTTTGATCACAATATAGTACATTTGCATTATTTGGGTCTTGGTCTTTTCTGTATGTTACCTAACTGCACCATTGTTTGTAAGGCTGCAAGAAGACTTTGGGGGTGAGAGTTTAATTTTTCTTTTTGGGCAAATATCAGGTATTATGGGTAGTGCTCATACATCACTAAATGATTGTCAAATACATATTTTATTTTGGAGCATCTCATTCTGTATGCTCAAGAGATGCACTGTGTGTAGTCCTTGACCTGTTGCTTGTCTTTGGAGGAAAAAAGCAAAAAATAAATATTATTTTAAAAGGAATAAGCTGAATTGCTCTTCCAATAGCAAGTATTAAATCTGGGAGCTTTTCAAGCAGAGTAAAGAAGAAATGTGTTTTATATACATGTTTTATATAATCCTTTTACATATGCAAAGCCCCTGCATATTTTCCCACAAGGGAAAAGTATTAAGCTATAAGCTGCAAATATATTAATGGGCAAATATTCAAAAACAGTGACGTAAAAGAAACAAGATTATCATGTTAATGATATCAAAAAAGAAAAATTGGTAGCTAATTGTACATTAGGAGAACTTGAAAGGCATCCAACTTATCTCCATCAGACTTTCCTGGGGGCTAGTTAATAATGTTGGTGTTAATATTTGTGTTTATTGAATGGCACAATTATTAAATTTGAACTTGCCATGTTAATACAAAATGTGTACAATGCATCTTATTAAAAATGATTTTCATTTGAATATTTATCTTTATATTAGCTCTGCTGGAACCACCCAGTATAAGGTTCGTAACTGAACATTGTGACCACTGAAGTATGCTTCCAGCATCATATGAAAACTGATTATCTCATCAGAGGTTTCAATATATCTGGAGGATGGGGGGGGGGAGGCTTTGCACTCCTATGGTTCCTTGTTGGGTGTCCAAGAGGATCACAGAAAAAACTGGACTTCGCCTTCCAAGCTCAAAGAAGGAGATCTGATGCTGGATTCAGTCTCTCCACTGCCAAGGCAACTTCCATGGCCATTACTGACATTGGATCTCGACTGGAAAGGTCAGAAATGGGACAGTGCTGAGGTATGCCAGGGGGAAGATCTGTAGCCTTCCCAGTCCTGAAACCCCAAATCAGAGATTAAATGAAGCCAACCCTCAAGACTGAATCTTTTATTCTCTTTAATTTCTTTCTTCTTGTTTCCACAAGAACACTCCTCTGCCCTAATATCTGCCCTGCCAGAGAGATCCCAGCAGGGGATAAGCCTTTGGCCCCTCCCCCACCTTAGCATTTCTGCCAAAATGACATGTCCACAAAGGCCAGGCAAGTGGATATTTCCCCCTGAATTGCCATTGCTTCATCCCAACAGGGTGATAGTTTTAGGCAGCTGGGGTATAAATTTATATCACCAAACTACACGAGTAGGGCAAACTGCAAATAGCTTTGCCCACATGGATTGGCCATTGAGATTTAACACAGTTCATGTAATGGGTGTATCTAGTTTTATTATATCAACATATAATACAGACATAAGCAAAAAATCTGAAATATAATAAAGCTAGCAGCAAAATAAGTCCATATCTAAAACTGATAGTGGAGGAAATACTTGTGTGAAAAAATATTAAAATATGAAAAATAAAAGATTTTAAGAAAAAGTTTAATGAAAATCAAAAGGTCTATACTTGGCACCAAAAAAGCCACAAAATTGGCAGCAGGCAAACCTCTTTAAGGAAGGCATTCCATATAGAAGGCGCCACCACTGAAAATGCCATCTCTCATAGTTACTAGAGTGCACATTGTCTCTCTTACTATGCCAAATGATGAGGTGTGATTTGGGTAATATTTCATGTTACTGAGTCAAGTCATGCCATTAGCAAGGCAAGGTTAAGGATGGATCATGGAGTTCCTAACCTTCTGAGTATTATTTTTATTTTATTTATTAAATTTGTATAACACCATTCATTCAAAAATACAGGCTGGTTCACAACATAAAAATACAAAATCAAAACACTAAATACATAAGAAAACAAAAGCAAAAGCAAAACAAACCAATAAACGTGCTTCCAGCACACACACATTTGAAACACGATAGAATGTCAGTCAACAAAACACCTGGTTGAACAGAAACATTTTCACCTGGCAACTAAAGATATGTAATAAAGACACCAGGCTTCATTCCACAATGGAGAGTCATTGCAGAAAAGGCTTGTTCCTGTGTTACCATCCTCCAGATCTCTCATGGGGAGACACCCAAAGAAGGGCCTCAGAATATGATTGCAAGGTCCAGGTTGGTTCATATGGGTAGAGGCAGTCCTTGAGGTCTTCGGGTCCTGAGCTGTTTAAGGCTTTCTAGGTGAAAATCGGGACGCGGGTGGTGCTGTGGGTTAAACCACAGAGCCTAGGACTTGCCGATCATAAGGTCGGCGGTTTGAATCCCCGCGACGGGGTGAGTTCCTGTTACTCGGTCCCTCTCCTGCCAACCTAGCAGTTCATAAGCACGTCAAAGTGCAAGTAGATAAATAGGAACCGCTCCGGCGGGAAGGTAAACGGCATTTCCGTGCACTGCTCTGGTCCGCCAGAAGTGGCTTAGTCATGCTGGCCACATGACCCAGAAGCTGTCTGTGGACAAATGCCGGCTCCCTCGGCCAATAAAGCAAGATGAGGGCCGCAACCCCAGTGTCAGTCACGACTAGACCTAATGGTCAGGGGTCCATTTACCTTTACCTTTAGGTGAAAATCAGCACTTTGAATTGTGCCCATAAACTAATTTAGAGCTATGTTGCCTCAGTGTTTCAATCAATTTAAATTCACAGCCTTCACACACACACACACACACACACACACACACACACACACACCTAAAACTGTGTTAATCTTCCTGATATATGCAGGTAGAAGGATATTCTCCCCCTTTATTTTGGCAGGATAACTTAATTCTGGCATTTCCCTGTGCAGAGGAGACCAGTTTTGCACCATACAGCCTACCCTGTATTCACACACTCACTGTTGTCTGTCAGTATCCTACCAGTTGTGATAAAGAACTATGATTAATTGGGAACCAGAGTCCTTTGGCGATGATAACTTTGTTTGCTGTAGACATGCTGCCGCATGTCTGTGAATGTGTGATTCTTTCGAATAAGCCCATCATGTCACAAATCTGTTCTCACAATGGTGACAAATTGCTATCTTTTGGACAGCATCAGAAGCCACATGGCCCGGAGAGACTGCTATTGTAGAATCAGTTGAATACATGACTGCATTACAGTCGCCTCTGTTTTCTGTTTGTTCTCTGAGTAATAATGACACCTTGGTTGAAGTCAAGTGAACTGTGAATGCTGGAGAGAGAAAAAGTTTACATAAGTCTTTATACTCTTCCTGTTGCATTCAGCACAGAAAACAAATATTCAGCATTAGCTCATCCAAGCTTCTTAAGGGATTTAATAACCCAGACCAACTGCTGAGTAAGCTATAGCAAAAGTAAACAGGTCTGGGATGAAAGGATCACTGTTATCAGTCTGGGAAAGCAGTTGCTTGTCTCTGGGGCTCTCATGGAGTCATAGGTTTGGGTACCGGTAACCCAGGTCAAATCCCTGCACAGCCATAAATCTTGCTGTGTGGTGATGGGCAAGTCACTATCTGTTGGCCTCATCATACTGTGCAAGGCTGTTGTGATGATAATACCTATGTGAGATGAGAATTATGTGCAACACATTGTGTGCTAGAAAATCCTATCAAAATACTGTTACAAGAGAAGAAATGCCCATACACTAGTCACATAATAAACTGTTATTCCACTGAATGAAACTGTTCCAGTGAGCATCTCCTATAGCTCTCTTTCTGGTGTGTATCTGGTGCTGTCTCAATATATGGTTTCCCCAATACACTTATTTTTATACATAGACAAACCATTATTTATCCAGTAGTACCAAACAGCCTTCAACTAATATTCAGGACAAAATATCATAAAATGTGATAAGTAGCCACTAGGAACAAAAGGGTGGTTTCCATTTTTGCCTAGATCTGAAATATTCCATTTTGCTAGCAATTGTTTGCTCCTTTCCTAGGGGCTGGACCTCGTGTCAGGAAGTATGCTTATTGTTGCAGGCTATTCAGGACCCATGAAAGATGTGGGGAAAGTTCAGGTGTAAATTGGGACCCAGTACATGCTGGGTGCGAAAATGAGCCACCTATCACAAAAAAGAAGAATCCCCCCCCCACCAGAAATCTAGGTTATTGTGTTGTATGTATACACATGCACACGCACGCATGCACACACACATTTGACATTTACAGTAGCAGCCAAGCAAAAGCAAACAGTCTATGTTACAGACTAAAGAGTCCCTGCGTGCCTCTGGTAATCTGCTCTGCGTGCACCTCAGCAAATGAGGCAGGGTGGGGTGAATTGGGGCAAAGTCCCACATTCCTGAGTTGAACTACACTACTGTCAAGACAGATCATAATTCCACTAGACATAGAAATGGGGCTAAAATTGCCACTGCTCGCATATTCATCAGAGGTCAAGAATGAAAACCATGCAGGCAAGTATGAGTGGTATTCACCTAGTTGTTTACTTATTCTGCAAACATCATGCAAAAAAATGTTTTTGATGTTTGAAATGGATTGTAATTGATTTTGTAATCACAGAGATGAGTAATGTAGATTTTAGCAAAAGCTGAACTGCAGCACAATGGAAACATCATGGCTTGTGGTGAATACAGGATGGAAATTGTTGCCTCTTTGCATCCCTAATCAAAGTGTCTTGAAGCAGATTGGGGACCCGCTAAGCTTTCAAGTTCCTTAAGCACATTACTCTTTTTTTTCCCTTTTCAGATAAAAGCAGGTCACACACCTGAATTGCATCGCATGTCACCCATTATTTCCACTGACAAGCACTGACATCCCCGACTTCCCTATTTCACAAACACATTTAAAAAGGAGTGATCATGATGTCCTTACAAAGTTGCATTCGGAATACTATGCTCTCATAGCCTTGACCTGTGGTAATAGTTAGAAGATTGCATCTTATCTTGCTATCATCTCACTTCATAAATGGCATCATAAATGATGGCTCCATTAAAGGCATTAAAATATCTCTGACATTTCTACTGTAAAGTTATCACTTGACCTACATGTGTGAAATAATAACATACTACTATTAATACCACACATAATCACCAAACACTTTTGTACCATGGCATTGAATCAAAAGTACCCGATCCCAGAGTGGGATGCGACAGAAATTCAATTCTGTTTGCATTTAAAGGTGAACTAATTCACACTTTCCCAAACATTCTCTTCACTTTTTGCAGTGCAGTTTTCCAGCCACGTAATGTGTACAAAGATGCATATATTAGGGCCTAATGTGTGCCTAAAATGCATATACTGATGAAAATATCATACATAAATGCATTATGTTAGGGAAAGCTTTCCAAAAAAATGAAGGCAAAATTGCATACAAAGATGTGTATAATTAGGAGAAATTCACACTAACATTCTGATGAATATTTATGAAGGTGTTTTTAACTTTAAAACAATCATAAATTGGTGTGGGAATGTCGAGAACTGAAGAGTGAGAAACTGAGTAACTGAAACAAAAAAACAAAAACAAAAAACAGATACAACACTATAAATTTAGACCCATTAATAACCAGAAATCCAGTTTTAAAAAGATCAGATAAAAGCACCATTCTTTAAAACCTCAGAGCAGGCTTCAGCAGTATAACTAATATCCTGCAAATGCCTGGGCAAACTTTTATTTAAAAAAACAACAACTGGGCACCAAAATGAAACAAAAAGTGTCAGCAATCAAATCTTGCACTAAGGGGAGGGTTTTCCACAGGGAGAGCACCACAGCTGGGTTGCAGTCTGGTCTGCAGTGAATTATAGCAAGAAGCCTGAATTCAAACTAATGCAATGTCAATGAGACAAACATTCGTCTATAACAGCAAAATCTAGGAAAACATCTGAATATCAGAATACAGTGGAAGTAGAAACTCATCTTCCATGTAAATGCTGCCATCGAGACCAGGTCTGTGTTGCCATAAGGAGACATACTCACAAAACAAAAGTCCTTGTGGGAAGTAGTAAACCAGAGTCAGAGAGTCAGAGACAGTTTGGCATACTTAATCTGACTGGCAATTAGACAGCTCATACCAAAAGCAACTTCCATCACTGAAATTGTCATGATTTTGGGTCCATAAATGTAACATCACGTTATGAGGACTGGCATGAAAACACAACCTTAACTCATAGAGTGACTCAACATTTCTAACAGCAATCTCAAGTCGCCTTTGAACATCCATAAATTTCCATGTTCTAATAAATGATTGACTGGTGTCCAATATCAGCAAATGCCTCTAAATTATTAACTGCCACTACAGAGGTGACTTGTAGTAGCACTCTCATGAATACAAATCATATCATAGTAAGAGGCCATGTCCAGTGATTTAAGGGCTCCTACAGTGCAATTGTATGCATGTCTACTCAGAAGTAAGTCTCACTGAGTTAAATGGAGCTTGCTTCCAGGGATGAGTATACAGGACTGTAGACTTAGTGGCACAGGAATGACTGAATCATTCCATCATGCTGAAATCCAAGTTGTATGGTACATGGCATGGCACTGTCCCATACCTGCATTCCTCAGCTCTTGAGCAGAGCAAACTATATTAGCAAAGAGCCAGGTTTTCAGCTTCTATCACTTACAGTGTCTGATGTTTCCAGAGCAATGCAGGAAGAAGAGACTGTAATGTCTGCATTGCAACTAAGGCAATGTTGAAAGGGAGCCAAAGAACTAGTCTGACATGCATGTATCAGTTTCCCAGAAGTTCCTCACAAGTTATTAGATTTTGTTTTGTCACCAATGATGAAACTCCACCAGTGCAGAAGAAACATAATCTCTTCTTTTCTTTTCCAATGTGTGAAAATTCTAACAACTAGCCTCTATGCAATGTATTTGTCAGAGGGATGTATGTGTTTTTGCAATACTAAGTAGAAATGAAGACTTTCCCAAAGGACACAGTAACAGCCTTCTATCTGAGGGATTAGTTCTTTCATATTACTCATAGGGCATACTATGCATTTAAATTGCTTTGGATGTAAGTAATGGAAAGCACAATGTTAGTTAAGTTGTAAGTTCTTGCAAGTTAATTTGATGTTCAGGTATAATAATGAGATGGAGGTGTTGCTCTGTGTATGTGTGTGTGTGTGTGTGAGAGAGAGAGAGACAGACAGAGAGAGACAGAGAGAGAGAGAGAATGTTGGTTCCAGGAACAGATGAAAATTGGCACATTGCAATTATTATTATTATTATTATTATTATTATTATTATTATTATTATTATTATTGAATTTATACCACCCTATACCCACAGGTCTCAGGAAAGTTACAACATAAAATCACAATGTAAAAACACACAATACATAACAACAACAACAACAACAACAACAACCCAATAAAGCCCCCTCCCCAACACATTTTAAGGGGCATTGGATATCAATCAACCAAAGGCCTGGTTAAATAGGAACATTTTTGCCTGACTCCTAAAGGTGTAAAATGATGGTACCAGGTGAACCTCCCTAGGGAGAGCATTTCACAAGCAGAGAGCCACTGCAGAAAAGGCCCGTTCTCATGTTGCCACCCTCTGGACCTCTCAGGAGATACACAAAGAAGAGCCTCAAAGGGTCCAGGTAGGGTCATATGGAAAGAAGGGGTATTGTGGTCCTGAGCCATTTAAAACTATATAGGTCAAAAGCAGCACTTTGAATTGGGCCCAGAAACTAATTGGTCACCAGTGCAGTCGGACCAGGATCGTGTAATATGCTCAAAGCGGCTTGCCCCGGTGAGCAACTTGGCTGCTGAATTCTGCACTAGCTGAAGTTTCCTAATTGTCTTCAGAGGCAGCCCTACGTATAATGCATGGCAGTTACCAGAAGCGAGATCTTTTTTATTACCGGTTTTGCTAAAGATATGAACAACTCCCACATATTATGCCCATAATATTATACACAGGTACCCCCCACATTTCCTAAAGTAGCCAGCACCTAGGACAGATACATAGAACAATGCATATAACTGTATAAAATACTTACGCATTAAGATTTACAAAATTGTGCTGCAGAAATATAGTACCTCATGGTGTTTGACTGTTTTATGTGTATTATGTTTTGTATTTTTGGCACATAATTTTGTGTATAATTAGTTGGGCTTTTTTATTAAAAACAACAACAACCCAATGCACAAGTGACCTGGTCATAAGTGGGCATCTGATACAAGAAGTGGTTAAAGGTAAAGGTAAAGGACCCCTGACAGTTAAGTCCAGTCACGAACGACTCTGGGGTTGTAGCACTCATCTCGCTTTACTGGCCTAGGGAGCTGATGTTTGTCTGCAGACAGTTTTTCAAGGTCATGTGGCCAGCATGACTAAGCCGCTTCTGGTGAAACCAGAGCAGTGCACGGAAACGCTGTTTACCTTCCCGCTGGAGCGGTACCTACTTGCACTTTGATGTGCTTTCGAACTGCTAGGTTGGCAGGAGCTGGGACTGAGCAACGGAAGCTCACCCTGTCACAGGGATTTGAACCGCCAACCTTCCAATCGGCAAGCTCAAGGCTCAGTGGTTTACACCACAGCGCCACCTGCATCAGAACTGCCAAATTCTGTGAATGAATTCATATAAAATGGATGTCTCCTTCAGCTCATGCTTAGTATGCTTCATTAAGTCAAAGTTCTTAGCTAGTTGCTACATGAGAAAGCACTGAATAAGCATGAGATACTTCTTATATGGAGACTTTGAAATCAGCCAGCAAATTGCGCAAGAGGAAACGTTGCATTTTGTTGAAGTTTGCTTTGTTGGAAACTGTAATACCAATAGCAGACTAATTGTGTGGAATCTTGCACAGAGGCCCGCATCGCAATGACAATGTTTAAAAGCATTAATATATTTTGCAATGAGAACCTTCTTTCACACTTTTATAATGAAAATGGATTTCCACAGTTCTCACAATATCTCAATGAACCATTGAATTTTCCAATAATGCAATGCAATGAATAATTTATTTATTGTCGGAAGGGTGGGGAGAAAGCTCAGCAAGCATTTGCAAATAAAATATTTGTCTCAAAAGAAAGCCCATGAAACTTTCCAGAAAGGTGTGTTTTAATTGCTTTATTCTAAATTCAGCTCTGATCACTCCTCATTCCTCCTCACTACATTCTGGCTATGAACACATTACCCACTTAAAACATAGCTAGGCTGCTCTTTTTCTCAATTCAGGTTGAATCTGGTTTGGGGCAGAATGCATCAGAGCACAGTATTTTTATAAGAAACAACAGGAGAAATGCAGTAGAAAAAAAAGGATTGTGGTTGATATGGTGTGTACACCACTTCCTGAACCAGTAGTGGGTGCACACTGGATGCAGAGTACATAGAAGTGTGTACATTGCCCCCCCCCCGTCATAAACACACACAGCAATGACATACAATCCTGAAATGAACTCTGGTTTCTCCTAATGACATCAGCTCCCACAGAAAGGTATGAAATTTCTGAATAAGCAGAAGGCATGTTGGAAACTCAGTTATTTTCTCATTCCTTCCTTATAATGCCACATAGACCTATCCAGTAGTGGTCAGGGCAACAAGGATGGCCCACCCTGTTTTGCCACCTGAGGCAAAATGGAAAGCTGCCCTCTTTGCCGCCAAAGCCTCACTTACTGGAGTTGTGCAGCGGCAACTTCCAGAGAGATTTCACAAAATCCGACAGAACTCTAGCAAGATCTCACAGAGCTCTTGTGAGATGTCATTTGACACCTGTTACTTCCATATGATGGCAGTCATAATACCTTATTACCGTATTTTTCCATGTATAAGACGGCCGCTATTTTCTTAACCCAAAATTAAGAAATTAAGTTGTTTAGCTTTGGGGGGGGGGGAGGTCACTTCCACCAATCACTCACTCACTTGCCTGCCTGCCATTGCCGATCGCACACCTCGCCACAGCCAATTATCTGCCCACTCGCTGCCACCAACAGCCCACCCGCTCACTTGCCGCAGCCACCAATCACCTGCCCACCTCGCCACAGCCGCCAATCACCTGCCCAATTGCTGCAGCCACAGCCAATTGCCAGCAGGCCTTGCCGCAGCCACCAATCACCCACCCAATCTCCTGCTTGCTGCTGCCATTAATCGCATGTCCCCCCTCTGCATTCACGATCTGTGTGTATGATGACACCCAATTTTCCCCTATTTTTTTAAAGCAAAAAGCATCGTCCTATACACGGGAAAATATGGTATATAGCAGAGAAAGATCTAAAGCACTGTCCGACATGCTGCTGGTTAAAAGAAACTGCTTGAAATTACAAGAGTTATACCAGTTCTTTATGGAACAGCTTAATGAACATGTATATTTATTTTCATTATGATATGTATATAGCTCTTTCCCTGGAATTTTAACATTGCGATTTATAAAACAGATTGACCTACAATTTGAGAATGGTGATCTTTTTTCTGACATGAAGGCTGAGCTCACTGTGTCATTCAGTATTGGAGACAAAATGCTGAAGGATTGAGTCTCATTAAAATAATATAGGTGTCAGAATAGTGATAAAAAATAATGTCAGTTCCTAATCTGTCAGATTGTAGAATCATTCAAACTCTCACTACTTTGATTCCTAAATTAATGTCATTTAATTTTGGGAGAACATTGGCTAGTTGCTGCATGGTGGGAAGCTGAAGCAGTTACATTTTTATCAAGAGATCTCTGAAACTCTAACTCATTAGGATGCCCTTCAAGCCATTATTAGCAGAATAAAATTGTCTAAATTAGCTGTACTTTGCAATGTAGGGTAGTTGGGCTACTTTTCCTTTTCTTATCCTATATAAACGTGCTTGGGAATTTGTTCAAATTGACTCATTTATCAATGGCAAAACATTACAATGTAGGAAATGCAGCTTGTGAAATTTATGAACCGCTTGGTAGTAAATGATACCCATTGCCATCAAAATATTGAAAATAATAATAATAATAAATAAACATTTTGTGAGTTGTTGTGTAGGGGGAAAAGCTAAGGGAAAGCCAAGACCAGAATATATCAGTTGGTAGAAAAGGAGACACTTGATCTCAGGGATGTGGGTTCAAGCCCCACATTCGGCAAAAGATTCAGGGAATTGGTGACGCTTGTGGTCACTTCCCACTCTATAGTTCTATTCTGTGAAAGATAAAACGCAAAAAGAGCCCAGCCCATCAAACTGGACCTCAAAAAGAGATGGCCCTCCCTCTGGGGTTGGTGTGCCATTGGTGGCCCACTGCATTCTGTCAGCTGATGTTTTATAGCTCTATTGAACCTGTCCTAGAAAGAATCACAACAACTACTTGTTGCCATCCCAATAAGATGGTCTTTAGGGTGTTTCTGCTGGTGTTTCTCAGCTAGGCAACCAAGATTACCTGCATCTCCTCCACATTACAAAAAACAGGTGTCAGTGTTCCTAAAATGGGAGGCACTCATCATCTTGATGTTTTATACCCAGTCTCAGAAACAGTAACAGTTATCCAGAGTTTCATCAGTTGGATTCAAATTCCCATGAGCCCCAGTCATTCTGACCAATGGTCAGGGATGGTGGGATTTAGTGTACAACAATTTATGGAGGGTCACAGGTTGCTAATCCCTGATCTAGGAGATTTCCAAATGGGACCAGGAAACAGGAGGTGGGGAATTTTCAAAGACATGCCTTTGGATAGATTCAAGATCAAGGCTACGTTCCTTTATGTACTTACCTGCGATTAAGTCTCATTGAATTCACTTGAACATAGTACTGAGAAATCATACACAGACTTGCAATGACCACTCCCCGCATCAAATGGTGCCTTTTGCGTGGTCGTGCGCAGCCCCCCCCCCGGATCCCATTGTGACTCCTGGTAGTTCGGACTGGCTTCATCCTCCCCAGGCTGGATACCTGGAGGTCTCCGCCTACCTCAGCCAATTGCCCAATCCCTCCTGGGGAGGCATTGCCAGGGGATTGGCCAGGTAAGGGCAGGGACCGTCCTGCCCACACAGCAGGTGAATCTTACCTGCAAAGCAGCAGTTGGCTCCAGAGCTTCTCCCACCCTCCCCTCCCTCAGTTAAGTCTTCTTTTGCAGGTTAACCTCTTCTCCACAGGTAAGCAGGTGCTGCTACATCAGGGTCGCTGTTGAAGGGCCGGAAAGGAATTTTCCTGCATTGGCAGGTTTTGCCTTTCCTGTAGCAAAAGTCACAACTTTGGCAGTTTCAGGCCTTGGGTGGAATCCTTTAGTCTATCTTCCTAAATGGGGGGGGCATGAAGCGGTGATCCATGTGCCCCTTGTGGCAATGATACCAGGGTTCCCCATTAAAGGGGTCTTGAGGGAGGCATTGGCCCTACGCCGAGAGGTTGTCATTGCTCCAACGGCGGCGAAACGGGGGACGGGCTTTCTGCTTGAACATATGTTCTCCAGAGCCAGCCCAACCCCCACACAGTCTGGGAGTCTCCTGACGTCTCCCAGATCCCTGGCTGGGAACTGGGAAGGATAAATGCCAAATGCCTGAGCCAAGGTCTCCCTACATCTGAAACTTAATAAAGTTGTGGCCAATTTTAATCCCATAGCACGTTGTCTGGAGTCATTATTCTGCTCGAGGGTCGCCTGGGGTTGGGGGGACTCCGCCTGCCCACGCAATGTAAATTTCCCCAAATAACATGTGTTAAGAACATAGTCTGTTGTGGTTACATTTTATACAACATACTATATATATATATATATATATATATATATATATATATATATATATATAACTTTTTTCACAATAACAAAAGATATAGGTGCTCATGATTAGGGGTAAGGAAATAAACCAGTTTCTCTGTTTCTCAGTTTTCCTGTCTTAAGCTCCATTCTCCATGTTTCCACACCAGTTTGTATTTTTCCTAAAGTTCTCATGGAAATGTGTCAGCATTTTTATGCAAATTTCTCCTACTATAAACATTTTACATGCAAATTTCCTCAAATGTACACATGTCTGCAAAATCATGGATTTTGCATATTTTCTCTCTCTCACACACACACACTACTACGCACACTTTACTCCAGTGTACACATTTTTGTATATATTTGTATAGCAAAGCCAGAGAACTGCTTTGCTAAATTCAGAGAACTATAAAGGATAGCTGTGGTTCACTTTGCATATTGTTTCAGAAAGTATGAATCAGGTACATTTGCCTTTAAATGTGAAGTGAATTCCTCCTCCATCTCCTCCTGAGCAATAATCCTATGTGATCTGAGATACAAGGCAGCCGCTGTTCCCCCATCCCTAAATGGCATCCCTGCATGGTAGCTCTACGTTGGTCACAAACAACACAATCAAAGCTTGGGAAGCTGTGCTGAGATCTGTGATTTGCAAAGCTCAGGCTGGTGCCTAGAAAAGTTATAATCATTTATGGCTTTAAACTGTTTGCTGCAGTATTTGTGAGTCCCCCACCCCGATTTTTCACAAGTTGCCTAGCATATAGAAAGATGTGATGTTTTTTAAAAAGAAGTACTATGGAACCTATTAGCTTTTCCTACCATAACTATTTTTTTTAGCACTTTAGCTTAGCTGTCTAGATATTTCTAAAGAAATCTGAACAGAAGTGTAGCTTCAATTCAGACTACAATATCCTGCCATTGAAATAAGTCAAAACAGAATGTCTCCTACATTTCTGTTATTGCTGCAAATAGGACATTGCAGCTTGAATAAAAGATGCTCTTTCATTTCCAAATGGCTATGTCTAAATGATAGCACCAACGGATATTGATTAGGATGTTACAGAACAATCAGATCCTTTACTGGGAATGTCTTGTCTCAGAATTTAATAAACGATGGACAGGGAAAAGAGGAGCAATATTTGCTCTGTCTGCCATTAGCAAAGGTGTTTTATTTCAATAACTTCTGTATATAGCATAAAATCTTCCATGTATGAGCAAAAACAAGATTCACAGAATCTTCTCCCATTTGTTCTCTTGGATGGAATGACGGCATCCCTCTACTCAGTCCTGCCTGGCTCTGCCAGCCGTAGCCAGGGAGGGAGCTCTGTCACTGCCAGGCAAGCCCTGCCCATGAGAAGCACCCCATAGCACCTACCCAAATGGTGGGCGAATGGAAGCTGCCCAGACTTAGGGGCATAGAGGAGGTCACTGGATCCTGAGCCAGCCCTTTTGCCATCATGCAATGAAAATGACTCTGGTCTGGTCCTTTCACTGCTCTAAACTGTGGTGGGGCATTTTTCATTTTACTGCCGCCTTCCGCTCTGACATCATGTTCAGTGTGATGACATCATATCCCATTACACATCTGCTTTAGGTAAACAATAGTAGAAGTCATGGAGTCAGTGGCAGCCATGCTTTTACTTAATGTGTAGTTTAACCTTTAATGTTAAAATAGATTTATTTTAATTATACTTCACATTTAGTTTTCCATCCCATGGATAGTAATTCAACACTGAATATACATTTCCTCACAGTTGCAGCACATGGATTTAATGTTTTCTGTAAGATTTCTGCTGCTATCTATTTATTAGTATAGAAATAGTGAAACTTAAAGTGATTTACAAAAATGAAGATTAAGAACAAGGAGAAGCAACCTAAAATATTCTATAGATGATAGATAGATAGATGATAGATAGATAGATAGATAGATAGATAGATAGATAGATAGATGATAGATAGATAGATAGATAAAGAGGTCCAACTATTATCTTTATCTGACACTCCAATTAATGCTTGGGTATTAATCATGGACAATTTAGAGCTGTAAGATTTTGGTCAAAATGAGCATTACTTAGCATTTACACCATCTGTCTTTCTTTTGCCAAGCTGATACCACTTTGGAGTTCTTTGTGCAGTATGCCTCATGTTTATGCTCCTAAATCCGAACGTTTGGCTAGATTATTTGACAGCTGCAATCCTATTAACACATGCATGGAATTGTTCTGTTAAACATTTTAATTTGTAATTAGAGAAACTGGGCAGAGGGGGGATTACCAAAGAAGCAAATCTCAGCCATATCTGAATGTAAAAGTGGGGTGTAGAACTTGCATATCAGCTTCAGGGGTCCCATTTGCTAGACTGGACATTTTTAAAAAACCTCATGTTTTCAACCACTTTCCCCTTACACTCATTCCTAGTGATGTCCTTAACAATATGGGGAGAGAGAAAATAGTATTTGAAGAAGCCCTTTGACTGGATAACTTATCTGTTAGCTTAGAGATGTGTGGTTGTCTGCCCTTGCTTCAAGCTAGTGGATATGTAATTTTTTCCTAATTGTTACAAATACAAGAAGCTCATTTTCAGCAAGTGCTTTGAAACGGTCTTCATTCTTCCCTGATTTGACTTCAAAGGTTCTAAAAGACTCAACAAGGGCATTTGGGTTCTTTGCTAAATGCTGATGTGTTAACCGAGGCACCTATAATAGCAATAATGTGAGATTGGAGGCAAAATGCTCTGATAAAATGATGTACCTTTAGAAACATTTGATTGCTTCCTTCTCCAGCTTATAGGAGTTGAAAAGTGCAAGTAGCAAGAGATATCCAGTCCTGTGATTCTTGTGGCAGAGCAGCCGCAGGCAGGTCACAACTGCTATTAATTCATCAACCATAGTAAGAGCATTTTCAATATTTCAGCTCTTAGGACTAGCAGGGATTTTTCTCTGCTGTAAAAAGGTTTTAATTTAGCTGAACACAGTGGCAGCTGCTACTTCTGCCTTGAGCTACAATTGCTTTTGCCCTGAAAAAGTCTTCTTGCATGTTAAATATGCAGTCTAAGTGCCAAGTTAGCTTTGGACTTTAACAATATTCTGTCTATTTTCCTGTTTATTTAGACACACTGCAACAGCCTCTATAGAGCAATGTGGGCAATGGAGAACTATGAGCAGTCTAGCAAAAATCATGAATTTCCATCATGTAAATATGGAACTTCTAATTAAGAGCTGATGGTCAAAATTTCCATAATGATGTAGCCAGATGAAAATGTGTTCTTGGATGCCACTGGGATTCTCAGTTGTCTCTCTCATTAATGCTTATTACAAGAAAACAAGGTGAATATTCTAAACTAGATCCTCTGTCTTTACTAGATATTCCTATATGCCATTCAGGCAATAAGGATTTGTGCCTGTTTTCCATTAGAAATACAATTTAAAATATAATATCAACAAATAGTCTTCTCCAGATATAAAAAGATGTGATTAGAAACCTATTGCAATCTCAAAATTAATGAAATGTCAACATAATTATACAGTGGGAATGGCTAAATGGATTTGTTTGCTGAAGCTATTTATGCATTATGTAGCATTTCAAAATTGTATAATTTGGCAAATGAAAATCAGAATTCTTATGCATTCTTAAATTATAGATTATTCCTCAGAGTGAATTATATTGAATACTACATCTTGCACAGCTAACAAAGCAACGCAAAGTGTAGAAGAGCTGTGGGACCAGCTCAGAATACTTTGCTGCCTGAGGTGGAGCAGCAAATGGCCCCCTCCAGGGCCCCAGGTCAAGGAAGCTGCATATTATCCAAGGCCAGCTAAGTTACTTGGGCACCTGAGGCAGAAAATCTCAATAGCATCTCTCCTGTTGCCTGTCAGTAAAAATACAGCAATAAAACATTTAATAACTAACAATTTCTTGTCGTTTCAAGACACCCCAAATCAGCTGTCTGAGGCAGCAGACTCACATTGCTTAATGGTAGTGCTGGTCTGGAACTGGTTCTATAGCCCGAATCAATATGTCAGAACTGAATGTTTTGTGACCATAAAACAATACGGTGTTTAGACAAGTCAACAAAGGCATGTGAAAATATCCAGCATGAAACTTTCATAAGCTCTACCACCCATCATGTATTGTGGTGAACTAAATAATTTGGAGACCATTGGTATCAACATAAGGAGCATCTCTACGTGTATGTAGAAATATATCATTGAGGACATCCAAAAGAAGTATAAGTGCCTGCTTTAATATATATTTTAAAAATTGTCCAGTAGCACCTTAGAGACCAACTAAGTTTGTTCTTAGTATGAGCTTTCATGTGCATATTACAAAAGAATTTCAGAAATAGACTGGAAAGAGAAGTTGCTGAATTACAACTTATTACCAAACTTAAAACCATGGAGAGACCTGGTCTGAGACATTGGGTTCTTATCTCATTATACATGACAAAGCTATTTTTGGCCATATCATCCCTTGCTTTTTCCTGTAAGACCAATTGCAGTTGTTAACAGTCATCAAGAGGTTTACCACACCTATCAGCCAATCACCCATTCCTACCGCCCATCTGAGTAATACCCCTCCCCACCCTCTCACTATATATAATGGTCTGGTGACTTCTGTTTCAGTGTATCTGAAGAAGTGTGCATGCACATGAAAGCTCATACCAAGAACAAACTTAGTTGGTCTCTAAGGTGCTACTGGATAATTTTTTTATTTTTTAAATATATATTTCTACTGCGTCAGACCAACACAGCTACCTACCTGTGTCTGTTTTAAGCAATGCATGTACAATATTTACAGAGGAATGTAGGATGCTACTTTATACTGGGCAGTGAATGATGTGCTAGGGTGGAGGCAATTACCTGACCTCCCAGCTGGTGAGTTGCTGCTGATTACCATGAAGAGGAGGGGAATAGTGAGGCGGTGGGGAGGACAGTGTGGTGCAAACACACCAGCAGAGCCAATCTAGCACTGTTGCCCATGTATTTGTGCTGCACTGCCCTCCTCACTGCCTCACCTCTCCCTCTTCTCCTAGTAAGCCACAGCAACTCTCTTGCCAGGAGGTTAGGTAAGCACTTCCACTCTACCCCCAACATCTGATCCTGCTTACGCTGAGTTAGACTATTGGTCTATCAAGCTTGTATTGTCTACAATGTCTGACCAGCAGTGGTCCTCTTTGGCTTCAAATTAAACTCTTTCCCAGACCAAACTGAGCAGGATAGGCAGGGATTAAGCTGGAGGCCTTTTGCTTGCAAGGCTTGTCTTCCACCATGCAGCTGTGCTTCTTTCCTTAATTAATATTTTTTATACATCAAGAAAATTTCATACAATACAGATGCCAGGCAGAGAATATTGCAACAGCTTCATCACCTGCTACTTGTGCCAAAACTTGTCCTTTCACCACCACCACCCTTTGAGTTTTCGCACAAAAGCAACAAATACATTGCTCTGGATTCAAGATAAACACTTCACAGACCTCTCCTTCGTTGAGAAAACAAAATGGAAATAAACTGAGGCCAAACTAAAATTACACTCCCTCTTAATATATCTTGCTCAGGACTTGCTGCAGCTCCTTACTTTCAAAAAGGAGTTGTGGGGTGTGTATCTTTGCTCGAAACTGACAGAGCAACATGGAGTGGGAAGACTTCTAATCATTTCACCATAAAAAGCACCCTGAAAGCTTTTATTGTCCTGTTTAAAAATAATGACATATCCTTGCCGATCTTTTTTTAGATTTGAACAAGGGATTCCACATAAAAGTCCCTGGGAGCAACCTTTCCTTTACTGAGGGGGCATCATTGTCCCCTGAGCATTTTTTCAGCTGCATACAAGTAAAACAACAAATCAAAAATCTGGAATTTGCTGCATAAAATGGTTTGTGTTTAAGGCAAAATTTGTCCCAATAGTTTTGAATTTCATATTTGTACATTAAGTATTGTCTAGTTTAAAGTCAACTCTGTTACATTTCAATGTTTACAGTGCTGCAGGTTGCATCACTTGGGGAATGGGGAGGGACCAGTGTTGCCTGAGAGTAAGTCTTTCCAGTTCAAACCTCACTGGGCCAGCATGGGGAGCTTAAGTGACAGTTTAGCTGCCCATTTCCATATCGGCATAAAGTTGCTGATATTTACATGCATCAGACAGAGAGGATCACTTACGTTTTGGGAGCCAGTCAGGAGCAATAGCATGAACTGCCTCCTTAGCTGCATACAATTCCCTGGGAAGGAATGTGTTTGTATTAGTTCACTTAAAATATATATAATCTATAAAAGCAATATAAATAATGCATCCCTCAATTTTCCTGCTGTCCTTGGTTGCCTTTGTCATTGGCTTCATCCCTAATATAATGTTTACTAATGGCACTGCGGAGGAACAGTATTTCCATAGCAACATATGAACAATACTAGAGAGATTAATCATTTCTGCATTATCTGTGTACAGTTTTCTGTAAAGCAACATTTTGTAGTTTGATAATTGCTAGTCTAGAGTGATTTTACATTATGCAATGATTAGCATAAACATTTAAAAAGACAAAGAATGCCTATTGAAATGAGGAGAGCCATGCAGAATAGGTGATACTCCAGCATAAACAAATACTGTATCATGGCTCTCTGAAGAGCTAACTCTTCACAACACATTTCCAATTCAAATTGATTTGGTGTGATCCATTTCCAGTAGATGGAAGGGCTTCTGGGACAGCCATCAGCTTCCTTGCAGAAGTTCACTTCTGAACCATGGCAGTCTCCTTCCACAATACTGCTTCACACAGGTTATGAATTTGGATATGGATGTAGATATTATAATCGGTCCATGTGCTGCCAAGGTTGTTCTGGTCTTATCTTCAATAGGCCAGTGAGGTGTATTTCTTCTGTTCTCAGTCACCTGTAGTTTGTTAAGGGTGCTGAGAATTGATAGGCTATGCCTATTCCTCTTACAGGGACGCGGGTGGCGCTGTGGTCTGAACCACTGAGCCTCTTGGGCTTGCCGATCAGAAGGTCAGTGGTTCAAATCCCCAAGATGGGGTGAGCTTCGGTTGCTTGTTCCCAGTTCCTGCTAACCTAGCAGTTCAAAAGCATGCCAGTGCAAGTAGATAAATAGGTGGGAAGGTAAACGGCATTTCCGTGCACTTTAGTTTCTGTCACGGTGTCCCATTGCACCAGAAGTGGTTTAGTCATGCTGGCAACATGACCCGGAAAGCTGTCTGTGGACAAACGCTGGCTCCCACTGCCTGAAAGCGAGATGAGTGCTGCAACCCCATAGTCGCCTTTGACTGGACTTAACCGTCCAGGGGTCCTTTACCTTTTACCTTTTTTACCTTATTCCTCATACACAGCTGCAATTCCCAGTTGAAGGGAGATTGATTGTTAAACTACTTGGGGAACTACTCCATGGGGGGGGGAGGGGTCTGCTAGCAACTGTGAGGACCATTAACAAGCTACAGTTCTCTGTTTTGGGGGGGAAGGCTGGCCTCTTTAAAATGATATCATAGAGCTTCAAATGGATGGTGTGAATGTGGCCTGGCTGAATTGATCCAGAAGTGAATCCAATCTTAAATCTTTAGAACCCCAGCTGGTATTTCAACTCTTGATATAAAATAATCTATATGCCATTCATGTTTCTTTACAAACTTGAATATGAACAACTTAATGTTTGCTTTCCCTCTCTAGATAGATATGGAAAAGTGTCGTGCATGGTGGGTAAAGCATTTACTTTGCATGCAGGGGGAAAAATGCAGGTTGAATACTTTGGCATCTCTAGTTGAAAAAAACACCAGATTGCAGACAAGCAGCCTGATTGGAAGGCAACTTCCTGTGTCTTTAGGTATTGCATAGATAAAAATGCTGTTGATGTACAATCCTCCTTTGATTCTCATCTTGGGAAGTGTTGGTTTGCACGTCCATCAGAGTGAGAGAGATGATTTTGTCCCAAAGCCTTGAACTGCTGTGAGACTACAAGACGTAAAATACTTTTATTAAGTGCAGTTGGCATGTCCCCACATGCCTATCATAGGTGAAAGAGTAAATAGCTTGTAAGGGCATTCCTGTCTTTGTTATTTTGCATCTGAATCACATCCCTAGCCTATTTGTGCCATCTTGAATTAGCAGTTTTGTGATGTGCTTTACCTTGTTGCTGAATCTAAATATTTTTATTGTTACTCTTTTAACTGAATTGCTAAGTTTCTTTTATAGCAACATTGAATTTCAAATGAAAACAGATTTCATTATTTATTCATAGAATTTGATTCACCTTGATTGTTACATTACTTCTGGTGCTGACAGTTCTTGGTGACTAGTGTGTAAAGCTAGAGGCCATTTATGTGACCATGAAATGCCATGAATAATCAAGGATGATGCTTTTGTCTCAAACAGGGGCTCTGTCGCCTTTTGACAATTAAAATAAAGGAACAAAATCAGCTTTTGTCATTTACATCCTATCTATGAACTTTTATCACCTGCCTTGATTTGCAGTCACCTGTGTTAGTTAATATTTATATAAGTTCCTTTTCAGTGTTATTGGGGAGGATCATAAAATGACTCCATAAAGCTTAATATTCATTCTCAATATTTGGTTAAAAAGTAATGTCTGCTTTTGTGGAGAAAAGTCTCATTTAAATGTAAGGAAAACACATGGGTTGACCTTTTTTCTTTGGAAAAGGGAATTTTAAGGTGTCTTGGGAAAGATACCCTAAAATGTGGCCTAAATATTAAACAAACAAACAAAGAAGCAAAATGGTTACTTCCTGTCACCTCTTATTATTTATTCATTTATTGCAAAGCATTGCTAAACTGTTTGGTATTTTTTAAAACAAACACACAACTGTAAGTGGTGTATACTATACAATATAAAAGCAAAATTGATTAAAACAGAAACACAATCAACAATATAAACTCCATAAAAATATGTAAAAAGCAAATAAAACAGGTGATTCACTGTGGTCACAGATAGAAATAAGGGTACAATCTAACGAGTCAGGGGGCAAAAAGGTAAGTCTTTGATTAATAAACAAATATTTATTGGACAGGACAGCGCTGGACTTGTAAAATCCAAACAAATACTTTAAAACAAATACTTTTAATGTATCTTGGATTCATGTCAAATGGCAGATATAGTACGCAGACTTTTTCTCTTTTTCAGAAGAAGCAAGATCTTTGATTAACGGGGCCTATGTTCGAATGGCATCGTTACAAATTACAAACTGTCAGGGTGTCAATTGGCAGTATGTACCTTTATTTCTATAGCACAGGCACCAAGGCTGGAATCATTGTTGCAGCCATTATCCATAAATATCACAAAAGAAATAAACTATGAATCAGTCAGCACAGCTCTTTTGTATTTGAGTTTGGTCGAGAGAGAATTATTGCCATGTTTGACCTAGAAAAGGAGAAAAATAAAGTGGGCAAGGTGAGCAGTTTTTATGGATCAACTCAACCCAGAGAAGTTGGTTCAATAAAAGTTTCATCTTACTTATTTTATGTTTAGTTTCAAGGTCAGCTTTCTCAATATTCCCTTATGAAACAATGTGAGTTGGTCTAGGATCTATAGACGTTACACTCACCACAGGGATGCCTCTTCACTCATTTGGAGAGCCTTAACAGAGAATATGCTTAGGGGTATACGTAGGTAGGAAATATGCAATGCAAATGTACCATCTTGACTACATCAGCACCTAAGAGACTTCTGCAAAGCAAGGTGGCAATGATTAACATTTTATTTCCTAATGTGTTGCTCCTTCATGTT
Source organism: Podarcis gaigeae (assembly GCF_964106915.1). Classification (NCBI taxonomy): domain Eukaryota; kingdom Metazoa; phylum Chordata; class Lepidosauria; order Squamata; family Lacertidae; genus Podarcis; species Podarcis gaigeae. The sequence goes on from NC_139683.1 coordinate 43,236,692, forward strand.
GCAAATTCCTTTCCAACACTTCAGTCTTTATTTAAGAATGGTGGCTCAGTCCCAGAAATATTTAATATTGGAAAATAGTGTTTATTGGGTTCTTTGAGAAAGGACAAATGAAGCGGAACGAGAAGTTTGGGTGCTGTGGCCTAATTTTAAACATATGTCTGGGATAGCCAGAAGGCTCAGAACATTGGCAAGCTACAGCACTAGGTATATATAAACTAATGATGAAGTCAAAGGGAATATAAATTTGGATTTTTTTTCTGGTAAATTATCACTAGCTTAGTAGTTTTATCAAAATGGGGCGGCAATATATTATGTACAGCTAAATATTTACTGCATGACCGAAGGCCTATTTGTGTGAGGATAATCATGTGAGAGAGAATGGAGTGCGGGTTGGCAAAACCTTGGCCCCTCCAGCCTGTCCCTTTCCTCATCTATAAAGCCCTTCATAAGTGATGAGAAACTCTTGTCTACTTAGGGAGGCTTCTCCAATGTGGTTTAGAACATTACATAATAAAGGCTCTAAATCAGGCATCCCCAAACTTGGCCCTTCAGATGTTTTTGGCCTACAACTCTAACAGGACCAGTGGTCAGTGATGATTGGAGTTGTCATCCCAAAACATCTAGAGGACCGAGTTTGCCTAGGCCTGCTCTAAATCTTCCAAGGTGCCTCTAGCAGTGCATGAGGCAGTTGGGAAGGGAGGCATGAGAGGGGTGAGAATTGCCAGCATGATCCCATTCTTCTTCACATAACTGCTTCAATCAACTTAATGCCTGAACAGGGCTCAAATAGATATGTAAATGGCTACAATTAGACAAATATATGAGTTTCTGACATAAAAGGCCCATCTAGTCCAGTATTCTACTTCTCACAGTGACTAGACAAATCCCTATTGGAAGCCCACAAGTAGCACATGAGGGTGTTGGAGAGAGATGTTTACTTTTTCATAGCAGCGTTAAACACAATGGAGATTCCTCCAACTACATTAAAACATGGTTAAACTTGCATCTGCCCTCACCCACCTTTAAACAAATATTCCCCACAGAAATACTTAGACTAGAATAAATCACAGTCACTTAGCTTTGCAGTTAAGTGAAGATTTTACTCATAGAATTTTAGAACTTCCAACAAACAAGTCTCCATCCACTGGCAGAAAACAAAATGAAGAAGAAAGGGGTTCAAAAGAAAAGTACTTAGTTTCCTTACAAAAACAGATCATGGAATCTTTGGATTCGCTGTGGAAAACTCCTTTTAGGAGAGATTCCGTTCACTTGGTTTTTCTTGAAGCTGGGTGTCATTGGCTGCATACCTTCTTGCTTGTTCCAGAAAAGACTGAGAGGCGGGAAGTAGAGGCTGCTAGGAGACCACACCTACTTGCAACCTGAGCTCTGGGCTCAGGTTAACTCTTTCATGCATACGTGTGAGTCAATAACTGTATATTACAAGAGATTGCAATAGCACTCTCTCCAGCAACTGATACTTCCCAACAATTGGAGTTCAGAGGCTTGCTACCTCCAATAGTAAAGGTAGATTATAGCCATAGTAGCAAGTAATTGATAATTCCTCTATGAAAGCACCTCCTTTGTAAGTGGATACATTCGATTAGCTAGCTTAAAAATATATTATTGGTTTCCCCCCCTAAAGTGATACAGGAGTGGCTAATAGAAAAAGCTAACATCAGTAGCAGCTCCTGCTTCATTTCAGCCACTATCCAATCCTAACATTGTTATGAAGGCTATTAGATTAACAAATTCCTGTGACTGTGTTTCCTTTTCTCCACATTATTAAAGACAGGCAGCAAAAACTGCAAGGTTTTCATCAGCTAATGCCTTGTAGTAAATCCATTAGAAAGCCATTGGTATCTAATTGTCTAATCACAGCAAAGGCCTAAGAGTGACATGGCTATAATGGGATTAAAGTAGATTGTAGTGCTCTACCTCCAGTCTCTGATCTATTCTGCAGATAGTGGTGACCTTGCAGGTCATTTCAGTTAATTTAATGAGACTCTAAAGCAGGGAGTCTTGTGGGGGAGGGATGCTACTTTGATTAAATGGGCAAGCAAATGTACACTAGTTTGTTTGCACCTCTTAAAAAGATAACATTTGGTGTGAACGAATAAATACGCCATTAGCTACAACCCATAAAATCCAGGACACATCATATCATACCAGTACAGAGCAATTGGTCAGCTGATTATACAGAGAAATGGGCAAGTTTTGCCCATCTCTTTTCTCTGCTTTGACTCACCGTAGTGATCTGTGGGAAGGCTGTGAAACATCTTGGAAAACATTGACTATGTAACTACGTCTGTACAAGGATGGTTCTAGGTGGCTTCCCTTGTCCAACTTGGTGTATGCGTTGCCATTCTTTGAAAGGGTGGGGTTTAAGAGAGTACGTGGAAGAAGGGCAACCCCGGCCCTTGGCAGGGCTGGCTTTCCCCCAGTTTGTTTCTTACTTAGAGCCCACGCTTAGTTGTTCATGCATAGATCTGTTTGGGGTTTAAATATTTAAATAAATAATTGCAGCCCGCTTCACCCAACCTTTTGTCTCTTGCATCTTTATTTCCCTGATTTGCTAGATTCTGACATAAAGACCAACTGCAATAATTGTTCACGCCAGTGTATAAGAACAATATTCACATAGGAAATCAAACCATGGCTGTTAGGTGGAAGGATCCAATCCAGTGAGGTACTAGTCACTGCTCCTTCTCAAGTGGCTTCCTTTGTATGCAGGGAAGTCAATTGCAGCAGGTTCTGATCTTGTGTGGTGCCATGTACCCCCAGCTCCCTTTACAGGGGTTTTAAGAGTAAAAAAAAAAAACACCCTTAATTGTTCCTGAATTGTTTTGGGGATGGATCCAGGGTGGGGTGGGTGAACCTTGGGATGGCACAAGAAGACTTGATCTGATACAGGAGTCACAGATTGAGGCCACGGGGATGGGGATCAGGGCATGTCCTTGCACAGCCCTAGAAAGAGAGAGAAAGCAATCCCTCAGTTCACTTCATAAGTACAATGGTCAAATAACCCCTGAGACATGTTTGTCTACCAATGGTCTGCCCCAATAACTGCTTTGATGAGGTGAAAGAGGAGAGGTTCCCAGCAAAATCCAGCCTCAGTTGGAATTCTTTGGCATCTCTGGTGGGGTGTGTTGTACCAGGATGCAGTGGGAGGGGGATTGCCTAAAATCTGAGCTCTCACCTCTCTCTGCAGCCGGTGCAATAAAATGCTTGAGGGTGGGGGGACATTATAAAGATACAGTGGGGAGGATCAGAAGGAAAATGTTTCTTGCATGAGCAGCCTTATGTTCGCACAGCATAAGAAGTCCAAGAGAAGGATATCCAAGTCTGGTTCTAATCCTCTTCCTCTTGAGGTTTCACAATTCCTAGTAATGGAAGAACAATCATTTCTGAGGGAATATTTTGAACAAGTTAATGAGAGCAAAGACTGAGCTGCTGTTCATTAATTTTCAGCTATTTCAAGTGAAAGCACAGGGAGGAAAGTGCTGAAAAGGAAATCATTTAGACACAGAAAAATTACTGAAGCGACTATGCAAATGAACAGAAAAGGAACACGGCCTTCACATATAACCATAACACACTTGCATAATGTTGTGGCTGACACCTATTTTTACTTGAAAAGTAAAGGAGAATGAAAACAGTAACAATCACCATCCGCGACACAAAATATCTTTCATATTGACCAGGACAGAGCAACCTGTGGCCCCCTCAGATGTTGTTGAACTCCAGCTCCCATCACCATTTCATTTCTTTTGTTCTGCGAATGTGGTCAACACATAGGTCTGAGGCATTTTGTAGCAGTTCGGCAGAACAAATGAATAATGGAAAATTGCACAGAACCATTCTGGATCTTTCACAAGTGTCAGACTTTTGGTGACAGAAGAAAAAGTGGTTAGATGACTGCAATATTCCAGAATAACAATGGGATGGCAGCAACGTCATGTGGAAGCATGCAGAAAATATAAGGGAAGGATGACAGCAGCTATAGTGCTACAAATGGTATGTCTTAATCTCATCCTGCCTGTGACTTAAGATCTGTTGAGGAGGCTGTGTTACTTACACTATCGCACGATGAAGCTCATTCTGTTGGGACTCAAGATAGGGCCTTCTTGGTAGTAGCTTCTTGGCTATGAAACAGCCTTCCCTTTTAAGTCCAGCTGGTGGCTCCAACATTGATTCATTTCTAGTGCCAACTTAAAACTTTCCTCTTCCTCCAGCCTTTTGGGTGTGGTTATTCAGAGACATGTTGTCTGCATTGGGCAAGGGTGAGGGATAACATGTGTACTGGTTTGAGTACCATGGTTGTTTTAAAGTTCTGTGTAATTCTTTGTTATGATGCCATTTATTATGGTGACTTACCGTGATATCATATGATGATGAAGTGCAGTGGTAAGTGGTCAGAGTGTTGGATTAGGATTCAGAAGACCAGGGCTCAAATCCCCACCCAGCCATGAAGTCCCCCGGGTGACCTTGGGAACGTCACTATCTCAGCCTAAGCCACCTCATGGGATCATTGTAAAGATAAAATGGAGAAGAGCATGCCACTTTCAACTCCTTGGAGCAGAGGTAGGATTTGAATGTAATAATGAATAATATGTTTTTTAAAAAATAAGTAAATGTTAATTATGATAATTATAGTAATATAAACATCTCTATTCTTTTTTCACCCCAAAATGCATTCCATTGTAGATTACAGAAAAATAAATAAGAACTATAGAAATAATTGAAAAACAAAACAAACACAGAAATGACAAAACAGCAGGAAAATCTGATTTCTTGTCCTCATACTGTATATAGATTCCATGCCAAAAGCTAGAATAATTGCAGCTAAGAAAGATAGCGGCCCTGAGAAGAAAGGTATATGCAAATAGACACTAAGCTGTCCTTAAGCCACTAGAAATTATGTAGTTGGTGCCTCCTGCTGTCACGCTTATGTGTTCCTATGGCCTCCTGCCTGGCAGTAAATGTAGACGTTGTCCACATTGTGTGGGTGTTTGTTCAGTGCTTGGACTGATATGTTCTGTGATTGATTCCACAAAGCTCTGGTCTGCCCACACAGCTGACCTATGGCGAAAGGGCAAAACTTAACATTTCTTGACTTCAGAACAGGTTAGGAGAAGAGAGATAATGAAACGGACTCATATAGCTATGTGAGGAAACCTTTTTTTGACTAAATGTCACTATATATGTATGGCTTTACTGGGGGTTGGGGAACATGACATAGGTTTTGCACACAGTAACTGCTGAGTAAAGAGATGAGGTTATGCCCATGAGCAAGACTAGCAACTAGATTAAATAGATTAAATAATACAATTCTTGAAACAGATTCCAATTCTATTGGATTTCAAACTAAGACTTTTCCTTACTCTTATAGGATGGTTTGTAAAGGATTTAATAACTGTTGCATCCAGCTGGGATAAGAATAAGAGCTCGACTAGGCAGATAAAGGGGTGGGACCAGTGCTTTTTTCTGGGGGTACGCAGGGGTACACATACCCCTCAACATCTTGTGACTCTTTGTACTTTTGTCCATTTACTGTATTTATTTTTGCTGATTTGAACTATAAAATGGTGATTTTCTTGAGTCAAAATGAGAGTACCCCTAAACATATTTTTTAGGGGGGGGAGTCACTGGGTGGGGCAATGCAAAGGAGAGCAGGCCTGATTACACAATTGTTCTTTTACTGCAGACTGTGATCCAAGTTGATGAGCTGGATTCAAAGAACTATGAACAAAGAGAGAAAAAAACTGTTATAGATTATTTGTAGATGTCTGTGTTACAGTTTGGAGTGGCCCATGCCATTTTGCTCCCTGAGGTGAAATGGGGAAGTGCTTCTTCCATGCTCCCCCCCCCTCAGAATAATAATAATAATAATAATAATAATAATAATAATAATAATAATAATAATAATAATAATATCTTTATTGTCATTGCCCTCTCTCAGGGACAACGAAATTACTTGGCTGCTCCATCCACCCAGGTAGGGCACTCCACTCAAAATCAGAACAACTATAAAAACACTAATTAAAACAATATAGTATAATACAGCAAGGAAGATTAGATGACTTTCAAAGTCCAGGTTTCCCATTCAGGGCCGAGATCGCTCTGGAGAAGAAGCTTTTCTTGAGACGGCTCGTTCTTGTCTTCATCGTCCTGTATCTCCGTCCCGACGGCAGGAGCTCGAAGAGACAGTGACCAGGATGCGATGGATCTTTTACTATGTCCAGTGCCTTCCTATGGCACCTTGTGGCATAAATCTGCTCTAAGGTGGAGAGTGGGCAGCCAACAATGCTCTCTGCTGCCTTAACAACTCTGCACAACGCCATCCTGTCCTGGGTAGTACAGCTTCCGTACCACACACATAAGCCATAAGTGAACACGCTCTCGATGGCACAGTGATAGAAGGCAAGCAGCAGTTTCTGCGGAAGATGGTTTTTCCTTAGGATTCTCAAAAAGTACAGTCTCTGCTGCGCCTTCTTCACAAGCCCCCTTGTGTTGACACTCCAGGACAGATCCTCTTGTAATTCAAAACCCAAAAATCTGAACGTTGTTACCCTCTCCACACAGACCCCATCAATCAAAAGTGGCTGGACATTGCTCTTCTGTCTCCTGAAGTCCACCACAAGCTCCTTTGTCTTCCTTGTATTTATGAGCAAGTTGTTAGCTCTGCACCACTCTGTCAGCCGCTCCACCTCATCTCTATAGTCCGTTTCACCCTCCCTTTCAGAGATGAGCCCAATCACGGTTGTGTCATCTGCAAATTTGACAACCCTATTACTAGGGTGAGCAGCGACACAATCGTACGTGTAGAGAATATAAAGGAGCGGACTAAGTACGCATCCCTGTGGTGTTCCCGTGTTAGTCTTAAGTGTATTAGAGGTATAAGGGCCCAACCGAACCCTCTGGGTGCGGTCTGACAGAAAGTCCAATATCCACCCACAAAGTGATAACGGAAGCCCCAGATCTTCCAGTTTAGACATCAGACGTTGTGGTAGAATGGTATTAAATGTCGAGCTGAAATCTAAAAAAAGCAGTCTGGCATAACCCCCCCCCCCCCCCCCCGCTGCTCCAAATGTGCAAGAACGGCATGGAGGGCAATCGCCACAGCGTCCTCTGTCTATCTTTTCGTTTTATAAGCAAATTGGAATGTGTCCAGTCCCTCTGGTAGGCAAGCAATGACATAATTTTGTACCAGCTTTTCAAAGCACTTCATGATTATAGGTGTGAGTGCTACTGGACGAAAGTCATTCAGATCTTCCGGGTTAGATTTTTTTGCTATTGGAACGATAGTAGAGGACTTTAGGCAGGATGGAACAATAGCCTGTGCTAGGGATCGATTTAAAAACCCAGTGAAAACTCCTGCTAGTTGATCTGCACAGTCTCTCAGTACCCTTCCAGCTACCCCATCTGGCCCTGTGGCCTTCCTTGGGTTGATTCCCTTCAGCACCTTCCTCATCTCTTCTTTTTCCACAGAGACTACCACATTCCTTTGTACTGATGATGACGATGGTGGTGATGGTGGCAAAGCCTTCACAGGGAGTGGTGGTGGTAGTGGTGGTAAAGCCTCAGCAGGTGTTGCTGCAGATGTTACTTCAAAGCGGGCAAAAAAGCCTTGCTTATCAGGGTTGTGTGGCAGTGATGGCTTATTCTGGCAAGATCTCACCAGAAGAAGCTACTGAAGCAATCACATGACCCAGGTGATGGCAGATGCAGGTGAGGCACCCATGTGGGTCCTGCCCCATGGGATTCCACCACCCAAGGCAACTGCTTCAGCCCACTTCATGGGTGAACCAGCCCTGGATCATACAGGGTAATAGTTCATAGGCTTTGTAGCAATTTTTGTGCTGCTACAAGTTTTATTAGTCATTTAAATGTACATCAATAGAAGATGGTGGGTGGATGCCAAGAAGGAATCCTGGAATCCAGTGGAATGTGGACATGTTTATATGGTTTTGGTCAGTGTAGGAAAAGCTGAGCTGCTGCAAAGAAGACTTGGACAGGAAAAACACATAGTTTCTTGTGCATTGTGGATTTTTGAGATGTTTACTGATAACTTTCATGCGTCCCATAGGTCTGATGGGTACAGTGGTACCTTGGGTTAAGTACTTAATTCGTTCCGGAGGTCCGTTCTTAACCTGAAACTGTTCTTAACCTGAAGCACCACTTTAGCTAATGGGGCCTCCTGCTGCTGCTGCACCGCCAGAGCATGATTTCTGTTCTCATCCTGAAGCAAAGTTCTTAACCCAAGGTGCTATTTCTGGGTTAGTGGAGTCTGTAGCCTGAAGCGGATGTAACTTGAAGCGTATGTAACCCGAGGTAACACTGTACTCTTGTTCCTGTGAACTGTGTGTTGGCAACCCCTATCCTAGGTGACTAAATAGAATAAATAGAGGTAGGTAGCCAATGCTGAAAGCGGACAAGGAGAGAACAGATTAGGTGAGCTGAAGAAATAAGACATGCAAGAGAGGTTTGAGCAAACAAGAAGGAAGTGTGAGCAAAGGTGTGCTGCAATCATCAATGTGAGCAATAAGGAAAGAGAGATCAAGAGTTTCAATTTCCAGAGGGGGAACCGGGTTAGTTTCTTGTAGCAAAAACCATCAAAGAGTCTTTGTGGCACCTTAAAGACCAACAAATTTATTATGGCACAAGTTTTTGTGGAGTCAAGCCCACTTTGTGAGATACACATTTTAACTGGATCTAAAGAAAGAACAGGGCACAGTTCATAGACAAAACTGAGATAAAAGTGACAAGATAAAGAACTGAGTGGATATGTGGGGAAAGAAAAGAATGGAAGATAATAGTGGAGGTTACAAACTTGAAGGAAGGAAACAATAGAAGCACTCAGTCAACAAGGAAGTGCCAGTCAGAGAAGGTGAAGAATTGGAAAGAAGTAAGCAGGACTTCCATTTGATCATGATTCAGTATTTGAAAATGAGACAAAAAGGAGGAAAAGAATGGAAAGTCTTAGGGAAGTGGGGAATGAGAACAGACAAAGAAAAGTATTTCTGCAGCATGGAAACAAATAAATAACTTCAGGCAAAATGCCAGAGCATCACTCCTGTTTCACTACAGCCCTTGCTTGATTGCTTTTTTTCTGGGGGGGGGGGGGAATTAGGTTATACTTTATATTATTCATGTTTAGAAATCTCAGGAGAAGAAGCCCTTTGAAATGCAGCACATAAACAATGTATTGAAAATATCTGTCTGCTAGAGATTGTGTATCTCATTGAGAAAACACTAGGTATTAGATGTTGAGCTTTGATATTTATCAAGCATTCCTAGGAAGATGTTAAAGCACAAAAATCACATGCAAAACAAGCTTACCTAAACCACATACTGAAATAAATGCTCTCAAGGTGCCTGCTTTTATCCCATATAATACATAAAAAATAATTTGCTACTACCTTTGTCTCTGAGGGAAGATTCAATTTTTTCCCCTTGATAATACTGAATGACAAACAATTTGTAGGTGGTTGAAAGGTGTACAGATTTGTATATCAATTTTTTTTGGGGGGGAGATTGCTGATTGGTAGTGTGCCTGCTAGTTCCACTCCCAATATCCATGCATCAAGGTCATGTCTGTATGCATCCCAGTATGGAAAGGCTGTGATCATGCTATTGGTACCTGGATTTGTACAGTAATATAGGTTACAGGCTGCATGACCTGAGCCCACATGCATTTCAATGTATGCGGTGTAGGAGCCTGTGCAGATGGGAGCCTGAAGATATAGTTGGGGTGCTTAGGGGAATGACCCAGTGGGCACAAGCAAAATGCATCTCCATGCTGTGCATTGGAAGACAGATCAAGCATCAGCACAGAGCTTGTGTTTTCTTCCCTCAACTCTATGCAGCCTTCCTAATAGATCTGTAATTGGACGACATCATTATTGGCTGCCTAGATTCGTTAATTAACCACTTGGCCCATCTCTGAGGAGAGGAAATTATTTCCACTTTGGATGTACTGCAAGATAAAAACAACATTTTTTTTGCAACTAATAATGTTGTGGGGGTGCTGCTATGTGAGGTGGGCCATAGTTCAGTAGTAGAGTAATAGTATCTGCTTTGCATGCAGAAGGTCTCAGGTTCAATCCCTGGTGTATCCAGGCAGGGTTGGGAGACAACCCTTCCTGAAACTACAGAGAACCACTGCCAGTGAACACAGACAATCCTGAGTTATATGGACCACTGGCAGGACATAGTATAAGGCAACATATTATACTATGTTGTGTCACGTGGAGAGAGGACTGCTCTTTCAGGGTTTTGAATTTTGCTAATGGGTACTGGTAATCCTACATGTGCAACCTGGTCCTGCTGTCTATCATTGAAAGATGCACATCAGGTCCAAAAAGATGCCCTCCCAAAAAGAGTCCACCAAGCCAAAGACAATGGAAGGTATTTAAATACTCAACAATGTGCCAGGATGCCTATTCTTGACATTCATAAGTTCCATCATCTGCCCATACTAAATACCTATCAGAAAGACAACAATATGAGTACATGAATAAATACTCACAGAAATCTCTAAGGAAGTGAAGGAAATGAAGACATTATGAGTCCTTTGGGCCATTTACAAAGGGGCAGGTACTCTAGCTATTTAAGGCTTCTTCTCACTTTGACCTTCTTCCTCTTCCCTTTCAGTGCTTGCCCTCTTACCATTAGCAGTGTGAGTCATACTAGTTTACCTTTGGGAGGGGCTGAGTAGGAATCGGGGGGGCACCCTTGATTGGCTTTTGAGGCTCCCCTTTTTTATCTACTGTGCACTGCCTGGAATTCTACTATTTCCTAAGGAACGAAGTCTCTTGATACTTCCTCTGGATCTGGGTGGGGCAAATTTGCCCCCTCCTTAGAGTGGAACTAGCATTGTCTACAATGACCAGCAGTTGTTCTCTGGGTTTTCAGTCTGGAGTCTTTCCTAGCCCTACCTGGAGACATCAGGGATTGAACCTGGAAACTTTAGCATGAAAAACATGTTCTCTGCCACATCTGCATCAGTGGTAGACCTTGGGGTCTCAAATTTTGGCAGCACCCTGTGAAATGCTAAAATTTGGTTCCCCCGTCTCTCATGCTGCAATCTAAATAATAGTTGTGGCATCCCTTGTGGCAGTCCCAAGGCTCCTTAACCTTTTCTTCCCTGAAGATATCACCCAAGGCACTGGAGGCTGGAGTACATAATGAGTGTGAAACAATGTTTTATCATGTAGTGAATATTGCTATTTTATTTCCCTAAATATGAGTCTTATAATACAGTGTCCACTACATATGAACATATATGTATGAATATGCTGAGATATTCAGCATTCCTAGGACAATTAAATTATAGAGCAAAAAATGTGCCCTATATTATTTGCTAAAAAGTTTTACAGGAGGATAGGATAGGATAAGACCAGCTAATATTTTAAATGCATGGATGGGTGAATATAGTACGCATGTTTGAAAGGTTTATAACTGTAGTGTCAGTGATTGCTTAAGAGCGTAAACTTTGTAGGTCGAGGATCATTTCTGTGCTACAAGCCAGATGGCCCTAAAATCTTGTAGTGGGTTGAGATTTGGTTTAATTTTTGATTCCAGGACTTGGCAACCCCACAGAAATCCCTTTTGCAAACAGCAGCTTAGTGCTTAATTGGAAAACTCATATTCTGTAGAAAGTAAACCTCCCCAGATCCACCAACATAAATCATCCAGTACTATGAACTAGTAGTTTCCATAAGAACTAAAGCTTAGCACCAGAATATAGTTCCAGTTCACCTCTTGACTCAAAAGTAGAGGGAGGAGGAGGGTTATCAGACTCCCCAAACTCCTTTAATCCTATTTTTAAGGCTGTTTGCCACTGTTTGCAGCTGCCACTGTTTCTCCCACTGCTTGCACTCCTCAGCCAATCAGCAGGCCACATACAATATATGGTGACATTTTGACGAAACAGGTGTGTTCAGGTTTTTGTCTCAATACAAGAATGCAGTGTCCATGGATTGGAGTTGCCCACTTTCCTCAACATGAATTGGGGTTCCCCACTGTGTGTGTGTGTCCTTTGCGTTCACCTCTAGTTATCCATTGCTAAAGTCTGAAATATATATAAACTCTCATAAGAAACTTAAAGTTTCCAAACTTAGTCATTTTCTGATCATACATTATTTCAAAGAAGGCAAAATAGATTCAAAATAGTGGAACTGAGACATTGTAGAGCTGCCATCACCTTTTGTTACATATTCCCTCTGCCTTTAATGATAATTTTCCCTTTTTCCTTAAAAAATAGCTTCACACAGATGCTGTGTGAAATGCTGAGTAAAGTTACTGGGAGCAACATGTTGGCAACCATCAAGCTGCCCTTGAGGCAAAAGGAATTCAAAGTAATCATGGGAATAGCATCATTGGGATAAAAGATGGAAAACCATCTGTTTTGAGCTGATATGAGCTTTTCAATCCCACTCAGTAATGACTATTTTGGGGCATGCAAACTTATGTCAGAATGTGTGTGCATGTGTCTGTGTGTTACACTGCTGTGTTAGAGAAGTCATGTTTTTATCAGCATAATATACATATACATATACGTATACGTATACATATACATATACATATACATCCTGAGCCATTGTTTTGCAGGTAACATGCCCAATGGCTCTATGGTTTGCTATAGGCTACGATTTAGAAACTGTCCCTCTGGTATCCAATGGATGAGAAAGGACACTTCACATATATAGACATATTCTCTTGCTTTACAAAGCTTAGCTGCTTTCTCCCAGATGGAGATCCAACCCTTAAAATTTGATGCTATGTAGCTAAGATGAAGTTGCCATATGACCAGTTGGCTGGATTGTATCAGAACCTGTTTAGCTCATTCACTGGCTCAGATTCAAATATCTCATTAAAAAAAAAAAAAACAAGCAAGTGTTGAACACCTAAATAAAGAGAGATATAAGGCAAACTGTGAGGAGCTAGGTGTGGGTTGAACTAGAGCATGAGCCATATTTACTATGTATGTTTCTTCTTTTTCCTCATTTCTAGTGTGACCCATGATAATTGATTCTGCCATTTATACCAAAATGGATGCATACTTCTCTAGCCAACTGGTCCCCAAGACCATGAATAATTGTTTCAAGTTTTCCAGTTCTTCTTCTCTTGACCTTTTCCCCAAATCATGAAAAAGCAGGAGCTTTCAAGTATCAATGCATTCAGAGGAAACAGGTCGTTTCTGAATGTTTGTTGCTGGAATGTTTCATGCCAGCATTCTGGTGGAATGTTACAAGCCAACAAACTCATAAAGTCAACTCGGTAATTTTGTCAAGCCCCTTTCATGGTAACCCCAGAGAGTCTCCACATGATATCATACAGATTCTGGATTTTCTGCACTCCCAATGCTATTGTACAAGCAAGTCCCTACTGTGTGGGCTGTAGAAGTTGCCACCTGGCCTCAAATGCAACAGCTGAATTACAGCAGATATACCTATTATAAACCCTGTTTGTTTTTCTCTCCTTAGGACACTGACACATGCAATTTCACTCCTGTGATTGTAGTTATTCTGCTCAGGCTAGTCCAGCTCACACGCAGGAGGCTGCCCTGCAAAATACTATCCTCTCTCCATCATTCTTACTGTCAAAAATGCTTGGAACAAATATCCTGTCTTTTTTTCTTCTTGCAGAGGAACCCTGTCTCCCCACTGCGCGCGCACACACACTCACGCACACACCCTTAATTCTTGAAAGGGCACGCTTCCCTCTAACATTGTTGGCCCAGGTTCCAAAGCAAGGGAAGAATCAAGATATGAAAACAGACAGTTGTGCCCAAATAAATTCAGCCACTGGCCACTTTCCGGTATGAGATGCAGTCTATGAGCCAGGCTTTGTTATGGGGGATAGGGAACTTAACCAAATTCCAATCCTGGCAGCTGATTTGGATGCCGGAACTTCATAGCTGCAAGCTCTTAACTCAATCTGTGCGAGGAAATATATATACATATACATATATTGTATACACACACTGCCTTTGTTAACTCCCTCCCTAATTAGCTGGATTGTTGAAAAGGGTTAGGACTATCTGTTTGTGTGAAAAACCAAAGATTTAATAGTTGTACTGTGACCATTCATTCAATGGCATCAGATCGGATGGCTTTGTTCCCAGAGCCATTTGACAGTCTTCAGCCTTTGCGATACCAGGCCAAATTACTTACCCAACAGTCCTGCATTACAGAGTTCCAGCCTTCTATAAAACAAATGAAACAAAAGTCTAGCTATCTTCTCTCATTATTTTGTCACTGTGCCAGTGCTAAGTGAGCACAGAAGCCATACTGTTATTGCACTGGGGAGCTGATAAAATTATGGCCCAGCTGCCTTGATAAATGCCTTTATGGGGACTTTTAGACCACAACCACTATTGGTAGTGAAGGGAATGACAGGCAGCAATGTCTGGGGTTTTGGGGGGAAAGCTTCCTCCATGCTTCTGCATTTTAATGTTCAGGATAATTTAATTTTTTTTCAATAATTGAATGCTAACCATAAGAGGCCTGTGGAGAAAAGGTTGGTATTTCTTATTTCATTCTTAACTGAGTCAGGTTAAGTAAATGAAAACAGGGAAGAGAGAAAGAAAGCAGGAAACAGGAAAGGCAAAGCAAAACAGTTGACTGCAGAAAGTCAGGGGTAATTGTGAGGCAGAAGCTGTTTGGGCATCGGGGAGCAATACTGGGAATTAATTTGGATCAAAAGTGGACACTGGCTTTGAGCAGGGGTGTGGCGCCATTTTCAGCCACATTCTCTTCTAGGCAGCTTCTGAAGGCCACATGCCAATGGTGGGTGGAGTGCAAATACTACTTTTGTACCACAGGCTAGTTTCAAAACACACTCGCACACCCATCTCTATCCTCCATTAAGACTAGTGTTATCAGAGTCCAGTGACACCTTCCAGCCAGGTGAAATGCTAGGAGTGCAGGTCAGGCTCAATGAGGGGCTTGACCTAAGGAGAGGAGGAGACATGGCCTGGGGAGAGTTCAGACTTCTAGAGAGGCTGTGTTTGGTCTCTAGGCCTCAGGTTCCATACCTGGGGCTTAGCAAACTGCTCCGTATTCACATATATATTCAATGTTGGATAAGGAAATGGAAATTGGGTGCCTCCACTGAAATAAATCTGTAATTTATAATTCATTTATGTTCAAACTTTCCTCCAAGGAATTCAAAGGCCTTCCCTTTTATTCCTACAACAACCCTGTGAGGCATATTAGGCTGAGAGAATGAATGCCCCAGAAAGCTTTACAGCTCAATGGGGATTTGAAATTGGATCATTCCACTCCTGGTGTGTCAGCCAGCACAGCTCACTGGACAATGGGAATATTGACACTCCCGACTCATAAGAAAATTCTGGATCAGGGTATCTGCACTCGCCAAAAAGAAATAATTGGAAATGGCAAACACACATCGTATGCAATCCAACATAGACACATTTGAGCCTATTAAAATAAGTTGGCTTGAGCATGCCTAACTGCACTGAGGATTGTCAAGTTCATTTATTCTCTAGAATAAGACTTTTTGAGACTGGGTTTTCTTTAGTTGTCCTTAAGAAAGTTGTTAGGGGAAGCTACATCCAAGGCTAATTGCATTAACTTGTTTCTGGTCATGTCATTTTTAAACTGATGTGCCTCTGAATGATTTAAAGATTAACATTCAGTCCATACTTTCCAGGAAATCAACTACTGATAATTTGAAACATAGGCATTTGGAGAAGCATATTAGTGCCCATTTAGAGGTAAGCAATATTCCCCATTTTCAGATATGTGTAAGCGCCAAGGATTTCCATATCTGTTTTTTGTGGGGGGTTTCCCCCCTTCTTTCTCTTTTTTTAAAAAAGCTTGAAAGCTGGGGAAAGGAGGCAGAATTGAATGGGCCATTGCACACAGTTTTCCTGGTGGTGGTGGTGGTTTGCCTTCTACATATATTTAGGTGATGTACAAAATAAAATAAAACTAAAAAACAGGTTAAACAGCACAAAAGTACCAGATGAAGAATCTAAAAATAATACAAAATGGGCAAATGACAGAACACATATGAAATTTGCAAAGCTCAGAAAATAGGCTGGTTCATTCATTCCTAATTCTTTACAGAAGATTATATCTGAAAGAATACAAAATGGAGACTCAATACAGAAATCTGGTTAGCCATCTGAAAAAGCTTGTTGGAATAAAAATGACCACAGCACTTTTTGGGAAGTGCAGGCATTAGGTGCCTATCATATCCTTAAAGGGATGTTGGTACACCAAGCAGAGGCAGGCATACTGAAAGCCCTGTTCTGAGTTATGATGGAGCATAAATGCAATGTGAATATCTCTCCCTATATGACTATATATATATAGTCTGGGCGGCTTCGAACAAAATATTAAAATACATTAGTTTGTCAAACATAAAAAGCTTCCCTAAACATATATATATTGACCAGCAGGGCAAATAGAAACTTTTGCTGCGGGGTTACATCAGGGGAAATGGTACTGGGAGAAGATTATGGCCCCAGGGTCATAGTCCCCAAGCCCTACAACTGTGTGAGGGAGGGGGAGAGAGGGGGGGCATCCAATCACTTTTCAGCAGCAGCTGTCTAGGAGGGCTGAAACTGGCCACAGTGCCTAAGATAGGCAGGAAAAGGAATATAAATGGTACAGTAAGGATTCACAAAATATTTGCCCTAACACAGGGGAGACTACGTTTGGTGTCCCCTTCTAGCAGCAAAATGTCCTGGCTCAGCATTTTGTCTAGTTTTGGCCCTCCATTGCAGCTTTTGCCACTCATTCTAATGATCTTGCTATATTTCTCCTTTTGTTTCATTCTTTTCCTGCCCCTCCCTCTTTTAATATGCCTTAGCAGCAGAGTCCTGATACAATTTCCGACTGTCAGGCATTCCATTTGCAAACCCCATTCAGTGGAATGAATTTAGCCTGTTGTCTGTTCATGAATTCTGTGAACAGCTTTAGACCTTTGGAAAACTATTTGGTATTTGAATTGTTTACTGAATGTTTTATGCAAACATATGCAGCTCATAAATTGTTTGCAGACTCTTCATGGAATGATTGTACAGAATGTTCACCAGGGCAATTTCAGCCATAGGCTTCGCATTCCTATCATTGAGGTCACATGACTGCAACAGAAAAGGCTTTTGGAGTAAGAATAAACTGAAAGCCCATAATCAGATTGGGAGCATGCAGTAAACTTCTATAGAATCATTTGAAGTTTCTAAAGGTATCACCAACATCACCCCAATGGAAAGATACTTTTTTGTCAGACATCTTACTCTTTTGTCAGCTTCCAATGCTAAGAATGTTCAGAAGTTACTCAATTCTCTGGGAGCTGCACAGCTAGGAGACAAGGAGCAGGGCCAGCCTATCTCAGTCTGACTTTCCTACCTCCCAGGATTATTGTGAGGAAAATGATATTGCCCTTATCATGCACCACTCTGAGCTTTTAGAAGGAAGAAGTGTAGTAAAAATGTGAAATATTTTGGTAATGGCATGCATGGTATCTCTTGGACATCTGTGACTCACAAGCATGAAGCAAATCCATACAACTGTTCCAGTTGCCAGTAGCCACTCTATACCTAATGGTCCTGTGAAATATGCCCACCATTTTCCATTGTTTTTTGGCCCCACACCTTGGATTAGAGGAAAAGCACAAGCAGATGTCCTGACTAAATACAGTCTTCATTTTATTTGAGGCTTCAGAAAGGAATCATTTCCCAGTTCTGTGCAGTGGCTGGTGATGCTTGTCTGTTGAAACCAATCTGTCTTCAGTAAACAAATAGTCGATCAAAATGCCTACTCATTGACACTGTGTGGAGGAACAGAGAAAATCCCCAGCCAATTATTCTACTGGTCTAGGCATCAGGGAGCCTTTCTGTCCTTTTGTGGGGGTTCTCTTTGGAATTGTTTGACACATTCATTACACGTCTCTTCTATCAGAAAGGAAGAGGTAGGGGAGCCATATTCCAGGAAGCTGCAAGTTCCCAGGTCATGCAGTGTTGAAAAAAGGCTTGAATGTGTCAAAGCACCTTGTTTTCTTTCTGGACAATTCATAATTTGCTGCCACTTAACTAGACATGGTGCACAGCATATGTAAGTAGTTTTAAATGGAAAATAAATAACCCACTGTAATCAGCTCTGGCAATGGGACCTCAGACACAACCCGCTCCATCCCAAAGTCTCCTGAAGCAAGAGAGACATACATTACTGCACACCAATGACTTACTGCTAGCAGTTGCAGTAAATGTCCACTGCCCATGGCTCTTTAGAAATCATTTCCAGATACTCAAGGGAAAGAGGGGTAAGATTTAAGCAGTTTGTTTTCCTTTGTGCTCTAGTAAACAGGACATGTTCTGTGGACTACTGTTCCTGCATTTCTACCAATTTATCAGTTACAGTGAGATGTTTCGAGACGCATCTTCTGGGAATACTGCCTGGTCCTTGACTAGTAGAGGGAATTAGAACTCTGGGTCTTTGGTTATGTACAAAAGTTATTGGAACAGTCACATAACACTCTTACAAGTCCTTGAAGTTCCCACCAGGGGCTAGGCATCACTTTCCTTCCTGGCTAGGCATGGGCAGATATGCCAGTTGCTGTGTATCACATTTTTCCAGTGTTTGGTTCCCCACATCTTTATACTGGTTTGGTTTTTTTCCCCAGCGACAATGTCTGCATGAAAATTTATCAACATATATGTAGTTTTGCCCGATATACATATACTTGCACAGTAATTTGGCCTCATATAATGTATATTTGCATGTTATTGCCATTAATATATGCATTTCTATGCACCCCTTGCTCCACTATACACATTTATGGCTGGAGAACTGGATTGCAAACTTCAGAGAAATGTGAATTTCAAAGAACAAATGTGTTCCAGTTTGCATATCATTTTGGATAGTGTAAATTTGGTAGGTTCACCTTCAGATGTGAACTGATTTTAATTTCTCCTCCATAGCTGAGCAAATCCCCTACTCACTTTGCCCTCAACACTATTTTTACCACGGAGTAGTGTTTCAGGGGTGAAGATGCTCCATCCTTCAGCCTTCACCATTTCTTACCAGCTGCTTCTGAGAGTTGACATTCAGACAAGTAGGATATTATTTTCCTTCTTATGTCTGCCTGTTCTTTCTTAATTGGATAAGTTCATTTGTTATCTCTTGCTGTTCCAATCCCTGACTTTTTCGAGTCTTACTTTCCTACTTTGTGGACTATTTTTTCCTTCTCACTGCCTCCCCAAATTTTCTCCTCTTGTCCCTTTCTTTTCCATCTCTCCTTCCTTGATTTACCCATTCTCTCCACACACTCTGGCCACTTGAGGTGACCATCCCTTTGCAGCTTCCTCCACCTGTTGCAACTCATTGGCACGGTAAATTCTACCTGTCACGCTCAGGTAGCATGACTTGCAACCATCCCTCATCCTGGGAGGAAGAGGGAATGCACTAACCAAACCCCATCACTGGCCAACACCCGCACATCTTTATTTCCTCAATCAATCAGACTAAAAGGGCTTATTTTACCAGTTATGCTGACAGCACTCTACATGATGTTTTTAATGATGGATTTCTAAACAAGTTCAAGGGTTAAGAGATTGGGTAGGAAAGTCTTTATAATTTATAGACCGGGAATGCTAATGCATGGACACAGAGCATGTTAGGTCCTCTTTGCAAAGGGAATAAATCATTTTACCAATAGTCTCTGTAATACAATGAATATGTAAAAGGAAAGGGAACAGGACTACCCATGAGCTCCACCCTCAGTCGCCACATGCACAAAGACAAAGGACTGAAAAGAGTTCCTGATCATATGGACCATCAATGCACATGCAGCTCTGTATGTGTGTAGGTCCCCCTTTTTAAGACCTTTGGCCCTATGTGCAGAGGGTGGGGCATTGGGCATAGCAACAACATGAATCGAGCCAGCATTTCAGTCCTACTCACCAGTCCTCTACCTGTTGTACATGGATGGCAAGCTTCAAAGGGGTGGGTATGAAAAAATAATGCAAGTGGTGACTCTGTAAGTTTCTATTCCAAAAAATATAAACATTTATTTTAATCTTCCACTGGAAAACTTAGTGAATAATTCATAATGCATTTATTAGATGCATTTTCCTCTGATTACTGAGTCTGAAACACATCACACCCTCTCATATTTATTTGTTTAGACAGAGTATTTTAACTGTCTTTATCAAGTAAAACTGGGTATGTAACATTTTCCCATCCTAATTGTAATTGGTCAGATACGTGATATGGCCTAATTTTCTTTCCTGATTAAAATGTTTACAATCCTATGGATAATATTGTGTGTGAGAGAGAAAGAGAGAGAGAGAGAAATTAGTTTAAACTGGTTGTTGTCTGTGACCTCATTTAGCTGAGATTCCACCCCACATTTCAAATGTGCTGCACAAAAAGCAAGCAACAGTGATAGAATGTTGACAAAGGCAAGTTTGAATGCATGAAAAACTTCACAGAAGGCTTGGTGGCAAAGCAAGCTCATTTTATTGACAGGAACAGAGAGAGACACACACACAGAGAGAGAGAGAGATAGAGAGAGAGAGACAGAGACAGAGACAGAGAAGAGTGCTCAATAAGGGTTCTAATTCAGTAAGTGTATTATGGAGCTGTGCATTGGATTTGGCTGTGTCCTGAACTGAATCAAATTTATTTTGGGGATATAAGTCTTGGTTAATTCAGGCTGAGATAGCCCAAGGCCCATCATGGTTTGGGTGGCCCAGAATGTTCTGAGAATGTCAGGGGGGTATAGGAAGGAGTAGCATCTCTTCCTTCTCCCTCCCAATCATATGTGGCAAATAGAGTTTGAAAAACCCCTCCCCTACATTGTTCAGAGACTGATCTAGTGAAGGGCAGGTGGTTCAATCTGATCCATGGGCAATCAGGACCATGGAGTGGGTCGGGGGGCTGAATTTAAACTAGAGACCTAATATAAGGACAGTAAGCCTAATTTAAAAAATACCTTAGGAGCAGGGATTTGAGGTCAATCAATCTGCAGGCTGAACACAGAGATTTGAGGTCAAAAGAGCTGAAGGAGCAAAATGCTTTCAGGAAGAAGTGAAGAGAATCTCCCCAACAAAGGTTGAGTTCCATAAAACTATCAGAGGTTGACCAGAAGTTGGAGAAGAACCAATAATGTTGGCTTAGCATATGAGCTTACAACTGAGAGGCTGAGTAAGAGTAAGAATTTCTGTGAGGAGCAGAAAAAGTTGGAAAATGTTGCCTGTAATGGCCTTAAATCTATCCTCTCTGCAGCATACACATATCGCCTGTTCCATCAAGCCTTTTAATTCAAACTTGCCTCCATTTTTACTCCTAAAATATTAGTCATAATAATAATAAAATTTATGTACCCCACAGATCTGACTGGGTTGCCCCAGACACTATGAGTTGCTTCCCATGAAGGATAAAGAAACACACCGAAACATCAAGCATTATAAGCTTCCCAAAACAGGGCTGCCTCCAGGTTTCTCTGAAAATTCTTATGATTCTTTATCTCTTTGACATTTGGCAGAAGGGTATTCCACAGAACAGGCACAACTACCAAGAAGGCGCTTTGACTGGTTCCTTTGCAACTTCACTTCTCACAATGAGGGAACTGTCAGAAGACCCTTGGACTGGAGCTCAGTGTCCAGGTTGAATGATGGGGATTGAGGTGCTTCTTCAGGTATACACTGCCTTTTCCTTGCCCACCCAACAAACCCCTCCCCAATTAAAGGACTGCAACATCCATTTTCAATCATGCTATAAAGTTCGCCACCAGCAGTTCCCAAGCCCTCTTCAACTTCTACCCCACATACACACATTGTAATTGTCATTCTGGAGGTTAGCAATGCATGGACCACCATGGCTAAATATACAGATCTGCAAGTCGGAAACGGTCAAGCATCTAAGGCGATTTTGTACTTACTACAACTGAATAGCATCAAGGGAAGAAAAAATGGACAAAACTCATTTGCTGACATTGAAAAGATATTTTACTCAATGGTCCTAAGAGAGAATAAGCTAAAAATGGGCTCTTTATGTGTTGATCACTGCTACATTAAAGCTCAGTGAAAGTGCTTTTAAAAAGCTAACCTGAAAGAAAGAAACAGCTGCTGTTGAAATGAGCTGATTAGCTGCAGACATGAAAGAAATAGGAGTAACAACTTGATCTCCGTTGAGGGATTTAGAATTTAAGCTCACCATTTGATTGCTGTGCCTCCCTCCCCAGATCCCATTTGCAGCTTCACTGGAGAAGGGAGAGGGTAGACTCAGGGGCAGTGTTTCTTGGGAGCTACGCTTGGTTTTTCAGTAGAGGAGGACAGAAGATTAGAGGTGTAGCTTGCTTCCACCTCTAATGCTAATGTCTATGCTGCTGATGAGAATCAGCCATTGGCATGTGATAACTTGGGGAGGGGGACAGGCATCAGAAATGCTCTCTATTTTTTTCTATCTAATGTCACTGAAAATATTGTTATTGAAAGTGTGCATGTGCGTGTTTATTCTTCATGGCTGTTCATGAAGGCTGGATAATGTTGGTGATGTGGTATTGTAGAAAGTAGGGGTGCATATTGTATTGTAAGACATGCCACATTCTAGCTATGGTGGATCTACAACATTTTGAAACAGATTTTCTATGAAACCATCACATCATATGTATTATACAATCACCTTTTCATTAATTATACTAATTACAATACATCTACAATTATTTTGAACTAATATAATTTTTAACCAACTGCATCAATTATGTGTACTTTCAATAATAATGATGTCCTGCTTGTATTGTTTCACATATTTTTATATTTAATAAATGAATGCATTATTATTATTACTATTATAATTTATTATCAGTTCTTCTTCTTTGCTAATTGTTATTAGCATCTTTTTCTCCCCCATTTTTTGCTACAAAATGTCAGACAAACAAGTTTCTTTTTTCTTTTCCTTCTCTATATTTGTGCCTCATTTTCTAATTTTCTCTGAAACGCAATAAAATTACATTGCAATAAGTTTTATACTTGTCAAGCTTCTACCGCCTTGCCCTTCAGATACTATTTCGATTTGTGTTCTGCCTGACTGGATCCACAGCATTGTCAGAGTCAGTAGAGACTCCAGTTTTATCACCCATAACAAATAAAAGTTATCTTCACTCTTTAAAGCCTAGCTGTGACTCTGAGAGTCCACAAGTTCAACAGCATATTGTTGATGGAAGGCTGTAATGCCAATGAGCAGATGAGACAATTAGATTGTAACCATTTGTTTAAAGGATTTAGAGCCTCTTTATTGCCTCTGCAAGCCATTATTAGTGTTTTATTGTTTTGCCATATATGGAAGGACAGATTAGACAAGAGATCATTTTACAGTTCATGGGGCTATGTTGCAGGGGAGCCCATTAAAAGGTGTCCTCTAGGAACCTATGAAGTGCTACACACACAGGAGTCAAAACCCACTAATTTTGGAGCATCATCAGAAAAAAAAAGCAGTCTTGGTGTGTGGGAAATGTAAACTGTAAGCCAAAGCACCTATAAAAGAAAATATGGTTTCTTGTAGAGCAAGCAACTTTTCAAAGCTCTCATCTAGAGAATCTGCTGATTAATGAACATAAGAAGAGTTCTACTGGATCAGACCAAAGACCTATGTACAGTCCTAGCATTCCGTCCTCACAGTAGCCAAACAGATGCCTATAGGAAGCCAATAATACATATGCAACCAGTGTTCCTGATGATTACCATCTAGATCAATTTTCAGTTCTCATTTTGACACAAGAACAGCCTTGAAGCTTTTGGTTATCTTTGCGACCATCAAGCATGGTATCTTTCTGGATAAGCTTTCAGGGATAGGGAATGGGGGCTCTGTTGGAAAGGTTCTTACCTAAAGAGCTGGTTGCCAAACGTGGTTCTAGGAGACTTCTGTATGCCCCATGGTACTAGTGTTATGGCAGTGATGGAGAACCTCCTCCCACCTATCCACCTCAGCATCCATACGTATCTCATTGATTTTGGTTAATTTGGTTGAAAAATTCTGATAACGGATTCTATAGTTGTTACATTTTAATAAACATACCCATCTTTCTTGGCTCGAGTCTTCTTGGATGTGTTGACAATTTGCATTTAACACAATCACTTTTGGTTCTTTGCATTTTGTGGTTCCCTTGGTCTGCTTGGAGCACTTCTCTGCTTTGCAATGCAATGCAGCCATTGCTTGGTATTCTGTGTCATGGCTGCAATTGCAACTTGAACTCAGGACCTTTGGAATCTGTAACCTTCTGCTTTCACTGTAAATCAGAGTCACTTGACATTGGTTGCTATGGCACTGGTGATGTTCTGGTTGCTGGTTGTCTCCTCCCTTGCATCTTCAACATAGCACCACCCACCTTCCTCTTTCTGTGCAGCCACAATAGGAGCATATGAAGCTTCCTGGCTCCTTTAAAAATTAATGGTTTTTTTGTGTTGTGTTCATATTCTTGTTCCTTGCTCCCTTTAAAAATAGCTTTGACAACTTGGAGAGGAGGCTGAGTGATACCACTCTGGCCCCAGTGTGATGGGGATACTGTATGGTTTTATGTTTTGCTTATTACTAAATAAGTTTCTTTCCCATGTTGATTTGGAGAGGAGGTCTGGAGTATCATGCTGGGACAATGAGATTTTACTTTGCTGCCTACAGAACTGAGATGTGATCTGCATGTGCAATATGGGATGCTGCTTGTGGGGCGCTGTTATCCATGCTTGGTTAAGCTCCCAGTTAGGCTTCTCTAGTACACTGCCCAAGATTGTCTGGAAACTGCTGTTAGTTCAGTCTATAGCCCCCACAATTGCTACCTGGACTTAAATGGTGAAAGCATATCTGACAGTATTTAAACTACAACATTGGTGCCTGGTCCATTTTTAGGCACATTTCAAGCTTTTGGGTGCTTACTTTTGTTACATAAACATTATACCAATTTCAAGGATGCCACTGCAATTCTGGGCCAAGTTCAAAGTGCTGGTTTTAATCTTTCAAGCCCTAAACAGTCTGTAAACAGGTTGCATGATGACCATCTTCACTCATTTGACATGGTTGTTTATTCTAATTTGTAGTGCATTGTTGTGATATTGTAGTGTATTTTACATACACACTAAGCTCCCTTACAAGGGTATTTGCCCTAAAAGACAATCTGGAAAGTCTTTTTAAAGAAAGTACAAAGGAACAAAGGATACATACATACATACTTGGATCACTATCATAGCCTTTTAAATATATGCCAGCTATGATAAATGGGAAAAGACCAGGTCCTATAAGGAGTCATTTCTACACATGCACACCCTTCCAAAAATGTCAGAAAAATTTAAAGTTTTATACCTCAGCTTTCCTAAGAATAGTTCAAGGCAACTAACATCATCAATAATAAAACAAAATAATTAAAAATGCAATTAAACAGCATAAAACAGTGAGATAAAACAGTCTATGGCAGCACAAACGACAGAATACCTACATCAATTAGCACTTTATAACAGGAACAGATTAAAAAAACAGCGAGGTATTAGAGGGCACAATAAGGATGGGCTGAGCAGATATTTCTG
Source organism: Podarcis gaigeae (assembly GCF_964106915.1). Classification (NCBI taxonomy): domain Eukaryota; kingdom Metazoa; phylum Chordata; class Lepidosauria; order Squamata; family Lacertidae; genus Podarcis; species Podarcis gaigeae. The sequence continues at coordinate 43,262,241 of NC_139683.1, forward strand.
GGCAGTTTTGGTCTTGCAGAATTAATTGTACTTCTGTCCCCTTGCATGCTGCCCTGTCCCCTTGCAAGACATTCCATCTTGTGAGACTTTTAGGTTTAGAGAAATAGGCAAGTAAGAGGCAGAGGCACCAGCTTCACCAGAAGAAAGGGTGGGCCAATAGGACATTGTGGAATGTCCTGGTGTCATGTGCGCAATGTTACGAGGAGCCAGGGGGGTGGAGCTGGACACCCCCTGAAAATTATGTGGTCCTGGTCCCTTAAATATATATATATATATATGGGAGTGCTAAAACTGCCTCAGTCCCTAGAAGTTGGTATCTATAAAGATAAGACATGATAGAGTTTAAAAGTATGCATCATGTGGAAGAAGTGGTCCGAGAAAAGCATTTCTTCTTCTCATGGATATCCAATGAAGCTGAATGTTGAAAGTTTCAGGACAGACAAAGGAAAGTATTTTTTTTTACTCAATGCAGATTTAAAATATAGTACACACCCACAGGAGACAGTGATGGCCACAGACTTGAATGAGGCTTAGACAAATTCATGGCTACTAGTTTTACCTCCACTGCAAAATGCAGTAAGTCTCTGAATACCAGTTGCTGGGTATCCCAAGTGGGGAGTCTGCTGTTGTGCTGAGGTTCTGCTTGGGGGCTTGCCTTGGACATCTGGTTGGCCACTATGAGAACAGACTGATTGACTAGAAGGGCCTTTGAGCTGATCCTGCAAGCTTTTCTTACAAGACATGGCATGCTTTTTATACACAATGTTTACGTAAACTATATACTTTTAAGTGCTTTCCAGTCCATTCACTGGTGAAATGTGCATTTCGTATGCATCTTCTTATGTAAACTACATATTTTAGTCTGCACTTTTCAAGCTGCAAAATCCAGGAAGGTACATAATCCAACTCAAAAGTTGTGTTCCCATAAAGAGGTTCAGGGGCATCAGATTGAGTCAATCTGATGCAAAACAATAGACCAAGTGAACTCTACACCTATTCTTGGGCTGAATACCCCTCTCAAAATAAATGTCTTTGATATCTGGTGCAACATAGAGAGGGCAAGACAAATATGCGCTGGGAGGTAGTTCTGGAGCCTAGGTACAACTGCCAAGATTACATTTCCCATTCAAACCAAAGAGACCTCAGGGATATTGAAGCATAAAAGGCTTCCACACAAGTTCATTTAAGGAGAAGCCAGCCCTTCAGATACTTCAGGTTCCATCTCTATATACATCCTCCTTCAGACTAAGGTCAGTCATGTATGGTTGAAGGGTAGCACTAGCATGCACATCATTATCTAAAGGCAGGTCTAACCTTTGCATTCTGGAGTATCCCTTCACACATTCATTTTCCATGGTTCCTAAATGCCTAGGACTACACATATATAGGTATCTGTTTTTGAGAAGAGAATATAACCCAGCTATGACCCTATGATGTTAAAATGCTACTATTAGTCAAGGTTGACCAAGCCAAGCTACATGGACCTCTGATTTGACTCACTATAAAGCAACTCCTTGCATTTAATACACTTTGAGATTTATTTACAGAGCAGGTGGTGCTCATTCACAGGCGTTCTGTTCCATTGCAAATAAGATTTGTGGATTAACCAAGACACAGAGTTAATTTTTAATGACAATCCTTTCCTCCATATTGTGGAGGCCTCCAAAGCAATTAAATATTAAATAAAGAACTCACCATCATTGAGAAGAAAAGAGGGAGGAGGAGGAACAACACAGGATATATATAAAAATAATATGCCTTTCAAAACACAAATTCACAAAAGGATTAAAAGCATCTAAATCTTGGCTGTAACTCTCAACATCTAGAGGAGCTTGAGGGCTCCAACTGAAGGCAGCAGACATGCAGGTCAAGAACAAAGGTTTTTGAATCAGCAACAAACTCTCTCTTCCCACTGGACCATTTCAGTTTCTGCAGCCAGAAAACAGTTCAGAAAGGCAGCTGCCTACTGACAGATTGCAGGGAATTCGGTTAGAAGACTCTGCCTTACATTTGGATGTTTTAAAGAAACAGCAAATGTGGTTGGATACATGGGGCTAGGGATGCTTACAAAAATCCTCACCAACTGAACTTTTTGGGATTCTTCAAATGACCTTAATGTTGTTTACAAAGTAATAGTGAGGCATTGCTGATGTCGGAACACGCCTGGGGGGCTCACGCTGCCCCTGGAATAAGACAGACCTCTCCAGGTGTCTTCCTGATGAAGCACAGCCCAGGACATTCACAAATCAGTCCCGGTGAGCACCAGCGACATATATCAAAAGACATGTGCCCACTCAATCAGCAAAGTATAGCAGAAACAATTGTGGAGTGTGAGTGTAGCATTCTAAGTATTTATTAAGCAATACATACAGGACAAAGCAATCATGGTGTCCTCTCACATCTTCTCCAAGAGGGAGAGAGAGAAAGTACAAAAGTACAGTAAAAATGGAAGAGATAAGACTAGCTTCCGTTCTCACACTCTCCAAGCCTAGAAAGTAAACACTGACATGATGTAACAATCACACATCCAGCAACAGAAGAGTGAAATGCTGACAGCTGGTCCACCATTTTTCTGGTTTTGTTTCCATAATTTTATAATTGATGCTTTTAAATGCTGTAAGCCACCTTGAATCCTAACTTGGGAGCGAGGCAGGATATAAATATACTAAATAAGTAAAACAAATAAATAAAACACTAAGCAAAGAAGAAAAAGGAGGGAGATAAAATCTTGGTTCGATCATGAGGTGTAATGTACATAGGTGTAACCCATGTTCATAGGTGAGGAGAAGCAAACCAAAACCTGTGGTCAGTTGCACACGCGCCAATTCCAAAATTAATTCTAAACATATGTGTAATGGGGAAAGGGGGCTGCTCGTGCGTAAGCGTTTAAAGCCTCCAAGCTTTACCATCAGTTCCTAAACTTTCCCAGTCCGAGGAGCCATGGGTGCGTGGCTACCTCAATCGCTGGCAGAATCCGTCAGTGGGCGTTTCCGGAATTTACTCCAACATAAGAGTTCCTTGACTGAGACTCTTCTTCTGGATTCTCTGCGTGACAGTTTCCTCCGTGGAGTGGGCATCCCCAGCGGAGGTCCTGAGCCCTCCCCGCTATTCTCACTGGAAACATCTTGGAGCCCTTCCTCCGATTGAGTTTCTGCAGGAACTCTCCCTCTCCCCCTACTGGTTCCTTCCTCCGCATCCGAGGCTCTCCTAGCCTCCTTGAGCCCTTCCACCACCTGACTCTCCGATGGCAGTTCCCTGACAATATGCATAGGGTTGTATTCAATGTAGCACTAAGGCAAACTTCTATGCCTGCAAGGATTTCTTCATGTTCAATGGAATATTCTTCCCCCATATGTGCCTCCTAAGATGGGAGATGGGAAAAGTCTTGGTGCACTAGCAGTAATCCTTGTTTGAGCACAATTATTTAGTTCCATACTACCCTCCATAAAGTAAACTGGAAAGTGGGCCGAACAGGGGCAGAGCCACCCTACTAGACAACCACAAAAGAGGACGTGGGGGCATGTTCATGAAGTTCTTGGGCTTATTGGTTCCCTCAAGACAAAGAGTACCCCAGAGACCTCTGTAGATTTGAGAAACCCACTCTTGAACACCACTGTATCATTTAAAGTTGTTTTTCACCTTTTTTAAAAGACTTCACAGACTAACTTCAAAGCTTGTTCAAGCCTTTCAGCTTGAAACGTTAAGAGCTTTACAAAACAAACATGTTTTCATCCTCAAAGAATGACATTTGAAAGAACCGTCTTAGTAGCTAATGGCACATTTAGATGTTTGCTTATAATTTCTGGGCCAAACAGCCTGTCATTTTGTTCTTGTTGTTGCTGCATTACAGTGACACAATACAGCTGTCTCTGGGCACAATTCACTGAGAAGTTCTCCTCCATAAAGCTCATTGAAATGAATAGAAAATGTGCATTGGAATTATTGTTCAATGGTGTTCAGTAGCTTGTGAAAAAAGGATTAGATAAGTTTGTGTATGAATAACTTATCTGCGACTCATCGTATATGAACTTATTTATATATGCTACTGGCCACGTTTAAGGTCTTACTTTTAGTTTATAAAGTCTTAAGTAAAAAGGACCAGGTTATCCCAGGGAACACCATCATACCCTCCAACATTCCTCAGATGAAAATAGGGACATTTCTCACTCCCCCAGTTCACATGTTAAACTTAGGACTGCTTAAGACTACTTTTCAAGTCATTCAAACCATCTTTCTGATAAATGGCATCTCCTGGACCTGAGTCACATCAGCTTCCATGCTCCAAAGCACAAGTAAAATATCATGGGCCTTGCTATAGATGCTTGGCATCTGCTTACAGGCTCTGCTGCCAAGCATACCATGCCATTGTAGCTGAATTATTGTGGCCACTTTCTTTGCTATTATATAGCTTAGTATATCTTTAGGAATGGTGTATGGTTTGTGGAAAAATGTGATTATATGAAGCTTTATAAAAATGAAATTTGACATTAAAAGTATACCACCAGCAAATGAACAGGCTCTGCAATTGCTTTTCTATCACAGGCTTCTATTTCTTTCCTCCCTCTCTGCTCCTATTCTATCAGCACTCTAGTACTTCAGAAAATAATATATTAATGATGTCACAGCCTGAGAGAGACCTTTCTAATATATACCAAATTGAATCCAAAACCCTAGTCTGGAGTCAGCCAAATGATCTCTCCAGAGAATATGAAAACAGCTGAGGCTACTGCTTCTTATTTGTCATAAGGATGGATTACTCTAAGAGATCATATTCAGCTTTAACTTCAAATCCAAAGTTTTGGATTCATACCATTTTCAACAAATGGGTGGAAATAAAGCTTCTGTTTCAAAATGCCTGCTTCAAACATCAGGTTGTTTTGTTTATATCCACACAAAACAAAAGTATTGTGCTCAATAAATTACAGGTTTTTATCCTTATAAAATTGAGTTTGGTGCATAAGCATAAAGGAAAAAGAACACTTGTGAATCTGATTTCCACCCCCATCTTATTGTAGCCAAATGCTGTATGTCAGAGAACTCAGAAGATAAACAGGAAAAGAGAAGGGAAAGCAGGCAATGACCCTTGTCTGCAGACCAACACACATGGAAATCTCAAGAAAAGAACTAAGCTGATCAATGAAAGCAAATCTGCTCAGATGGCCTTTCTTCAGATTTATTGTTTGTCTCTTTGCCTTATAAAAACCCTTTTGGATGAACGTCAAAGTGTCTGGGAGGTCAGCTCTGTGCACAGAAGCAGATCAAGATCTCCCATACTAAGGAAAGCTTATCTCAATGTACCAAAGTTATTTTAGCCTCTGTATCTCTTGCATGGGTTGTATTGATGATACCTGAGCAGTCTGGTTCTCAAAAATGGCCAGTGCAAGATAACAAAAACTTCTCTTCTGCATCATCTCTAAGAAAATCCTAACCACAAGCCTGAAAACTAACATGTTGATTGTAAAGGTCAGTTGTACCTGTCACAGGGTTCAGGAAAACATTTGCCCTGGTTTCTGAACAAATAGATTTACTGTTTCTGAATTCTTTGGTTCAAGATTTTTTTTTCCCTGTGAAAAGAAATCTGTATTTAATAGGGGTGTGCAGTGGTTCTCTCTGTGTTGCAAATAATTAGATGAAGCAGGGTTATTTCAGGTGCCTTTCTACTCCCCGAGTCAAAGTCTGATGTCAGTAATTGCCTTCTCACTCAGATCTGGACTTACACAAAGCCTTGTGTCATTTCTGTCCTTATAGCTCTGTTTTGCTATATCTCTATAGTTCCAAGGGCTTGGTAAAAACAGTGGCTGTCCAAAATGTTGTCTTCTAAGCATTGAATAGCTCTAAAAACATGTTCAAAGCACAACTGCAGAGGATTTTTTAAAAGTTAAAACATTCACTTAAGTTTTCAAAAGGTAAAATAAAAATTCTGCATGCTTTTCTTTAACAAACAAATGAATTGCCAGGGCTCTTCAGAACTCCACAGACAAATAGTCTGTATAAGGCCTGCCCAAGGCTGATAATGGTAAGCTAGCAAGAATGTATTAAGAACCTGCTCCAACCTATGCACCAACTTCTTATTACTTCCCAGCTACAATTTAAGGTGGGGGCAGCAAACATTGCACCTGCTAAAAGTTTTCTTATTAACTCTTTGACCATTGGCTATACTGGGTGGGACTCATTGGAATTGCAGGTCAGTAACGCTAGCAAAGTTATGCTTAAAATTCTACAAGGCATGCTTAACCAGTATGTGGACCGAGAACTCCCAGAAGTGCAAGCTGGATTTTGAAGGGGCAGAGGAACCAGAGACCAAATTGCAAACATGCACTGGGTTATGGAGAAAGCTAGAGAGTTCCAGAAAAACATCTACTTCTGCTTCATTGACTATGCAAAAGCCTTTGACTGTGTCGACCACAGCAAACTATGGCAAGTTCTTAAAGAAATGGGAGTGCCTGATCTGTCTCCTGAGAAATCTCTAAGTGGGACAAGAAACTAAAGTTAGAACTGGATATGGAACAACTGATTGGTTCAAAATTGGGAAAGGAGTACGACAAGGCTGTATGTTGTCTCCCTGCTTATTTAACTTGTATGCAGAATTCATCATGCAAAAGGCTGGACTAGATAAATCCCAAACCGGAATTAAGCTTGCCGGACAACCTCAGATATACAGATGACACAACTTTGATGGCAGAAAGTGAGGAGGAATTAAAGAACCTCTTAATGAGGGTGAAAGAGGAGAGCGCAAAATATGGTCTGAAGCTCAACATGAAGGGAAAAAAAAGATCATGGCCACTGGTCACATCACCTCCTGGCAAAAAGAAGGGGAAGAAATGAAGGCAGTGAGAGATTTCACTTTCTTGGGCTCCATGATCACTGCAGATGGTGACAGCAGTCACAAAATTAAAAGACACCTGCTTCTTGGGAGAAAAGCGATGATAAACCTAGATAGCATCTTAAAAAGCAGAAACGTCATCTTACCAACAAAGGTCCGTATAGTTAAAGCTATGGTTTTCCCAGTATTGATGTATGGAAGTGAGAGCTGGACCATAAAGAAGGCTGATCGGCTAAGAATTGATGCTTTTGAATTATGGTGCTGGAGGAGACTCTTGAGAATCCCATGGACTGCAAGAAGATCAAACCTATCCATTCTTCAGGAAATCAGCCCTGAGTGCTCACTGGAAGGACAGATCCTGAAGCTGAGGCTCCAATACTTTGGCCACCTCATGAGAAGAGAAGACTCCCTGGAAAAGACCCTGATGTTGGGAAAGATGGAGGGTGCAAAGAGAAGGGGACAACAGAGGACAAGGTTGGACAGTGTTTTCGAAGCTACCAGCATGAGTTTGACCAAACTGTGGGAGGCAGTGGAAGACAGGCGTGCCTGGCATGCTCTGGTCCATGGAGTCACGAAGAGTCGGACATGACTAAACAACAACAACAACATTACACATACTTCTGTAAAACAAGAAAATTTTTAATAAAACAACAACAACAACAACAACAACAACAACAACTGGAAGGCACAATGCTCATTCTCCCCTATTTAAGAAGTTAGCTTTCATCTATATATCACTTAATGGCTTGGACCCTCTTAAGAGGAATTGTAAGTGTCTTTTTCACTGCACCATCAGTCCACCAAGTTCAAAATGCAAAACTCATAAAGAAGCATGCTCAGTGGCTGCCCTTTAATTGTGAGCCACTTTCTTCCTCTATAGGACCATGAGTCTCTCTGCCTCCGAGAAGCACTGTAAAACTTTTTTTTTTTTTTTTGCTTTATTAGCCTTTTTCCTTAAACGGTTAGATAAGAACCAAAGCACATGGCAAGTCAGCCTTGAAATTAGAAATCCCTCCTAGCTTTGTCTTACCAAGTTGCTATATGGAGCCTTGGCAAGAGCAGCAGGAAGCCAAACAATTGTCGCTGGTCCTGGCGACTTCAGTGCCCTGCGAACAATGTTAGGCAATGATGCGATGGTAGCTTCTCCTCTTGGCTGAGATTTTACAGAGGTTTTTACAGCAGCAGAAGCATCTGGGGCCCGCAGCTCAATGACACAAGCTCAACAGGGGTGGATTAAAAAACAGGAGATGAAAATGTGCTTCATTGGGGTCCAACATATGTCTAAAACCTAGGCATCTAAAGTTCAAAAAGTCAATTGGAACTGACTTCTCTCCTCCATCCCCATTTTTCAAAAAAAAAAAAAAAAACCACCCAAATGACTTGCCTTCTTACTTAATTCTTCTCAGACCTAATATAAGAAGACAATGAAATAACAGGGAGAAATGGGGAGACAACAACCCTTTTGATATTTGGCTGTTAGTTCTGGAAGCCACCTTGGACACAAGAGAAGACCAACATTTTTATATTATCTTCTTTTCTATGGTGCTGGTGCTGTTTATTGTTGGTTCCTTTCTCTCTAGGTTTCCCAGCCACTGAATCTTGGACCAAAGTAAAAAAAAGAACTGGTAAAACATCCCAGTCTTTGATTGTGCAGATAGGCCTCCTGTTGCCAGGCTTTAAGAGAGAGCTGGTCCTATGACAATTTGGAGTCTGTTTCTTCAAGATGGTACCATATTTTTTGCTCTATAAGACTCACTTTTTCCCTCCTAAAAAGTAAGGGGAAATGTGTGTGCGTCTTATGGAGTGAATGCAGGCTGCACAGCTATCCCAGAAGCTAGAACAGCAAGAGGGATTGCTGCTTATGCTGCGCAGCGATCCCTCTTGCTGTTCTGGCTTCTGACATTCAGAATATATTTTTTTCTTGTTTTCTTCCTCCAAAAACTAGGTGCGTCTTGTGGTCTGGTGCGTCTTATAGAGCGAAAAATACGGGTAATTGGCTCATGTCCCACTTAGCCTGAATGGCAGCAAAAGAGAAAAGAAGTGAAAGGTTAGGTGGCTTTATTGCTCTGAGTTAGCAGCATGGAAGAGAGATGGGAAGCAGTGATGGCTGGGAAGGCTGGGGAGGGAGGTAAGATTGTGGCCATAGCTGCAAAAAGGGGGAAAGGATGAGGAGTGCAAGGAGCAGGCAGGAGCTGTTAAGTCTGCAGTCTTGTCCAAGCATCTAATGTGCTAGTCACAAGATTCACCTTGTATCTGTATCTGCACCTTTAAAAATTCAGATCTATGCTCTCCTCATTTTGACTTGTGTTTTGTATTCAGAAACAGCAGATCAACCATGCAACATGAGTGGGAAGGTGCTATTGACATTGTGGTTTGATACAGGGAGGGGGGAAGCACCCCAAATCACTCTTTCTATTTGGACCACACATAGAGCCACTGAACACTTCTGTAGTAAGGGGACAATCAATAATTTTGTGTCTATTAAAAGCAAGAACTGAATCAGGAGAAGCAGCGTTAGGTGCCCTTCCTCCAATGCAATGCGGGTGCTGATTCACCGCAGTCTTTATTACATGTGTTATTGTTTTTGCTTGTTATTATGTAATGTGTTTTTGTGTTTTTAGGTGGTGCTGTGGGTTAAACCACAGAGCCTAGGATTTGCCGATCAGAAGGTCGCGGTTCAAATCCTCGTGACGGGGTGAGCTCCTTTTGCTCGGTCCCTGCTCCTGCCAACCTAGCAGTTCTAAAGCACGTCAAAGTGCAAGTAGATAAATAGGTACTGCTCTGGCAGGAAGGTAAACGGCGTTTCCGTGTGCTGCTCTGGTTTGCCAGAAGCGGCTTAGTCATGCTGGCCACATGACCCGGAAGCTGTACGCCGGCTCCCTCAGCCAATAAAGCGAGATGAGCGCTGCAACCCCAGAGTCGGTCACGACTGGACCTAATGGTCAGAGGTCCCTTTACCATTACCTTTATGTAATGTGTTTTTGTGTTTTTATATTGTAGACCACCCTGTTGTCCTAGAATGAAAGGCGATATAGAAATGTAATAAAATAAATCAACAATACAGAGAATACAACATGGAGGGATTTATAAAAGTAAGTTGCAGCAGTGTATGCTTCTTTGAAACTTCTCGAAATCTGAAAATTCGCAGCTGTCTTAGTACATTTAAAAAAAAAAAATGCAGCCCAGTGAAAACTAATTTGCATGTTATAATTACCTTGCCAACTGTCTTTTAGAAGATAAAACAGAGCCATTAACCAAACTTTAATGTTATCACAGTTTCTTTACTAAATACATTTGCTTTATGGTATTGCTCAACAATCTTTTTTTCCCCAGAATATGGCCAAAAAGAAAATCATGCTTCATTAAGCAGAACACAGTGGACACTTTTCACAGCTTCAAATTTTGTGTTGGCTAATATAATGCAGGGGGGGGGACAACTTAATTATTTGTTGCTATTACTATTTTTATAGTGACTTTCAGGTGTCTGATTTTTCAGGAAATTGTCTAAATACGTACAGTAATTATTACAATATTTGGACTTACATTACTAATGTAACATATCCCTCCATACGACAGATATTATTGGAGTTCATGCAATGAAGGGAATTAAAGGAGACCAGTACTATTCATGTATTTATTGGCATGTAGAGAAATTACATGCAGCAGCAGGAATGGGGCAGACCATCTAGCATGCACTGATGTTGTAGGTCTATGACTATACCACCCCAACCTTCCCATGGAGAGGGTGCTCATGGGGGCTCCGTATAAGCAGAACACCCATGCAGTTGGGTATCTGGGAAATGTGGGGCACTATGTGTGACCAGTTGCTTGTATGGAGGGATATTTTTTCAAACAAATGCACTCAACATACAATGGTCAGGGTAGTGTGGCAATGGAGATGCAAAACTGAGACGTGCTCTGGTGATAAGTGCTGCCTTGCTCCTGCTGCTACATGTGAGTCCCTTACTCATGGCTAAATGTGATTAGGGCTATTCTGAGTGTTGACTGTGCCATTCCTAAATCCCAACCATCATAAAGCATAAAGTTACTGTCAGATGGCAGAGGAAACAACTCCCGTGACAGGTTGCCAGGAGGAATTTGGATTTGATATCCCGCTTTATCACTACCCTAAGGAGTCTCAAAGTGGCTTACAATCTCCTTTCACTTCCGCCCCCACAACAAACACTGTAAGGTAAGTGAGGCTGAGAGACTTCAGAGAAGTGTGACTAGCCCAAGGTCACCCAGCAGCTTCATGTGGAGGAGTGAGGACACGAACCTGGTTCACCAGATTACAAGTCTACCACTCTTAACCACTACACCACACTGGCTCCTGGTTGTTCCTCTTTCTCCTCTCCCATTATTTCCCAGCTTCCCCCCTCATCTTCCTCTGAGCTATGACCTCCCTCAACCCCCTGTTGCAATTCTGAACTGTCTTCTTCTTCTCTGGGTCAGGCTGCGGATGTGGTCTCCACCATTCACCCTCTGCTCAGTGCCTGACTGATGTTTTTGTGTCCGAGTTTTGTACTTGCATGCAGATTAGGGACCATTTTATGATAATTCCATGTACTTGATGGGCAGTAGTGGATTAATGATTATGAACCACTGATATGGATGTTTAATAGCATGAGGGACAAAATGAAAGCATAACAGAAGTTTCATGAGTCTGATCAGCTGTTGAACAGAAGTATCCTCTGATACAATAGGAAAATAGGAACCATGCAGATAGGAATGGAACCACCATGTCACCATTTACCCAACTACTAATTCACTTAGTTGGTACAGAAGGTTGCTGTGGTCAATGGTATCAAAAAGTCCAGGAGAATCACCTGGGTTGCATTCCCCATATCCCTCCCAGCCTCGGTCATCCAACAGGTCCACAGAGAAGTGCTATCCAAAATCTAACATGGAAATTTACTACAGAATAAATAGACTTGATGGAAGATATATTCATTTCCATAGATTTAGTTTTCCAAATAAGCTCTCTCTATCCAAAATGTACTTGAAGGCATTAGAGCTCAACTCATTTGCATTGCATGCTTGCTTTCCAGGTTTGCTGTTTCCTAGCTTTTGCCAGCTTTTTCAGTCTGAGCTACCCCAACTCCCTTTCCTCTTTTTCTGTTTCTTCTTACTGGGATGTAGGTAACCCTCCCCACCCCCACTCCCGGTGTCTGATCTCAATGATATAAGACAAGGGAATGTTTTGACATTGGTTGCTAAGGGCAATGTTTACAGATATGCAAACACATCTGTTCTGCTAAATGGTGTTATGGGGCTTTGTTGCTATATCTTCCTCAGCCCAGTACAGCCTGGCAAATTCCTATTTAGTTTCCAAAGCTGATGGGGAAAACAACAATGATATTAAGAAAAATTACCCTGTCAGTTTGCACTGAAAATATACTTGTGATGTCTCCAGAGTAAAGGTCAATGCTCATTTTCTTTTAATTTCACACTTTTACCCAGTATGTGTGTGTTTGTTTGTTTGCTGACGAGTCTCTAAAGGTATGTTGAGTCCTTACAGCTGTGGTTTTATTTGACAATCCATTTAAAGCATAGTTGAGCCAATTCAATTAAACAACAATCCAAATGAGTCAGTATAGGAGGTACTGAATACCTTGTCTTGAAGCAATTAATTTTGTATCTAAAAAGCAAAATGGAACTGGTTGTGACTAGGAATACGGGCATTCTCTGCCCAATGGAAAAGTGCTGTTGAGCATATTGTGTGGAATTCAACAGTGCTAAGTTGGGTGTGCACATGGACAATGAGGACCACTTGTGCAGCAACAACCCCCTAAACTTGTTCAGGGGATCATTTCTCTAACCCTTCAGGGCAGATTTAGGGGGTGATGGGGGGAAAGAGCAGAGAAGTCTCACTGCACCAGAAGACCTTGTTTCATGCATGCAACTTCTTTGATGAATCCACCCATACTGTCAAGTTTTTCTAGAGTCCTAAGGCAGACACGTTCCATTTGGGAAACTGTATTTTACAGTTTAATATTTTTCCACAATTCAAAGCACACCAAGGAGGCAGGGGGAATCAAACCTGACCCTTGCTGCCTCTCTCCCTCAAGCTGAAGCCTCTTCTTAAATCATTTCCTGTGGGCTGCAACCTGCTCATCCCCTATTGTAGTATACAGAGCTGGGGGGACTAGATGAGTCACTTGGGAGAAAGACTCACTAGGAAAGATTCTAAGCCACAAGCACAATAAAGACAAGGGGAACTGATGTGACAACTCAGTGCTGAATCTATGTTACAGCTAAAGCCACTGGATAGTTCTGGATTGTTACCAAATCTAAAATCAGCATTCATTGCCACAAGCGCAGTCCAAAACAAACAGAAAGCTGATATAGTGAAAGAATAATAAGAAGGGGGGTGGGATGCATTGTGAAGGGGATATAGCTTCAAAAATCTCCTGCATTCTTTCTTCAGAAAAAGCCAGCTATTACAATGTGTCTTTGTCTACACATGCATGGGATTACCCACGCCTACCCATGGAAACTCTTTGTGGGGATATTTTCTCAACATTATATTTTGATTTCTTGGACTACAGTTCCCATCATCCCAAACCAACATGGCCAATAGTAACAGATTATGAGGCATGCAGTCCAAAATATCTGGAGAGCACCAGGCTAACATAGGCTGATCAAGTCTCATGGTGCATCCATAAAAACTGGTACATCCAAGAGGAGGAATGAGACAAGAAGCTAGAGTTTAGGGTACTCAAATACATAGTTTATTATAAAGACAGATAACTAACATGTAGAGCAGAGGTGGAGAACCTGTGGCCCCCACCACAGTATCTTACTATCTCTGATTATTGGATATTCTGGCTGGGGATGATAGGAATTGGAGTCCAATGGTATCTAGAGGGTCACAGGATTCCCATCCCTGGTGTAAAGCATTAAAAAATCAAAGCAACAATTATTGAATTAAAAAAAAATAGAAAGAAGGCATGTGGAACAAGCCCTACAGCACTGTTTGGGATCAGGCTTGGCTTGGGAATATAGACTGGAGATGGAATCTCCTTTTTAGGCCACCACCAGTCACTTAGTAAGAGGGGCAGGTGAGATGTTGGCTCTCCTCTCTGACCTTCAGGTGGAGTAGAGAGCTTCAGTGGAAGCTGGGAAAAGGGCTCTGATCAGCTAAGTCTGAACAGGAGAGAGCAGTAACTGAACAGGACCCTGAACAGAGCAGTGCAGCCTTGTCACCTACAATCAGGTGCCACCTTTGCAGGTGGGAGCAGACTAACATGGGAGCAAATGGGAATTACTAAAAGGGAATACACTTGCAATTTCAATTTTCTCACAAGGAAGATAAACAGACCATGTCAAACCTCATCTTTGAAAGTTGGCAGGAGGTATGGGAAAACTTGTTGGGACATCTTCATCACTACTGTCCATTTCTGAACGTCTTGTCTTACTCTTGAACTTCTAAAATGTAACTCCTGAGCATCTGCTGACAAACCTGTGCCATTACTTTTCTGAATAAAGAGCTCTCCCTTACTTACCAGCATGAGCCTCTGTCTCTCTGTGTTGGATGGGAACTAGGAGTGTATGTGCCCTGGCAGATGAGGCTGAAAAGTAGAGCAATCTGTAAGTATAGAGTAAGAAATAAAAGCTTTTCCATAAAATGGGATTCTCATTGAGAAAGTGCAGTAAATGACTTCAGTTTCAAAGACAGCATGGAAGAGGGGATGTTGCAGTTTAAAACTCTGAGGAAAAGAACAAAAATGGAAAGGGAAGAGAGTGTGAGAGAATGAGTTTAAAGGAAACTATTCATGCTTTGCCCATGCCATGTAAAATATCAATTTGTTCCAGCTCTAGGAAGAAGTGGACCCCTTATCCTCCTATCACAACAGCTTTTTGTATTGAAAGGCATGGCTTGAGTTTGAAATACTTGTTTTTCTTTATCCACTCAAATACTAGGTTATCCTGTTCACCATAATTTATTTTGGCACTCATTTAGAATGTGAGGCATTTAAAGCTGTTACAATCATACACAGAGATGTATATGAGTTGTGCTTAAATTCCCTGTGATTTTCCTAATACATTTAAAATGAATAACTGTTATCAGAGGCAGATTTAGGGCAGTGTGACTGGTTCCCCTTCACATGGGGCCAAGCGGAAGGAGCCTTGCCACCTCCTTCCAAAAGCCTAGTAAACATTTGCTTCAGGAAGAAGGCCTGAGGGCTCTGACAGGGTCCTAGAGTCCTCCTTCCTCCTTCCCCAAACCTAGTTAATACTTGCCTAGCTTTGGGGAGGAGATGGGAGAGCTTTAGGACCTTCCTTCATACCTCATTCCCAAAGCCAAGTGCTTTGCTTATCAGGCTTTGGGAAGGAAGTGTGAAGGCTGATGGAGGAGTGCTATTTTCCAAGAAAAAGAGGTGCCGGAACTCACCATGAATGCCTCTTTCATTCTCTTAGAATGGCAATGGTATTCACCTGTGAGGTGCGGGAACTGAGTTGCAATGAGTTCCCCCTGAGAAAAGGCCCTGAATTTTGGCATTTCATTGTATTGCCCCTGCTGTTATATTTGGTATTGGGGTTAATCCACAGAGCCTAGGACTTGCTGATCAGAAGGTCGGCAGTTTGAATCCCCGTGATGGGGTGAGCTCCCGTTGCTTGGTCCCTGCTCTTGCCAACCTAGCATTTCAAAAGCACGTCAAAGTGCAAGTAGATAAATAGGTACCGCTCCGGCGGGAAGGTAAACGGCGTTTCCGTGCACTGCTCTGGTTCGCCAGAAGCGGCTTTGTCATGCTGGCCACATGACCTGAAAGCTGTATGCCGGCTCCCTCGGCCAGTAAAGCGAGATGAGCGCTGCAACCCCAGAGTCGGCCACGACTGGACCTAATGGACAGGGGTGCCTTTAGCTTTACCTTACTCTTATAATACCAGATAATGTTTGCAAAGATTTAATAAATAATAAACCTCCTGATGCCTGCACACTAGGTTTTGGACAACATGAAGAAAAAGGCAAGGACAGGCACTTCTGAATTCTGTGCAATATTCCTGCTGTGAAAATTCTAATACCAGAAACTGTAGTTCATTTCAGCACCATGGACAGCACCCTCCATGCTATTCCTTGGCATTTTTTAAAAAGCAGTGTCAATTTGGGCCTTGGGCCATTTCACATATGAAATGACATTAAACCCTATTTTGCAACAACTGGAAACTGTGGCCAACCCCTGCTCCTTGACAAGTGTACCTCTTTGTCATGTATACTTAACAATCTTGTGTGAATATAGAAAACCTATTAGCTATCTAAACATTATATGTGAAGTGCTCCATACAATAGGTTAGATCAGGGTAATCCGATGTGTGGCCCTTAGGGCCAGTTCTGGCAGCCCTTGGCAACCTTGGATCGTCAACCCACCCCAGCTCTCACACTGCCTTCCCAAAGCTGGGTAAGCAAGGCACTAGGCTTTTGGGAAGGAGGAATGAGAGCTCTCCCTCCTCATTTCCAAATTGTAATTCAGGACCAGGTTATCTGACAGAATGCTTTCTCTTATATTGACTGGCCATGTCACTGAGATCTGAAAGACAGGATCCATCAATTACAGAAATTTCAATATTTACGGTTTTGTATAAGAATTCTAAATAAACAGCTTTCCAAACACTTATTGCAGATCCCGAAAAGAAAAAAATAATAATGTAAGTCTCATGTTTCACAAGATGTTGCAAAATTAAGCCAATTCTGTAGACCGAAGGTGGATGCAGAGTATCTGGTCTGCACTTTGAATTCAGAGCACTGATGAGCAATAGCCCCACACCATGCAAAATATCATTATGGCTTTTAATAGAGAACCATGGACAATTGAGCTAATCTCTTCTATACCTGGAGCAGCTCACTTCTTCCCTGTATAAGAAATATATATATACAAGAATGTGTGCATATATAATGTATGCACTTCTGTAGAATTACATTTAAAATTATAAAAGGCTATCCGCACACTTCCAAAATGAGTATAAAGAACAATTGAACCAGATCTCTTTGCTTTTTAAAAATAAAATGACATTATTTTATTTATTTTATTTTACTTTATTTTATTGAACAACATTTATTTACTGCTTGATCACAAGCAATTTATAATTATGAGGCCACCCAAAACAATGGACAAAGTTCAGGAAATTACATTATGAAAATTATCTAGCATTTTGTGGATAGGTATTCTGAATGTGTAATATCTCTTTTTGAGATGTCATGTCTTTGATGCACTTAAATTTTCATCGTGGGTTAGCAGTATCTCACACCCGTGAAAAGGCTTCTTTGTGTTCAGAAGTTGCCCGGTAAAATGCATTTATTCACTGGCATTTGAGATGATGAAAAAACAACACAACTGCTTAACTGCATGCCGGCACTCACCCCGCTTATCCTCAATGCCACATTTCTATATTGTTTCAGAGATACACAATTTGTTTGCATGGTTTGTCTCACAGCTTCAGTTCATACATTAGCTTTTTAGTGAGAAACCTCAAGGACAGAAACCTAAGTTTGTGATTGTCACTCATTCTAACCACCACTAAAGGCATCCATGGTAAAAGAGGCAGCTCTAAACCCTATCTACCTGTGGGTTCAGCAAAGGAGGGAACCACCACTCCTGCCAGTTTGTACAACCATTCATACTCCAGCAGCATTACCTTGTCTTTTTCTTGCAGAGACAAACAAGGACTTTGCTGTTTTACTTTAGGTTGGCTGTTATTGCCTGCAGTTGGGAAGAAAACACTTGTTGTGCCTTTCAAATTGAGTTGTCATGACAGACTGTGGGGGGATTTGAGAACATGTGGCTCTTTGCTAAGAGCCTAATAAGTACTTCTTGGACTGGAGGAACTGATGGGGTATAAAGGTATTGTGATAATGTTATTCTTGAAAACAGGGTTATGGATTTCTTCCAGAATACTCCTATCCTTGATTAACATACATGATTTTCCATTTCTTGAATAAGTTCATTGTATTGTTTTTAGTTGTATTATATAGTTCTTTAAATATTTTCCCAGAAGTTAGCCTCTTTAGTCTCTGAATATTTTTATTGCTCTTTCTGTAGAGTTGTGCCAATAATACAGTTGCAATTCTAGATACACACACACACACACACACACACACACACACACTTTTTTCTCTCTGATCTTTGGGATTAAAGAAGCCTGATTGCATTATTATTTCCCTTCACCATACTGGACTTTAGTTCTCTTCACCACCCCAGATTATAAATTCATATTAATCATATTAAATTCATATTGACTCACAATGACAGCCAAATGAAGCCATGGAAAGTATAATGCTGGTGGTCAACAAAAGAGGTTTAAAGACTGTCTCAAGGCAAATCTAAAAAAAAATGTAGTATGATCACTGAAACAACTGGGAAACACTGGCCTGTGAGTGCTCTAGTTGGAGAACAGCTTTTACCAAAGGTGTCATGGGCTTTGAAGACACTCGAACTCAGGACGCAAGGGAGAAACGTGCTAAGAGGAAGGCACGCTTGGCAAATCCACACTGTGATCAACTCCTGCCTGGAATCCAATGTCCCCACTGTGGAAGGACGTGTGGATCCAGAAATGGCCTCCACAGTCACTTATGGACTCATTGTTAAAACCGTGTTTATGGAAGACAATCTTACTCAGCTACGAGTGATCAACAAAGAAGAAGATGTTATTTTGTGTTTCCGTTTCATGAGCTAGTTTTCTCTACTTCATTAATAAACTGAAATTTTCTTTGAAGTGTTTTACTATCACCTGTCCTGAGACTTCCAGGTATAGGACGGTATATAAATTAAACAGTGATAATAATATAATGGAAAATAATGCTTCTGAGCAAGAACATTCTGAATGCAACTCAATATGAGGGCAAAACTTTGTGGGAAACAACTAGTTAGAGCATCACTACTGAGGAAAGCCAAAGCACAATGTGCATGTATTTTGGAGGAGCACTGCAGAATTGTGTTTGTGTGCTTGCGTGCCTTCAATGAAATGCAGAGTTTAAGTCAAGAAAGGAACAGAATGCTGGGATAAATTACTAGAAGCAGAGACATTATAAATCAGTGATGGTAGAACAGTGACATATGGTAACTTCTGCCTTATCGCATGGCAGGGTGAGTAGAAGTAATGAGCTGAATCGATTAGAAATTTGAGTGTTTTATCTGCACAGTTCTATTTCAAAGGGTGGTGGTGGGAGACTTGACTTGACAGCACAGAAGTTGATTCTTGGTCTTTTATAGCTATACTGTGCTGTGCTAGACCTCTCCTCCCTGACTGAAAATATGTAGTTTTTAAAGCATTACTATACTGCCTCATCGTAAAAGATCAGAGTGATGTACAATGTTAATACATAAAACACAATTAAAACACTACAGATAATCGTCAAAATGACTGGGCTAATAAAAACAAAAGAAATTTTAAAAAGCTACAAAGGCCTGTCAGCACAAGAAGGGTTGACGTGAAAGGGAAAATGATGAGAGTATGGAGGAAGAGTGTTTCACAGCATTGGACCAGCAACACATACATGTTGTTAGTCCACAAGACTATCAAAGGACACAAACAACCACCAGAAAGAAAGGCTGGTGGAAAGCTGTGATGTTTTGGGGGACATATTTACAAGCAAGAAGATTCACCATTTGATTGCCTCTTAATTATTTTAGGGTAAAAAAGAGACAAAGCCACACCCACCTACCTCATAATGGATTGTGGAGGAAAGTGAATCCCTGTCTGCAATTTGACAGGAGATCCTCCGGAGTAAATTCCTTCCAAAAGCACAGAAAGCAATAGCCATTCTTGGATTTCCCATCATAGCAACTAGGGAAACAAAAGGCTTAATTTATGCAGAGAGGTTCAGAATTGAAAACATAGATCTGAGCGAAGAGAGCACAGAGTCACCCAGAAACAGTTTGGAATTGTTAAAAAGACACAAATGCGGGTAACAGATGAATATTGGGCCCATGCACACCTCTAGTATATGACATTTTCTGTCCAGTATTTTGGATGAGGACATAACAAATTATGTGGTATTTTCCCTACTTCTGCTTTAGTGCATTATATGAGCCTTCACCAGCTAATCCTCTGGCACTGCTACTCAAGCAATGGCAATTGAGGACTGCTAAGGGAGAAAAGCACTCAAAATGCTGCCAAGTGGGAGCTACAGTGGTACCTCAGGTTACAGACGCTTCAGGTTACAGACTCCACTAACCCAGAAATAGTACCTCAGGTTAAGAACTTTGCTTCAGGATGAGAACAGAAATCGCACAGTGGCAGCAGCGGGAGGCCCCATTAGCTAAAGTGGTACCTCAGGTTAAGAACAGTTTCAAGTTAAGAACGGACCTGCAGAATGAGTTAAGTTCTTAACCAGAGGTACCACTAATGGCTCATTGTGACAGCTCATGATCTGTAGAAGATGAGCATGGCAACGAGGGCATTTGTCCATGGATTTTCTCTATGCCACTTCAAACCCAGTTTGTGCCATTGATGAGCCAAAATGGAGGGGCACAAAAGTCTTTGCGGAAATAGAAAACCTTCCCACATTTCTTTTGAACATAAGAACAGCCACAAAGGAGAGTCAGATGTATTGGGTATTGAATACAGACAGCTGTATTGGGTGAACAGTTTTATAGGTGCTACTGATGAGATGTATCAACACACTTTCGTGGACAGTCTGGACAAAGACCTTATGCACTTATATTCAAACAACTCTTGTCTGTGGAATCGGCCACAGACTTTGGCCACTAGTTTAGCATTTGGACTATGGTAACACTATAAAGCAGGCTATGGGGTATTTTTAACCAGTATCTTTCTCTTTGTCTTCTTGCATGCCATCTATATGGGAAAATGTTGTTTTGCAAGATGCCCAGATGATGTTGGCAAACATGCGTGTCAGGGAACTGCCATCGGAAGAACAGGTGGTAGAAAGGCTCCAGGAGAATAGGAGAGACTCTGCAGCAGAAGAGGGAACCAGTAGGGGGAGAGCAGGAGCTCAAAGGGAAAGGGAGTCGGAGGGGAGGCTCTGGGATACTTCCAGTGAGAACAGGGAGGAGGTAACAAGAACCCCTTTAGCAACCCCCACCCCTCGCCGGAAGCTGTCACGCAGAGAGTCCAGGAGGCGCATGTCCGTCAAATAGCTTTTATGTTGGAGTAAGTTCCGTAGACGCCCACTGTCAGATTCTACCAGCGACTGACAGAGTCATGCTTTGGGGGCTCCGTTAGAGACTCAGGTTGGCTGACCAGCCAAAACCCGGAGGGATCAAGCTTTACGCACAAGCAGCTCATTATCCCATCACAATGTGCTATCAACATCTATGACACAATGCCTGGCAGTAGCATCTCCCTCCCGGAACATCAGAGATCCTGGTTTATACTGGCTGAGAAACAAACAGGGCAGAAAAACTCTGCTATGCTTCTGGTTTCCTATCTGCTGCCTTAAAATTAGAAGTGCTATGAAGATTTAAAGCAAAACACATGCTGTGCTGTTCCTGAGAATACTGTGCAAAAAAACCCCTGAAGAGATGTATTTTATATGAGGGTGCAGGAGAGGGAAAAAGCAACAATGGCACCGTTCCTTGTTCGTAAAGCGGAGCGTTGAAACAAACACATTTTATAAAATGAAAGCCCTTCCTAAAGAATTCCCTTGAGGAAACTGCAGCCTCACAAGGCAGCTACTACTTGTACTCACAACTGCATCAATCTTTGATCTTTATTGTTACAGTATTATTCCTATTTTTGTGCGGTAAAAAAGTGTTCCTTGTGGAGTTTCCTTTAATAATAAATGTGCCTCTCCTAAAACTGCTTGGAAAAAGTAAGGCAGCAGCCGATCATTGATGCAAATAAAAGCTAAGGAGCTCCTTTATTTAATTTCACTGGGGAAAAAAAAATGACAGCCAGATAGTTATTTTGAAGGAACACTAAAGGATTCAGAGTTTTCTTTAGCCGCACTCAACTTTCCTGTGAATATTTGTCCCTAAAGCTAGTTTTCCCCCTTTCTTGCAACATTTGCCATGAAAATTAGATAACATATTATAATATATCACCATACAGTAGTACCTCAGGTTACATACGCTTCAGGTTACATACGCTTCAGGGTACAGACTCCACTAACTCAGAAATAGTACCTTGGGTTAAGAACTTTGCTTCAGGATGAGAACAGAAATCGTAATCTGGCAGCAGCAGGAGGCCCCATTAGCTAAAGTGGTGCTTCAGGTTAACAACAGTTTCAGGTTAAGAATGGACCTCCGGAACGAATTAAGTACTTAACCTGAGGTACCACTGTATTGTGATCCCCCCCCACCTACACTTATAAGAAATTATAAATTAGGCTGAAATTGCACAAGTTGTGCTTGTTTGGCTTATTATAAACTGTTAAAGGTCCTAGAAGAACATGCAGAAGAGCTAGTAACTGTAAGGGAGGGCAAGAAAGCATTTGTCACACAAATAAGTACAGTAGTAGCTCAGGTTAAGTATTTAATTCGTTCTGGAGGTCCGTTCTTAACCTGAAACTGTTCTTAACCTGAAGCACCACTTTAGCTAATGCGGCCTCCTGCTGCCACCGGAGCACGATTTCTGTTCTTATCCTGAGGCAAAGTTTAACCCAAGGTACTATTTCTGGGTTAGTGGAGTCTGTAACCTGAAGCATCTGTAACCCAAGGTACCACTGTAATTCAAAAGCTAGACATACAGAACGCTACTCCCTTCTAAAAGAGCCTGTAAGGAGATTCTAGAGCAGGAGTCAGCAAAGTTTTTCAGCAGGGGGCCAGTCCACTGTCCCTCAGACCTTGTGGGGGGCCAGACTATATTTAGGGAAAAAAAATATGAATTAATTCCTATGCCCCACAAATAACGCAGAGATGCATTTTAAATAAAAGCACACATTCTACTCATTTAAAAACATGATGATTCCCAGACTGTCCACTGGCCGGATTTAGAAGGATCTGGCCCCCGGGCCTTTGTTTGCCTACCCATGTTCTATGTACATCCTAGTGAAATGAATGTGCAAAACAAATCCAGCAGCCAGGGACCACACACTGGACACTTAAATAGAACAGTCCCTCCATGAAGGCATGTGGCCCAATCCTACGTTGTGTTACTCAAAAGTAAGTTATTCTGACTTCAGTAGGACTTAATCCTGAGTCATTTACTTCATGAAATTTAATCCAGTGTTTAAGGTTACAACCTTGAATTCAAAAAAGATAGGATGACATTTTAGGAAAGTGAGGTGTCGAGGATGAGAGAAATCATTTGTGTAACCCATTTGTACCTCATGAGGTTTGTAATAGGGATCCCAAAATGTATACATTAACCTTCAGGTACACTGTCATTCAGGGACAAATTCAGAAGTGCAGCTTCTTACAGGGCAATCTGCAGGATGTATGTCTACTCAGAAGCAAGACTCCTTTGGTGCGTTTCATGGGGCTTATTCCCATGTAAATGGAGATAGTATTGCAATAGTATTAGATAATGCACTTACGGATTGCTGTGTACCCAAGGAGCTGTTATTTATTAGATTGTACCTCTATATGCCTTAGCCTTCAGTGTTTGTAAAGAGTATCAGTCTCATCCATCTGCTTTTAATAACCGGGGAAAGAGTGGCTTCTTAAAATTGAAGAATTTAGTGCTAACTTCGGCATATTTATATATTTATATAGGCATACCACTTTCTAATAAAAAGAAAAACCTTCTAAGCACTTTGCAGCATTTTGTAAAAACACAATAATATAAAATGAAAACAAAATTTTAAAAATGCGATAAAGGTCCACATTTGCAGCATCATTATTATCATCAGCAAACCATAATGTCCTTTCAACAAAGACAAAATGTAATAAATATTATAAAAATATTAAAGCATCATTAGCAGCTAAACTAAATAAGGAAGACAGAAGCTGTGCCCAGACTGACGCACAGCATAAATTAATAACACAGAGTCTTCTTCAATGAAAGAATAAAAGCTTTACTGAGTTAAAATAAAGTTTTTTCAAAAGCAGCATAATGAACGGAAGATTAAACTAGCTTCAGAGTATACACAGAGTTACCATTGAGCATGGGCTCCACAGAGCACAGGCACACACACTGACACTGAGACACAGACACAGAGTCACTGCACTGAGTCTGCCTGCAAGCAGATACAATACTTATACAGAGAATGAGTCATCCTCAAGATGAGTCACAGTGATTCAGCATGCTAAATGATTCTGCAGCTTTTCAGCATTTCACAACATTTCTAGACTCCTTTACCGCTTCCTTTACTGCTTCTGCTCTCAGATACCTTTGTCACATGACACAGACTTCCTTACATAGTAACATTTCCGAAGCTCATCCTTAATACTATCTCACATACAAACCTAATTTTCAGCCATTCCCATGAACCATAACCATAATACAGTTAATCCCCAGCCACCCTCTTGTCACAAAGTGAATGGCTGATCTATGAAGAATCCCTGGCAGTATTAAACTTAATTTGCAACCAACCATTCACCCACCTCAGAGTTAAACAGTACAATGCCTTGCAAACAGCAGCGTAACTACTCTCTCTCTTTCCCTCCCACATAACTACTCCCTCCCCTCCCACTTACTGTCTCCTAAAAAGGTAAAGCGACTCCTGACCATTAGGTCCAGTCGTGACCGACTCTGGGTTTGCAGCGCTCATCTCGCTTTATTGGCCAAGGGAGGTGGCATACAGCTTCCGGGTCATGTGGCCAGCATGACTAAGCTGCTTCTGGCGAACCAGAGCAGTGCACGGAAACACTGTTTACCTTTCAACTGGACTGGTACCTATTTATCTACTTGCACTTGACGTGCTTTCAAACTGCTAGATGGGCAGGAGCAGGGACTGAACAATGGGAGCTCACCCCGTCGTGGGGATTCGAACCGCCAACCCTCCAATCGGCAAGCCCGAGGCTCTGTGGTTTAACCCACAGCGCCACCTGCATCCCTTACTGTCTCCTACCAGATAATAAATTCAACACTACACACTAAGGCTTGTGGGTGTTTGTTTTGTTTCACCTGAATATGTTTAAACATTAAGTGATGGGTGAGCTTCCCTCAGTTTGATTAAGAATTGGCTAAGTGCAAACATGCATTTAGGCTGCAATCCTATGCACTTACCTGGAAGTAAGTCCCATTCAGCTCAGTGTAGGGCTTAAGTTCTGTGTAAACATGCATAGGATTGTACTGTTCATGTCACATCTAATACCTGCTTTAATGAAGAGACGGAGCAGTTTCAAACACAAGCCATGTGGCTTTAAAGAAAAACAGAGTCTTATTCTGCCTTTATTTTTATTGGTTTTTTTAGATAAAGGCAAGGCACATTTCTCTCTCTCTCTTGCCAACACTTAGTGGTTCACTCCCTGTACTAAAGCGGATAGATTCTTGTCCTCATGCTGAGATCTGTTATTTGTTATCTCTTCCTCACAACCTCTCACTTTGATCTGTGCAGCTCAGACTCATTACTAAATTATTAAAGTAAATACACCTAAATCATCTCCCCCCCCACGCACAAAATATTTGAAGCACAAAACCACACAATATTGCTGTTGTTTTTTATTAAGCATAATAGTGCTGAATTATTGCTGTAATATTTCAGCAATGGACTGCAGAACTGTTTGGAACTATAAAGGTCAGGACAGCCCACATAAATGGAATGTTAAGTGAAAAAGCATTTGATCTGGAAAAAAAAACCTGTTACAAATGCAATGAGGAATGTTTTGATTAATGAGCGAAAAAATGGTACAGTGAGATACTACTAAAAATGCCCCCCCAAAAAACTTTTTACATGACTGTTGTGAATAGAAGTGTTACATATTAAAATGCAATCTGAAACTGGACTTTTTCCAATGTTCTTTTAGCTTTCCTGTGGCAAAAGAATATTTCAACAAAATTTGGCAGACTTTCATTTGTTTGTGGCCGTGTCTCTATTTTGCCTCCAGTGTTGTTCAGAATGGACCTTCCAGTTAGCATCACTTGAAATAGGAACATGGTGACTCACAAGAAACTAGCAGCTGGCACATGACATTCAAACTAAGCAGGAAAAATAAAATAAAAATCCAGTACCAAGGAACACCAAAGTGGAGAACCCAGTGAAACAAGAGTTCTTCAATTTGTGATTACAGTCAAGAGCTTGGGTACAGCATAACAACCTCAGTAATGAATAAAGTTGAAGGTGCAATTTGGTCAGGGTACTCAATGTGGTGTCCTCCAAATCTTACTGGATTACAACTTCCATAGTCCCTGACCACTGGCCAAAATCACTGAGATTGATGGAAGTTGTAGTCCAGTGATCTAGAGGACACAAGGTTGGCTACCCCAGAATTTGGTCAGTGTAAACAACTAGGGGTTGAAAGCAGACTGACTTAATGGATTCTTTTCAAAAATTCCCTTCCCAGCTCAATGAAAGTCAACACAATCCCCAAACCTGTCATATGCAACTGATTATTTCTGAAATGGCATCTGAACAAAGTAAATTTCCCAGAGATGCAATATATTAATATTATTCTTCACTTCTACCTACATCTCCATTGTAATAATCTCTGAACTGATTTATATTAGCCACGTCATTGAGTTTCATCAATCAAAAATAAAAATCTCAGCAGAAAAGTGAAATAAGGGGTGAGCACTATGCCCTATAATTATTCTCAAACTTAGATTTTAATCCAAGATCTTCTCCCACCCACATGCTCATCTTGGTTGCTGCTGCTGCTGAAGTGGTGGCAGAGGGAAGAGGAAGAGACAGAGACACCGAAACTGAATGTTAGATGATTCAAGACAGTCAAAAGGAAGTATTTCTTCACCAAGCCCATAGTTAAACTAGGGAATTCACAATGATGAGATATAGTGCCATCCATCAGCTTGGATGGCTTTCATGAAGGATAAGGCTCTCAATGGCTACAATCCATAGTGTAAGAGTGCTACCTCCAGTATCACAGGTGACATGCCTCCGAATACCAGTTGCTGGGGAGCAGAATTGGAGAGAGCACTGTTGTCCTTGTGCTTGTGAGTTTCCCATAGTCATCCTGTAAGAACAGGATGCTGAAATAGATGAGCCTTCAGTGGAATCCAGCTGGGATCCTCTCCAAGAAAGAAAAACACCAGTACAAGATTACAAAGTGTTACTAATAGCACCATAGATGTCCTAACAGAATTGCTTTCCCTGGTGATGTTTTTCCTTCTTGCAGATAGCAAAGTCAGCCCATTTCTTCCCCTTTTGCTGCTTGCTGTGTCATGACATTGTTGCCATTTAGAATCAGTTAAGGATAATTAGCAAGAGATTACTTGTTTCCACTAATGCTTTGAGTACGCATCCCTCTCCTACTGTCAGCCTTGACTCTTATCTGTGAGGTTGCAGTGAAAACATGCAGTTTTGAGAGAAGAAAACTCCTTGTGAATGAGAGGCACATGTGATGAAGGTTGGCGAGTTATCTGGAAACCTTGGTTGCTATAGGGATTCCTTCAAGGAATAAAAGTCTTTGTTTTGAAAATGGTCCTTTGTATTCTTATAGCTGTCCATTCCCTGAAGCAGATATTAGATTGCAAGGTTCCGTAGGGGGGGAAAAATGATTGCAAACTTCTAATGAACAGCATCTTTCTTTCACTTCCTTAAGCTTTCCTGCGTTTCCACATAATTGGCCTACTATTTACTGACTACAGAAGTAGCATAGACTAGACACCGACACTCCTGCTTTTAGCAAAAGAATGGCTAAAAGTTGCCTCTGTGTGTGTGTGATATTTTGTATTTATATATTTCTGAAACTACACACAAACTGAAACATAGCACTCCTTTATAAAAATGGCACTTCTCTGAGTTTTGCACTACAATTCTGCAGCCAAGTTTTATTACTTTTGAGTTGACATTTGTGCAATAGATTGCTTAGAATAGTATTTACTGGGGGGAGGGGGAGCAAATCTAGGTTGATAAACTGCTGTATTTCTCTAGATAATAGCATAGTTCATGCTATTTACCAGCCCACTGTCTAGCACAAAAACTTTTACCACATCCTTATGCATAGATATGTATTAGAATGCATTACATCCTTCTTATTTGCTGTGGATGGGGAAAATAACATTGCTGTATACTTTGTAGACACTCAGCTAAGTTTGCAGCCAGAGGTTGGCTCCAGAAGGTGGCTTGATGCCAGTCCAATCTGCATGCGATTGTATGTACTCTTTCACTATCTTTTGGTGACTGCCCATCTTTATTGAAAAAGGCAGATCTAAGCCCCATTATTCATAGAAAATGTGGCAATAACAAAGACAGTGCAGTGCCTGGCAGATTTGAGTTGCCAACCAGCTGTGCAGTTTCTGGTTCATTGTGTAAGCTTCAGACATAAATATACTCTTGATGAAAGGAGTGATAGGCCCATCAAAGACATACAACAAAGCTTTATGATTTGGAATTGGGAACCCACTATTGTTTTATTACATGGCACTATGTTTGAAGAGCCTTCAGGGCATTTGCAGCCTGGAAAAAAATTGCTATGTGTGACATAAAAATAAATACCTTTTTTTGACCCAAAATAGCACAATGGGCCTTAAATGCTTATGCAATCCTGACTTGTGACAGAAGTTCCATGGTTGCAGGCTACTGATATACGCCATTCCACTTCTTTTTCTAAGGAAGAAAAGCCCAGGATGATTTTTTTAAAAAGCTCTTGTTTTTAAAGGCTCCCAACATTTGAATAAAGATAATAATATTACAGCATCTCTGGGTGTTCAGAGTAAGCGCATTAGCTGCTGGATGTGTAAATTGCAAAAAGAACTTAGCCAAAAGTGAGAAGAAATGAACAAGAAAATGATCTAATATCTGTTGGAACATATCACCCGAGTGATTTTCAAGTTCCCTGGGAAATAAATGAGTTGAGGTAGTGGGAGGAGCGGCTAAGATTTCAGCACAGACTTTTTGATTTAAAAAGATGCAAATGGAGGTGGAATGCCATAAGCTAGGTTTTAAGGAATCATGACACATTTGATATTGAGGAGCACAATATTCCTTAAGGAACAAACTGCTGTATTGCTTGAATATATATCCACTGTTAGTGTTGGGGCAAACAAGTGATACATCTACACCTCACTTTTTAGAGAGTTTCATCAAAGGTAAAAATATTTCAGAGCAAGTGTCAAAGCTGAAAATTACCTTTGTTGAGGAGAATAGTCTATCTACAACTATCCACTGTTGGAAATTGCTGTTTAGTTAACCGGGCTTTGTTATACATGCACATTCACCTCTCTATATTCAACTAAATTTTACTTAGAGTAGACCCACTCAAATGAATGAACATGACTTAGTTAGGTCCAATAAATCCAATCTAAATCAATCTGTACTCAGAGAGGGGGGACCAAATTCTACTCATTGACTGTGATATAAAGTGATCTGCCAACAAAAAATTAGAATTGTAGAGTTAGAAGGAACCTCCAAGGGTTATCTAGTCCAATGCCCTGAAAGGCAGGGATCAAGACTGACACTGGAGATGAGGGAGAGATTTGATTCTGTTTGCATTTAAATCTGAATTTGTCAAAATCCAAAGCAAAATGAGAACTGAAATAAAGCCTTCCTTTAAAATTCCCATTTGCCCTAAATTTTCTATGTAGTTGTCCAGTCAACCAATGTTTAGAAAAATGCATAAATTAGAGGAGTGTGCATAAAGTGAATATATCAGTGAAATTACTTACAAAAATGCATTGTATTTGGAAAAAAATGCTTGCAAAAATGTGTACATTGGTCAAAAGAGCATACAAAAATGTGTTTATTAGCAGTAAAATGCTGGAGAATTTCCATGAAGATTGAAGGGGAAAACCCCATGATTTGCTGCAGAAATGGAGGGAACCAAACTTATGATTGGGAAACTGATAGAAGTGAAATTAACAGATCCTTTCATCACTACCTGACACATAGAACTTTCACATTGCATGATCCCTGTGTGGGTGCTGTAGTCATGAATAAAGAGGACACAAACAGGAAGTGATGTGGCACCAAGTAGCCCATCACCCCAGCATCTGCACATATAGTGCAAATGCATGAAAAGGAGGACTAGAGCCATGGCATATAGAAGCTTCCATGCAATTTGGAAGCCTGGTTGAACTGTATTCCAGATCATGTGGGCACCTCTGCATTCAGCTCTCTACACTGTAGACAGTATATAATGCTTCTACTGCATCAGCTGCACTTGCTTGCTTTGAGGTCCTGTTCAACATGCTGCTGTTGACTTTTAAACGGGACATGGCTGGACTTTTGCCAAGCTGAGACATCTTCCATATTTGCCTCTCCCAGGCTGAAAATTGGGAAGAGAACCTCTGTTTTGTCTCCTTTTCACTCAAGTAAAACAAATGAGAGCTGAGAGCTAGATCGTCTCTGTTAGAGCACCCACTTTATGAATATATAATCATAGAGTTGAAAGGGACCACGAGGGTTATCTAGTCCAACCCCCTGCAATGCAGGAATCTTTTGCCCAATGTGGGGCTTATGAGTCCCATGCTCTACCAAATGACCTATGCTCTCCATATATGCCCACCTGTTTTCACTATGATGACCTTTCACACGCAAATAACAAAAATATTATTGTTTTCTAAGACGTTTTTGATAGATTCTTGCAAGATGACCACTGGCTGGTTCTTTCAATGCTTCTTTCCTCCCCCGCCCCCCGTGTTGCAGTTCACTGGTTATTTTTAAACATTTTTTCTTTTCTTCAATTTTATTTCAGCTTTTAGAAATTCATTTTGTATGCTGCCTTGAGGGTTGCTTGCAACTGAGAATTGGTATGTGTGTATATATAGTTTTCTCCAAACCAGAGTTTAGACTAACCACAGTTTTTCCAGGTTCAGGTATAATGGCAAGCCATTAGTAGAAGATGCAAAGGCACCAGATCTTCTCCTTATGGCTGCGACGATGGAAAGAACTCAGGGGAATCATGATGGCTTAAGGCTCGTTGACACAATGCTAAATCACTGAATGCAACAAGTATGCTATAAGGCCTTCTCCTCAATGGCTTCTTCTGCTCCTTGCTGCCTTGCCTTTCCCTCATCCCCTCACGCGTCCCATTTGCCACTGATAGTCCAGAATAGTCCTGTGGGATGATACAGTTAGTGCTCCATTCTAGTTGGTTTGTAGCTTGTCTTCTGCTGTGTAGAAATGTGAAGACTATAGAACCAGGGCTTTAAAGTAGCTTCCATCAAAACAAGAGCAGCTCTCCTACTGTTGCTATTGCAACAAACAATATAGATTCATATAATGCAATTAATTGGATTTCACAGTCTGCTGAGAATGGCAGACAACCTGTGCTTCAGAGCATGGTAAATAAACCCACAGGGATGATTCTCCCAAACACTTTCAGAACATAACATAAAACACTTAAATTAGTGAGGAAACATAAAAGATTCACACACACATAAAATCTGCACAGCTGACAGTATATTTTTCTGGTGGAATCCACCTAACAGTTTGCTCTCAATTCAAAAAAATAAGGAAACACCGCTTCTATAGAATGTGATGGCTATCACTGATCACAGACAGGTAACCAGTGATCTTTTTGTTATGCCCCCTCATCTCCCACCATCAAAAATAAAAGAAAAAAAAAATAGAGAAAGAAGTAAAAATAGGAAAATGATTTAAATTGTGTGATAGCTTTTCAGCCCAAGCTCACTGAAGGAAGACCTGGATTTCTTTTAGGACTAATCTGCATACATTAGTAAAGAAACAATAAGAATATAAGAAGAGATTTCTGGATCAGGCCAATGACCCATATAATTCAGCATCTTGTTCTCACAGTGGCCCACCAAATGGCTACAGGAAGTCTGCAAGCATTTAGACTGTAAATCTAACTGTATACTATGTGGTACACTCGAAGAAAATTGCCAGTTATGGAAATCTCATTCCTTGTCTGTAAAAGATGTATGCATGTGTCTCTGTGTATGGCCCCTGATGAAGGTGAAGCCTTCAAGTATCAGTGTCAGCACACACCATATTTCCATATCAGTCTATATGAGGCAAAACTTGAGGTGTGTGAAGCCTTGCTGACTTTGCTTGTGGTTTCTTGGTGAGCGTAGGAATTTCTGAGTACCATGAGGGCTAGGTAGGATTTTTCCCCCCCCCCAGCCCCCCGTCAACCAAATTTGCTCTGGAAGGCAAGATGTTTTGACTAATATATACCATGGTTCTTGGGGAAGTTTTCAATTGGCTCTGCAGGGTTACTGACAAATGGGAAAGCAAATCTGGTTGATGCAGAGTTGTCTATTAGACTGTTAATCTTAAATTTTCAGAGATTTGCTAAACAAGTTTCCTTTAGCCT
The DNA here is from genome assembly GCF_964106915.1 of Podarcis gaigeae. Classification (NCBI taxonomy): domain Eukaryota; kingdom Metazoa; phylum Chordata; class Lepidosauria; order Squamata; family Lacertidae; genus Podarcis; species Podarcis gaigeae. Next base: position 43,294,305 of record NC_139683.1, read on the forward strand.
TTGCGTAAAGTATAAATGTAGGTGAGGTGATGGTCACAGTTATCTACAACAATCATCCTGTACTTGGAATTTTGTACATCAATGATACAACAATGATTTGATTAAGCTGCAAATATAATACGACCAAATCTTGATAGAAGATAATTACTACAATGGCAGAACACCATTTGCAGTTCATAGGACAGGCGTTCTAGCTGATAAAGCTGCAAATCCAATCATTTCTGCACAAGCAAATGTAAAACAATGAAATATTATTTAAAGGGACACTTGGTCTTAAGTGTGTTGAGAATGATTAAGAGGAAAACTCTGGTATTTTAAACAACATTAATAGGAAGGAATGGTTGAGAAACAGTGACAGCTTTGTCTGAAATAGAGATACCATCCGCATCTATGTTGCAAAGGGTTGCGTCATGAGTGTTCCATTTGAAACAGAGCTTTTGAATATTTTGTAACAGAATTTTGTGCCGTGTTTAGGCAAGTTGTTTGTTGAAATCTGGGGAAGGTTGTAGTCTTCAGATAGGTTTATGTAAAGAACATAAGAGTCCTCTTGAATTAGACTAAAGGCTGGTCTGGTTGAGCATCTTGTTGTTGCAGTGGCCCACGAAATGGCTATGGGAAGTCTGCCAGCAGAATGCGAGCAACCTCCCTACTTGTGATTTGACACTGGAGGTAATGATGAGAACTACTAATTCTTCCAGGGAAATTGCCACTGATAGAGGGTGTAATCAAGAAGCAAAGTGCACTTTATGTTCAGTTTTAGGATTTCAAAAGGGCAACTTGTATTTTCTTTTAGCATTAACAGTTTATTTTGAAATAAAGATTAAAATATAGGGAAAGAAAAGGAAGAATTCTACAACAGAATAACAAGTTGTTATCTCTTAAAATAAGAGATTTTGTTATTCTGTTATGGAATTCTTCCTTTTCTTATTGTGTGAATTTCTAAGACAACCACCCTAAGGAGAAGCTCACCAACTATTGACAGAGATCAGCTGTGTAAGTCATGTAATCAAGTTATAGTTAGCAAAATTTGTTTACTTTTGTTTCATAGAATATGAAAGTATCAAAGCAGTGAACAATGGCAGTAAAAAGCTACAATCTAAAATACCAGCACTGTTAAAATCAACTCAAGGCAATGCAATAATGCAATAATAAGACAGTATACGCATCTGCATTTGATTGGAATATGATCAAAAGCTCAAATGACTCCTAGATATAAGAAATAAATGGAAACCATTGCACCATAACATCCTTTTTAAAAACAGACACAAAACAGAAACCTTTGCTTGCTTCACTTCCCAAGTAAGTTTGTACATATTCATAAACATGACCTCCCACATTTTATCAATTTACTGTTGTTTAGAAGCTTGCTTGGAGATTTCCAATTACATGCTATACACAACTATGCTATTGCATATGGTCACTTAAGATCTTTGTGTTGATTCTAGGGTGGGCAAAAGCACATCAGCATATATACTCTACATATAAATATTAGTTTTGTTATACTAGCACACATGGTCCTGCCAACCCACTCCCTTTCCTTCCCCAAATGGATATGATTCAAAGGCTGCCAGTGTTTTTCTTCTGTACCAAAAATTACAGACCAGCCATGTGAAACAGTTTTCTCACTAAAACAGGGCATGTGCCAATGAAGACTTTTTCTTTTCACCCAGGCCTTCCTCAAGTAGTGGTTTATTGCATGATATTGGTCACTGTGAAGTCTGTACTGTATCTTACACTGTTTATTTTGGTTGTTGCCATTTTATTTATTTCCTTTGAGATTTTTGGGTACTAAAGAGTTTTTGAATATTTAGGACTCAAACCAATGGATTCAAGTTACTAGAATGGCGATTCCGACTAAACTTCAGGATAAACGTTTTGAGAGTAAGAGCAGTTTGACAGTGGAGCAGTTACAGATAGGTAGCCGTGTTGGTCTGCCATAGTCAAAACAAAAAAATACCTTCCAGAAGCACCTTAAAGACCAACTAAGTTAGTTCTTGGTATGAGCTTTCGTGTGCACGCACAGTACCAAGAACTAACTTAGTTGGTCTTTAAGGTGCTACTGGAAGGAATTTTTTTGTTTTGACAGTGGAGCAGTTTGCCTCAGGAGGTTGTGGGCTCTCCTTCCTTGGAGGTTTTGAAGCAGAGGTTGGATGGCCATCTGTCACGGATGCTTTGCAGGGGGTTGGACTAGATGACCTGTGGGGTCCCTTCCAACTCTACAATTCTATGATTCTAGACTCTATAATAAATTATAAAGACAATTAAATAGTGGCATCACCATAAGACTGGCAAAGCAAGGAGGCTGTCTCTGGAGTTAAATGTAACAAAAAATTATACCTTGACTGGACCCAGGAATAGTGTGAAAAGAGAAACGAACTGGAACTACATTTTACTAATAACTTCTGCAGAGGAAATGATGATTGTGGGTAGTTAACCGCAAACATCAACCTTGGGTGAACCATACCCTGCTCATGGCAAGGGACAAAACATAACTCCAAAGTTGGCCTCACCATCTGGTGAGTAGGAAAGCCTTCCTGGGACCCTGCAATTGTGGGAACATTCTCTATCCAGGCTAAGGATCCTGCAACCCAGAGCAGCTGACTTCCAAAAACATTCTTCACATTCAGAGATGCCTAAGAGTGCTCACTTGTTCCCCTCTTTCCCATTAACTTCTCCCACACCTTCCTGTCCAACAATGTGATCAAACTCATAACAGCACCCAGCCCTAAATGCCCACTACCACCCAGTCCCCAATAAGCAAGAAGACCTGCCCTATTCAGTCAGTCTGTAGACACACGGGGCCTACTCAGGCCCAAAGTGACTGAAAATATTGCCGTGGGGCTGAGGGTGGCCTGGGTGGCGGCCCAAGAAGGCAAGAAGAGCACGATATATTCAAAGCAGATACCAACTTCGGTGCATACATTGTAGGGTCTGAGGGAGTAGAACTCCCATGAATGAGAATAGGTGCTAGCTGGCAAGCTCTGTCAATTAAGCAAGAGTGCTTAATGAAAGAAATCTGAATCATTCTTCTAAACAACAGTTATGTGAAATGGGAGCACACTATGATAAGATTTGAAGCCCTTTGTCCTTTTGTCACTTGGATTTTGCTTTTATTACCAGTTGTTCTAGTTTCAAGTAAGAGTGGAGTAGCACCGCTGTGGGAACCTATATGGCTGGTGTGAAAATTATCTAAAGTGTATATGCCATTACAATTTAGTTCTTACCCTGCATTCTCAATGATGCCACATTTCCTATGGAAGTTATTTGCTTTCTTCATCAAGTTGTCAAAACCTGCAAAGAATCAACAGTGTAAATATCATAAAACATCCATTAACTGCTGAAAGGAAAATGAGCAATAAAGAGGAAAAGTGAGCCTTTTTAACGGGTCAGGCCAAGCACTAAATAATTAAGTGAAGTAGGTATTTGTTTTTGAGATGACAAAAAGATCTATATTAATGCAACTTTATAGAGAGAAAGAGCCAGATTATGAATCAGTGTCAAAACCACACTAGCAATCAAAGCAAAAGATGAAATTTTGCTTCTTAAATATGTTCCATTACCTTACATAGTCTGCTTTTGGAAATGTATTTTATTTCCATTCTACAAGCAACCTGAAAAATCCATGCGACCTTTACATGATATGTGGGATATTTAGGATTTTGTACACTTACCTATAAATCAGTATAGTTGGAATTTTGATCGCCTAATCATTTGTATGGTCACTGTCACCCCTTCATACTAATATACAACACTGAGTTGGAGCCAACTAAGTGTTACTCAGAGTAGACCCAATGAAATTAACAGACCTAAGATAGTCACGTTCAATAATTTAATGGTCATTCTCAGAGCAGGGCTAGCATTGGATACAACCCAGAAATGTCTTCTCTATCATCTTTTCTTATGCTTCTACCTCCTAACCTTGTTTTCATTCTGAACATCAATTAGTGCATAACTGATATTGTTTGTTTCCTTGCTTGTTTGTTCTACCCGTTTACATACCACTCAGTCACACAAGTTTCTAAGTGTTGTGCAATAAGATTACAATTGAACTACCCATAAAATCTAAACATGCGTAAAATGCCTGCTGAAATACAAGATTATGAGTCAAATGCCAGAAGTTCAACAGGAAAGGTTGGTGTGGGTGGATGAATGTACTATTGTTAGGATGCTTTGATCTTTGAAGCAGAATCAGAGCCGGGTCTGTTGTTCAGCAAAATAAGGCGACTACCTCAGGCCACAAATACTGAGGGGCAGGAAATGGAAGCAAGATGGTGGAGGGCAGAGCATGTACAACATGGGTCCTGCCTTACCTCCTCCTAAGCAAAATGACTTCCCTCAGGTGCAGTGTGATAGTATTTTGATATCACACCTATACCAGTGTGATGGGCAGAGTTGTGCAACATCAGCAGAGTAGTCCAGCAAACCTTCTCCCTTTCCAGTTTTAGTCTTTCCAAAGCTGATGGTGAAGAAAACTCCTTGTACATACAGCTCAGTGTAAAGTGTTTTATAGCCTCAAGACACAAGACAATTCAAGCACATTACATACATAAGGTGAAGAGATGCTGGTCCATCATAAACCTATACTATAAAGTACAGTAACCTGGTCTTAGAGGCACTGAAGAGATTCAAATATACAAAAGACCAAGTTTCAAGAGAGATCCACCACTCAACAACTTGCTGCTGAATGCAGCCTTGGCTTTATATTCACCAAGGCACATACACATATTCTTTGGAGAAAACCAGGGATGGATGAGTCATGCTTGTAGACTTGAGCTATTTCAAGAGGCTCACCCCAGCTGGTGTCCTAACCCTCAATAGAATCAGATGTTCCCCCTCAGAAGGCCACCTCGAGACACAAACCAAGCTGTTTGTGCAATTTTGCACATATTCCAAAATTACACCAACTCATTGGAGGACACGATCTTGTTGACAGTATTGAAAGTTGGGTCATCTGCCAGTCTGGAATGGAAGGCAATGAGCTGCCATTTAGTCCTTCATCTCAGACAGCAAAGGGTCTTGGATAGATCCTGGGCACAATACCAAATTCCACAGTTTGATACTATCTGTGATTTTTACCTTGGGAGATTTGCCCACCCCTGAAATGTGTATTTTGAGCCCTCAAGTAGGCATGGCATAGGTATCTCCCCTCTCACCATGTTCCCTCTTTTAAATCTACAGCCAGATTGAGTGTTTGTGGGATGCAATGGAGGAACAAGGGTAAAAGCGAATGGAGAACTAGGAAGTGACCTTTTACCAGTGCAGACCATTGCTCCATCTAACTTAGCATCATCTGCAGCTCTCCAAGGTTTCTGAGAGGACCTTTCCCACCCATACCTGGAGATGCCACTGACTGAACCTGCACCTTCTGCATGCAAGGCATATGTTCTGCTTAAGGGTCAGACTAGATGCGATATTAAACACTTATTATTATTATTATTATTTAAAAACCAAATCTGTATTTTGATATCAAGCATTATAAACAGACCACAAGAACTTGGCTCATGTACTGTTTATATTGATAATTGTGGGGCTCCTACTGGTAATTTAATTATTATCTAAATTGCTTTGATTTAATGAATCTAACCAAACTGGTTTAATGTTTTCGTTGCTTTATCAAAATCCTTAGTGTTACTTACCAAGCTTTAAAATTACATGACATTGAAAAAAGAAAACCCACAGTAATAAAGCAATAGAAATAACTGCTTTACAACAGTAGTATAAAGATGTCAAACCAGAATAAAACCCATCTTCAGATCATTGTATATCACTGAATATAAATGAGACCTATGTGTGACCATTCCAGCTCAAGAGTGGTAAATCCGTTTTTCTCAGGTCTGGTTTTGCTGCTTTAGAATGATTTGTTTTAATTGCTGAGCTCGGTGGCCTCAGACCTTTATTTCTCAAAAAATACAAGCTGCAGCAGGCTTTTAATAACTGGGTGTGGGGTAAATATATTTATTTTATTTTATTTGTATTGGCAAGCTCTGCATTTCAGCATGCTTATACTTACAGATGGGGAAGAAATTGGATTGAAATTTGCATTTAGAAATCCTTTGAAATTTTGCAACCCAATTCTCCAGCCAAGTAATATATGTATAAAGATGTGTATAGTGGGGTAAAGTATGCATAACAATACACGTATTTGTGAAAATAGCATAACTATATGTATTTATTTATCTGAATATGTACAGTCCACTTTTTTATAACATATAATGAGGTGGCTTCCAACATACAAAATCATTCTGTAAATATATATAATATTTAATTAACGACATCAATAAAACATTAGTAGATACCAGTTTTTTTATAAGGTTCATATTGTGAAGACCTGTGCAGATTTCAGAGAACTGAGAGAAGGCAGGGACAGTTCTTGCCAAAGCTCTACAGGCAGGGAGTTCCACAGGAGAGGGCCTGTCACCCTAAAAACTTGGTCCCTAATGGAGGCCAGCCAAACCTAAGGGGAACCAGCAGAAGGGCCTCATCAGAGGCTCTCTAATGCATTATATTAGAGGAATTTGCCTTGCAAAAATGTGTGCATTGGGAGAAATTCACACTAAAATGGTTATAATTTTCATGAGGTCAAAAACATGGATATAGAAATGTGGAAACCTGAACTTAAGATTTCCCTATCCCTAATTATACTTTGCATTTTTTATTTTTTATTTTTTTGCTGTCTAAGTTTAAAGGGCATTTTAGGACAGCCTTCTCCACGCTGCTGCTCTGCAGGTGTTGTAAACTACAATTCCCATCAGGGGTTGCAGTTCAAGGCATTTTCAGGGCACCAGGTTGGGAAATACCAGTTTAAGGTGTTGTAGTAGTAGTAGTAGTAGTAGTAGTAGTTTTATATATAACTGGTGGGCCACAGCTTCCCCATCACTGCTTTAGTAGAATAGACGGCTACTCCTCTACCCCCTTGTTTCAGAACCTGAGATGTTGTGGTTCTCGCAGTGCTAGTCAGACCCATTTCTGACATTCATGACACAACAACTTACCGCTGCTTAAAAGCAATATATGGATAGAGTCACCGCAAAACTGTAGTAAACTTTTATAGCTGCAATGCCATTAAGAAATCCTCTTGAAAAAGCATATACACGTGCACACACATTGTACAATATGACTCTCTTGTAATGGAAATTTAAGCCCAATCCTAAACACTTTTCAGTTCTACAAAGTTCGATGGAAATTGTTCCCTGGCAAGCATGTATTTAATTGCATCTTCTTTTGTCCTGCAAAAGATCCCCCCTCCAAGTAATATGAACTTTCATGGTGTGGGGTAGAATAGAGTGCAGTGGACACTTCAACTCAGTTCACAATTTGGAAGCGAAAGAAGAAGAAGAAAAGCAACATAAAGCACAATAGCTTGGGCCTTTGGGAATGAGAGCCCTAAATCTAGAAATATGCCATGTTCCCCTTGTTGTTTTCCTTGCAGGGTAAAAGAAAGTTCAAGCATCACTGCCCATGACTCTTTATTGTGAATCCACATTAAAAGTTAGTGCATTTAATATAAACATGAATGAAAGCCTCCTTTACAGCAAATGTCAGGGCATTACAGAAGCACCATGGCTTCTCAAACCACAGACTGTTGATAGATATAAGTAGCGGAGATAGTAGAATGCTTTATTAAAAAAAAAAAATACGGCATGTCGTTTTAATGAGAGCATAGCGCCACTGAGCCAAGACATCCCTGTATTTTCATGCACTGCAGGCTTCCTTGACTAATTAACTTCCCCTCTCAGGTAAAGGAGCAGGAATGAAAGCTCCCTGCTGAGAGTACTGCATTTGCAACTCAACCAGGGGCTAGGATGAAAAGTCAGCTGACAGCTTGAGTCACATACATCCTTGAGCAGTAGCAACATTGCCAACTGAGGTGTAAGAAACCAGGATTAGGAGCTGTGTTTGTCGAGAGAGAGGCATTTCAGGGTAGCTGTTAGCAGGCACAAAAGCAAGGAAGAACAGTGGAATGTGTTCCCCAGAACAGGTACTGGGAGAAACAGAAAGAAAACTACTGAAAGAAATATCCACGTGACACAATGTGCTCTACAAGAATATATGTATTTCAAGTCATAATTCATAAGCAAATATATAACTAGGAGACAGCTTCTTCTTCTTCTTCTTCTTCTTCTTCTTCTTCTTCTTCTTCTTCTTCTTCTTCTTCTTCTTCTTGCTTTCCACTCTCTACCACATACAACAATAAGAAAATTCTTTTGAGCAATGTTGCTAGCGGAGCAAATATATAACTAGGAGACAGCTTCTTCTTCTTCTTCTTCTTCTTCTTCTTCTTCTTCTTCTTCTTCTTCTTCTTCTTCTTCTTCTTCTTGCTTTCCACTCTCTACCAGATACAACAATAAGAAAATTCTTTTGATCAATGTTGCTAGCGGAGCATTGTGTATTTTCTTCATGTGCTACTTTGTATATTAAGAAGCACAGTCATGTTTGCATCCCGTTGCTATTTAGTGGCAAAGTTCCTACCACATGCTTTGGGAAGCAATGCAGCTAGCTACTGGCACACCAAGAAGTGTTCTCATGCAGAGATTTTTATGTAGCCTGAATGCATTTGAGAGGTGATGAAGGCAAGGGGCAATGCCTTGGGTCACACTGTGCTTTGTCCTGGGCTTGTCTAAGGTACCTCTGCCTGGTGCCCTCTAGACATTTCTATCACAGTCCTAGACAGAACAGCAATGCTAGTTGGTCTGATAAGGGCACCAAGCTGGAAAGGCTGATCTAAGGCTTCCTTGGGAGTGAAAGGAGGCAGATGCTTGCTCTGAATCAGCTAGCATATCCAGAACTGTGGGAAAACTGGTTGAGATCCTGAATGCTAGCTGGGAAATGGGGACTGATCAGCATAAAGCTTTGTCAGGTTTCTGAGGTGTAGAGCAGAGGGAGCTGGGAGGAAGCACATGAATGGATGAAACAATGCATTAAAGGTAAAGGTAAAGGTACCCCTGCCCGTACGGGCCAGTCTTGACAGACTCTGGGGTTGGTGCGCCCATCTCACTTAAGAGGCCCGGGGCCAGCGCTGTCCGGAGACACTTCCGGGTCACGTGGCCAGCGTGACATCGCTGCTCTGGCGAGCCAGAGCTGCACACGGAAACGCCGTTTACCTTCCCACTGGTAAGCGGTCCCTATTTATCTACTTGCACCCGGAGGTGCTTTCGAACTGCTAGGTTGGCAGGCGCTGGGACCGAGCAGCGGGAGCGCACCCCGCCGCAGGGATTCGAACCGCCGACCTTTCGATCGGCAAGTCCTAGGCGCTGAGGCTTTAACCCACAGCGCCACCTGCGTCCCCCACATGTCAGGTTTCTGAGGTGTAGAGCAGAGGGAGCTGGGAGGAAGCACATGAATGGATGAAACAATGCATTGCTGTGCATCAAAGAGAAGAAATTATGGTGCCAAATTTATAGTCCCCAGGAGAAAAAATGGATCAGAATTTAAACACATAGCACTCTGTGCTGCTGAGTTCACACATTGGCTTTGACAGAATACACTTGATAATGTCCAAAGTTTCATAGGAAGATCTAATGAGCAGAATCCTAGAATTCTGGTATTGGCTGCTCAAAGAGGCCTAAGACACCTCAAGGGTTTGATTCATGCCAAGAAAGGCTTGTGGTTCCAGAAACTTGTGGACAGCTATGCATGGATGCCATATACTGTCATTCCCATGACACTGGTCAATCCCAGACTCATAGCCCATATGTGGAATCTTCCAAGCATTAGCCTGCACACCTTGGGATTCATTAAGGTAAATGAAGACAACCACCAGCCACATATGGAAGCCCATCAAGGTTTCAGTAGTCTGTCTGCTTTTCCTGCCAGCCATAGGCTGAAATTTAGCAACAATATTTCATTTCTAAAGTTACATTTTCAAAATGCAAGGAGGCTGAATTTTAATCTCAACATTTCATAATTGGGCAACATTATTTCAACTCCACATTATCGGTGCAGATGGCAATTTCTTTTTCACAACATTGGATGTTTTAAATCATATCACTGTATACTCTTACTTGAAATAGATTAGGTCTTATCTAACATTCTCTATTAACTGCCATGAGACAAACTTGATTTTGTGTTTTTACAGCTAATGGAGTTTTGGGCATTCTTAATATCAGGAGGTGCACTGTGTCTTTTATAAATTGTCAAAGCTTGTTTTTTGCAGTCCCCTGTAATTTGTATGCTGTATCAAATGACACTGTCTTGGTCATTTAAAAAATGAAAGTGACTAATTAAGGACCTGATTTATTAACAAAATGTATTTGTTTGGACAGCACATCTTAGGGAAATGTACGATTTACATGGAAACCCTGTGGACAATAGTACCAATAAATCTGGTTGTGTTTTAATGGCATGTAGTCATCAGATGGGGACGCAGGTGGCGCTGTGGGTTAAAGCCTCAGCGCCTAGGACTTGCCGATCGAAAGGTCGGCGGTTCGAATCCCTGCGGCGGGGTGCGCTCCCGCTGCTCGGTCCCAGCGCCTGCCAACCTAGCAGTTCGAAAGCACCTCCAGGTGCAAGTAGATAAATAGGGACCGCTTACCAGCGGGAAGGTAAACGGCGTTTCCGTGTGCGGCTCTGGCTCGCCAGATGCAGCTTTGTCACACTGGCCACGTGACCCGGAAGTGTCTCCGGACAGCGCTGGCCCCTGGCCTCTTAAGTGAGATGGGCGCACAACCCCAGAGTCTGTCAAGACTGGCCCGTACGGGCAGGGGTACCTTTACCTTTACTAGTCATCAGATACTCATGTCTCTGCATCATATAAAACATTTATTTACAATTACATTTGTAACCAGCACAGGCTGTTAACTCAGCATCTCATTCCACATTACTGATTCTCAACAATGATCCTTAAATACAACCCACACAGTAGTTCTTGATTTTTTTTCATGAATAACATTATTGTAATTTCTATGTTTTTTCCCAGGAGCGTTCAATTTACTACAGCTGCACAGTGGCATGACATTCTTTTTGATGCAATGAAAAGAAAAATCCCCAGCAAACTCTAAAGTACATATAACCTATTTAGAAATAAATATGAACTTAATGAGGGAAGAGGGAATATTATGTACTATAGGCCAGAAGTGGGAATCCTGTGACCCTGCAGATGTTGCTGAACACCAGCTCCCTTCAGCCCCACCAAGCATAGCAAATAGGGGTGATGGGAGCTGCTTCCCCACTTCTGCTATCTTTGGCGATCACTCATAGCCGAGTAAGATTGTCTTCCATAAACACACTTTTAACAGTGAGTCCTTAAGTGACTGTGGAGGCCAATTCTGGATCCACACGTCCTTCCACAGTGGGGACATAGGTTTCTGGGTGGGAGTTGATCATGGTGACGGTTTTGCCAAGCATGCCTTCCTCTTAGCTTATTTCTCCCTTTCATCCTGAGTTCAAATGTCTTCAAAGCCCATGACATCATTGGTAAAGGCTGTTCTCCAATTGGGGCGCTCACAGGCCAGTTTTTCCCAATTGTCGGTGTTTATACTACATTTTAAAAGATTTGCCTTGAGACAGTCTTTAAACCTTTTTTCTAGACCACCAGCATTATGCCTTCCATTTTTAAGTTTGGAATATATTTGCTTTGGAAGACGATAATCAGGCATCCGCACAACATGACCAGTCCAATGAAGTTGATGTTGAAGAATCATTGCTTCAACACTGGTGATCTTTGCTCCTTCCAGTACACTGGCATTAGTTCGCCTGTCTTCCCAAGTGATGTGTAAAAATTTTCGGAAACACCGTTGATGGAATCTTTCGAGGAGTTGGAGATGATGTTTGTAAGTGATCCATGTTTCACAAGCATACAGTAAGGTTGGTAGTTCCCCACTCCTGCTATAGTCCAATGCAGGCATTAGATCTATATGTGGAGGAAGGGCTCAGGACCCTACCTGCTGGTCCCAGCCCTTCATCATACCCAATAGCCATGCATAGTAGACACACAGGGGTACATAGTAGACTCAGGGGTTTATGCATATCAAAGGGAATCTCATATTATATGAGGCTATACGTATTATATTATATGAGTTATACGTATACATGAAAATAATGTATAGCCCACAATAACCCTTGAAACTTCCCTTCTAAGGCTATCAGTGAGGGGGGAAAGTCCTGCTCATTGGTGCAGTTGTTCTGGGAGTGCTGGGGATGCTCTTGCACATAGCAGTCAACTCCTGGGGCTGAGGGGTCTTTGCCCCCCCCTAAATAAAACATTTAATGGGACAGGACCCCTAAGGTTGATGGGCATTGCCATTCAAATGGTGTGCATGTGCCTCATTATGGGATTGATTATGTGGCATGGGGTTTACCTGCCCCCCTCCAGTTCATTCAGGTTGGCATCCCTGCTCTTGCGAGAACATATCTGCCACTCCCAGAACCTCTGCACTATTTGCAGGGAGCTAAAAGCACTTTTTGTGCTGAACAACCCCAAGTGGGCCTGGTGTGAAAGGGGCTTTCATGTTCTCAGCCTTCTGAGGAAGTCCTTTCAACACACCCTATGAATGGGATCCCTCTGACACTTGTGAGATCTTGCAGGAAATCAACACCACTTTGAGTCACTGTACTGCTGGGCACCCCAAGACCAATGATCCTTCCTCTCACCAGCCTGCCTATATATTCACTGTGATAAATAGCTAGACCTGCTCCGCAGCTCTGTGTGTTTTTCAAGTCCACTTCGTGGGGCTGGCCCCAGAATAAACCTATGCTATCTTGAAAGTTTTCCTTTCGTTATATTTAAGTAACATGCTTCCCCCTGTTTGAAAGCTGCTCTTTCAAAGGAAGAGCCTTCAGCCCTGATTGCTTGCTGCCTGCTGAAAGAATCTACAGAATTCAAGGTTCTTTGTCAATTAAAGAGAGATTCTCTGCAATGTTTCCCTGTAGTTGATGTCAGGCAATAAAAGGTTACCAGCTGGCTTTAGAGGAAAAGAATAATTTACAGTGAGGAAGATGTTGCTGGTGTTTAGTCTTTTTCTATATTTAATGAGATTATTGAAATGTAGTTGCTGTCGCAGGAAGCAATTACATGCAGCATTCTAAAGATTTTTTTTTAAAACAAAGGGAAAAAATCCTTTTGCAGCATAGAAGATGCTGGAGGTGTGATCTTAGCAGCAAGGAAATTGGTTGCCCCTGGATTTGTGTATAATCATACATAACCTTCTTGACCGCATCGAATAGCCTGGGATTTTTGGTGCATAAATTTAAATGATCTCTTAAGGTTTCTATAACTTGCATTTTGTTCATGAAAAGAAGACTGCAGCATGAGGAAAAAAGACTTGTTACAGTCTGAAGAAGTCAGAATAAACCGTAAATCTAGTTCAGATTTAAATTTAGATGTTTGCGGTCATAGTACCTTAGATTTTAATTGCTCGGGGAAAATTCATTGTCAACTTTGTTCCATTATGTTTATGCTATTTCAGTGTTCTGTTGTTTGATTTAGTACCACTAGCTCATGACATTTCATGCAGTCTGCATGCAGAGTCGTGTCAGTTCCTGGATGCATTATAATAGCAGTCTCTCCCTTGGGTATTACCATGTGCTTGTAGATACAAATAATTTAGGCAGTATAAATGAGAATAAGAAGAGTGGCATAGGATACTACATCTTTTACAGTTATCATCAAGGATTTGTCTGAGTTGGTTTATTTCATCAAACGACATAAAAAGCAATTGCAGAAGAAATCCCATGTCCATCTGGGGCAACAAAAACTAAGAATGCTCTATGGTATCGTTAAAAAATAAGGATTTGTCAAAATAAGCTTTGTCACTCAATTCTGATAAATCTATACTCTAGTCCTGAACAGATTCATTATCACTTTAAGCTTCGAGAGAGAACAGATGCTCAAAGTGGAATGAGAAACCTGTATTTATATCTTCGAGCGCGTGCATGCGCGCGCGCGCACACACACACACACACACACAGAGTGATGTGTAGCCTGATAGCATATCAGGCAAGTTCTTTAAACCACATTTTCAGAAAGTCCATGCAGGTAACTTCAGGGGAACACTATTGTTATAGCTCTTTTGCTCTCTGTGTTCTGTGAGTTCTGAGTAATGACAGCAGCAAACCCATTGCATCTGCGAATGTCCAGGGCTCCCTGATGTCATATTTACAAAATAAAAAGTCAGCAAACGGACCATATTGCCAACAGAATGTTAACACTTCAAAATTGGGCAACTGCTGAGTAGATACTTTTTATAACCACTAGTCGCTTTAAATGGCTGCACCATGAAATTACTGAGTCATGAATATAAAAGAATGAAATGACTTGCAGCCACAAAACCTAACTTTGTGCAGAGGCATAAAAGAAATACATTGGGAGGGATATTTTTGCAGCTGGCATGATGTGCACATAAAGTGCATCTGAGGATGTTACCTGGGCCTGTTTATTCCCATCACCTGAATCACAGGAAATCAATAACAAGGGCTATCAATGTTAGACAGGCCTGCATTTCTCTAGCTTTAAAAGAGAAGCCATTTCGTAAAGCTTTAATAACATAATACATGACTTGAAAACTGACTTTGTGAACCTTGCAGTATTAATTAGACAGATCAGTCTTTGAAATCTTCTATTGTTTCAGAAAACAAAGCAGAATGTGACCAGCAAGGCTGTATAATCTTCCACGACATTTATTAACTAATGGAGAGTCTGCTCATTCACTTGACTGAACAAAAAAGGCATGTTTTCTCATTGACATTTAAGCAGAGGGTTTGGGAGATCGGGACTTTAAGACATTGGGGATCAATAAGAGAAAGGCATGGGTTCCCTAAAAACAGGATGAGGCACCTGGCCAGAATATTATTCTACTGAGCTATTTCTGCTGCAGGCCTTTTTCCTGTGAAGAAACCTTGTATCAAAATGGGTTTTGTGATTAAGCTGCTCATCTTACCTTTTCAGGACATTACCATTCTCCCTTGGCAATATTTATATGAAGGGGTGTGGACACACAGTGGCACATACATGCACAGAACCTTCCTGATATCCATTCTAATCAAGACTCCCATATGATCATTGAAATGTAAAGTGGCAAGGGAATCCAAGGGACATTTGGCCAACCCCATGCAATGCAGAAATCACAACTATAGAAACACTGAGAGAAAATCCTTCAATGAAGGAGAGTCCACCACCTTCGCAGGTAGGAAGTTGGACAGCTCTTACCATCAGAATGTTTAGTCAAAACATCTCCTATCTTGTAATTTGAATACCTTGGTTTGGGCCCTATCCTCTGGATGGAGCAGCAGAAAACAAGCTTGCTCCATCATCCATGTAACAGCCTTCAGATATTTTAAGACGTCTATTACCATATCAGCCTTCTACAGGCTAAACCAGGCTTCCTCAGCCTCGGCCCTCCAGATGTTGTTGGCCTACAATTCCCATGATCCCTAGCTAGCAGGACCAGTGGTCAGGGATGATGGGAATTGTAGCCTCAAAACATCTGGAGGGCTGAGGTTGAGGAAGCCTGGGCTAAACATACCCAGTTCCATCAACCATTGTGAAAGCAGGGAGTAGGGAGATTATACCACCTTCTTATAAATTTGGCTTCTCCTACGTGTCTATACCTTTTGTATATCTTAAAATGTTCTCTTTAACAGAACTTTATAGCAGAAAACATATTACCCATTCATAGGGCTGTCATACGTCCTGATTTTCCAGGACATGTCTGTCAGTTTGTATCTCTTAGTACAGAAAGTATTGATCTGATGTGTAGAGATCTTTCCTATTCTACTTAGTTCAAGGGGGTTCTGGAAGGTTTCTTTCTGTGTGAAAGAAACAGGCAGAAAGTTTCTGATGTTTGGGTCATTCCTTCTGGGAAGCTGAGTACAGATGGTTTAAACTGGTTCTGTTATCCGTTCTGTCAAGGTCATGCTGGCTATAATAGTCAGGCTAGGAGGAGCCTAGGTTTCATATTTTATCTGCCTCTTTGTTCTGGTGTGATGTTCTGTTCTATATGCTATAGTGTTTTGGTTTTATTATAAGTTCTTGTAAGTTTAAGATAAGTCTGCTCAGTGCTTTTTTTCTAAAAAAATGTTTAGGGGTATTCTCATTTTGACTCAAGAAAACCACCATTATCTAGTTCAAATTGGGAAAAATAAATACAGTAAATGGACAAAAGTACAAAGATTCACAAAATGTTTAGGGGAATGCGTACCCCTGCATACCCCCAGAAAAAAAGCACTGAATCTGCTGCGACTGGATTTCTTATGGACTGTGCCAATTCTGGACGTATTGTATTTGTGACCAATAGGTTCATTTGCCTTCAGTAGCAGTAAAGCTCTGCTGGATGAAATACAATTGCCTCTGGTCTATTGTTGTTGGGGTTTCTTTTGGGGGGGGGGGCAACTCAGCAATGTGTTTAAGTTTTCCTCCACATGACAGCTTTGGTTCCACTTAAAAAGCAACAACTTTCAGGGTGTACTGGTTTTTACTTTTTGAAATATGGCAACCCTACCCATTCAGCCTCTCTATTTCTCTGTACATCATCTCAACAGCTTACTCTCGCTTTCGTGGGTGGGGAACCTCTATCAGCAAAGCTGAATTTAGCCAGCCTTCCAGGGAGTGATTACAGTGGTACCTCGGGTTAAGTACTTAATTCGTTCCGGAGGTCTGTTCTTAACCTGAAGCACCACTTTAGCTAATGGGGTCTCCTGCTGCCGCCGTGCCGCCATGCCGCCGGAGCACGATTTTTGTTCTCATCTTGAAGCAAAGTTCTTAACCTGAGATACTATTTCTGGGTTAGCCGAGTCTGTAACCTGAAGCGTATGTAACCTGAGGTACCACTGTATAGTCAAAGTTTTATTATTTTATTTATTTAATGAAATGTGTATACCGCTTGATTGTGTGTGTATATAAACAGATTGTAAAAGTTTGAGGCATTAGTGGAGTATAGGTAAATCAGTGACACTTTGCCATGAAAGCTAAATGTAGACTCCAAATTTAGAGGCAAGATATTCCTGACTACCCCTGTGTGTTACCAGGGACATCTACTTGGCTGCTGAACTATAAAAGCCATATGACACGGAAGGAAATTCTTTATGTACTTAAATTGCACAATACTGTAAAGTGACTTGGCAGGGAGGGGACTTGTGGCACCCCTAGTTTTTAAAGGCACCAGCAGCCACTCATCAGAAACAGGCTATGGATCAGAACCATTTGCAGCCCTGGTAAAGCGGAGTAGTTTTATAGGGTGTGACTTTTATTGCTTACTCTTACTGCTTTGTGGTGAATTTGTGAATCTGCTATTTTAATTATGGTGTTAGGTTTTTATTGGGGCTTAGCCCTTCATTCAATTGCATTCTTGGCATGAAGTTTCCAGAGTTGTACAAAGGCACCTTTGGGTGGAGAAGCAGATATCAATATTAGATCTGGAGGGAAGGAGGTCAACAGGGGTGTAGAAGAAAGATCTAAATATCTAAATATATAAAGTTTTAAAGAATAAGATATAGAATTGTAACAGAGATTGATGTTCTCTGGTGTTAGGTATGGATATTTTTTCTTTTTGAAATTGTTGTTTTGTCTTTTGTGTTCTTTTTGTGGTTTTCTTTTTTCTTTCTTTGATGTTGTAACTGAAATTCAATAAAAAGAATTTTAAAAAAAGATATCAATATTAGATCTAAATAAAAGAAACAAGCAACCTGATATACATGTGCAGAGGCCAGTAAAAAATGTTTTCCCTATCCATTTGAATGCAACTATTTGTTGAGGGCTGTGCCCATCTGCTAGGGATCACTGTTTACTCGGCTGATGCTTAATATTTGAGTATTCCAGGTAAAGCCCCTTATTCAGGACTAAAAATGCTGCTGCCTCTTCAAAAGGCGAAGTGAGCATATTTGCATTAGAATCCTGTAAATTCTCTGAATCCAAATAGTAGGTTGCATTACAATAATGTCACTCAGAATTGTTCCTCCCTTGGGCTTTGGACTTGCCGCACGTTTTGCATGTAAGCACATCTGCCAGCTTCTGTCATTTGATATCGGAACCCTTGAAAGTTACAGCTGAAACTATGAAAATACATGAGTGCTTGAGATTCTTTGTGAGATTTCATTCGTCTCTTTTTGACAAGGCAGAAAGTGGTTGATAAAAAAAATCCCACCAACTTACTGTAGATTTTCATATTTATCATGTGCATTATCCTGGTAATAGGATTCTCATTTTATTTCAAGGTTTGTGGCTTTTTTCCCATTTTTGGGATATACAGAACTTGGGATAGGATAAAAATGTTATTTTCTTCTTCTTCTCCCATCTCAATATCAGAACAGTGGCATAGTGGAGAAGGAACACAAAGGAGCACAGCCCCAGGATTCTTTTTCCAAGGAAGGAGTGATGAGGTAATCTGTTGGAGCACCAAGCTTATCAATGAACTCTGTTTACGCAGGGAAGTGAATGAGGTGATAATGAGGCTTTCAAGTTTATGACAGATTAGTGTAGAGAAAGGCAGAGTATGAGGGAAATAATCAAGCAGAGGATGGATATTTCCTTCCTGTCCTTTGATGGAGTCTCTACTAGGGCTGTGCCCTGGATTCGACTGAATCACCAACTGAAACATAGTGATTCAGATTGATTTATAACATGTCTGGATTGTGCTGAAACTGCTGCATTTTTGTTAGTTTGGGCTTCTTGTTTCTTATTTATATTCTCTTTCTATAGCACAGGCTATTCCAGAATCGATAAATATACTAGCATAGTTTCCCAAAACCAGAAGCACTGTGAACAACACCATCTAGCTAGGTGCCAAGTGAAAATGTTCCTCTTCAACCAGGTCTTTGACTAGCATCCTATATGCTTTTAAATGTGTTTGTGGAAGGGGTTTTTTGTTTTTGTTTTTGTTATGTATTTTGTGTTTTTATCTTGTATTTCTGTGCTGTGAACCGCCGTCAGCTCCATGAATGAAAGGCAGTATACAAATTTAATAAATAAATAGATGAAAATTGGGCTGGACTCAACAAACGAGTTCAGCAAGGAGAAGTCCACAGAAGGACTTGCACTAGCACAACAGGGCTTCCTCTTCTCCTCCCCCCATGTGACCTCCACTCCCACCCTCCAAAAAAAAAAAAAATGGTTGGGAAAACCTATAGAGCAGTACAAGCAGGAAAGTGAAGGGGTATTGCTTCACCTGTGAAATATACTCGGGGTCCTGTAGTGATTTCATGCTCTTTATTGCAGCTTGTAAACCTCAGGCTTTTATATACATTATTTACACAATGAGTCCCATCTGATTGGCTGATACTGCTTCTCTCCTGAAGCCTGATTGGTCTTTTCCCGCAGGCCAATCAGTTGTTGCATTCTACGTTCCTACCAGCCTAATAGGCTGATTAACTTCCTCCTGGACCCTGATTAGTCTTCTCCTGCAAGCCAATCAGTTGTTGCATTCTAGGATCCTACCTGCCTATTGTTCTAGGATCCAAGCTTAGTACATAACAATCTGGCAAGCTGAAATGCTTGCACTGACAGACTTAATACCGTAACACTACATTGAATTCCTCCCTTAAATTCATCAGATCTTATCGATCAATTTCAGTAAGGGTCTCACACAGTGTAGTCTTTCCATGCCTCATCCCCCATGCTTATGTCCTGATAATAATTATGTTTACATTTTAAAATATGATAAGTAAAGTTAGAGTCGGGGGGGGGGGTAAGTTTTGGGTTCTTAACTGCCATCTTTATTACAAGATGAAAATTCTCTGTGAAAGCCACTTCACCTTTTTACTGAGTTGTCAGGGGTTTTTTGTGTTGTATAGAGACAGTTGTTTTGTTTCCTTTCTGCATGTAACATCTCCATCTCCCCTGTACTAGCAATCTTGGCCTTGTCATATTAAAGCACAACAACCCTAGGAACCATTCGAATGACAGGAATCCTGTCGAAGCTTTATTTCCTTTGGAGTGTACTGTGAAAGACCATGAAATCTCCTGTCTGAGCCAGCTGTGAAGCTTCCAGAGGTTTCTCCTGTGACAAGTGCCAGGCTAAGACTAAACCAGGCAAAATTCCTGAAGTGACAGTGAATAGGGTTGATACAAATTATACTGTCCTGTTGCTTTGAAAGTGCACATTACTAGAATCATTAACCATAATCATCCTCAATTATAAGCACTGTGAGCACGCATACAGCAGACCAATAAATGCCACCATTGTCTGCATGCAATGCCCGTAATTCACAAAGGCACAGTCACCTCTTCAGATTGTGGAAATCCAACTGCAAAGTATTATGGATCGATTCTCTAAAAGTTTTGAAATGGATGTGTTTGCTTGCCTCCATTGTTCAGCTTCTTAAATTCCAAAAACAAGGTTGTAAGAATCTTGCCCGAGAGGAGGAGGGATACCATAGTACACTGGGAAGGTCCCTTTGTGTTTCTCTGCATCTGAGAAGTTTTAATGAAATCTGTAAACTTGTATTGGCGTGTTACCTACAAACACCAGATCAAAAGCTGAGTGTGACATTTCCCCAACAATTAGTTTCATGTCTAGTTTAAATCTAGCTATCTCTAGCAAAAGTCATTTAATTTGTCTGCTTAATTGCAGTAGAGATGGGTAAGCTTTCAAAAGCTCCCCTTGGATTAACACAGAATGTACTGGAGTGCTTTTCTCCTCCCCAAAATGGAAGAATACCAAACCAATCAGAGAGTCTCTCTAGTGAACACATTTACCACAGCTAAGACCGAAATCCTATGGTCAGTCCTCCATTGGCACCCACCTCCATGGGAACACTCCCTCCAAACTCACTCCCTGTGACTCTTTCTGAAGACATTTCAGGAGTTCATTCACAGGGTCCATAGTCTACCTAGCCCCAGAAACAAACTAAATCAGCCTTCCACTAGGCATAATTTGTTTTCTTCCCATTGGAATCAATTGCAGGGGGTTGTTTCAACAAAACAGGAAACGGGGGGGGGGGGGGAATCAGCCTCTTTCCTCCCAGCCAGTGTAAGCAGGGCAGGGCATTGTCAAAGGAAGTCCAACCAGTTTCATTTCCCCCTTTGGATTGTTCTGCCAATGGATTAATCCAACGATTCATTTGTGTGGAGGCAAGGAAACCACTGCAGGGATGGAATGGAGGTTGGGTTCAAGAATCAGTTCCTGTGGATAACTCGTGTTAGATGGCTTTCAACTCCCTGCTCCACCACTCAGTTTCACTTCCCAAGCATATGTACCCTGCATTCATAGGAACCAGTGGAGACCATTAGTTCATATGGTGGTCGTCAGTTGAAGCAACAGAGGGAAGTGGGTGTTGAAAGTCATCCCTATGGGCCTCCATCTCCGCCCCAGAGACTGTTTGCCATAGCAGCCCCAATAGTTCCTATGGAGATGTGGAAAGGAACACCGAAAGGAAGAAATCAGGGTTAGGGCAGGGAGGGCAACAAGCCCTTGTTGGATGGTGACCATGGGGTCTCTCTTCCCCCCCACCTCTTGGTTTGAACCCACAGTCCTTTGCTTTGTTACTTGCATCACAGTCAGTAAAAACAACCTCTTGGGATTTAGAGCGATCTCCTGAAACACATCCCATTTTTAATTGGATGTAAAGGATCCAGGATCATTGGGACTTTAGCTTCCATGTTCCCTGAACAGCCTCACATGGGCACATGTGTCTGCATATGAAATCTCTGTGTAGTTTGTACCCTTCCTGGCATGGGATCCTCTTTGCTGTCTTTCTTCACCTCTCTGCTGTCACTCTATTGCACAGGCTGCATCAACAATATTCCCTGCAGGGATTGATATAAAGGCCTTGGTTCATAATTATCGCTGTGGTGGAGGAGAAGAGGCACCATTCCTTCGCTACACAAAGGCTTCTTTATAAACTGGGGTTGTGTTACAGATTATTTAAGACCACAGATGATATTCAAGATTGCAGCTCCAGTGGTGACACAGACTTCCATGCATCCAACAAGCATTCTCTTTCTCTCCTGTCCCTTCCAGCCCCCCTACACCCACCACCCTCAAAATCAGCTCAGTGGGGGGAACACTTTGGAAAGGATTTTGAGGTGGGGAGGGAGAGGAAATGGAAGCCCTGTTGCACCTGTGCAACACTGCCAACACATTATTGAATACAACTCGTTGAGTGTTTTTCTAGTGATATCTTGAGCAATCTGACATACTCTCAATCTAGGAAACATTTTTGATGATGAACACACTACTCAGTGCAGATAAGAGTTTCTAAAAAATCACGATTGCATAATAACTATCTAATGGGGTAAATATACACAAAAGATCTGTGAGCATACTTTTGACAAAGTTGTCGTTTTGATTTACTGGAGCCATAGACTTTAATCTCCACATTCCTCAAACTTTGCCTCATCATCATAGAATTCACTACGCATGCTAATCATGTTGCATTTTGCTTGGTTAGAAATAGGATTAATCTGGTACCATGGAAAGGTCAGTTGGCCACAGGAATCTTTTTTGTTTTTTGTTTTTGTTTAATAAGTAGTCTTTCTATTTGATCAGGAAACACTCCAGGCTGCTTTTGTGGGTGAAAATCTGTGAATGAGGGATATTTGGAATGCCGTCTTTTCTTCTTCTTCTTTTACACAGCTTTAGGAAAGTATTAACTTTCCAATAATCAAGTATAACATTTTGAAACAATGTGCTAAGTCTGATCATCGATAAAGAAGCATGTTAAATATAAACTAAGGGTAGGTTCACATAATTATTTCCCAAGATAACATGATTTCCCCCCATTTTCAAACAACCCATTTGGAGTTCATTGGAAATGCTCTTACTTGGTTCCTCATCACAGAACATCCCACATCCCACTGTTAGCAGCAAAATAAAGAATGGAGAAGTATGGACAGGCACACAGAGGCAGAGAGAGTCACTTGAAACCAGAGCTGGGCTCAATAAATGGTGCACCAGTAATTCCTCTCTTTGATGCAGTAGCTTTTATCTGGGGCTGGGGAAACCCAGCCAGATGGACAGGGTATAAATAATTCTTTATCATCACCACCATCATCATCATCTCTGGTAGCTGAGGTAGCTCTGGTTGCTCCACCTCTGATAACCTGCAAATACTTGACAGTACAACAGTGTTGTGGGGAGACGTTATTGCTGTTATTGATATTATGATTTTTTGTTTATTTATTTTAGATCATCTTATGATTAATGTGGAAATTGTTGAATTTGGTTATGTACTTTTTGATGTTCTATTTATGGTTTATGACTACTTTTGTTATGTTTGTTGCTATGTGTTTTGTTTTGTGTTTTATTCTGCTTTATTTTTACATGTTGTAGACCGCCTTGAGCATGGTTTTAACTTTGGAATGACAATATACAAATAAAATGATTGATATTTTTTCTGAGTGTAATCCTGTGTGCACTTATCTGGGACCAAGTCCTGTTATACTCAGTACCTTTTACTTCTGAGGACACATGCAACATTGTACTAACTTTTGCATACGGTTCTTTTTGGTCTATCTGGTCCCAGAAAAGAAGTTTGCAAAATCTGCAGAATGATAATATTGCCTTGGATTCACTTGAAAAGTGCAGAATGGTCAAAAGAATATGAACTGATTATTCATTGCAAAAGACTTGTGCCCATTGTCTGAACTCTCAGCACTGGGGCAAAGGTGAATAATTCATATCTTATCTGAACTGGGGTTTGCCACCCTTATAACTCAAAAATGGATTCCAAAAACCTTATTAAAAGTCTTATGCAGCTTAACAGTGGATTTTAACCTTTCTGGGGAATTTCATCATCTACCACAATGAGGTTGACCCTAAGGGCAAAGCAGTCATATTTGTAAGTCAAATAATAATTGGTAGACTAACCTGTAGGATTTTACCACAAGAAATAAAATGCTTGGTTTAACTCTAGCATGTTGCACATAAAAGAAGTCTGTTAGTAGATTCCATAGGCTCCTGCTTATGCTACTTTCTGTTCAGTTCTACCAAAGATTCAATATGAGAGTGGAAAATTAAGCAATCTATTAGCTGGGATTTTTAGACAGAATATCTTAGGGAAAAGGTGCTGACTTAAATGAACCTAAAGGAACTTTGAAGGATTGACTGTATGAGTTGATCCTGTGCTTAAACAGAAGAACGGGGCATGTGGTTCAATGCAGCTTTTCCTTATTTAATTTTGGTTCTGTAATTGGAAAGATAGGGCAAAGTAAATGGCTTCTACTAAGAAGGGAAGCTGATAATGAAGTTAAACAAGGGATGTATGTGTGGAGGGAGGATCAAGCTCATTTAACCCCCTGGAAAAATTAACCCATCACAATTAACCCATCCAACAAAAGCCACTGTCTCTTCTGAAAGGCCCCATCACTTATTTCTTGTTCAAATTCATTTTGCCTCAGATACCAAGAGGAAGAAAGTTAAGCGAAGGATGACTCCCAGGTTTTCCCTATTACCAGATTAAAGGCAGGAACTGGAAATTACATCAGTGCTCAGGATGGAAGAAGTTATAACAAATGAGAACTGAATGAACTACTGCCATTTTGCACTTAAGAACTGGAGCAACAGCCATGGATCTGAGGAATGATAATGTCCTACATAATAAGGTTGTTGTGAACCAAAAACAGTGAAGAGTCTAAAGCCAGGAATGTCCAAAGTCTGTTTCGGGGGCCTAATCCAGCCCGCCGGTTGGCTCAATCTGGCCCCTGTTGCAGTTTATTTCCTGGGGTCGGCCCTCACGCATGTTCACGTCATCAAAAAAAGTTTGGGTACCCCTGGTCTAAAGCTTTGTACAGTTTACAAATAGTAAGTAATGGATTAGTTGTGGTATCCGTGCTTCTTTCTAATCCATGTAAATAAAATGCTGCTCCTATGTTTATCATGCTAACTTACTGTTTGTGGTATACAGGTTTGTGCTGAGTTTGATTTCACTTTGTTTGCTTGTTTTTCAGTTACAGTGGTATCTCAGTTTTTGAACGTAATCCGATCCGGAAGACTGTTCGACTTGCAAAACATTGAGAAACCAAAAACTCAATACGGAAGCCTCAAAACGTACGGAAAACTTGAATAGGAAGTTGCTTCGGAAATTCGACTTCTGAGGTGCATTTGAAAATGGAAACATTTACTTCCAGGTTTTTGGCGTTTGGAAACCGAAACGTTCGGCTTCTGAGACGCTTGAAAACCAAGGTGCCACGATATTTGTATCCTTATTTGAAGACAGCCCATGCAAGCTTCCTGCATGTTCCTAGTGAGTAAGGCTTTTTGTATCCAGGACAAAAACAACAACAAAACTCACAGCATGACAGTTCCCATTTTTATAATTGTTTGGAAGCCTGTTTCATAAAACATACAAAATTATGGCACTGTCAGATATGCACATTTTGACCCCAAAATAACAACTTACTGAAATTTGTTGTTGCTCTGGTCATATTTCTCGCAATAACATGACTTTTTAGTAGTCATCTCCTAATGGAGATTCATTCTTAATGTGTTCTTGAGAGTACCATTGAAATGAGCTCAACATGTTCCCGGGTACCCTTCAGCTCTTTAATTTATTTATGCACCATACTTAATGCCTCACCTTTCAATTCCAAAATACTTCCAGGGACACAGATACTTTTTTTTTAAGAAAAGAAATTAAAATAATGGATTGTACCCAATGCTAGTGCTACTCAAGGTAGACTCATTAAAATTAATGAAGATGACCCACTTAGCCCCATTTATTTAAGTGGGTCTACTCTGAGTAAAAGTTAGTTGGATGTAACCCAACAAAACAATTTTGAATCTCAGAATGGCAAAAAATGACATGTCACCAGAAGCATTAGAGTTCAGAGCTGCAAGGTTTAAAAATTCTAAAGGGCCCATGCAGACAAAAGGTGGGTGGGTGTGGGAAGCAGAAAGCAAAGGCGTAGGAGAAAAGCTTTAAAATCCAGTGGGTTACAGACCTCTCAAGTCCTTCATCAGGACAGTAAAAGAAAAGTGGAGATAACATTAAAAAGACTGAACTTCTATGTCTGAGGCTACCTGCTAAAGGATCTAAGAGGTCCTTGGACTTAATTTTCCTGCTTTCGTCTCCCCTTCCACACAAACCTATGTTTTATTTTTACATTTTTATTATTTTTCTGTTACATACATAATTTACATTATATACATACATAAATAATAAAACATGACTGACCAAAAATATGTCACTGGGGGGTAAAATACTAAACCTATTATTTTATAGTACATAATAATGAGGAGATAACAGTAAACCAGTTCAATGAATTCTTCAATAAATCAACTTGAAAAACACAGAATCACAGGGATTAGCTAATGAGTAGTGCATGCTTATCTATATTGAAATCTATGTTGTAAGTATTTTTCAACCATGTATTGTTTCATGTGTATATTTAATAAAACCAGCCTTCATCAGCTTGGCTGATGGGAGTCAAAGTTCAAAACATATGGAAAGCACCAGGTCATTGAGGACCGGCATAACCTGTTAATGGGCACCTAGATGTATCAACACATTCCCAAGGTGGCTGGAATTCAGAAGGAACAAAAGCAACAATGGCTCCATATCTAGAGCACAAGGCTTCATCACAAACTTATTTATTACTACTGTTGTAAGCAATGAGATCAGAATTAATCTCTATGTGTCCCAATCTGCATATTAAATATATTATGTTTACTGGTCCATTGCCTGACAAGCCTATGAAGTCTTTGAAATTGCACATTTCCAGTGAATACTGAGGGTGTCAGTGGCAAAGCGCTCCAAGATCTTTCATTTCAGTTATGGTACACACACACTCACACATGAGCTAAGGGGGAGATTGCGCAAGGTTTGCCCTATTGCTTTTTTAGATCTCCAGAATTTTGCATTACATTCTTTGCCCTCAGGAAAAATTGATTGGCAACTGGCACTTGCCCTGTCCGCAGGCAGGGAAAAGTTTGCATAAACAAGTTGAACTTCCCTTTAAAAAATAAAACAAAAGACTCACCAGCCACCTGATAACAATGGTGCTTTTAAGGACATTGTTGCCACTGAAGGTTATTCCTTTCCATATCCTCGGTGATTTTGAAAGGATAGTCTTGCATTGTTGAGGACCTTCAGAGTATTGCAAAAGTGCAAATAGCAGGAGACTTTTACTACTTCCTCCTCACTCAGAAACACAGGTGAGCTCTACCGTTTCTTCAAAACTCTCAAAATCTACTCTTCACATGCTAAAATCTTCATCGCTCAGGCCACAGGGCACACCTCACCTTACCTACTCATAACCTTAGCTGGTCTTTCTCCTGGTATCACCCTCCCAAACCAATTAAGAACACATCTTGCCATTGTTATTAGTGGGAGTGGGGCGGTGGAGATTCAATTAAGATTGGGGCAGGCAGTTCTTATGAATAACATTGAAGAGCTTTATAATTGCTAGCCTTTCTTGACCAATAATCTCAAACTCAGGATTCCATATCTAGTAGTGGTGACTGCTAAGGTCCTGGTAACAGGAATGGAACCATCTACCCTCTCACCTGCCTTCTCAACTTCAATGTTTGGAACACTGCTATGGTAATTTAATTAAAATGCTCAGGGGACTGGCAGCCCATGAGTGCTGGATTGCCAAGAGAGCTTCCAGACAGTTTTTCACAATTTCCATTTTGTCAGACGGTAAATACTGTGGTAATGAGGAGGATCCTCTTTTGCTGTTACTCGTACTTGAGGCTGGATTTTTAGGTTGACATAACACAAGAAATTGCCTTGCATTGTTTGCTATTTTGTTATTTATTTCCCACTCTTTGTGAGGCCCCTAAATGTATTGCTTTGCCACCACAATGCCATCTTTTAAATCTTTCACAGTTTAAGAGAATGCTGCCCATTTTTAACAAGGTTGCCAAATGTTTCTGACAACATAACTACTTTTCAATGTCACAAAGTTAGCTTAGAACAAAGCAATGCAATGATGGGCTATCACCCCGTATACCTGTCTGTGGTTTAAAACATGCTGCGGAATATTAAGGAGAATTCAACCATTCAGCACTGGTCTTTTTAATTCAAGCTAATTAATTAGAACAGAAAATGACTTGGATGAACAGATTGAAAGCTCCTTTGTACAATGCAATTTTGCTCACCCCTACAAGTTCGCCAAGTGATTAAAACGATATTCTGTAAAGAATTTTTATCCAAGAGGCATCATTGTACTAATAAAGTGCAGGAGCTACACAACAACATGCCTGTTTCTGTCTTGGAAGAATGAATCTACATAAATTGGAACGTGAATGGGATTTATGTCATGGGAATGACTCACAAGAGCAATCCTATTAATTAAAACAATGAAAAGAAGTTTTAGGTGGTGACGGTTTAAATGGAATTCATTCTATTTTTCAACCTAAATTTCAAGATCAAAGCTTTCAACCTTCTAATCTACAGAATAATTAGCACCATTGTTTCTCTCATAAAAACTGTTCAAGTGAGTTGCAACAAGGATCTCCTTTTATCATCCATACATTCTGATCTCTTTATTAATTCATTTATAACAGTTTAGAAGCTCTTCATCCATGGCACATTACTTTCCTTGGTAGAAAGTTTACTTTGTAATATATTATTTACTTACATTATTTTTAGTAATCCAGAGCATAATTCATAATTCAGTATTCTTTTCCAATAGCTGAAGATCTCCCTTCCAAGCATTAATATCCGCTTTCTTCCTTGAAGTACTCTGACTAGCAAAGGGAGAGAGCAACCCTTTTATTGTTATATGATCCTTACTGTACACAGAGAATTCTATATAGCAGCGTTGTTTGATGACTGTTTCAGAGAAATTCAGGGAGAAAAATCTGAGATTTCCCTGCCACCTTTCCTTACCAAGTCTTGGTTGTTATATGGGAGGGGGTGGGGCGGGTTGAATCTAACCTTTTCTCTCTCTCCAAATTGTATTGTTTGACACATCATGGCGATATTTTCCTCTCATCTGGCTTCACTGATCAATGTGGTGCCTGAACCAAAAAAATAAAATAAAGCAGAGAAATGCTAAAAGATGCAGTTTGAAAGCCTGAAAAAAGATGCAAAAAGAAACCACTATTTAAAATGTAGGTTAAATGTGTGAGAATGACATTATCTATTGATAAGTAATTTCCCAGCGCCCAAAAGCAGTCCCGGCCAATGAATGTATTACTGATTAAATTACTCCATCCCTGTTCACCAAAGGACTATTTTACTAGTCTCTCTCATGAAAAGGAGAAAAAACAACCACCAGCTTTAATACAAATTCCATATATCTCCCTGCCTTTTGCACTAGCTTCACTATCTAAAATCATGGAAATTGACAAAATCAGGGGCAAATTAACACCGACACAGAAATACAGGACTGGGACAGATAGGGAAGTCTTATAGCCCTATTGAATTCAGT
Source organism: Podarcis gaigeae (assembly GCF_964106915.1). NCBI lineage: Eukaryota > Metazoa > Chordata > Lepidosauria > Squamata > Lacertidae > Podarcis > Podarcis gaigeae. Next base: position 43,323,550 of record NC_139683.1, read on the forward strand.
GACAATTACTCCAGGTAAGTGAGGTTAGGACTTCAGTCTTACTCATGTAACTGAGTATTTATCTGTTCATTGATTTTCAACCCAGCCTGTTCCACTGGTGGAATTTGGGCTCTCAAATTTCAGTAGTGCCCTGTGCGATGCTCAAATTCGGCAACTCCCCACCCCACCTCTCGCACTTTATATGGTGTAACCTGGTAGGGTGGCTGGACATGAGTAGGTGCCCCTCTAATCTGTTGAGAGGGTGGGACCAGTGGTGCACCTGATGCCGGGTCAGAGCTAGCTGTGCAGTTCCACTCATTCTTCTCCATGTGTACATTTGTATGCATTAAGAAGTCTGTTTATGTTGTTATATTTCCCCACTCCAGTAAGGAGTGGTTTTAAAATGCCACATTTTCAGATAAAAACATATCTGAGAAACATCAAGAAATAATAAACAAATAAAAATCTCTCTGCTATCCTTCCCATCCCTCTGCAGAGGACTGCTCTGCTAGGTAACATATAAGAGCACAATCCAAACCACAAGTATCAACTGGTGGGAAACTGTAGAGCATGGGGCCACCACATCAACATCCTTGTTATGTACGGCAGCTGGGCTGAAGGTGGAGGAGAACTGGTCTAGAGATGGTGCAGTAATTGGGCCTGTATTATGTGACAGCAGTGAAATTGGCTTACCACCCGACAGTAGGATTCATTGGCTTAGTTCTTCCTGCCCCCCTTTCGCATGCCCAGTGGGTGGAAAGGGATGTGGCCACACCCACAGAGTGATGATTGCAGAAATCTTTCCATAGTGTCCAATCCCGTCCATCTAGTGGGCTTGGCCACTTGTCCTCTTCCGATTGCATTCTCCAGTCGTGAGACCTTGGCAGTGGTACTGCTTCTCTAGGATGAGGGTATCATCTGAAGGTGATTGCTGGTATGTCCAATGCATGGCAGTGTGAGAAGTATGAGGGCATCACACAAAGTTCCTGGAGCACAAGGTTACATACAGTATGGAAGGTAACACAATTCAGAACATACCGTACATAGTCAATGAAATTAATCTTTGTGGGTGCCCCACCCCCAATTTATTTATTTTTTCCTGGCCCCTTTGACTGAAATCCTCACCCCTTGCTTCAGAGATTCATTTGTGGCTCCACAGATTCCTTACCAGGAGGATGCTTTCATGTTTCATTCATAGCAGCCTCGTGAAAATGAATGCTCTCATTACATTCAAACCCTGATTTTCTACCATCAGTGCAGAAGCCCGATAAATCCCTGTGCTCATACAAAATGATACATACTTCATTGTCAGCAAAAACTGAGCTGAAATATCTTCTGGTCTGTGCTAATGTTCAAATGGTGGTTTGCTGCTGTCTAAATGGCCATATTTGTTTTCATTGAGTTCAGTCTGTGGTGGTGGCGCAACAGAAAGCTTGACCAGCCTTTCATTTTGGACTGTGAGGCTCATCTGTCAGTGCCAGAAACAGGAAATCCGTGCCAAATATCAGGCCCCATTTAGCCATGGACATCATTCAGCAAGATCAATTATTATAATATTTACTTTAAACGGCACAGGTTGGCTCCAAGAGAGTAAGACATCCATCTTTATCAGTTACATATCTTTAATTCCTAACGCCGTTAACTGAAAATGTGGCGGTATGGCCAGCCGCACTCTGAATTTTGTTCAAGTCATAATTTTTAATTTTATCTCGACACATCTCAATTTATCTTCATTGCTCCTCTCCGAGAATTCAATAAAATCTTGTTTTAGAAAAGCCAGTGTGGAACTCCTGGCTGAATAAATGGCTGAATAAATTGTAATAACTGCAAGCTGTTAAGTGAAAGGTGAGGATGCTCATTCACAGGTGTTGGTGGTGGGAACATTTATGGAAGGCATTCAAATAATAATAATAATAATAATAATAATAATAATAAGATGATGCTTCATTTAGCTTTCTGTACACCTTCATTGAATTTACCAGAGCAGCATACTGGAACCAAAACAAAAGAATGCTCTAACTGCTGCCTACGGTTTGAAGCTCTTTTTTCCTTAATCAATTAATTTCCTTTCATCTCCTTGGCGGTTTTGCCTCCCCTTCTATTTCTCCCACTCATTGGCTTCTTTCCACCTCTCCCCAAGCTTCATACACAATGTCAGTGAGCCTGCTGCTTTTAATAATTTACACAAATTGACAACAGATATAATCACTTTTTAAGTGTTATCAAGAATAGCTGCTGTGAGGAATTTTAATATCTAAGATGCCGAAGAGAACCAGGCGGAGGAAGTGTTTCTTATTATGCATGTACAACATCTACACCCATACCACATGATTGAGTGAAATACCCCCCCCCCCTCTTTCTGGCTCTCCTATATTAAAGGTAGTAAGGCATGGGTGAAAGCATGCATCACTCTACTAAGAAGACGACTGATATCGTGGATTGAAGCATCAACAGCAAGTTAAGAACACAGTCCTATACATGGTGGAAAGTGGTGGACTTTCCTTCACTAGAGGTTTTTAAACATAGGTTGGATGGTCATCTGTCAGGAATTCTTTAGCTGCTATTCCTGCATCCTGTGAGAGTTGGACTATTTGGGGGGGGGGGTCTCTTCCAACTCTACAATTCCATGTTTCTATTACAGTGGTACCTCAATTACATATGCTTCGGCTTACATACACTTCAGGCTACAGACTCCTCTAACCCAGAAATAGTACCTCCGGTTAAGAACTTTGCTTCGGGATGAGAACAGAAATTGTGTGGCGGCGCAGCAGCAATGGGAGGCCCCATTAGCTAAAGTGGTGCTTCAGGTCAAGAATAGTTTCAGGTTAAGAATGGACCTCCGGAACGAATTAAGTACGTAAACAGAGGTACCACTGTATTTCTAGTCAGAAGTACCGTATTTTTCCCTCTATAACACGCAGATTTTTTCTCCTAAAAAGGAAGGGGAAATGTCTGTGCGTGTTATTGAGCGAATGGGTGGTCCCTGGAGCCAAATGGCGTGAGGGGAGGCAAAAAGAAATCAGGAAGCGGCTGCTTTCCTGCATTCTGCCTCAGGATCTTACTGCCCACCCTCCTCTGTTTCCTTGCTGTGTTTGCTCAAATGGAACAAAGAGCAGGGAAAGCCCCTCCCCTCCAGGCAAGCAGAGGGGAAACCAGAGTGTCGTCTCTGTGCTCCGGTGCTGCTGAAAACATGCAGGAGGGAGGGAGGGAGGGAGGGAGAGAGAGAGAGAGAGAGAGAGAGCGAGCACTGGCTGGCTTGGGTGGGTAGGTGAGGGAAAACTTTTGCCTTCCTTTCCTCCCTCCCGTTATACTCCTCTCCTGCATTCCTAGCCAGCTGCTTCTCTGCACACCCCTCTCGTGCTCCTTGTCCCTTCTGTGTTTTTCCTTCCCTCCCCACTTAAAATGTGGTTAAAAAGCATGGATCCACATGGATTCTCAGGATCTTTGCATTGGGTCAGCCCAAATTCACCATCAGATCACATAGCATGTCCATGGCTACAGCCTGCCCCCCAAAAATAACGCACCCACTGTTGCCTGGGGCTGCAATGGTGCAAAAACGTAGTTACAAAACATGGATCCACATGGATCCTCAGGATCTTTGCATTGGGTCAGCCCAAATTCACCATCAGATCACATAGCATGTCCATGGCTACAGCCTGCCCCCCAAAAATCACACACCCACTGTTGCCTGGGGCTGCAATGGTGCAAAAACGTGGTTACAAAGCATGGATCCACAGGGATTCTCAGGATTTTTGCATTGGGTCACCCCAAATTCACCATCAGATCACATGTCTGTGGCCACAGCATTAAGCATAAAAATGATACATCCACTGTTTCATTCAGAATGTTTTTTCCCTTGTTTTCCTCCTCTAAAAACGATGTGCGTGTTATGGTCAGGTGCGTGTTATAGAGCGAAAAATACGGTAAGTCCCATTGGTTTCAGTGAGGTTTACTCCCTGTTAAAGGGCTACAGGACTGCATCTTCAATCTCACAGGAAAGAACAAAAAGCTTTTTTAAAAAGCAGTAATAGTTTCGCTGAAATTAGAAGATAAATTGCAGTAATAGAAAACTACAGCGTTAAACACAAAAGTCGGGTCCAAATGAGGAATGGTTTGCATAATTGGCATAGTTTTAAATTACAAAATTGCCCTAGCTACTCCACAGTCTAAGGCTGTAATCCTGTACACACTTTACCTGGGAGTAAGCTCCATTGAATTCAGCAGGATTTATTTCTACATAGGGTTGTGCTATAGCACCCCCTGCCGGCACGCCCCCCCGCCTAACCCCCAGCACACCCACCCTGGGTTGCAATAGGAGACGCTATCCCCCTGCTAGCCACTGATGTTAGGCTACCAACATTTTTGGGCTGCTGGTACTTCCATGTCTTCAGCAGCCACAAGGCAAGCTAAACTTCAGCGGGTGGATCATTTCTTGGCAGAATGGACAAATACTTTTTTTATGTGCATAATTTCTGTCTGTTACACAGATACCACAGTCCCTAGAATCCCACAAGAGGGTAGGGCAAATACCCCCAAACCCTCAACAATTCTAGTGCGTGATCCTCACAGGCTAACTGGTAGAAGGACTTTGACCATCCTGTCTGATCTCTCAGTGTTGCTCCTTTGAGAGAGACACTGATCTCTCAGTGTCTTTTCCTCCCTCTGAGCGATCATTTCTCTCTGCTCGCTCCCCCAGCTTTTCATGACTTCCTCTCACATATAATATGTCCTGTGGTTTGACTTACATTACCGTAGGATATTATTCTGTTTTGGATCCTGTAGGGTACTGCTCATATTAAGGTCCTCAGAGGCTGCAGAGTGATCCAGCTATTTTGTGCCTCGTACAATTTAGCCAAAAATAGTAGCAGATATGAAGGAGGGGGGAAATTACAAAGGGAGAGAAGAGAGAGCTCATTTATGACATGAAATATTAGCTCTGTAGGATCTGGCCTTTTTCCCCTCTTCAATATAAAGGCTGAAAGCTACTCAAAAGCTGAGCTTCTTGAATACCTTAAATCCAGGGCTATGGTCCAAAGTGTGGCGTGTCACTATATATCAGGCAGTAATTTGGAAAGTTGCCTTTGACATTTAAAGCTTACATTCCAATAAGAAAGCTCAGTTTCCAGGGCTTTGCACATGAAATTATGAGGAACTTTAATACTGCTAGAAGCTTTGGACTCATGACTTGATTGCCTCAGAGACATAAGCTTGCTATCAACAGACATTCAGCAGCTGGGGCAGCCCTCACCTGGAAAGTCCAGAGGCTTCTAACTTTCCAGAGCAATGGAAGAGAAAAACAAAGATAAGGCGGCTGTAGCCATTAAATATATATATATTAAAAAAAACAAAACTATTAACAGGCATTCAGAAATACTTGAACAAACCAAAAGGCATGCCAAACTATTATTAGACTCTCAGAGTTGAAAGATTTGTTGGCATCTCTCTCTTTCTGTCTGAAACATTCCAGATGTAGTACAGGAAATTCCAGACGACTGCACCTTAAGAGGAGACTTGTGACTCGTGAAATAGAAATCCAGCTATGTCAATGAACAAGACTAATCTCATCCATATTTAAATTATGATATCAACACAACTTTCCTGTTTGGGTGACAAGAGGCTCCATCCCCTGTAACACAGGCTATTAGCCACATCATCATTGGTGAACACACCTGCTGCCTCTGTTTCGATTCTTCATCTCTCAGACAGATGGTCAGTTTGTCCTTACAGGATAAATAGCCCAAGGAAAATTTGCTAGGACGGAAAGGGGCTATCTATGAGAAATAATCACAGCTCTTACCAATTCACCCAAGGGCCACAGTCAGTTGAACTAGCCTGAAAAATGCAACCAACACATTCCCAAAACATTTAGTTCTTGAAGGAAAATTAAAAGTCTGTTGATGAATTTGCCTACATGTGTAGGGCCCTGTCCTGATGTTGGGCACACTCTCAGCTCTATCATTCACATAATGAGGGCAGAAGTCTTAAAAGGGGAGACAGTGTTCTGAATATGCCTTACTCTATGTATGTATGTAGGTGTGTAAAGACCCCTTTTCAGCCATCTGCACTTAATATGCTGACATCTGGAGTGGGGCTAGTAGGATATGTGATGTTGGGCACAGGAAACAGAGCTCTGATTAAACCTATGTGTGGAGGCAAAATGATGGAAAGGGTTTATGACAACTGTAACTTTGATTCCTAAGTGATCATCTACTGCAGTGACTCCTAGATGCTGTGTATGAGAAAACCAGTTGTTTCAGAATCCCTGTCTATATATTTGCACAGATTCTCACACGTAAGACTAATTTTCAAGAGTTTATACCAATTTTGGGGTTATTTAGAATGAGAAACAACCCTATGTACAGTATTTCCTTGGTGTCACAACAAAAAATGTGGTGACTATGTGGGGTGAATGGACCGTAGAACTGGAACACTGTAAGAAAGCATTCATCTCCATTTTCCTGGTCCATTCCAAATGGAGAAGCCATTTTAGCAATTTTTCATGAGGGGAGGTAATTAAACCGAAATGTTTCAGGAAGTAGCTTTCCTTTAATTGATGAATGTCACCTGTATCTTTTAATGGTTGCTCTCCCTTTGTGGCAAAGACAGGTCCTCTCTTGGGACAGCTGCGTGCCTCCCTGGAATGATGTTATATAGTATCTTTCCTGGAAGACATTCTGGGGGCAAAAACTAAAAACGAAAGGTTAAGAGCAGCCAAATGTCCAGGGAGAGCTCTCTGTCTCTCTCTAGTTGCAACAGAAGGAGAGAGATTGGGGTTTGTTTGGGGTTTTTTTTAACACAGCCATAATTCATCTGGTAAAAGTAAGCATCCCACCCAAAATTTCAGTTTCATTGTCTACGCACTGAAATAACTAGCAATCACCACACAAGCACTATCAGTTTGGGCCAGCTTGGCGAGGCTGAACTGATTTAGCCCATCTCAGCTAAACACAGGCCAAGGTCAGCACATGATGGAGGAATCTTATTGCTTCATCAGGTTCTCAGTTCACAAGTCTGCACACTATGCAGGGACAAACTGCAACCCACCTTGCGGTTGGCAAGGTGTTGATGGACCAAGGAAAATTCACCTGTCAGGGACACGCCCAGCAGAGAGGAATCTCCAGAGGAAGAGGAATTGGCTGCACTGGAGTCTCCAACTTCAGATGAGGAGGAATTGGCTGCATCTGAGTCACCAAAAGTAGGAGGCGGAGCAAGCGATTAGAGCAGAGGCGGGCCAGCAGGAGGCAGAGAAGGACGTGGTGTATATCTTGCCTTGGGAGGGGTCAGAAGCCAGTCAAGTCAACTGACTCCGATGGCGAAGGATGAGTTGTGGAAGATTGGACTGCTGTAAGCCTGTTATTGAGAATTAAAGCTCAGCTACTTAAATTGCTAGCGTTCTGTGTCTTGTGTGGGAGAAGCGCTAAACCTGACATCACCTAAGCAAGAGCTGAGAAACAGCACCAACACCAGTCACATGTCAGAGAGCAAGATCTGGATGGCTCAGACAAGACGTGCATATTGAAGCAGCTGCTGATGCTGCTACTCAGAAGCAGCATGCTGGCCTAACTGTTAGGCAATTGGCAGAAGCAGCTCAGCAAGTGAGGTAGAGCTGCTACGCTAGCATGCTGGCAGGTGGTCCGGGGATGGAAGTTGCTTAGCAGGTGCGGGGGATGGAAAAGGTGAGGCATTCAAGAGGTTGGCATGGTATAAAAACACCAGCAGAGCCAATCTGACCACTTCTTGTGAATGGGACATGCACTGCATTATTATGAGATATGGGAAAGGGAAAGTCAGAATGATTTGGCTCTGTACACACTACCAGTTTAAAACTCAGCTAGGTTTTTCTTTCTTTCAATTTGGATCAAAGCTGGTTGGAGGGCAAATGTATCAAAATGCAGCATTTCATAAGAAATGACAGGATAGATATGGTTTGTGACTAACATTGTGTGTGCACAGCTTTCCAAACCAGTTGTGGGAGTGCACTGGATGCAGAATACATGGGAAGGTGTAAACAGCCAATTAAATCTTATTTACTATGAACTGTTATCTGTAGCATGCAGTACCAGATCAGCAGTGGTCTAAGATGTCAAAGGAAGTTCAGAAACTCTTTGAACTTTTCAAGGAAAAAAACACATCACAAAGACATCTGATGTAGATGATTTAGATCAGTGGTGGGAAACTTCTGGCCCATGGGTCTAACGAGGCCTTCCAGGCCTCTGGATTTGACCCACGAGGCCATTTTGCAAACTAGCTAGTTCATATTGAATGGTTTTGAGTATCAAAATAGAAAGGAAATGAGTCCAGAGGGCAATCGAGTCCAAACAGTACCTATTAGATGAGGATATGACTTGGACTATATTGCCCACATGAGCCATTTCCTTTCTGTTCCTGATACTCAAAATCATCCAAGATGAACTAGTTGATATGCTTGAACCACTTCTTTTCTTCTTACCAATTTGATAAGCAAAGACTGATGGAAAGGTCAGTAAGTTAAAGTGAACGGAGTAAAGTTTTCAGGTGCTGTACCTGGCTGGCTTCAGCACTGAGAATATGACAGCAGGAAATGACATTTGTTATGGACAGAAGAGTGTAAGCTCTTGCACATTTACTTTGTGATTGTACCATTCTAACATATGAAATAAAAAGTAAAACACTAAACACATACTGGCAAACCAGCTCTTCCCATAAACATTGCTGTCTCTTCTGTCCAGCTATACTGCATCTGGCAAATCAGACTGGAAATTTCACAAGAATGTCTGTTTCTACTCATTCAAAGAGAACTTTAAAACAGATTTTGCAGCAACATCCTGGCATTTTGTTATAGGATGTTCCTAAATGTGAGCCAAGTATCTCACTCCATCTTATGGCTCTGCCATGGCTTTGTTTTTCTTGCCCTTTCCAGCACAAAGAATGAGTTCAGTCCTGAATGAGATGCTTTGGGTGTTCAACTCTCTTGGGATTTTTTAATTATTATTTCTGCAAACTTTAGGGTTCCCCCGAGCTTCCTGTGCATTGGGGGTGCTGTTTTGGCTACATAACCAATGGTACTCAACACCTGAACATAAGAAAAAGAAGAAATGGGGTTCCAGGAGTCAGTGGAATACAAGCACAAGAATCCATGGCATAAGAAAGGAATGGAGTGGGAGAAATGTGTGTGTGTGTGTGTGTGTGTGTGTGTGTGAATTGCTTGGGAAGAAATCATCTGCCAGTAATGAATAAAATGCTGAATCCACATCATACATGGAGATTGAGATAGAGATAGGCATTGATGTGTGTGTGCATGCCACACACACATGAAATACATTTCACTGTAGAAATCATATTTTAGGAACATGGGGAGCTCCCTTACATTGGTCCATCTAGTTCAGTATTGTCTACACCGACTGGCAGTTTTCCAGGGCTACTTGGAGATGCCAGGAATTGACCCTGAGATCTTCCACATGCAAAACAAATGGTCTACTAAGTTGCAACCCTTCCCTCTAATTTCATTACACTTTTTCACAATGAAAAGCAGGGCATTGTCAGCAAATTCAGTGTTAGCAACAAAACTATATTCAGTTGCCACACAGCCCAAACTTTACATAAACTGCATATAGCTCTCTAAGCTCACACATTTAGAAAATTGTGTTCAGCTTCCAAAATAGCAGTGCTGATCAGACAAATCCCCTGATTTCCCACCCACCCTCCTCACCCTCACTAAAGTATAATTTCCCCCAATGGCTAATTTCTCCTCAGTGGCACATAATGATAATAACTCACAATCTTAATAAAGATAATAGCCTGTGGTATTAATGATGGGAAATGCAATGCATCGACTCTGGCCTTATGTTGATGCAGTCTAGTTTCTCCTCCACAGTCAAGGGATAATAATAGTCATAAAGGGGCCCTCAAATTAAAGATTCCCCCTCTCTCCCTTTCCTATGTTGTAGTTCAAGAAAGAAAGAAATCTCTCTCCAAGACTGAAAGAAACCATCCCATGGTTTGTTTCCTTTCTGTGGATTTTACTGCTTGCTTATTATGAAAAGGGATTTTCTTCCCTCGGCACACAGGCAATAACTTGAAGCAGCTGCAGGAGTCTCCTGGAAACATGACCCATAAAGAGACATTAGAGGAGCCTCGCTTCTCTCCTGGCTACTCCAATCCATTGTTGTGCCCCAATCATGTACACAAGGTGTATTATGAAGTGATGTTCTTTGGTTGTGCAATAAAAGTAAATTCCCTCAGTGGCTTTCAACACGATCGCTGGACTGGCAGCTTGCCATCTGGAAAACTGACATTTGGTCCCCATGAGACCACGGCACAGCATTGCTCTGATAGCATTAGTAGCAAAAGGAAATGGGGAAAGGGAGCAGTCTGCTTCCAAGCACACCGAAGAAAGACACCAGGAGTTCTCATGCTCGACAATGTGGAATAGTTTGATATATTTTAACTCAGGGAAGCTCCTGAATGCAAAGCAAATTGGGCCTTCAGACAAGAGTGTTTCTTTGTGTTCCTACATGCATGAGGCTGTCGAATTTTGTTATGGAGTGCTTTGTAGGTTAAGAAAGGAACACAAATAGGGGGCCTGCAACTGATAGATCATAGAATTATAGAATTGAAAGGGACCACAAGGCTTCTCTAGTCCAGCCCCCTGCAATGCAGGAATCTTTTGCCCAACAGGGGCCTTGAACCCACAACCCTGAGATTAAGAATCTCATACTCTACTGAAATGTGCAGTGTGAAGTAAGAGTTTCTGTAAAATCTAGTATCAGTGAAGCTAGTGTCTTGTAAACAAGAGTGCAGCCTGACCACAAAACTGGTAAAAATCAGTTTAGGAAGAACCAAACAGCTGAATGTCAGAGTGGAAAACAACTCAAGAAAAGATACATGGAGGGCTTCACACAAAAAGTAGCTTGCAACTTACATGGGGGTTGCTTTCCTGGCCATCATGCATATAAACGAAGTTGCAAAAAGCTGGCACCTCACTTGCCTGGCTTTGGAAAGCCAGTGAGAAGGCTCTGGGAAGTCTCTCACCTTCTCAAAGTTGAGTAATGCTATGATCGCAACTTTGCACAGGTGTGTGGGGGAGAGTGGGTTTCCTCTGCTCTTCATTTATTTATTTTTCCCCACCCATGTAAAGCTGTGGTTGCATAAGTAAGATAAGCCTAAGATGTGAGTTACCTGTATAGTAAATAAAAAATTTTAAAAAATGAGTTGAGTGTTTCCAAGAACTGTGGTGGGATAAGAGAAGGTGGCTGGGGAGAGGGAGAAGCAACCAATATGGTGTCTTTTTTCCCTATACAGTGGTACCTCGAGTTACAAACACCTCAGGTTACAAACTCTGCTAATCTGGAAGAGTTTCCTCGAGTTGAGAACTTTGCCCCCAGATGAGAACAGAAATTGTGTGCCGGCGGTGCAGCGGCTACAAGAGGCCCCATTAGCGAAAGGACGCCTCTAGTTAAGAACAGTTTCAGGTTAAGAACGGACCTCCGGAATAAATTAAGTTCGTAACTAGAGATACCACTGTATAGCATGAGTCATAATGAAAAGATCTCACGGACTCTTGGGACTCTTTCCTGTAATGCATTATTCAATAAAGTCTGACCACTTGGGAACCTGGTGTGAGCTTTCATACCAAACCCCCAAAGGGAATTTCCCGCCACAATGGAAAGTGCAAATGGGTGTGCAAATAACTTGCATGAATGATTCTATGAATGATCTTTTTTGCACACATTAACCTCCTGTGTGGTGAGTTGCACACAGTTCACACTTGTCTATTTTGTTGCAGCAGATACCCACAAACACCCTCTCCACATTTCACAAGCCATTTGTGCATTCACTTTCTATAATATAATAATAATCCCTTTGGTCAGAACCCTTTGAGCAGTGCTGGGGTGTATATTGTATATTGTATGTTTATATTGTAAGCATTATTAAAATGCCCCCATGAGTCACATGAGACAAGCTGGTGATTCAGTTTTATTTACCTAAGATATAAACTTCTCCATAGTGCTTCTGAGGGTTGAAACTCCTGCTGTAGAACTAACAAGGTTCACTGCACACTAGGGATTTGATGGGGGGTGCTTCAATTTTCATTTAAAGGCAAACCTACTTACTCCACACTTTCTGAAACAATATGTGAACTGAAATAGCCATCCTTCAAAATTCACACTTCTCCTAATTTTGCACCGCACTTCTCACAGCCAAGTAATGTGTACACAAATGCATATATTAGTAAAAAAACTATGGTAACCTACAAAGATACATTATGTCAAGGAAAATTGCTTTGTAAAAATGAGTGTATTAGGCCAAATGGCATAAAACGTGTATATTGGGAACAAATTGTTCTAAGAAGCTGTTGAATTTTTATGAGGACTTGAAGAAGAATATCACAAACTGATACAGAAATGTGAAGAACTAAACTTAAGATTGGAAAAAAAGAGAAACAGTCAGTCACCAAAATTGTCAGATTCATTCCTCCCTCCTACACACATGACCATTTTTCAAGGCTCCTGCATTTAGCCATTAAGAGAAAGATAAGATATACCCCATATTGTCAAAACATGAAAATATGTTGCAAGCATGTGATAGTGTTCGTTTGTTAGTCTGAGACATTTAACCTTGGGCTTTATCTGAATAAAGCTCCCACAGTAACTTACAGAGATTGATAATAAGATGGTCCTTGCCTTGCGGCTTACAATTGACAAGACATGGCACAAGAGGAAAAGGGATTGGGAAGGAGAAGAGAGAGAGAAAAGTCAGGCACTAGTTCTTAGTTACAAAGTTTTTACAGGTATATGCTGGAATGGAACCATTTCAAGGAGAACAGAAGCAGTTCTGGTGGAGCTGCCCTATTTTCCTTTTCTCCCTGTTCTTTAGCTTGGTGGGATGGCTGCTGTGGAGGGCAGCTGGGGGAGGCAAACATCTTATGAAGCTGGCTTCTCAGAGGAGCTCAGAGGGTTTCTGCTTTCCATCTTACCCTCTTCAGCAGCCTAATGGGATGCTGAGGAACTGTGACCTGAAGCAACCAGGAAGAGTTCCTAAATAAGGCATTAAATAATGTGCTTCCAATTACCCAATACCCAAATAATGGCAAATATGAACATCCTGCCCCTTTCTAGCTTTTCAAGTTATCCCTGCTTTGTAACAATGAAATGTTCAATATACCCTCTGAAATTTTGCTAAATAATAAAAAAGTAGCAGTTCTAATAATAATAATAAAAGTCTGTACATGCACTTACATATTTCCCTTTCCCACCTGTCTGCTTATCCGAGTTCTTATTTTACCAAACTAAAATGATGGGTGAACGTTTCTTTCCTCCACAACATTGACTGGGCTATACAGTAGTTGGAAAGGATGATTATTCCAAAAAAGAAGATAGTGGTGAGTAGGAAAAGGAGAGTGATACAATGTGTTTTTATCGTCAAGCAAATATTCCCAAGTCTAGAAGAAAGCTCAGGTCATGGAAAGGTACCATGCACCACCACAGGCCCAACCACTCAAGACTTTTTGAGAGGCAGTAATTGCATGCTCCCCACTGAACAATCTGTGATCCAAGTTGGAAAGAAGGAAGGAAGGAAGGAAGGAAGGAAGGAAGGAAGGAAGGAAGGAAGGAAGGGTACTTAACACTCTCAGTAGTTGTGTGAATTAACTTAGATAAAAGGTATTTGGAAGGCCAGCTGATGCTTAAGCATCATTATTCAGAAGCAAATTCCTCTGAATCTTATCTTGGGTTGGATGAACAAAAATGTGGTTGTCCAGGTTTAACTATTGAATAGTAAGAACATCCCATGGCATACCCTCAAACTTTTTCTTACCAAAATCCACCCCCCCCCCATTCTGCTGCCACTGCCTGCCTGCCCCCTGTCTGCCCAAACCACCTCAGCCCCCCACTGCCTCCCCCTTTCCCCCCTCCACTTTATAGCTTTTTCTCTGCCTCCTCCACAGCCGCCATGAGAAAGAGTGAAGCAAGCACTTCACCTGCCTCTTTGAAATCATACATGGACATACATGGAATGTGCTTAACTTTGGGCAGATCATATCCTTCAAATAAAAATAAAAATGCAGTTATACAGCTGCTTGATAAAAGTTTGTTTTCAAACCTGGGTTTCTCCATATTCTTTGCAGAAGTTCAAAATCACATCATGGAAGCTATGGACAGTCATTTCACTTAAGCAATTAGCTTTCATGAACCCATTTCTTTTGCCGGTGTGCTCATGACTTCATGACATTCCATCACTAACACAGCTGAGGAACAACCCCACCAGAGGAGAACATCAGCACCACACTTGGGAAAGTCAGGAAGAGACACCCTAATGAACACGGCAGGCACCTCTACAACAATCCTGGCCTTCTGCTATGTCAGTCAGCTCCCACTAACTCCATTCCTGCTTTCAGAGACACAGTTCTGGCACATCCGTCCTAATCAGATTCCAGATCCACGGCCTTTGCTTCAGTAAACACAAGCTCAAAAACAGGCAAAGTGACAAGGTGAAATTATTGTTACCATAGGGATGGAGCACACCAAAGGAAAAGGTGCAAAGGATGAGACTAATTATATTGGGCTTCATGGACACAGACTCTATTGCTATTGCCAGGAGGATAGCAAAGATACACGCTTTACAAAAGAGTGAACTAGCAGTCCTGGAAAACTAGAAGGTCTGGTCTTTTTTAGAAAAAGCTTCCCTCCTTCTATAAAAAAGTAACAACTGGATTAGAACCAGTTGCTAACACATCTCTTCCCACAATGCTTTTCTGTTGGGAAAACTCTGCATATAGAGGGAGCTCAGGAGCACTGACTTGTACAAGGGGCTTTCATTAGCCCTGGAAAAATAGAAGCTTAGAAGAAATACAAAATAAACTAATCTATTTAAAAGGAAAGCCTAGAAATAGCTGTGTACTTCCAAAATTACAAGACGAACGGGGTGATTGGGGTAAGTTTTCCCATGCCCAAGTTGGACTGCACTCTTAACAAGGTGAATTGCTCTGTGGACTCAGGTGCCAAAAAAAATATGCTGCATTTTCAAAGTAACCACTGCATCTTTTTTTTAAAAAAAGCAAAAACAAGCTATCCAGTAGCTTCTTCTGACACCAAGCAGGCAATATGGCTGCATTACACCAGACTGGAGAACTAGGTGTATCCCTCCCCCCCCAATGCTTGCTAATTGAAAAGTATGTTTGCTATTTTTTATATTTATTTTTTTACTATGCACCTCTCAAAATTGTTCCTAGGAAACCACAAACTTAGTGACAAGCAAAACTCAGCAAGAACAGTTCTCATTTAAACAATCTGTCTATCTGCAAGAAACATTCTTCTTCCTTCCTACCAGCTCCCTCACAAAAATTGGCATTGCATGTTTGGGCCACTTAACAAAAAGTGAATATGCACATTTCACAAGGGCACAATTTATTTTATATGCTAGTCCACATGTTGAGTTAGATCCTGCATGATTGCCCTTCCCCCTCCATTTAACAGAAGACCTGGCTTAATGGGGCAATGTTTCTGCTTTAGAAGCAGGTAGCCTTGTACTTTCCTTTAATTTTTTACTGGCTTGCTCAGGGTGCCAGGCTATTGTCCATCATAGCTCTCTATTCACATTGCTGATGGGATGGCCATTGTGCCAAACAGCAGGCTGTTGCTGCACAAGTTGTGCTCCTGCAGGTCTTTCCCTATCCTACACAAATAAGCTTCATTGAGGAATTTCTTACATGGCAGGAACTACTGTTGAAAAATAATGGTGATGGATTCACTGAGTGAATGACTGTGGCTACTATATCTTAGTGACATTTTTGCAGTTGTGACGCTGGGATTTCAGTCCCTACAATGAACTTCATAGCTGTTCACTGCATCCCCATTGGCTTCAGGCTTATCCTTTCAGCACTTGGGCCATGACAAGTGTTTAGTTGGTTCTGTAGGAGCTTGCTCGGTTGACTCTTCCCCTCTATAAACACTCTGAAAGCCAAGCCTCTGCAGCAGCTGATTAAATCAGCCACTCACCTCCCAACCCTTACAAAAGGGGTTTAGAAGAAAGCGTTTCCTGGTGCGAGATGAAGGCTCACCTCCTGGACAATCCCTGGCTTAATCTTTCTTGCTTCTTGCCTTTGAGCATTTCTGTCTCCTTGAAACTTGCTCTTTTCTGAGAAGCTGCCTTCTCATTATCTGAGCACCTGAACCATCCATTATATGAGTCACAGCTCCTGATTTTGACCACACTCCTGGACAATATAGTATGCATTAAAAAGTGGGGAAGAAGAATCTACACTTCCTTCCAAATTCATCTCCCAAAGCAAAGCCCATGCCATTTGTGTGTTGGATTCAGATGTGTCACTTTAAATTTGATCTAAAATGCATACTTAAAGAATGCATTGAATAACCCCCCCTCCCCCCCAAAAATGTATGGAGTAGATACATTGTGCTGTTATGAAGATGTGGACGTTGTTTGAATTAGCATGCTGAGCCTGCCATGTTAATAACAGACATTGACCTCATTATTAGCCACAAATCCTTTTGAATGTATTACTTAGTTGTGGGGGTCTTGTGTCTCCAAAGAAAACAACCACCCACATGAAACATCTGTTTTTAAAACCTTTATAAATAGTTGCATGGTGTGTTTTTTCCACTGCTGCCTTAACATAAGGACCAAGTGATGTCAAGTGTCTTGGCATTCTTTCCCACCAGGCATTCCCTCCCTATGATCCCATATCTATAGAGCATATTTTAGAGCTGATTGTCTTGGGCCCTCCTGGTTTGCTGCGTGTGTCTGCATTCTTCACGATAAAAATCAAGGGTAAATTTAGCAGCACAGCACCATAACCTCGTAACTAAACTATTACAACATGCTAGTGCTTTAATCAAATAATTGTGTTATCTTGTTGCTTCCTCCCTTCTCTTTCCTTATCTCATTCCCTCCCCTGTTCCTTGTAACTGTAATTCATCAGGCCTTCCTGAAATGCTGGCAGTCAGGAACGGGTCCATACCTTCATTTCTGTTTGTTAAATTGGCTCGAATATATTTGGATGCAGTAAAAATAACCGTTCCAAATGGCTTCAGATTCACAGGTAGCATGATCAACTCTTTGGGCATGCTGTGTGATGGGAAAGAACATGCAAAACTCATGCAAAACTGGCTGTGATTTCCTACCCACCCACCCTGCAAAAGAAGATCAAATGGAAATAACCCATTTAGCAAGAGTCATAGAAATCTTTACAGAGGAGGAGGATTCAATTTGACCTTTCTCCGCGAGAGCACAAATTGGGTAAGTTTTCCCAGAAATGCACTACATGACTGTTATCTTTTATGCTACTGCACTGGAACACATTCAAGTCAATGAGAGATATACAAACAGTACTATCAGTTCTCAAGGAACACCATCTATCCTTCAACCTGCACTTCCTCAGCACTGATATCTATCCCACTTTCAGCAAGGATGTACGGCGCTATTTCCAAAAGTGGCTTGTGCCCTTCCTTTGTATCTGTTGACAGATCTGCGCTCTCCTATTATCTCCAGTCACCAACAGTAGGACCTGTCACAGAAAGGGGCGGGGGTAGGAAGGTGGTGGGTATCTGATCTGCTATCGCACAGCTCTATTATTTGTCTGATGACAGCGCCTTGTGATAAATGTTTCAGAAATGACATTTGAGATGATGGGGAAGAAAATTCTTAAGTAAGAGACTCCAGCTCAAAGTGTCTCCTGAGCCATAATACTGTCAGTCAAACATGGATATTTGCAAAGAAGTTAGAATGAAAAGTACAGAACGGGGGGTGGGGGGAATCAAATCTATTAGCACACCATGAAAGTCTTGTAAAAATGCACTGCAAACTCTGTAAAAAATAGTATAATAATAATAATAATAATAATAATAATAATAATAATAATAATTTATACCCTGCCCATCTGGCTGTGTTTCCCCAGCCACTCTGGGTGGCTTCCAGCAGAATATTAAAATACAATGATTCATCAAATATCAAAAGCTTCCCTAAACAGGGTTGCCTTCAGATGTCTTCTAAAAGTCCGCTAGTGGTTTATTTCTTTGACATCTGGTGGGAGGGCGTTCCACAGGGCGGGTGCCACTACTGAGAAGGCCCTCTGCTTGGTAACTTCGCTTCTCATAGTGAAGGCAGTGAGTAGTAACATTCATAGTTATAAAGTGGTACCTCGGGTTACAGACGCTTCAGGTTACAGACTCCACTAACCCAGAAATAGTACCTTGGGTTAAGAACTTTGCTTCAGGATGAGAACAGAAATCGGGTGACGGCGGTGCGGCGGCAGTGGGAGGCCTCATTAGCTGAAGTGGTACCTCAGGTTAAGAACAGTTTCAGGTTAAGAACGGATCTCCAGAACTAATTAAGTTATTAACACAAGGTATCAGTGTATTTCCAAATAGACTGCATTACTGCATTGGAGGAGCTTGGGCTCCTCCAACTCTATGATTCTATGAGGAAGCTGTGACAACTCTATTGCTCAGTTCTGTCTTTCAGAACTGCAGGCATCCAATCTAAAGAAGTCAACAAGAAATGTCCTAGGGGGCAGAAAAAAATGTGGAATGAGGGCAATCCTTGCCTTGATGTAGGGAACAAACAAAAAAACAAGGTGATGCAGGTTCTTTAGAGAAAATGAAATTTGGGGAAAGGGGCAATATTTTCATTAGATTACAATGAAGACTTTTTTCCTCATAAAATTTCATGGAAACCCTGGATCAAAAACTCATTATGTTCCATCGTTGTTTTCATTTTGGCTTTTTTTTTTTTTGTAAAATGGCTTTTAAAGACAGCCCCCAGCAGCTACAGGCTCCCTTGATGTCTAAAGCCAGCTTAGAGTAATAAAAGAAAATAATTCTCTACACACAGGAAACATAATGAAAATATTTTTTTGTAATGAATGTAGACCGTTGTATTCAAGGCTTTATTTTATCCAGGCTTCTTTTCTTGACCCTGAGGGCAAATGCTCATGACAGCTGGTCTAAAGATACCCACAGGAGCCAGGAAGTGGTTTTTATTGCTGCATTTCACACAACAGCTCTTGATTCTCAGGCTAGGCTGGAAATGGCATAGCTGCTGCCTGGCCTACTCAAAACTTTTTCCCATTGCAGATTTAGAGTCCATCCAAGTTGCAGGATCTTTTTTTTATCTATTTGCTGACTTACTTTCCAACGGAGACTATGGTCCAAAGCACATGTGATGTTCTATACACAATTATCAGCTGTATGAAATGTGTGTTGCTTTTCAGTAAATAGCAGTCATGAGGGTCCCAGTCCACATCAGGAGCATGACGTGGAGCAAATAGGACTTTAGCCCACACTGTGGTTCTGATCCAGATCCCCCCTCCTACATTATTTGCACCAGGAAGGAGGTTCTGTTGTCATCCAAGAATTGTTTGGCCACTTTAATAAATGTCTCATGAAAGTTAAATCACATGACAGTGCTAGTCCCTTATTGAACAGAGTCATAATAATAATAATAATAATAATAATAATAATAATAATAATAAATTTTATTTATATCCCACCCTCCCCAGCCGAAGCCGGGCTCAGGGCGGCTAACAACAATTAATTAGTGCAACATTCTAAAAACATTTCATTATAAAAATTAATTAAAATCCAGTTGTCGGCAACCATTAAGCTTAAGTTCTTTAAAGATTGCCAAAGGAGGGGGTCAGGCTGTGCCCTGACCAAAGTCTGGTGGAACAGCTCTGTTTTGCAGGCCCTGGGGAAAGATGTCAAATCCCGCAGGGCCCTAGCCTCTTGTGACAGAGCGTTCCACCAGATTGGAGCCGCAGCCAAAAAAGCCCTGGCTCTAGTTGAGGCCAGCCTAACCTCTCTGTGGCCTGGGACCTTCAGGATATTTTTATTTGAAGACCATAAGTTCCTCTGTGGGACATACCAGGAGAGGCGGTCCCGTAGGTATGATAAGGATAAAAAAGTGATGCTTAATGCCGTAATCCTGTGAAGACTTACATAGGAGTAAGCCCTACTCTCCACAGTGGAAATTACCTTTGTGTAAATGCACATGGGTTTCTGCTGCATTTAATTGAATGCAAAATTTACAGATGGACACATCCTTATTTTAAAATCTAGCTATTTTTCTGGATTCTGCACTATAATTTTCACTGAGTGCTTGGACTGAGTCCTAGAATCCTCCTGCCTTTTCTCCAAAGTGTCGTAAGCACTTGCCCTGCTTTGGGAAGAAGAATGGAAGGCTCTAGGACCCTGTCAGAGCCCTCACACCTCATTCCCAAAGCCCATAATCACAGTTTGGTGCAGGGGGTGGGAAATAAATTAATGGAGAATGTGTCCTCTGCTCTCCATTTGGAGGAAACTACAGAACAAAAGATAATACTCTTCTCCCTGCCAAATCCTCCCTCCTCCCAAATACAACCAAGAACAAAACAAAACAATACCTGTGCTGTGATACAATCATGTTTGACTTTTCCCCTTTTCTTTTGGGTAGCTCACGTTTCATAATGTGCACAATGTTGTTTACATCTTTCATGCAACATCCAGTTTTCATGAAATCAAAGTGGTTTTTTGCTTATCAATCTGCAGGGTGTGTGAAGAAATGCACAAAAAGCAATGAAGTTATGTGAAGGTGACATATCACAGTTCTAGCATTCTGTCTTAGCCACCTGTAATTACATGAAAAACAACAACCACATGCTGTACCTGTTGGAAAGATCACACATGATGGGCAACACATATTCACATTAAGAACAAGTCAACATGTGGTTTGACTGTCATGGCTGTCAGCGGCTTCACTTAGTTTTTTTTCCTGGAGTTCTGGAGACTTTGGAACACATACATTAAAGCAAGGTCAGCCATTCTATTCATACATGGAACAAGAAGGTTTCATTGAAATAATATGGGCACAAAAATGCCACATATGCTCAGAGAAATAAAGAACTGTGTACAGTGGTACCTTGGTTCTCAAACTCCTTGGTGCTCCAACGCCTTGGTTCTCAAATGCCGAATCACCAATCAGCTGTGCCTTGGTTTTTGAACATTTCAGAAGTCAAATGGACTTCCGGAACGGATTAAGTTTGGCGCTTTTGTTTTTGCTATTTATTTTGCGTTTTTGTTTTTGAGGCTTTTTTGGTTAATTTGTTTTTGTGACTGTGGAACCCAGTTCGGCTACTGATTGATTGAAAATGTGACTGCGGAAGGGGATAAAAGCCCCCCATCCAAACAATGACTATCATCCGCGCAGGTAAGAATTTTTTTTTAATCACCTACAGTACCGTCTTATTTATTTTATCGTATAGTACATTGATTATTGCTTTCATTTTATGGATCAATGATCTCATTAGATAGTAAAATTCATGTTAAATATCTCTTTTAGGGGTTGTTTTTAAAAGTCTGGAATGGATTAATCCATTTTGCATTACTTTCTATGGGGAAGTACGCCTTGGTTTAGGAACGCTTTGGTTTTGGAAAGGACTTCTGAAACGGATTAAGTTTGAGAACCAAGGTACCACTGTACAGTGGTACCTCGGGTTACATGCACTTCAGGTTACATACGTTTCAGGTTACAGACTTTGCTAACTCAGAAATATTACCTCGGGTTAAGAAATTTGCTTCAGGATGAGAACAGAAATCATGCTGCGGTGGCGCAGCGGCAGCAGGAGGCCCCATTAGCTAAAGTGGTGCTTCAGGTTAAGAACAGTTTCAGGTTAAGAACAGACCTCCAGAACGAATTAAGTTCTTGACCCGAGGTACCATTGTATATGGAAAGGGGCATGGTCACCATCTGATCCCAAACCCAAGTGTTGTTGGACTACAACTCTCATCATCCATGACTAATGGCTAAGATGGTTTAAGCATTGAGGTGGCAGACCATAATCTGAATGCTTCATCAAGTGCCCAGGACCTTTCAGAAAAGAGCCATAGGGGTAGAATAATGTGTTGCATGCAGAAGAATCCAGATTCATTCTCTGCTAAAAGGATTTCAGAAAGCTGTGCTAGTCCTTGGAGAGCTGCTGTCAGTCAAATTTATCAGTAATGGGCTAGATGGATGGTGATCTGAATCTGTGCAAGATGGCTTCAGCAATTTAGCTAGTAGGCCACCAAAAGCACTTCAGGGGCATCATTTACAAAGGAGCACTTAACAGGGAACTGATCATTTCAGAATGAAATGCTCAGACACTCCTTCATTATCTCAATATTTGAATCTATTCTCAATAAAAAGGCACCACAGATGTAAATTAAGCCCCCCCAAATATTCATGTGAATTGCCCATGAGTTATCCTATAATTAATCTTAAATTTCATCTGCATAAAATCTTTACAAATCAGCTAACCTAGAGAGAACTGATTACTTTCCATGTATGTTTAATCCCCCTGCTGAGGCTGATGCATGATAGGGATTGCTGAGGTATTTGTAACTTTAATAAAAAAACCCTCATCTTTTACTAGTTTAAGAACAGTCATTTCTTTATAGAAATCTGCAAATGCATCCAAAAACAATGCAGATAGCAGCTATTAAATAGATGCTTTTATAAATTATCCATTTTCTTACATGCATAAAAACCTCAATTAAAGCAACATAAATCCTATCAAACTGTACGCTGAAAGCATGCATATATTGTTGGAATTAATGTGATTTTTCTATGTTTGTACCAATAGATGGTGCTAGCAATTGCCATATTTTTCTGTCACTTTAATTTAGGCCATAAAAGTCTTCAGCAATTATTGGAGGGCGGGGGGAGGAACAATCTATTCATGTGACAATTAAAGCAGGAAATGTCATCTTATTGACACTCAACTTTTTTACAGAGTGAAAAGGGTAACAGAGCAGCCAAAAGCTGTTTTGGCTGTTCTAATTTTCCACTGAAAATGCATAGAATTTGCAAATGAGAGAGGTATCTTCTCCTCCCCTACAACTTATCGTCAGAGATATTCAAATACTTATGCTGTGCTACGTAGTTGTCTGGGAATGAACATTTTTGTCTAGTGAAGATGAGACAGGAAGCAACAAGCAAAGACTGTTTCAAGCACAATTTAGGTTGTAAAGCCTTTAAGTCAAAGGGATGGTTTGTGTTATCTATCAACACTAGGACAGGGATTTGAATACTAAAAACTTATAGTCCAAGATTTCGCTCAGAACTACAAGTCAACTAGACTCCTAGAGTTGGATGGTCTTTTAGGCCATGCATTCTAACCGCTTGCTTGATGCACCCCCAAGAACACTCCCAAGATATGGTGGTCCAGCTTCTTCTGGGAGGCATCTAACAAGGGGACACCCCCCCCCACACACACACCTCCTGCCACCAGGTAATCTGTTCCATGAGGTTCTACATTGCTCTCCCTCTACCAGCCTGACAAGAAGATTTCCTCCTTTCTTGTTCTGGGCAGTCTCACTTGAAACTGTAGCTTAGGGAGTGAGCAACTGAGTTATTCTCTCATACTTAAGAACAAAGGAAAACAGTTCAGATACCAAACTATGATATCGGGAAGAAGGTGTTCTCTTAGTCTTTTCCCTGACAAGGTACTGGTAATTGTGCACAGGCAAGTTATTATTTAACTTGAAGAAGAATTTAAGCGTTTAATCCTCCAGCCGCAATCTGAAGTCAAACAGTCCTGAAAAGGAGAGGCACATCACATGTGTCTCCTGTTGGCATTTGATCTCTTTAATCCATGTAGTCATGTCATTTAGGCTATGTACAATTTATGCTAGAAACATTTCTGCACTTGTTATTTCTGTGCAGTCCATACATAATCAAGATCTGCTATGTATTTTTTTGCACCTGAAAAGTGCTTCTTGAGAAACTGTGATCGGGGGGGGGGGGGGAGCTTGATGCAGATTGAGTCTGCATGATCCCACAGTGTGTCCATGTGAAAACAGATTCATCAGTGCTGGCAATGGGGGTGTATCAATACCTGCTGAATGATCGATGGGCTTATACCAGGATCATAACCACCACTTCTTCATTCACCTGGGATATGTGCAGAGAAGAAAAGGCATGGGCAGCTTAAGGAAGGGGAGGGTTTTCAAAAGCATATCAAATAACCACACCCACCATCGTGGATGGTTTGATCTAGAACAGGCATGACCAACTCCCAAGAGACTGTGATCTACTTCCAGTATATAAAAACCTCACAGTGATCTACCTATTGTCATTGCCAACAGTTGTTAAGCTTTTTAAAGGGAAGAGTGCCCGAATGTTTGAGCTTTTTTAAAATAAATGAATAAAAATAAGTACCATGGCAATTGACCAGGAACATCGCCGCGATTGACCAGTAGATCATGATCGACCAGTTGGACATGCCTGATCTAGAATAAATCTAGATGGGAAGCAGCATGGTGATGATGATAATGGATTATTCCGTTTTGAGAAAAGCTATATTTTTGTGATACAAACAGCTTAGCTTGTATGCAACCTTACCCTCTTGCCAAAATGAGGGGTATAATTTCATTGTATACCTTCTGTGAATGTCAGGGGGCTAGATAACAACTTGAATTGTTCAGGAAACAAGGGAATATTTATTTGTTTATTTATTTATCTAATTCTTTTAATTTATACATTGCTTGATTTAAAAAAAAACAAAGCTCAAAACAATTTACAACAATAAAAGAGAGAGAGAGAATACAACAGTACTTTAAAATGTACAGAAGTTAAAATACCAAAACAGGTTAAAATTACCTCAACTTCCTAAGCATGTGAATAGGTTTGTCTAAATGATAATGTTTTTAGCTGCTCCAAAAAGTGTACAGTGAATGTGTCTGCTTGATCTCAATTGGCTGGGGTGTTGGACAGAGTTCTTAAACGCCATCTCCTAACATGTAATGTATGTTAGGACACCACTTTCTCTGCATATATTTTGCTTAGCTTGTCAACTTCAGGTGGCTGTCCAAAGTCTTTGCCCCTAATTCATATATTCATATTCAGACTACAGTGCAGTTCCATCATAGCTTTATGGAAGACATGGAAGACATGCATATGTTCAAGATCAGGACATTGTAAAATAAATAAATAAATGAGGACTATGTTACAAGTGAAGAGGAAATGGTGACACTCTTGAAAGCATCGTTCCACTCTGTCTTCTGATACTGCAGCTACTGTCCTTTCTTTCAATTACATCACAATGCCAAGAAACAAAGAATTAGCTGTACCTAAATTCAATAACCAAAGAAAAAGGTCAGACCAAGAACCTCCTCCTCAGCCTAATGCAGACATTTGCTTCTGAATAAACTGACGTGTGCAGCAAGTAGCTTTGGCATAATAGGGATTCTGTTTTCCTGTAATTAAAAACAAGTTCCCAGACCAGAATTTCCCCACTCTCTTATCTATTTGTATACCTCTAATTAATGTCAGATAGTTTTCTAAGAATATCAGAAAAGGAAAACAAAGCCTATTCGTGCAAATATAAAATGAAGGGATTTCTTTAAGGGTGGGAGAGATATAAAGGGCTTTCAGAAACTGTTACTGCTGCTAACTGTAGGTACTAAATACAACTGATAATTCTCTAGAAGATGCAGACATGCTCAAGCAAAAATAGAATTAATGGAGTCATCCATCATCATGATGTTGCTTAACAAGCCATTCCTTGTTTTTCTGAATATTGTCTCTGTGAAACAGTCAGATCTTAATTCATGAACTGCCCTGGGAAAAAAATGTACATATTTAAAAATACATAAATGTGTTGGGCTAATCATAAAGCTGTAAGACTGAAGATTATTTCAAGGCTACAGATAAGAAGGATCTGCCTTAAAACAGCTACTCATATTAATTTTCTGAATGTGCATTCTTAAGATACATGTCAGGAAGGATGCCAGGAATAAGGCCAATGTAGCTAAACTCTCAAATGTGCTTGAATCACTGTCTTCCAGTGATGTCATCAAATACATGCCACAGAAATAAATAACCTCCCTGCTTTAAAGGTGAGTGTGGATCCTTCTGTGGCCCCACACCCCATCTACACAACATGAGGAAGGTATTAACAGGTGGTGAGCTTGCAGAAGTTAGAGGGGGGGAAACTTATTTTAAAAAAGAAAAAATCCTGGAGGGACCACCCAGAAGTGAAGGCACTTAGTGTCCAGGGAATGCTGACTGGCTATTGGGGTTTGGGATGAATAGCAGGTGGGGCTGGAATGAGGAGATTTCACCCCTCCCATATCCAAGAATCTCCTGGTGATCTCTGCTGACTCTCCAGAGAGGAGGAGGCGTGTTCTGCTATCTACTTATTCTACTCAAGCACCAAGTCAGTCAGTCAGTCAGTCAGTCAGTCAGTCAGTCAGTCAGTCAGTGTGTTGGAGAGAGAGAGACTGAGAGTTAGAGATCGTGTGTACAGATAAGGTTGCTGCTAAGAGCAGCTGCAGACACTCAGTGCAGTTTAGCATTCATTTATGCTTAGAACCCGTTTAGCTCTGTATATAGTTTGTATGATAGTTGTAGATAGAATAAAGAAGTTATTCTACAGAGCTGCTCTCTGAGTCGTTTATATACTCTGCTAGACTCTGCTATACTCTGCTGTGCGATGACTGTCTTCTTGTGGAAGTGAATCCGGTGCTCACAACTCTAAGCTGTGAGTCCACAGCACTTTGACCTGTTCCTGTCCAGAAGGTGGTCTCTGGAAGTGCTACCCAGCTCGCCTAGCCCAGTCGGGGCTGAAGTGCATGAGTCCAGTTGGTGGTACTGGCTCAAGGGCGATGCTGACATGGAGATGGAATGGATTTTCTTGGGGAGGGCAAAGCTGGCAGGCTGGAGCATGTATCAGGAATACTTAACCTTCATCCAGTTTTCTGGGGTGCGACACTTATCCCAGGTGCACTTTTAATTGTACAGTTTACACATAAGTAGACATACAGGGTAGTCTCTTTAGGGCATTGCCACAAATTGTCACCTGTACAACATCCTCTAATTTCAGCCAGTAACCACTTATTATTTTCCTTCTGGAAACAAAAAGCCACCAGTAGCATATTATTATAAATTTGCATTAATAAATTTGTATCCATAGATCTCAGGATCTGATCCAGCAGGACTCTTCTTATGTTTTTATGGCCTGAGAGGAATAGGAGCAGGATCCCATGCTGTCAATATTCCACTTGCAGATCAGATCAGTGTGGCAAGTGCAGTAATTTGTGCGTGGAGAGGAGTTTTATATTCTTATTTACAATGCATAAGAGCATAAATGAAATATAAATGAAGTAAATGTGAAAAAAGAGGAAATAGTGAGACTAAGAAACAAGTCATTAAATTGGGTGGTGGGAAACGATTTTGAAAAATAATTAGTTCCAGAGTTTCCGTCTTTTGCTGAATCTGCTGGTTCTATTGTTCTTTCAAAATCCCTTATCCTTTCTTATTTATGTGTTCTTATTATGATATATATATATATATATATATATATATATATATGCTGGTTTCTCTTCTTATTCCTTTTAGTTTTTACTTAATAAGTTGTGTATATTAATGGAGGTGGTAAAATGAGAGTAGGAGACCTAATGGGGAGTAGTTGTTAAATTTCTATAGAATATTCAAAAAATGTTGAAGTAAGCCAATAAAAAAAAGTTACATAAAGTCAGGACTTTTCAAATAACATCAAAGAGGGAGGACTTGCTGCCTGGTCTCTGCCGGTCTAAGCCACTCTAGGGAGTAAGCGTTATGAAACTTACTGCTGAGCAAACCCATGCATCTGAGCTATAAGCCCATCTACTTTTACCTTTCCTGTGGCATTGTGATCTGGGGCTTTTCAGTTTAGACAAAAGGCAATCAAGAAAAGCAGGGTTACTGACAGGGGGTACTTGAATGCCTGTTTGAACAAGGAGGCTGCTTTATTGGCTTTTTCACATGGCCTGCGGTTGATATTACCTTAGAACATAAGAAGAGCCTGCTGGATGAGGCCAATGGCCCATCTGTTCCAGCATCCTGTTCTCACAGAAGCCAACCAGAAGAAGCCTATAAGAAGCCCACAAAGAAGACTCATGTGCAGCTTGCAGACTTCCCACATGCATCAGGTCATCTTTTTATTTTATTTTTTATTCAATTTATCTGAAGATCACAGGGCAGTTTGCGACATAAGTGGTTGTTGTGAGAACAGGATTTTAGCTTGGCTTGACTCACTTTATATTCTTGGAAGCCATGTTGTCTTGAGCTATCTTGGATGTATTGAAAGATCTGTATGTCAGCCTTGGGACCTGTTTGGTACCCACCAATCAATAAAGTAAGGCCTCTGCCTAAGTGATCTTGTCTATCATGTCTGGAGAGGTTTTATAGCTTTACTGGGCAGCAATGATGTAATGCAAAGAAACAGAAAACAGTAACTTTCATGCTACTTTTGAAGCAGTGGCTAGATGGACATCTGTCATGCATTGTAGGGGTTTGGACTAGCTGACCATTAGGGTTCTTTCCGATTCTATGATTCTTTGAAACGCCCTTTATTTTAAACATTCAAATACCCTTTCTAAACTGAAATGTGTTTGTGTATGGCTTACTTGTTTCTCAGGGCTTACTTGTTGACAATAAAAGGACATAGAAGGGAACTTTGCAAACCTTCGCTCCAAGCCTCTTTGCTAATTCCACTCCAAGTAATCTGACTGTGGCTTAGAATCAAGGACAAAAATTGAGAATGAGGGCAAATTGAGGAGCTTATTATATAGTACAAAAATAAGATGCTGAAGAGAGAAGTAGAGTTGCTGTGATTTACTTAAGAGTATCATATTCACATTGTCATGGATATGCCAATCACAGCATGCTGAGAAATCGTTCCATCTGGTAATTCTGCTCTTTATAGTGCCAAAATGAGTTCTTCAGGAGATATCTAGCACAGAAACATGCATTACCATTTCTATAGATAGCACCGGGACAACATTACTTTTTTAACAGCACAAACCTATTATACAGATATGACATTGTTGAAAATTCAAGGGAGAACCAGGAGACAGTGGGTTTGGGGGCAAGAGAGTCAGGGGAAAGGTGGGGGCTAATTTCAGATAGAGTCCGGGGACAGGAGAAACTGTGTGTTAATGGTGCAAAACTATATGAAGAGATGACAAAAACTAAATTTCATATATTGATTCAAAATAACCAAGCAGATCTTTGGCAGCAGGCCTCCCTGGTAGTTTTAAATTCATGACATGCATAGTTTTACATTTTGTTTGTACAACACACAACTAGAAAAAATTGCTATCTTTTTCTTTAACCAGAAGGTACATTCTTGGAATATAAACATTCCAAAGTACTCTTGTGGATTTCCTGCCCTTCAGGATGAACATCAGTGACTGATAATGTTTTCAATAAAAAAAACCACCCTGCTATTACTATCTTTTGATCCAACTCCATTTGCCAGCCTTGTCGTGGATATATTATTCATTCCATATCTATATTGCAAGATAGTCTGGAGGACCTGGGTATGTTGAGCCAGATTCAGGTGGATCAGAAGGGATATTGCCAAGACTGCATATTTTACTGGGAAGTTTCTTCCACATTCAAACTCTTCTGTTCAAGGAGGAGGAATGTTACAAATAACTCACAGAACAATATTTGATCTGGGCATTGGTCAATGGAAAAAAATACACATGAACAGAATAAAAAGGAGCCACAAGCTTGATTTTACAGAAACCATTTCAAATTCAGTTATGGCATGTTAATTGCCTGTAGTAGCAATGATGGGTGAGTGCCAGTAGTAGCAGTAATAGTAATCCTATACTCAAAAATTAAAGTATGTTTCATAAGTAATTTAATCCATATTACCTAGATATGAGCTATGATTTTAGATTCCCCATGATAGCAGCTGTATTAATTCAGTTTCAGACTAACTTCTTTAAGCTTAAGTCAGTTTGACTATTGCCTTCAAACCAAGTCCTAATCAGAATGCAGATCAAGCTTGTTAGTGTGCTTTTTTTTTTTACTGGTTTTACAATATTTTTGCCACAATCCAGTGAAGTTATTCATCACTGTCCACGGTGTGCACAGTACCTGCTTAAAACACAGCTAGGTTGCTCTTTGTCTCAAGCTGGCTTGAAGGGAAATGGATCAAGCAGCTGCATTTCATAAGAAATGATGGCATAGTTATAGGATAGATACAGACTGTAGCTGTCTTGGGTATGACGCTTCCCAAACTAGCAGTGGGAGCGTACTGCATGCAGGCCTGCATGCATGAGGGCTAAATATATATCTCCTATATAAAGCTTATAAATTATACCCATCTGGCTTCCTAAATTAGAACTAGGTTATATGTTGCAAATATGATCTCTCTGTTCCACATAAGGTCAGGGATGGGGGACCTGGGATTCTTTCCAGGCCACACACCTTCCCCCCAGGTCACATTCCTTACCAGCCCTGCTTCACACTCTCCTTGTGTGTTTTTACCTGCTTGGGAAGTCTCCTTGAACTCTGATACTTACATGGATGAAGGACAGAGAAGGGTATGTGGATTGGGAGGGCATGTGTCCTGGAAAGAGTCTCAGGAGTCAAACACAGAGGTCTAGTGTGTGTGTGTGTGTGTGTGTGTGTGTGTGTGTCTGTCTGTCTGTCTGTCTCTGTCTGTCTGTCTGTCTGTCTCTCTCTCTCTCTCTCTCTCTCTCTGTGTGTGTGTGTGTGTGTGTGTGTGTATAAACTAGCCTGTTGGACGAAGGAAAAATTCACATCCATTGCTCAACCCAATTTTGCCTCTGGTTCTGCCCTGCCATGTGACCCTCAGAATGTTGCTGAGTAGGCAATCTGTGAACCTCAGACTGAAAAGGTTTCCCCTCTCTGATGTAGGTTCTCAAATCTGCAGGTTGAGAAAAGGTACTAAAATACAGCTCCTTGAGCAATTCTTTCCCCTACTCCAAATTATTCAAATATGGCATGGATCTGCCCCCCCCCCCTTTACCACATGGATAAATTCTACAAAATAAATTATACTGTCCTCTCTCCTTTAAAAACAAGATTAAAAGACCCACTATTTCATCACCAGCGACTGCCATTAATTGCTAACGCTGAAAGGGAGCTTGACATATCCCTGGATGGCACATCTGTTAACTGTATGTAGACTGCAATCAGTTAAATAGGTTTCCCAACAAATGGCTTGTCAAAGTCTTGACACAAGAATTACTTAGGTTTGTTGCCAGCCATTCACTTTTCTCTTTTTAACTGCCCATCTTGTGCCTACGCACAAGAATGTGAAATATTGGGGGGGGGGGGAGAGATTTCGCTATTGATCAGGAAGCTTAAGTGAGCAAATGTATTCTTTCCTTACTTCCCGGGCGGGGGGAGGAGTTTCAGGGTCAACCCAAATAGGTTTATTTTCCCCTCACCTATCCCAATCTGGGCCTCAGCCTGTGAGCAGGGGATTCAATCCTGTGGGGCAGTGGAGGATTCAGTCCTGCTGGGGTCTACTTCCCCGGTGCATTTCCTGCAGGAAACATGCTGGCAAAGCAGACCCCCTACAGCAGTGTACCCCAAACTTACAATAATCACATGCCACTGTTGAGAGTTTCATCTTACTGGCATACCCCTTATTGGGCAAGGATAATGTGGGGGTAGTTTTAATAATATACTACATGTACTACTTTATAGAAACAAGAGCAAATTCTGCCATGTACCCTTTGAAACCCTTCCATGTACCCCTGAAGGATATGTGTACCACACTTTGGGAAACATTGCCATACAGTTTTTCCACCTGACACCCACCCCCAATTGTCTTGGATCACTCTGGTCAGCCTGATCTGATCTAGGGCAAACCAGAGCTGCCTCAACCCAGCTCAGCCCAAGCCCAGATTCCCCCAACTCTGCCTGATTCAGTTCAGGCTTTGGCTAAATCCAGTGCAGGGTCAGAGCACAAGTGGAGGTTAGATGTCACCCAGAGTGAGCCAGGAGTCTGGACTGAGGAACAATCCAGATCAGAAAGCAACTCAAAAGGTAGGAATGGAAGAAGGTAAGAGTTAGAACCAAAGAGTGATTGGGATCAGAGGGCAAACCAGGAATCAAGACCAAAGAATAATACCAGACACAGAAGTGTGTTTAGGTAGACCTTGTGGCTCAAGAAGATATCTGTCTTATACAGTCGTACCTTGGCTCCCAAATACCTTTGGAGTCGAATGTTCCGGCTCCCGAACGATCAAAAATTGAAAGTGATTGTTCGGGTTTTCAAACATTCTTTAGAAGATGAACGTCTGATGGGGCTTCTGCGGCTTCCTATTGGCTGCAGGAGCTTCCTACAGCCAATCAGAAGCCACGCTTTAGAAGTCAAACATTTCAGAAGTTGAACGAACTTCCGGAATGGATTCTGTTCGACTTCCGAGGTATGACTGTACTCCTCCCTGTTCAGAAGAAGCCAAAGGCAAACCTGAGTAGAACCAGGAACTGAGTGAGCCAATCCAAAAGGTTCTTCTCTATCTCTTGTATCCAAAAATCAACTGGGGAAATCTGCTGGCCATTTCCCAGTTCCTGGGATGAAAGCCTGAAGGCTGTGGGTTACTCTATGCCCAAGCAGTTTAAAGGTTTGTAAGCAGTGGGGTAGCAGCACTACTAAAAGGTTATAGCCATTAATGGTGCTTCACCCCCTTGCACGGTGCATGTGCACAGCAGACTCCATGATAACTGCCTCCAAACCCTGATGTGTAGAGACAGTTCTGTAATCATTAATTCTTAAAGGAACAGTTGGCCAGATGTAATTGAGCCAGATATAATCCATTGATGCCACCTGATTGTGGTGTCTGAAAAACACATTATTGCTGCATTCACAATCTCCTTTTTGTACCAGTCCCCCCATGCAGAGGGTTTTATTCCTGATCCCAAAAAATAACAGGAGGGCCTGAAGCTTGCATGTACAATAAGTAGAGTGAAGTGGGAGAGAGTGTGCCTTGTGGTGTGAACAGCATGGTTGACTTGTGATCTCTAGAACCTCCTGAGAGACAGCAGTGATATGTACTGGGGCTCAGCATACCTAGCTGGAGTCTAGAACTATGTTCTGGTTGCCCATCTGAGAAATGAATCCAGTTTTACATCTAATTAATTTTGGAGCAGATTTGGATGGGAACTCGCAGCAGGACCTGAAAGTGCCAAGGATGCTGAATCCTAACGATGATCTCTCTTCATGCCTTCAGATCACAGGGCCTGTTAACTATTATTGCTTTAGTTTTCTTGTCGACGTCTGCATCCCAGCTCTGAAATAAGCACAAATGCTGCAGTTTGTGGAGTTTCAGTACCGACGACCAGGGTAGCGGAGTAGGTGTTTGACACAAACAACATGATATGTGTTTCACTCTCTCTTGGGAGCTGGAACAAGTGCACTTGCATCAGTAACTACCATCAAAATATTTCCTGTGATGTATGTTACATCTATTTATAACAGACTTTAGTTGAAACAAGTTTTGATTTTAAATGAAGAGCCTCTGATTCCTTGGCAGCTTGGAAGGCATTCAGTCATTCACTCAACCTGTTTAGGTTAATATCATGATGTTTAAAGGATGCATTCCTGATCACTTGAGTTTTGCCACCAATAGCGACAGAAGCAGTTGCACCCCTAAATTAACATGAATTTAGTTATCGTAAGCCTTTTAATTTTTATATGCAATTAAACCTGGGGGGTCAGAACTAGGTCACAATTATCTATGAGCCATAAAAATGTCTCTGTGACAAACCTTTGGCTCTTTTCGAACCCAAGGGAGCTTTATCATGTTTCTAGAAGGAGGAAACAATAACCCACAAGGGACCAATGGCATTTTATTACTCATAGAAATATGGCATAAAACTGAACTGATTAAGATCAGCTTCATCCACACTTGCCATGAATACTGATACTACCAATTTTTTACATTCACCACGCTGTTCAGATGAATTCTATATATGTATCCTGCTTTATAACAGCAACTGCATAGAATAGAGTAATTAAAATAACTGCAGAAATGTACCAGTATTCTTCTGCAACATCCTCTCTCCTCCAAACAATTATATTTCTAAGAGGCATGTTGAGGTTTCAGAAGTAAAGGTCTTGCAACTGCAGGGCCAAGAGGTTACAGGGTGGGAATCAGTCACTATAATAGAAACTTGTGGTTAATTCTCAGTGTTATTAATGAAAGACAAACAAACAGAAAGGGGACACGTGCGCTGAAATTCCTGCTTTGCCATAAATTGCAGGAGGCAGTCTTGGGCTCAAGACTATCTCTTAAACTAACCTACCTCACAGGTGCAGGTAGGTAGCCATGTTGGTCTGCCATAGTTGAAACAAAATAAAAATATTCCTTCCAGTAGCACCTTAGAGACCAACTAAGTTTGTTATTGGTGTGAGCTTTCGGTATCTGAAGAAGTGTGCATGCACACAAAAGCTCATACCAATAACAAACTTAGTTGGTCTCTAAGGTGCTACTGGAAGATTTTTTGTTGTTGTTGTTTCGACTACCTCACAGGGGTATTGTGAAGACAGAATGGGTTCATTCTGTGTATCTTACCTTGATCTTATTAGATAAAGGATGAGAATTATGCAAACAGGAGCAGCAGCAGCAACAACGTAGAATCACATACTGAAATCCTATATTTACTATTTAATTTTGCTTTAGTTACATTTATACCATGCCTCTCCAGAAAAAAAAGAGGTTAAAAATGCCCCCTTATATGGTAGTTGAAAGCCAAATTATTCACGAGATCTGGTCTTTTTTAAGATTTCAAATCAGGTGCAAAGGGGGCAAACTGGATTGGGGTTGTGGTGCCAAGGGTGCCAACTAGCCTCCTCTGCACACACTCCATTTCCCATTCAACGTCTGCCCTTACCCCTTTCAACATTGCTTGCAGCAGCAGAGTGTCATGAACTGGCAGGATTTCGGAAAGGAGGAAGAGGATCCAGGCGAATTAGAAAAAGGGCAAGCTGGGGATGAGGAAGGAGAGGTTAGTGTAGGTAGTACTCAAGCAGTGACAGAGGATGATGAGGGGATGAGAGCCAGTGCACAGGAACATGAGCAGCAGGACCCAGAGCCAGAGGGGTCCCTGTCCCCATGATTATGGTCCATTCTGGGGTATAGGGAACAGTGGCTGAGGCACTCCAGGAAGCAGAGGCAGACCAAGGCCTGCAGCTCAATTCACTAGCTGGCCAGATGGAGAAGGAGGCATGTGATTATTCAGTTGGAGGAAGTGGAGATTAGGTGAGGTTCACATGACTCATCAAGCCCAGAAGCTGCAATCAGCAGGTACAGTATAAGAAGGAAGCTGAGCTAAGGTTCTATGTATGCTCAGCTGTCCATGTTTAAGGACCTTGTCTTGGATATTTCTGGACCTCCATGGGTGTAGACTTTGGGCTTGATGCTGCACTGCATCCTGACTTCAGATTTGGATTAACTCTGAACCTTGTCTCCTGACCTTTGGCCTTTCAACTTTGGATCTTGGACTGATCTTGGTGGATCATGATGGAGCCTCAGATTTTGGACTTGGTCTTGGCATACTGTCTGGCTGCCAGGTAGGCTAGGGGATCAGGACACAGTGGGAGAGGGAAGCCCAAAATAAGATGAGGTCCTCCTTTGTAGTACTGGAGGGAAAGAGCCAATACTCCTCTCTGAGCAGCTGATCCAATTCAAGGTCTTCTTCAGTTGTTGCTTTTAAAATGTCAGTTCAGTCACATGGATTATAAACTATCACATGTAGTTTGGCCCTGAGTCATATGGATTAGCCCCTTCGTATTTCTGTGCAGAAACCAGTGGCTATGGTAGGTCTATTCTAAGGCAGTCAATCGTTCACATATGAGGCTGAGGAATGTGTGTGCTTGTTGGCCCTGCCTCCTCCATAGGCCTGCTATGTGCAGCAAGGAACCTTCTGTATGCATGCATAGTTTATAATCCTGAAAGTGCAAGGCTCTAAATTGTGCAGGGAGCCCACATGTATCAGGCTGTGCGCTCCATACTTTCTCCCCCAATGCATGGAACTCAGTGGAGACAGACTACAAGGATGCAATGGAGAGGGTAGGATTAGTGAGTGTGCACCTTCTTCCTCTTCCATGGCTTTGCATGGCATTCTCCTAAAAATGATGTATACCGTATGTTTATGATGTTTACCGTATATAAATACCCCAACACTTCCCTACATGTGCTCTTCCATACCCTCCAAGTGTCCTGATTTTCCAGGGACAGTTCTGGAATTACGAGAGCCATCCTAGCTTCTGATTTGATTCCATAATGTCTCTGTTTCCCCCACCAGAGCCACGGCTGCCAAGCTCTGGGAGGAGAAAGAGCCGGTGCTTGTCCCGAGCGATGGCTGTGGCTGCAGTTGTGAGGGAGCATCTCGCGGCCTCTCCATGGCCTCTCCTTGGACACCACTGCCAGCCTTCTCCCTTGGGCGGCTGCTGGCAGCAGGTGAGGAGGAGGAGAGGCTGCCACTGCCAAGGCCCAACACCACATGATGTGCCAGCTCTCTCTCTCTCTCTCTCTCTCTCTCTCTCTCTCTCTCTCTCTCTCTCACACACACACACACTTTGTGCATCCATGTCTTATCTTGCCCCTTTCCAAAATGTATTTATTGGTGTGTGTGCTTTCTTTTTGTAAATTTACTGAA
This sequence comes from Podarcis gaigeae, assembly GCF_964106915.1. Lineage (NCBI taxonomy): Eukaryota > Metazoa > Chordata > Lepidosauria > Squamata > Lacertidae > Podarcis > Podarcis gaigeae. Next base: position 43,359,952 of record NC_139683.1, read on the forward strand.
GAATAAAAAACAACAACGGGATTAATGAGTTTTCTCAGGACAGTAGAGGGCATATGTGCTGTGTCCTGTTGGTGTAGTTGTGGTGACACTGGCTCTTATTCTGATAGGAAATGCTGTACTGGGGGGGGGGGGCAAACAAAGAATGGGGGGGTCAAGGAGTGTCAGTTGGGGGAGTGAGAAATATCTCTATTTTCATCTGAAGAATGTTGGAGGGTATGCTCTTCGTTCATCCTTTTGTGATGCCATTGTTAGCAATGACCACCTATGGCTTCCTTGGAGAATTGCGGTTGAGGCGGCACTAAGATAAATTGTCTGCAGCAAGATCCAGTCAGTCAAATGTCTGGGTACATGCAGCCATTAAAATCCTCCACCCTCTATTCAGGAGTGGTTCACTGGGGGGAAAGATGAAGAGAAAGCCATTGTTCTTTCACATAAAACCAAAGGGAGTTGAAAAGAATGGTTCTATAATTTTCTCCAATAATATTTGCATTAACCACTTGTATCATTTCTGTGTAACTGACAAAACAAGGCTGGTGCTATTTCTTTGCAGAGCTTTTTCCACTTGGATGGTAATGGTATTGTATAAATTTTTGATTGCATTTTCTTGCTTTCTGACATTGTGTTCTGCTTTTGCCATTTGTATATGTATACATATGCAAACAGCTTACTACTAAATTGTCTGCTGACTCACCTGGAATCACACCATAATATGTTTGATTGTAGCCTACATGCTGATTTAGAATGGCAGAGGCCCATATAACATGCCCCTGTGATCCAGGAATTATTGCAGTTGTTTGAAACTGAAAATAAAGGGAAGGCTGCATAAAAAGAAAAGAGGAAAACATTGGGCAGGTTAGGGGAGAAGAAAAGGACATTCTTTAGCTATATGCAATGCATCCTTCTACAGTGAGAAGTGTAATTCCCCTCAAAAAGTACACTCTGCGGAGGGCATTAAGCTCAGTGGCTGTACACTTGCTTTGCATGCAGAACATCCCATGTTTAATTCCAGCCACAATCTAGTTAAGGATTTAGAGATATGCCTGCATTAAACCCTAGAGTGTCATTGCCAGCAATGCAACACCAGATTTTAATCTGGGGCTTGATGACCATCAATCCCTACATACCACACCTACTTGGTGCCTTTTCCCTGCCCCCAAGAAGGACATTGGCCATTGCTTCAGCTGCCTCTCTCAGGTCCTCTCTGCTCTGCTGAGCATCAGACTGAATGGCAATATCCATCACCAACAGTGCTGACTGCCAGCTGCCCCAGTACAGGCATACCTGGCTTTATTGTGCTTCACATATATTGGTCCTTATGAGGACATAGGTGTGGCTGCAGGCGGCTCGGCTGCTTCCAGGGAAAGGAATCCCCTACTACTACTGCCCCTCTTCTGGCCATGGGGGTGGAGCTGGCTAGGGCTGGAGCTGAGTTTTTCCTCTTCCTTCCCTGAAGCCAGGGGGCCTGGCTTAATAGACTACAGTAAAGTGTAAACATAACACTTTATATGCAATGGGAAACACCCCCCCCCCCAAAAAAAATAGTAATAATTGTGTGACTCGCTTTATTGCCAAATTCACTTTGTTGTAGTGGTCTGAAACCAAACTATATTTCTGAGGTATGTCTGTACTCAGCAGAGCACAGAAGTCTCAGATGTCTTTGGGGAGTCATAAAGATGTTGTTGCAACTGCTCTGCAATGCTTCCCTTCTCTGCTGGGTGCTCCCCCACGAATTGTGTGTTTAAGGAAATATTTCTTAGTTGATTCTTTGAAGAGGTGATGATGTCAAGAGATCATGATGGGCCTTGGCATTGTCCCACCATGCCAGTTGCTGGTCTGGTCTGACTGCCTATTAGTGTAGACAATACAAGGTAAAACTGATGACTTGACTCGTACAAGGCAACCTACTCCACATAGAGCTGCAGAAACAGGAGGAGTTGCCATTTGTCCTCTTTTCCCAGAATACGTCGTATTTTTCATGGGTAGAGACATCATAGTGATCCAAAATTAAAAGTAGAAGTTGGCAAATGTGTCCTCTTTTTTTGCTCTTCAATATATGGCAACTCTACTTAAAGGGGTTTTATTCCCTCCCTGCCTCTTCACTTCTGATGCATGAGTCACAGCAAGCACTCCTTATTAACAAGACATTCAGAAGAACACTCCTTATTACTTGCTTTGAGAGGTCCAGATGTAGATCTGTCTGGTCCTTCATGGAGCTGAGAGCCTAGGCTCCTTGTGTACATGGGCCCCACAAGAAACAGGCTGGTTGAATTTTCCTGTGGGAGGTCACATGGCCTTTCATAGCCAGGAATGGTTGAATATAGCATTGCAGTGTGTTTATGCCTGGCTGAGGGATTTTTGTCACATTTCAACTTCCCCACCACCCTTTTTTTCCTCTTTTGATTTTTAACTGGATATTTTCTCCTGCCTCCTGTCCCAATTAGCTGTTAAACTGCCCTATTAGAGATGATGGCTTCAAGCTAGAATCCATAGTTAAATAACTAACTATGCTATGGCAGGGATCCTAAATGCATTTATGAGAATATAAGCCCCACTGAACACAGTGCAGCTTCCATCTGAGTAGACATGCATAGAATGGTGCTGTATGGTTACAGACCTAGGCACATTTACTTGAATTTAGTAGATCTTCCTTCTGAATAAACATTCATAGGTTCTGGGCTGTCATCCTAATTTTTGTGGCTTGTGTTTTTCATTTCATTTCATTTTTCTTACAATCAATGCTCACAGATGGGCACAAACAAGTCTCATTAGCTTAGCTAGTTGCTATGTGTGCACTTACCCCCTCACTAATAGTTGCTCTAGTGCCAATCATTTTGGATCAATACTGTGATGAACATCTGCTTGAGCTGACATGGGGTCAGCAAAGAGTTTTATTTCACATGCCATCCTAATTATGCATCTTTGGATGTGTACAGCTGAGAAGCTTGCAGATCTGGAGAAATGCTGCATCAACCTTTGAGGCTCGTAGCATAATCATATTCGCAATTTCCACTTTCCCTGCACATCAATGTAAGAGATATTCACACCATATTCATCCAGTCTCTGTGGCTGATTTATGTTGCAATGAGTTTTAATGGATGGGCTGAAAAGCATAATTGTTTGCACCATTGTGCACTATATTAGTCAAAAAAGAATGATACCGAACATATAGAAATTGCAAATGAAACACAATACCTTGCCATGATGACGAGATGTTCTTCTTCGGTTAGCTCAGCAATAGATATTCACAGAGAAACAATCATGGTCAACAAAAGGTAAAGGGGATGTATTCTCTCTTTTGGCACAGCAGCCATGCCTACATTTCTTATGAAAATGGGAAGGCCATATTCCAAAAATAGGAGTTCAAGTTATTAGATATTGAGACTGCAATACTGTTTTCATTCTGAAAATGAGGGGAAAGATCAGTCGAACACCCTCAGCCATATAATATTTCATATGCATACACATAGCTTTTCGACAACTGGATATGATAAGATATTGATGGGCATTTATCCTGTTTCCTTCCAGCTGTATATAGCACTGGCCAGCATTTGGACAATTGGAATATTAGTTTCCTAGTTAGTAGCACCAAGCAAATGGTAGTAAAGAACAAAATAAATGGCAAATAAGATTGATCTGAGAGACAATGCGCTATGAGAGAGCACATAATTAAGTACAAGGGAAAGGGCCTTCTAGGTGATGGGACTACACCTGTGTAAGGAAAACATTTTAAACATCATTGGACCATATGGACTTTATGCGCTGGTTCTTGATGTGTAGGTGCTATGACAGGCCCCAGGAAAGAGTCTCAGGTAAGCACCTTCCCATGTGCATAATGCCATATGGGGCAGTTATTTTAATTTTGGACTTCTTGATGGAAAAGGCAAGACAATTCTCCCCCTGACCATCTTTCATTTCAAGGTATTTGTGCAACCCATAGGCCACAAATATGGATGGATGGGGCTGTACAGACAGAACAGATATGTATAACTTGGATTATGTTTTACATGCAACAGGGAGCATAAGGGTAAAGGTAAAGGGACCCCTGACCATTAGGTCCAGTCATGACCAACTCTGGGGTTGTGGCGCTCATCTCGCTTTATTGGCCGAGGGAGCCGGCGTACAGCTTCCGGGTCATGTGGCCAGCATGATTAAGCTGTTTCTGACGAACCAGAGCAGCGCATGCAAACGCCATTTATCTTCCCGCTGGAACAGTACCTATTTATCTACTTACACTTTGACATGCTTTCGAACTGCTAGGTTGGCAGGAGCTGGGACCGAGCAACAGGAGCTCACCCCGTCGCGGGGATTCGAACCGCCTTCTGATCAGCAAGTCCTAGACTCTGTGGTTTAATGTTCAGTTTCATACACCATTGTGTATGTTATAATGGCAATGTGAGTCAACTTTATGTACATGCAGATTTTAGCACCTACCACAGAAATTGGCATCTGAAGAATCTCAAAGATAGTTACCACCAGAGTTCAAGGCTCCAGAATGAGCTTTACATGCTGAAAGTCCCCAGCATTTCCAGGATGAGAAACTAGATGCTATAAAAGTTATCTGCCATAGCCCATACAGAATTGTTACGAATCAAAGCAGTTCAGTGCTAGGGGAGAAACATCCCTCCAGATTTGTTGGACTCCATTAGCCCCAGCCAGCATGGTTTCCATCTACTTCCATACCAGCTTGCCTTCCTTTTCTATAGTCTCCTTATTACACACACACAAATAGCAAAACAATATTAGAAACACCAATTCTCTAAATCAAATACCATTAATTTCCATAGTGTGTCCACCTACAGCATTTGCTAAGTGCATATTATTATTATTATTATTATTATTATTATTATTATTATTTCTGAACTGAGCACGTACAGCCCAAGCTCTGGTATTAATGCAGCTCGATGGATTACAAACCCATCCAAGCATCTAATCATAGAGTTTCAGATATTCTTCTTATAAGTTCTGTTCAGAGAACAGAAGTACAAAGGAATAAAGAAAATAAGCTTTCTTACTCTGGTTTTACAAAAATCACAACAACCCCGGGAAGAATATTTTGTTGGGATTCTGTTCAGAAACTTGATTAAAGCCATAGTTTACAAGCTAGCACTGACAGTATTGTGATGAGTTGGGGGTGGGGAGTAGGTTGTATGCAAGACCCCTGATCCAGGGGTCAGCAAACCTTTCAGCAGGGGTCCGGTCCACTGTCTCTCAGACCTTGTGGGGCTAGATTATATTTTGGGGGGAAAAAGAACAAATTCCTATGCCCCTCAAATAACCCAGAGATGCATTTTAAATAAAAGCACACATTCTACTCATGTAAAAACACACTGATTCCCGGAAAATCCGTGGGCTGGGTTTAGAAGGTGATTGGGCCGGATCTGGCCCCCGGGCCTTAGTTTGCCAACCCATGTTCTATCCCCTTGATCCAGCAAGTGTGAAAAACTAATCAAGCCTTCTAACCCTGAAAACAGCCAAGCTAGCTTCCTGTGTTGAGGAGATAGTTGAGGAGATGGGCCATTAAGGGAAACAAAGAAAAGGGGATCTGTGTGAGATGGCACATGCGTTTTCCCCCTCCAACTAGTTACAAGGACAAACCTGAGTTTAGAGTAAAGTTGCAGTGATGCAGGCCAGAAGAAAAGCAGGAGACAGAACAATGTTTGATTTCTGCTTGAATCCAAGGCTGCTGCTATTGGAGAAACAAGACTTTTTGGGGGTGTTAATACTTTGAACCCCTCCGTCATTGGCTCAAGTTGTACATATGTGTAAATAACACTATAGTCTCCACTGTGCCTCATTCCTAAAGGAAACACAAATCCTTGGTAAGCTCCTGAAACCCCTGGAATCTTGGTCCACTCAGTGACTGGGGTGCCGTGCAACAGTATTAGAATGGCCAGTTTCACTCATCAGCACAACATAGCCCACAGAGACATTGACTTATCCCTAAAGTATTTTCAGTATCGGTGCTTTAAAAAATATGATCAAGAATGTATAAAAATGAAAAATCATATTTCATGCTTATGTATTCCAGTACATTACTGTGCAATTCTAACAACTGAAGGAAGTGGGAAGAAAATAGCTTCAAGAAGGTTCAGGGGATAATGAGAAAAGCTATAGAAACTGGCTCTTCTGATAAGCTGAGCTAAGCCTTGAAACATCACATATGATCAACCTCCAAGTAGTTATTATTAACAGGGATGTTATTTTAAAACAACTATAGGTATATGAGGTTCCTTTTGATCATTAAATTCCTAACACAAAGGGTTTTTTAAAATACTAATGTACAACAAATAGAGATTCAGTGGCCATTGTTCAAAAACTGGATGTTTAAGGTCTATAAACTTGATTTCCAGAGCCAAGCATGAACTTAAACTTTAGTAAAGAGGTGTTCTCCAGAGGTTGCTGGTCTGCAACTCCCATTTTGCATACACACATGGAATTAAGACTCAAGAACCAACATTGGCATAAAGGTCACAATTTATTTGACATCACTTATTTTATCCACAGAAGTCACATCCACACCATACCTTTAAAACACTCATGCAATTTAAGAGTCATGGCTTCTTCCAAGGAATTCTGGGAAGTGTAGTTATTAAGGGAATTTTAGGCCTGTGAGATATCTCTTAACAACTCTCAGGACCCAGGACAGTTCCCAGGATTCTTTAGGCTTGGGTAGTGGACTAATCAATTGGCTGAAACCAGTCAGGGAAAGGTGAACTTGTAAAAACACTCACTCAGGACTATGGAGCGCAGAGAGGGAATGGGTCAAGAAGGCCTTCCTACATAATCTTAAGGGCAGGTTGGGATTGAAGGATATTTCACTTTCAGTTGCCTCAGATTCTCATTTTTCAATCTTAAATTCAGTTCTCTACAGTTCTGCAGCAATTTGTGATTTATTACTTTCAATATATATTCATGAAAATTCACCATAACTCTAAACCTAAACACATTCTTGTATGTAGGTTTGACTGATGAGCACTTTTTGTTGCAGACAATTTCCCCTAATATAATACATCTTTGTATGTTATTTCCACTATTTTTTTATTTTTATGCACCCTTTCCCCTAATATATGCATTTTTGTAAACATTGTTGTAGTGCATTGCAAAATTCAGAAAAGTGTGGATTCCAAAGGTAAATGTGTTTTCTTTTGCTTGTTTCTGGAAGGACAATTATGATAAAAATGAGGAACAAATTGAATTTCTCCCTTATCCCTAGGGGCAGAGCTGATGGAAAGGGTGGTATTAAAACTAGCCTCTTGGCTGTTGGTGGGTTGGGCTTACCCAATTGGTCAACAGTTTTGTTTTCTGCACAGTCAGTCACCCTGCAGATCCTATCATGTTTAACCTACTTTACCTGGCCTTGCTTAATTTTCCTGGCTGTGTTTGCAGTCAGGAGGCTGAAGCCACTGGTGTAAGTAATAAGAGAAAATGTAACATGGTGGGATAAAGAAAAAGCCACCAATCAGATGCCCCCTTCTTGATCTGTCATGCTGAAATGACCTCTTACATACATCTAATGGTATTCTGTTGCCTCAAAGTCACAGAAGTGGAATATTTATATGATACTTCCTTGCATTTTTTCAAAAAATATGTATCTTTAAAACCTCAGAAGTTAAATATGCAAACGTTATGTAAAAAGAACCACAAATCCCATCAGTTTTCACTCCATTAATTAGAACAAAACTTAAAATGACGACATCATAAACCAAATACCAGAGCTATTAATGAACAGACCTGCTGCAGCTCTTGCCAGATAAGCCATAAATCTAATTACTGTGGTTTTTTTCTGGCAGATGGCATAGTGTAAAAAGATTTGATTTAAAACTGAAACAGATTGGAGTATGATAGGAAATTCCACAAGCTAGACACATTGTATACATATCAGGAGTCAGATAATGATTGAAACATTTGTCTAGTGTTGAGAAACAATAGCTTATGAGCAACATAGCAGCCTGTGCATTAGGGCCTCCTTTAGGTACTACAGAGCAACAAGGGTATGACATGGAAGAATCCTCTGTTGATGCTACTCCTTAGTCCATGCAGAAAGTGTGAATATTAGTGGCCCTGACTGCAATTCAGAACCAATGTGTGGTGTAGCCATTAGAGTTCCACAGACTAACTAGCACTGGAGAGACCCAGGAACAAATCTCCACTTTGCCATGAAACTTGCTGAGTGGCCTTGAATCAGTTACAATCTCTCAGGCTAACCTACATCACAGGAGGGAAGCTGGAGAAATCTGATGGGAATAGGAATGGGATTTGCCAATGTCTGTTTATTCGTCTCATGCCCAGAAAATCAATCCAGCAAATAGGATTTGTATTTTCTGTTGCTTTCAGTCCGCAAATGAGATACAATTGATTACAGTTTTTATCCAATGCTGGTCCTATTCAGAGTGGAGTCAATGGGCATGACTTAGGTCCATTAATTTCAATGGGTCCAATCAGAGTTGCATTTAGCTGGATACAATGCTACATCCCTGCCCTCTGCACTTTGTGTTTCCTTTACATTGGAATGAACAGAGTGGAATAACCTGATGACAATAAAATGTACATAATTTTGCCATTGTGAACATCCAGCTAAATAATGTAGTCCTTGGCAGAAGCCGAACTGCAGTGGAACAGAAACAGTGCTGCATGCGACAAATAGAGGGCAGAATGGAAAACTACATCTTCTTTTATCCCTACCTCAGTTGCAGAGTGTGGAGTGGAGTGTGGGAATGTTGGGGTTGGCAGGAGAGGATTTATTGATTGTTAATATCCTTCCTAACTTGCGCTAGCAAGTTTCTTCACTTAGCAGAATGCATTCCCCTTCTTATGCAGCAGAAAGCTGGTTGCAAACTCGTGTGAGTTTCTTAAGACAATAACAATTCAATCTGGCTTGTCCAGATTGAGATATGTTTTAATATTCCTGGTAAGACCCCTTTGAATCCCTCCTAAAAAAAATAAAGACACCACAGTCTTATTCATAAGTAACAAAAAGTAGTTTTACTCACAATCAGGCAGAGAGAGCACAGTGTGATCCCTGAAGGCAGGCTTAAGGCTTAAAGTTACAAACATGTACAAACAGGTTTACCCCACATGGGAGATAACCTGGGGGTTGCTGTGGCAGCTGGCAGTTCAGTCCAGGTGATACAGGAAGCAGACAGGACAAACAGGAAAGTTGAAAAAGAGAGGTAGCAGTGTGACTAGCCAAGTCTGGAAAGGTCACGCCCACCTACTAGTCGCATGCAAGGAAGGATGTTCCAGGCCAGGAGGAACAGGAAATTTCAACTGGCTGGACCAACATCCCCTGCATGGCCACTCTAGCAAAACAGGTAATGTTGTACTTGACTGCTCCCAGTGGATTACTTCCCACATGGAGGACTGCCACAGCTCTGCCTTCCCAGCTGCAGCAGTACTGTTGCTCTCCGGGATTGGGAAAGGACAGTGTGATGTGGCCATGAGAGTGAGGGGAAGAACTGCTTTGACAAATTTGAGTATTTACCTGCTGCTGCCAACCTGATACTCTCCCACCGCATCTCATCTTGGTCCCCCATAAGTGGCAGTCCTGCCACAACCAGGAGCACAATGGTCCATCTACACCCATGAGTGATCACAAGGTTGTTGTGCAGCTAGCCTGGTCATTGGTCAGAGTTGTACTCAAGAAACATCTGGAGAGTTAGAGGGCCTGACCAAAATGAAAATGGGATGGGAAAACTAAGTTTCAAAGTGGGAAGACTAAGTTTCAAAGTGGGAAGGAGCTGGAGCCAGTTTGGCAGTGGAATCCTATGTAGCTGGAAGTCGTATTATGTTCAGTAGGTATGTTAAAAATTGAGGCCTTTGTGAATAAGATTTTATCATTTCAAGGGCAAAGAAAGCATACATAATTGCCTCAGATGTGCCAATTAAAGAAAAAAAGGGGTCACAACCAAGCACCTCGTAAACATCTAGTATCTTTCACATTTTGCTAGAATATAGATTTTTTAAAACACTGTAGTATTGACTTTGTTTTTGTTTTATTCACTGTGTGCCTGAACATCATTCCAAACCAATTTTCTTTTAATAGAACCTCAGCAGAGAAGTGTATATTTTCAGTGAAGTTCCTTCCTATCTATTGCATCCAATTACAAAATTGCCCCATTTTGAGACCTTCACAAACAAAGTGTGTGGAGATGGTTACTGATAATTTGAGCTTGCAAAATGCAGCTGAGATAAAGGTCTGAAAACAGGCTGAAACACTGTGGTATCAGAGTTAAAGTAAACGTGGGATCCTATACATGTCTACTCTGAAGTAAGCCAAACTGGATTCAATGGCACTTAATCCCAGGTAAGTGTTTACAGGATTGCAGTCTACACAGGTGCTCTGACACTGAAATCCCAGCTGTGTGTGAAATGCTGGAGGCAGGTAGGCTCAATAATGCAGGAGATATGAACAAAGATCTTAAACCTTTACTTCCCATTGACAATTGACCCTCAGTGATGCTATTTAGATGTTGGTTCCTATTGTACCAATAGGAGCTTTCCTTCCAATACAAATAACAGTGAGAAGAGGGGACATTATGTGGGGACCATGAAAGGAAGAAAAAGGGTTAAATTCTTCCTTCCTATCAGTCCCAAGCATAATGAAGAAGAAGTGGTGAAGAAGTGGGAGCCTTGGGAGGACCACATTCTCTTGGCATCCTTTATACATAGGAAAGGGAAAGGTTAGTGTAATTGAGCTTACACTCTGAATTTTAAGAAAGCTGATTTCAGAAAATTTAAGGAACTACAAAGTTAGACCCTATGGCCAGAGATACTCATAAATGGGTGCTCATGAGTGAGGTAAGAGTTGTTGAACAGTGGAACAGTTTACTTCAGAAGGCGGGTGGACTCTCCTTCATTGGAGGTTTTCAAACAGAGGTTGTATGGCAATCTGCCAGAGATTCTTTAGTTTGTGATTCCTGCACAGACTAGATTACCACTGGAATCCCTTCCAGCTCCAAAGTTCTATGACTCTAGGATAATCCCTCCATGGATGGAAACTGCATTTTAAGGATCATACCCATTAAATCCTCATGAAAGCATTTAACCACATGTTCAGTTTGGCCAGTTTACATGATTGAGCATCCCACTGTCTAGAAAATGTAAATAAGAATGAAATGATTTGGCAAAGATTTTTTTTCAAAAACGAATACTTTTAATTGACTGAAAACTCCCCTCATTTAAGCTAGACAGCAGATCTCACATGAATGTTACCATTTTTGGAGTGTATGTGGGGGAGAGATTGCTTAAAGGCTTAATACAAACAGGATATTAAATCAATGAAATATAAATATTCAGCATTAGCCTGAAGAACAGAATGAGGCTGTTACTGACATTCCTCTTCCTTTAAGTGCCTATTTATTAAAATAAGTAAATATACTGCTGTGAGCCATCCTGCCCTAGTATGTAAATAGTCCTTCTAGGTTTTGGTGTGGCTTTGGTGCTTGCTCAGGGATTTGGGGAATCCAGCTGTAATCCTGCACCCTCTAACCTGGGAGTAAGCTCCATTGAACTCACTGCAGCTTACTTCTGCATAGAAGCATATAGGATTGCGCTGCAAACCTGTAGTCCTATACAGATTTCCCTGGGAGTAAACCCAAAGGGGCTTACTTCTGAACAGGCATGCACATGTTTTGGCTGTTAATGAGGAACTGGCTACAGAAATGCACGCATGGTTCTAAGTGTTTAGAATTTTCTTTTTTAAAAAAAAAATCACACTCATACACATTGCAGCAAGACACAGGAAGCTGCCTTCTATCAAGTCAGACTGCTGGGTCATCTAGCTGAATACTGTTGGCCCTGACTAGCAGTGCTCTCTAGGGTTTCAGACAGGAGTTGTTCCCAGCCCTATCTGGGAACCTTTTGCACAAAATGTGGGTGCTGTACCACTGAGCTGTAGCTTTCCCTTCCAGGTTTTGCTAAAAAGGTTATGGGGGAAGAGCTTTTTGAATTTTATTATTTATTTAACCAGATTCCTATCCCACTTACATAACCTCTAAACAGATTCAAGGTGCTTTCCCATCTAGGAATGCCTTTCTGCGCACTACAATATATAATGTTTAACCCACACGGATCATTTTCCTAGACACTACATCTCTATGGCATTCTCTCTTCCAAGGGAAGCTTTCCTTATCTTCCCACTGTGTGGGAAATAGGAATGCAAAACAAGACAACAGTGACAGCAGGGAGTGGCGTTTTGGTCAGAATCACATTGCACCCTGGGAGCTTTATACAACCTATACCACAGGGATCCCTGCTGCCAAGGGACTGAACAGGGATGGCAAATCACTTTGTGTGAATGAATCTTCTCCTTGATCACAATAAAATAATTTGTATGGGAATTGATTGGCATGTTTCCTTTAGCCACCACTGGCATTAACACTATAGCTGGGCATCCCACTTAATGCTGGTATATGCCAGCATATCTGAGCCAGGTTTAAAATCTCTTTCTTAACAGGGCTCATAGTTGGCAGTGCTATGTATACCATACATCTTTAAGAAATTTTAACTTCTCCCTGTATGCTTTTGTCACGCGAAAGAATACACCCACACATTAAATTATAGTTTCCTCTTATCTGCTGTTCCTACAGTGCAAGTGAGCTCTAAATTGTCTAACATGTCTACTCAGAACCAAGCCCCACTGTGCTTAATTGTTTTGTTTATTAACTTTATTAAATGCCTATTTCTTTAAAAAGAGTTGAGGCATTTTACAGCAGGTTAAAATATGCAAAATAATAATAATAATAATAATAATAATAATAATAATAATACTACAAAACAGTATAAACAATATCTTAACAGCAGACAAAACATTAGAAATCCACCATCCTATCCAATGCAACCGGACTTAAGTTCCTGCTGCAGGAGGGTACAGGATTGCTGCTATAAAGAGGGATAGATAAATATACTTCAGAGCTGTGTACTTGCTTTCCTCTCTCTCCTCCACCCGCACATGGCCACTTTCACCCAGCGAGTATTAAACTAGACAGGCTGTGGTGAATGCAATATTAAAAGCTGCTTTAGTTAATCCCGTAACACAACACTGTGGTTTCCTCTCCATGTTTGAAACGAATTTCAATTCCTCCATCAGTCTGAGCAGAAATAGCTAGCTAGAATGGTGTCCTCTGAGGTCTCTCCTGCATCAGCTCCCTTAGAAGGATGTAGGGATTTTTCTGCCAGTATTGCTGCACAACATGAAGCAGCCACAGAGATATAGAAGGACAAGGACAGGGGCCCTTAAGTTGCTTGTGAAGTGCCATGCAAATGGTAAAGCAGTAGATGAATTTACAGTTAATTGAATAATATCATTTGTGGGCACCAGTCTCCCATAAATTCCTGGGTCCAGTAGGTTGATTAGAATTTAATCAAGGCTTGGGGAGTTAAATTGGATGCCATATTCCTAAACCCTGGACCCAGATTCCTGTGTTCAGGTGATTGCCTGGCAGATGAGCCATTAAGAAAACAAAGGAAAGGTAAACTCAGAGTTAGTTAGAATACAAAGCCAGAGTTGAGAGTTGGCTGTAATGTCACCTAGGGAGAAAAAGGCTGCAGGGTAGTAAAGACAGCAAGCTGAAGAGAGGGCCAGAGCACAATGTTTGATTTCTGTTTGAATCCAAGGCAGTGTCTATGGGAGAAACTAGACCCCATTGGGGTGTTAATACTGTGAACCCCTTCATTGTATGCACAGGTTGTATATATGTGTACATGAACCATATATCCTAAAGACACCACAGTCTCTGCCGTGCCTCATACTAAAAGGAAAGACAAGCCCTGGGTAGATGCCTGGAATCTTGCACCGCTCAGAGACTGGGGTGGTTTGCAGCAATATAATTATGGTGCTTTAAATGGCAGGTGCTAACATAGTTGGTTTAATGCCTCATTCTGTGAAAAGACAACTCTCTTCTAATGTATTGTCATGGCTTTTCTAACTGATTTCTGTAATGCTATTGACCTGGGGTGCCTGCCCTTAAACAATGTCGGCCAGCCAGTTAGACTTGCGAAAATAGTGCTGATAGCCCTGATCTTCTAGTGATGTATTTCCCTGGGACTATGCGATTGTCAGAAGAAATTATTCATCCAGGTTGCCACACCCTCTAGTCAGAGGGGAGACAAGGTGTCTCTGAGTGTAAGAAAACAGACTGCATTTTCAGACAGAAAATGAGGCAAACAGAGTGGGCTTTGAGTTCTGTAAGCATTTTGAGGAGCAGGGTATCTCCCTAGAACTCAAAGGTAGCATCACTGGATTTAGGCTGTCTATTGGAGTGCTTAAGCTGTACCTTGACCTATGCTTAACCTGTATTTTTGTAAATAAACTCAAGCGCTACAAAGCACCAATGTGTCTCCAGTGGCCTCTTCCAAAGGAAACCAAACCTGAGTAATAAGCTTTGTACCTCTGGAATGCCTTACCTTGCAGAGCAGTGAGGTAAATGAAAGAGAATCATTAGAAAGGGTTGTAGGCAACCTACAGGCTCAGCTAAACCAGGTCTTGGGAAGATTTGATGAAAGCTTAAACCTAAATCTTTTTCCAGAATGGGGAATAACAGGATCCAACCTACAGTAGGAACAGGTTCAAGCAAGTTAGATTTGGTTCAGCATGGTGGTAATGGGATCTAAGAAGTGAGAGAAAGCATTATCAACTTTGCAAAATGCAAAACGGGTAGGCAGCCAGAGCCTGTGGTCCCAGGGCCAGCAGAAAACTAGTTGTGGCTGTGCCTGGTAGTTCCGACAGGACAGACAGGAAAACAACAAGGGAAGATTAGGATAAACATTGAGCTGCGGGGGGAAACTTCCCCCATGCGAGGCTCAGTTAGGGTAGGTAGAATCAGATGATGGTTAATTGTTTTTTTTAAAAATTGCTATGTGTCTGAGGTAACCTCAGAATAAGGAAGACAACTTTTCAGCTGGCTATTATAGCAGTGCCTTTAACAGCATCTCAATGTGTAGGCATTACAAGGCGATCAACTTTACATCCATACTGTGAAATTCTTTAGCTACTAATTTTGCATTGTTGCTAACCATCTGTTTATAACCTTGTTTCTGCTTGCCTGTCAGAAGCTTCTGATTGTTTCATAGGAAGCTGCCTTATACTGAATAAAGCAGTGAGTCCTCCTAGCTCAGTATGGCCTACATGGAGTGATAGTGGCTCTCTAGGATTTCAGACTTTCCAACTATTAGCCAGAAATGCCAGGGATTAAACCTGGGGTCTTTTGCAAGGGATGCTGGGAAATCAGTCCAAGCAGAGCATAGTTTGGACTGTGTTGGCTACCTTTCTCATTGTCAGCCGCCCTGAGATCTTTTGATAAAGGGTGGTATATAAATCAAATAAATACAATAAATTACCAGTGCAATTTGGTACCTTGTGGCACCAGAGCTTCTTCTCCATTGGGGAATGTTACCAATTATTTACTCACCATGGAAAGTCTTCTATGAGAGAAAAGCAATCATGCTAGATTCTTCTAATTTATTTTCCCCTTGTTATAATAATTCTAAGGTCTCAAATATAGAATAGTTAAAGGTAAAGGTACCCCTGACCATTAGGTCCAGTCGTGACCGACTCTGGGGTTGCGGCGCTCATCTCGCTTTATTGGCCAAGGGAGCCGGTGTACAGCTTCCGGGTCATGTGGCCAGCATGACTAAGCCACTTCTGGCGAACTAGAGCAGTGCACAAAAACGCCGTTTACCTTCCCGCCGGAGCGGTACCTATTTATCTACTTGCACTTTGATGTGCTTTCGAACTGCTAGGTTGGCAGGAGCAGGGACCGAGCAACGGGAGCTCACCCCGTCGCGGGGATTCGAACCGCCGACCTTCTGATCAGCAAGTCCTAGGCTCTGTGATTTAACCCACAGCGCCACCCACGTCCCGTCAAATATAGAATAAATGTCCATAAATGTACAAGGCAAACACATAGGTAAGTATATAAACCATGTGTTTGAAATAGTACAGGAGAGCAATGCAGAAGCTGAAATAGTAAAAGGTAAAGGTAAAGGTACCCCTGCCCGTATGGGCCAGTCTTGACAGACTCTGGGGTTGTGCGCCCATCTCACTCAAGAGGCCAGGGGCCAGCGCTGTCCGGAGACACTTCCGGGTCACGTGGCCAGCATGACATCACTGCTCTGGCGAGCCAGAGCTGCACACGGAAACGCCGTTTACCTTCCCGCTGGTAAGCGGTCCCTATTTATCTACTTGCACCCGGAGGTGCTTTCGAACTGCTAGGTTGGCAGGCGCTGGGACCGAGCAGTGGGAGCGCACCCCGCCGCAGGGATTCGAACCGCCGACCTTTCGATCGGCAAGTCCTAGGTGCTGAGGCTTTAACCCACAGCGCCACCTGCGTCCCTTAGCTGAAATAGTACAGGAGAGCAATCCAGAAGCCATCCCAAATTGACCTCAAATATTTCTCTGCAAGGAGGAAGGAAATGGGAAAAGCTTTCCAATTGTCTTTGGACTGCAGGGGATTACACCTCCCTGCAAATACAGCCTGGCAAGTATCTGTTAAGCTGAGCAAACTATCAATATGTGTAAGAGATTCAGGAACTAAAGTATTTACCATCTCAAAGGAATGGCCAGGCTACCCAGAAAATGCAATCAAGTAAGCCATTATCAGGTATCCTGGCAGACAGGAGAGAAGCAACACTCTCAATATTCTGCTGGAGACCACCTCCTTCTGTGATGTATGTATGATGTTTTGGGGGCTGGTCTTGGGTTACAGGGTGGGCAATATCAAAAGTCTTTATAGGGGATTGCGCACCATTGTTCTGGGTCTCTACTACCTCCTTGCAAAGTGGGGAGGGAACTCTATTGCAACAGAAAAATAAAGATCTGCCTTGTTTTCTATGGATCTTGCCTCCATCCATTCACCTCTGACCGATCATGGACTTAGGGGACTCAGTCTCTTGGAGAGTTGGGCAGCAAAAACCAAACCCCCTTACACTTTCTGGTCTTTAGAAGTGCTAAAGGGTTCCCTTCATTTCTATAACTTCATGCTCTTTTTGTTTTATTTCCTTACATTTATATATTGTCTTTCTTTCATCATGGAACCCAAGGTGGTGTAGAAGTGGTTCCCAGGTACTGCTTAACTTCAGCTAGGTGTTAACCTCAGGTGCCTTCAGACCATGCCCTGGGACCCACAGTCTTGCTCACAATCCACAGAGAAATAATGTTTAACATGCATGTGAAGCTGGAATCACTAAACCTAAATTATAATCTATGCACTCACTATTCGATTGATAGCAATTCTTTGGTATGACACCATAGTCATGGTATGGTAAAACGGGGAAAATGCAGTGTTTTCACAGGAAGCAATTCCACTGTCTCACTGAAAAGCCCCTCAAAAGTGTGGATCTGGGAGAATGATTCCTCTCTCTCTTTGGTTATTTAGAGTCCCTTATCTGTCTCACAGCTTGCAGATTCCAATTAACTCTTCAGCACACCTTTGATTAAAATAGTAAGCAGCAAGGTGGATTCTCCAGGAAAATGTACATTTAAGGGCCTGAAAGGTAAAGAGAGATAAAGAAAAATGGAAGGAGGAAAAAAATGCATACAAATCTAAATTTTGCCATCCCCAGAAGTGCTGCAAAATATTCCTCCTTAGAGAAAGTGGCATTAAGCTCAGTATTTTTAGTCCCCCCCCCCCACCGAAAGATTAGTTTCCTGTATAGAAACATATTGCTTCCCTGATTTCATTGTGGTTCCTGCAGCTCGTCAGACATGAGGATGGAACTGACACTGTCCTGTGTAGCAGTGTGGATGTGCTTCAGAACATGACACAACACTGGTTACAGACAGCTGTTCTGGGTGAGATAATATGCAGGAACAAGCTGCTAATTCTAATTGAGAAATTAACATGGATTTCCACACACCCTCGCCCCCTGTAATAATTAACAACATTTCATCCAAAAGTAGAACTTGGGCAGCAGCAACCAAAATCAGTATGCTCCATTAGAAGCACACACCATCACTCACTGTTCCGTTCCCTGAACTCCCAAGTACAGCAAATACTCTAATTCAAAGTCATTTTGAAGCCTGCATGTTTTCTGTTTAGAATAATCTTAGGTAAGCCAATGGGGCTTTGAAGTGAACTTTGGTTCAATGCTAATGCAGCCGTTTACATGCAGTTTTTGAGTTCTGTTAGTACAACATTTGCTTTATCATTATCTCTACAATTAGTGATGTGCTCCTTGGAGATGACTGTGATATGTATATGAATGAAAATGAGTTTTAAGGCATTAGGAAAGCATAAATAAAATTATCCAAGACACTAAAGCCAAATGCGGTGGGGAGCTGAAGGCCACTTTGTTCTACTGTGAACTTAAGTTACTATAATATTGGCATCCTTATCTGAATAGTAATATATTAATACAAATATGCATCATTATTATGATTGCCTGAGATGTCAGCATGCAGTCTCCAGTCTCACACAGTTGTCTCTTTATTAAGTGGCTGCAGATGTCAGGACTTTGCACTAGGGCACTGGGATACCAACCCTGGAGATTCACGGACCATTTCACCTGGCTTGAAATGGCACTGCATGTGTTTTGCTTCCTGCTAAACTTTATGTGAATCTTACAGCTACTTTCTGGAAAATACCACAGATGTGGAAATTGACTTGCATGGAAGTTAATAGGCCGTGATGATGTCTCATCCAAACCAAACATGCCACATAATAAAACTTTGCCACTTATAATTAAATGTAGGCATAACAAGTTTTGGAAAACATAAATGTGGCTGAGAGAGGATGTTTGTGGTGTTATTCTAGACTTGCACAACTTCTCACCCCCATCTTCCCAAACACAGCCCAGCAGGAGCAACCCACATTGCAGACCGCTTCATTTCAGCATTGATTGGATTTGCACCGGGCAAATCTGAAGAGTTTGCTGGAACTCGCAAACCCTATGAACTTTGACAGCATAACCATTTCTTCACTACAGGAAAGATCACTTGCACACTGCCTTGATATGATGTTCCACTGTCTGGATATAAGAATAAAATCTACAATAATCTTAACTAATTTAATTTATCTACATCAAGCGGGAATGAGGTCATTTTTCAAGTATTAATGTCCTGTGTGAAGAGCTTAACATTTAACAACTGGGATGTCAAAATATATATTAGTGCTTTATGTCTCCCATCAAATGGACAATTTAAGAAGTTTAACAGCTATTCTTTTGTAAGAACAACTCTGCCCAGTGAATAACCTTCCAGAATTCAAAATGGACCATCCCTTCTAATCAGCACCTTATGTGATCACTGAGATGTCATTTGCAAGGGACAATTTGCTGAGGGCTTCTCCTTAGGAATGCATGGAAGATGTCTTTGAGGTCTTTTTAAAGGAGTAGCATTCACCAGCTATCAAAGCAGAAAGCATTATCAAATGAGGCTGTACTGTACAGACACGAAGCTTTCAAAAACTTAGAGATGGCACTGTAGAGCTGCCTCTGGGGATGGGGAGATTTGGTTCAGTTGACCTTTAAATGAGAACTTATCTAATTCACTCTTTCCAAAGCAATATGCAAACTGAAACACAGCCAACTTCTGAAATTGACACTTCTCAGAATTTTGGATATTTAATTTTTATACTGCTTATTTAATTTTTATAGCACTTAATATATTAAAAAATATACCTAAGCAGAGTACAAAAAAAGTGGAGCAACAACAGGCAACTTAAAATATTACAAAAACACACCATTACATATAAAAATGTTGCATTAATACAAAGTTACCAATATATATAAATCAATATCAGTTCATTTTCTTTCTGATACACCCTCCCTCTCAGCCTCTGGGTTCTTGCCCAGGGTCCAAACAAACTCTCAGCTCACCCACAAAAGTCTCACAACAAGAAGCATTCCTGGAAACTGCAGGCATCACCCTAGTCTCTCTAGATTTGCTTTTTATGGGCAGGTCCAAGGTGAATGGTACTTCCTCAGGCTGCCCACTCATGTGTCCCATTCGGCTGCACTCTCCACACCCAGTTCAGGTACAGCAGGTTTGTTGAGTTTCCTACGGGGTCCAGAGGATGGGGAAAGGGCCCTCCTCCACTCACACCTCTTTCATCACCTTCTATGCTCCCCTCTGCCTCCAGTTGCTTTGCAATGCAGTTCCTCAACTAAATGTGTATAAAAATGCATATTGCAGGATAAAGTGTGGATAAAAATGCATATATTACTAAAGATAACATACAATAATGCATAGGTATTAGAAGAAATTCATTTGCAAACATGTGCACGTTGGGCAAAATTGCATTCAAAAATCTGTATATTAGGATAAATTTGTGCTAAAGTTGTGTGGTTAATTTTTATAAGCATTTTATGACCAAACCACCACCACCACCACCACCTAGTGACAAAGAGATTTTTTTAAAGGAAAACTTCCTTTTTTTCAAAAGAGGAGAACTGAACTTAAGACTTGAAAAATGAGAAACTGAGAGAAACCAAATCTAGCAGATTTGGCCATCCTTAGCTGCCTTAACCCAGTGTTGCCTGGGAGGGTTTCAGACTGTTTGACACCCTAATGGGGGATGCCAGGGATTTAACCTGGTGCTTCGGTTGTACAAAACATGTGTTCTACAACCAAGATACAGTCTCTCCTTCCAATCACCTTCCTCCTCTCCCAAAGGTCTCTCAAGGAACTGGAATACAGTGCAATTCTCTGTACCTTTACTTAAAGGTGAATCCCACTGTGGTCAATAGTATTTACTCTTAGGGGGCATTTATGTAGCATCACAGCCTGAGAGTTTTGGGGGCACTCCACACATTCCCAGGGAAAAGAGGAAACTAATCCAGCAGCCTTTATTGTGGTATGTATACTTTTGTGACATGGACCAATTAAACTGTGCCTTTGACAGTAATTATGACGGGTAACGAATTTGTCTGCCCTTCTCTCTCCTCTTCACCCTCCTACCATGCTCAGGGTAGTTTAAAAGATAATGAAAAGTATTTAGATACTTGGCACAGGCTGAAGCTATCATGGACAGGAAGGATGGCTGCGATAAAGATGTGTGTTCTCCCGAAGTTATTGTTCCTATTTCAGAATATCCCAGTAATTAAGGGTACCACCTGCTTTAAGAGTTGGCAAAAAATCTTGGCTAAGTTTATATGGCAGGGAAAAAGAGCCAGAGTGAAGTTTAAATATCTTACGGACTCGAGAGATAGAGGCGGATTTGCAGTCCTGAATATAAAGCTTTATTATGAGGCAGTCTGCCTTTGTTGGATAAAGGAATGGGCTATTTTGAAGAATGCAGATATGCTGGATTTAGAGGGCTTCGATATAAGATTTGGTTGGCATGCCTACTTGTGGCAGGAGAAAGGGAAGGTGCACAGGGGCTTTTCCAACCATATTATCAGAGGTCCGTTACTTGAAGTCTGGAATAGATATAAGAACGTGATTGAAAGGGGTACACCCTGGTGGCTCTCCCCGTCTGACATTGTTAAAATTAAAAAATTAAATATGACAGGTGAAAGGTGGACATATGAGGATTTATTAGTTAAAACGGAAGAGGGATGGAAAATTAAGCCTTATGAGGAGTTAAAGGATAAAATTAAGGAGTGGTTACACTTTCACCAAATCAATGCATTGTGGGGAGATCACAAAAAATTAGGGATGAGTGAAAAAAAATCGAAATACCAAGTGGAAATTCTGGAAAGCAACAATAAACTCCTCTCTAAAATGTACAAACAATTACTGGAATGGGACACTAAAGGGGATGTAGTGAAAGGTGCGATGGTAAAATGGGATAGGGATCTTGGGCACAAGGTGGATTATAATAAATGGCAGATACTGTGGAAAAAGGGTGTGAAATTCACGGCCTGTGCAACCCTCCGAGAAAATTTAGAAAAAATGATATACCGCTGGTATTTGACTCCGGCTAAGTTAGGAAAGATGTACAGGAATGCTGATAATCTATGCTGGAGATGTAGGGATAAGGTGGGAACTTTTTTTCATGTTTGGTGGACTTGTGATGTGGTTAAGAGATTCTGGGGGCAAATCTATGACGAGTTGAAGAAGATCCTGAAATATAACTTTCCTAAATCCCCCGAGGTGTTCCTGTTGGGCATGATTGAGGAGGAAATAAAAAACGCAGACCAAACCTTCTTTCAATATGCCATTACAGCGGCAAGGATCTTAATTGCACAGAAGTGGAAATCTCCTGAAATACCTTCGGTCAGAGACTGGCAAGTGAAACTGTTTCAATATATAGAATTAGCAAATTTAACTCAAAGAATTAGGCATCATAATATGGCTAAAGTTAAAAGTGACTGGAACAAATTTTTAAATTATATTGAGATTAATCTGGGAATTAACAATATAGCAGTAGATATTAGTTAACACTTACGGCATTCTGAGTAATTACTATAACAACTGCAGAAATTGTATAGGATTATGTAACCCTAAGCTGAAGTGGTTGGAGGTCTAACTCATATGTATTTTTTATATTCTATGTTATGTATCTTAGTTATACTGATACTATGTATCTGTATCTGTACCTATTTTTGAAGGACTTTTGTTCTTTTTTAAAAATGTGATCAATAAAGATTTATGAAAAAAAAAAAAGATAATGAAAAGTATGATAGATGGATAAATAGCCGTTTATCCATGTGAACATTCATTAAGTCCTTTGAAAGAAAAAGAAAACGGTACAAGGCTCCTCACTCCCCCACAATCAATTCTCCCATTTCAAGAACAGTTTATTACTTTTTAAAGAAATTGCTCCCCTCCCACAACACAACCAGAAACATTTTCTCTTCCTTCCCCATATTTTTTTTCAAGTTTCCACTCTGAATAAAATGGAATTACACCAGAAGCTGCTGACAATCTGCTGGTGGTTGATTTGCATAGGATTAATAGGAGTCATGGCAATTAGAACTTCCTCTATGCAGAGGGGGGCCAAACGCAGCCCCCAAGTCTCTGTTTGGTTCTGGGTTAGTTGCTGAGTTTGATTGACTTGCCTAAGATCCAGGACAAAGCGCCACCTTTCAGAAATTCTCCCCAGATAACAATTCTGCCTTTGAAGTCTGGATGCATGGCAACCCTGTTCTAGGCACTTTTTCCAGGCCACACCCCTTTCCCAGCAACAACCCTCATGGGCCCTGTTTATTACCCTTCTTGTGAGTTTTTGCCTGGCTGAAATGTATCCCTGCCTGGATGAAGGACAGGGAGGTGTGTGTATAGAAGCTAACCTTTTTTACTCTGGCCTCTTGCCCCACCCAGCCCTGGCATGTGGTCCCCGAAAGGTGGCCGAGATGGGAATACAGCTTTGAAAAGTGTTCTCCATCTCTGATCTAGATCTCTGTGAATGTAAGCTTTCCTGTGAGTTAATGCTATCCTGATTGTGCAGGTTCTGGAAGGCTGTGATGCTACATTTGAGTTCCTGGAATCTACCTCTGCATACAGGTTTTTACCCTGCAGATGTCAGCACCTAACAAACGCATGTCGTGGGTGGGGCTGGCAGAAACCATGTGAATTCAGGAGTGGGGCCAGCACCAGAGGCCTTCTCCCTGGTGATCACATGCAAACCCCTTTATTCATTGGTCATAGGGTTGCTATGTTTAAGAATTGTGATTTTAAGTTTCTTGAGCTTTTTCCACTGCTTTTTCCATAAGGAGCCATACAGCCGGGTTTCCCTTGACATTTGCACCTGAAAACCAGGGGCATGTCAGGAATTTCCCTGATCTATGGCAATCTTACTAAACATATGAAGGGGGCTAGAGAGTGTAGGTCATCTTTCATTGCCACCACCCGGTCCCCTCTCCTCATCACTGCTTCTCTTATTCTGCAGAAACTATTGTGTGTCAAGGTGGCAGGTTGTGTATCTGCCTTCAGCTGGCTTAAGAGAGACCAGGGTTCTCCAACAGTGAATTCTCAGCACCCTCATCAAGTTGAAATTCCTTAACCCTCTGCTTGGCTTAAAATTGATTTAATTTCACGGTGTAGTGGAGAAATATACCCTAATGCAACTTCAATGGCAGCATTTGGACTTTCATAAAGGAAAGGCAGAGAGAGAGAAATGTTCCTACCTCCCTACTGCTAAAGAAACAGAAACTGAAGAGCAACCAGTTAAATGGGGCTGTGGGCTCCCAGGGAATTTGTGGGGAGGGAATAAGACCTTTTCCCACTCCCAGTGATGTCATCAGAAATGTGGTGGCATCAAAATTGGGCTTGGAAGTTTCTGTGATTCAGTTTTATTTTGTTTTTGAAAAATAGCTCAGTTTGCTGAGCCTGATTCAGAATCCAATGGGGCGGGGGGAATTGATCCATCCCTAGATGACATTGTTCTCCTCAAACTATTTGATTCTGAAATTGCTTTCCTAAGGGGAGGTTATTTGCTAGGAGGTTTGTATCTGTCATGCGTTGGAAGGAACCATGTTGAACCATTTCAAATAACCTCCTCTTCCATTCTGGTGCTGATGCACATGGATGAATTTTATGTCTCATGAAAAGTTTAAAAAAACAACAACCCCAAACCAGTGGACTATACAAGGCTATGGCCTTCAAGTTAACATTAGTCAGCAACACAAAATATATGATTAAAGAGCAACAGAGTCAAAATGGACATGGTGGCATCCCATGCATGTTTTAAACCTGGACCTGACCAAAACACATATAAAGTGTGTGTGGGGGGGTCCAATTTAAGACACAAACAAGTTCATGGGTGAGCAATTCTGATCCTTTCACCCCATCCTCAGATCACCTCTTTACAGTCTTCTATGAAAGCGCCCCCCCCCCAGCCAGGATCTCTTCCATTAACAGAACCTGGTGGATGGAAAGGTTGAATTTGGAGGTAAGTTGTGGGTATTTGGGGTGGGGATTCTACATTCTTCACCCTTACTTTTGCTCTTAAAAGAAGATTCCCCTCCCTGTACTTTTTGCAGAAAGTATGTTTTGCAGAGCAGAACCAGTTAAAATCTACAAGTCTGTTACCATCATATCTAGCCTGGCCTACAAAAAAGAGTTTATTAGGAGCATTACAGTCATAAACAGCCCAAGGGGTGGGTATGGGTGTGGGTGTGTGGAAAAAGAGAGATTGTTCTACATCTAGATTTGTCTTTCTATCTATCTAAGGATTAGAATATTAAAATGATTATATAAATCCTATTTTAAAAATTAGTTGATGTTTTTCATAGTTGATTCATTTTTGGAGCAAAAGAAAATTTAGCACACCCCTCCCCCCCCCCAGTAATTTCACTGTCATCTTTAATGGCATAAAAATCAATAAAGAAATCACATATAATAACAAATGGAATTGCCTCTTGCAAACCTGTCATGGATGAGGAATGCAGAAATACTCGATCATAAATCCATAGAACATAAATACAATTTTCCTCCATCAAAACTTGCAGGGTGATTAGATTATACCATATCATGAGCTAATTATTAGCCCAGTCCTCCATGATTCAAATAAGACTTAAAATATGTTTTTACTGTTAAAGAAAATAAAAACAGAATAAAATCATCTTTTCCTCTTGAAACACACTTGCAGAGTCCACACCACATTGGAATGCAGTGGAATATAATAAGCTGCTTGCAGAGGTTATGATGATTGCTTGAACATTATACATGGTCAGTTGGAGGAAACAGGACAGGAGTGGTGGGACCATTGGTTGAGTTCTGTGAAAGGCAGCTTCTATTTGCCCATTTAAGCTTACCTACCTAAATCAAAGGAGACCAAACAAGTGGCTTTCCGCTTCCATTCTAAGTGTTTGTTGAACAGTACGGAGTTCATTTTATACAGTAGTTCACTATTTGTATTAACTAAGCCAAATATTGTGAAATAGACTATGACACCTGTCTAACTGAATGAAGATAAGGCTAGATAGGTTTTTAATTAATCCAGTTGGGAAAATTATGTGTAAAGTCTTTGAAAAGGGCTCTGTGATCAACATGGATTAAGAGTCTTGCCGCTGTCTCGGAAGTAAAATTCATTGTTCAGCACTAAGATTTGCTGCAAGGCCAATGGCCGCTTAGGCTTGCGTGTATTTACCTCTGTGTTAATGCAGTGTTGAAAACTAAGACTGGCGACACAAAAAATATATCTCAACAAGTGTCTAGGAATTCAGAGGGATGACCTGTGGCCCATAATCACTTGTGGATGGTGAGATGCTTCAGAGATGATGCATTGGTTTTCTTTGGAACAAGGTCACTGAAGGCTTATTGGTGCTTTTTAATATTTGTTTTCATTTATAAATATGCAGGTTGAGCATTGGTGAGACCCTCAAAATCCCCTGCTCCCACATCCAGTGAGCCAGCTAAACCATAACTCAGATCTCTATGTTTCTTCATCATCTCCTTCATACTGCAGCCAGTGCTTTACATCAGAGATCACTAACCTCTTTGGCTCGGGGGGGGGGGGGGCTACTTAAATAAAATATTGGTAGGGAAGCCCTGTCCCACATAACTGATCACATGACACAGCACACACACACACACACCATTTGAATGGCAATGCCCATTTGGGGGCATTAATATTTGGGGCAATAATATTTTATTTTTGGGGGGTGCAAGGGGACCTCACCGCCTAGGAGTTGGCACCTATGCATGGGGACATTTGTGTTTTTGAGCAGGTGCTGTGAGCCCTACCTCTTCTGGCTCTCTCCTGAAATGTCCTTATATGTTAGCCTTCGTCCCAGTCATGCTTTGTTATTTCTTAAGTTGGCTATTTAACCATTTTCAAATAGCCTTAAAAGAGACTGAGAAAAAGAAAATAACCTTCTTTAACTTTTGAATTGACCATCCTCTACTCAACATACATGAAGTGGGGTGAAAAACACTGTAACACCCAAATTTGAAAGGGCTTTAATTGCATCCTGGTTTTCTGTTTAATGCTCTCAACTTTACTCTCTCTCTCTCTCTCTCTCTCTCTCT
This sequence comes from Podarcis gaigeae, assembly GCF_964106915.1. Classification (NCBI taxonomy): domain Eukaryota; kingdom Metazoa; phylum Chordata; class Lepidosauria; order Squamata; family Lacertidae; genus Podarcis; species Podarcis gaigeae. The sequence continues at coordinate 43,386,803 of NC_139683.1, forward strand.
CTCTCTCTCTCTCTCTGTGTGTGTGTGTGTGTGTTTAGAATAGCAAATATAAAGGCAACTGTAGAATATGTCTTACTCTCTTCGAGAGATACAAGATAAAACTCTTCTTCAAAGTTTTTGAAATTGGGTATTATCTTCCTTCTCACTTCTGCACAATAGCAGGGGTTTTATACTGACAGATAAGCAGAGAAAACCTGAGGAGCGCTTTATCTGGGAGGGGGGAAATAAAAGTCTCTGAGAATAGCGGGTACATTCATGTGAAATGGGGAGGGGTGTGTGATTACACTTCCACTAATGTCAAAAAAGCTTTTTGCAAATCTTTCACACACAAAAAGTAGTTAGATAAACATAGCTTCTGTCACCACCCCCGCCACCCCCCTGTTTAATCGGAGATGCTTTCTAATGCACCAACGATTAGCTTCCAAGAAAGAAGATGCTTTCTTTTACATTTAATGTTAATGGCAAACCCACAGTTATGAACATTTGGAGCTGATATCCTGCTGTGTCAGTGACAGCCCAGAGTGATAAGTGTGCAAATGAGAAAGGGGAAATGTTGGTGACCAAGCAAGAAGTATGTTTGATCCTGACAATTACAAAATAAACTAATGCCACATTATTCTAATTTGCCTTGCATTGTTACGATCAGGATTGGGGAGCCATGTTCAACAATCTTGGGGCCCACATGCTATTGGTGGGCAGCATCAAAGGAAAAATGGGTGAAGCAACAAGCATACATTTTATCTTTGTACAATAGAATAGGTCAGTTTCTACACACACTCACCCACCTCTCTCTATCCTCCATCCAGGAAAACAAGAGACAATATTACATTTCAAGGACACATTCCTTCCAGGCAAAAAAAAAAAAAAAAAGATTAAGGAGGGTGTGAAGTAGTGCTAGAGGAAGGATATGATCTAGGGAGAGTTCTAAGTAGAGATGGACTAATTGGTCAATTTTGGTTTCTCTCAGTCTTTCATTTTTCCCACTCATAAGTTCCTAAGTTCATTTCCACATTAGTTAGTGACTTTTTAAATAAATAAATAAATAAAGCCAGGTTTTCGTGAAGATCCACCAGCATTTTAGTGCAATTTCCCTCTAATATATACATTTCCGCATGCAGTTTTTGCTTAATATACACATTTTTGCAAAGGAATTTTTCCTTTCAGAACACATTTTTTGTATGCTGCTTTCACTAATATATACATTTTACCCACACTTTAACATAATATATGCATTTTTGTATACATTACTTGGCTTATGAGATACATTGAAAAATCCAGTGTGAATTTCAATGGGTTTGGTTTGCACATTGTTTTGAAAAGGATAGATTGGGTAAGTTCACCTATAAATGCAAAGGGAATTTCTCTTCCATCCCAAGTTCTGAGGACCTCTGAACCTAAGGTTTCCCACCCTTGGTCAGGGCCAACCACTGCCAACAACCCAATTACCTTGAATCAAGATGAAGAGCTCTCATCCCCAGTGAATTCAAAACGAACCTGCCCTGCCCAATGCTGGAATGGAAACAGCTATGGAAGCAGTACAGATGAACACATTCTCACAATAGAAGAAGGTGTTATTTCTGCTGTGCCAAAACTCAACTTGCCATTAAATGGCGTGAGGTTTAAAGGTTAAGATGCTAGTGGATTAGAACAATGATAGAACCAGTACAAGTATGTTTACTTTTATAATCCTGCTTCATCAATAGAATTTCTGTAGAGTAGAACTAATAACAGTCATAGGATGGTAAATGCTGTGCAGTCTTTACAGTGCCAAACTACATCCAGGTCCAAATTTGTAATAAGCCCTCACTAGGTGACCATCGCTCTGTCTAATTTGCCTCACATTGTGGTTGTGAGGGAGGAGGGAGAACCATGTACACTGCTCTGACCTCCTTGGAAGATGAGAAGGATAGAATAGTAAGCATGGAAACATTAGCCTGGCCTGAACATACCTCAGGGATTGCTTCTTGTCCATTCTCTCTCAAAATGTACACTAATATCAGCTCAGAAGACCCTGCTCAGAGTTCCCTGTGCTCAGGGTTATAGATAGGTCATCAACTGAGCCTGCTGTACCTTTTCTCCAAGAACTTCCCCATCCACAACCTAAATGACCAAAGCTACAGTTCATCCATTAGTCTCTTGACTTGGTATTACTGGCAACATGAGGAAACATTTCCAAATTTCTTTTGGGTTTTGTTTATGTTCAGAGTTGAATGTTCTGAGCACACACCATACTTCACAATGTGTTGACCCTTTGGAGGACAACAGGACAGTAGAGATGGTCCAATGATGGTCCAATGCAAGCACCCCAGCATGGTGGGTCGAATGCCAGGGTCCATTAGTCCAAGAAGTCCTATCACTGATGATACCTGCCTCTTTTTCTTTGAATTTACTTTTTTTCAAAAATGGTCTGGCTCCTTGAAGAGACATGTCAGGAGAGGCGACTCCAGTCATCATTGAAATTTAGCCAGAATGCCTCCTGGTTCCAAAATAGGGCTCAGAGGCACACTGGGAAAATTAAGGTTGGGGTGTTTCTCTTTTCAGCACCAGGCTGCCTACTGCCACCGCTTCCCTCTTCTGTCCACAGTTGCTCAGCCTGCTGCACCTTGGTAAGCTCATGGAGGAGCTAAGAGGGCATTAATGAGGGGGTGCACACAGCTCCAACCCACAGCCCAAGATAAACACTTATTTTCAGAAGTATGAAGTCCTAATGAGAGATATATGAGGAATTAGTAGTCATTAACTACAAGTTGAAGTCTTGTGTTCATAGGTCACTTTTGTCTATGGGAAAACTAGTCTTTCTGGTTCCAAAGTTCTCAAAAGCTCACTCCACAGTAACGCAGAGCAGGGCCTTTAGTGTGGCTGCCCCTGTTCAGTGGAACAGATATCCTGTCAAGATACAACAGCTGACCACGACCTATACGTTCTGGAAACGATTGAAGGTGTTTTTGTTCCAACAAGCTTTCTCAGCTGGTCTCTGCCATGGATGTCTGCCTGGTATTGTTTTTATCTGCTCTTGTTTTCTTTGCTGTTTTCATTTTCATTTTTTTTTACATGTTTTTATTGCATTTTGCACATCATCTTGAGATATATATGTGGAAGGCAATAAATAGATAGATGATAGATGATAGATAGATCATAGATAGATAGATAGATAGATAGATAGATAGATAGATAGACAGACAGACAGATAGATAATGTTTTATTTATCCTCACTGATCTTTTTTTGGAATGATTTTAAATGCGTGTTTGTTTTTGTTTTAAATAACACTTCTTAATATTTAATTTGACTTGCTTACTGAGTTGAGCCTTTCAAAAGGTGCAGCCTCCTGTTTAGGGCTTTCCCTGACTGGGGCCCCCCATTGCATACATAGCAAAGAACAGTACACACCTGAACATCATACAATTTCCAGATAATTGTGTAGGTTTCTCAAAATCAGCAGGAGGCAGCCCAGTCAATCATGTTTAATCTCTGGGCTTTCTCAGCAGTTCTTTGCATCTGGCATCTCTGGCTCTGTTCCCAGGCAGGTGTAATTTCAAACACTGGGACCAGTGACAGCTTTTCTATGGATACAAATGTCACCGCTTACAGTTCAATACCTCATGCAAGCCTACAAATAGGAATTTATTCCATTAGGAAGGGGATGCTCCCTCTATCGCAGTGAGGGCCAACAGCTACATATGCCTTCCCGAGGTAGATCTGAACTAAGATAGGACTTGCATTCTAATCATTAACAACAAATACATTAGGGAGTTTTGATGGCTTCCTTAGCTTGTCTTTCATGGCTGGGCTGATAGGTATGTGTGCAAGATTTGTAGGAACACTGGGCTTTCCTACATTTTCAACCCAGCAGTTCCCAAATAACACAACAAATGCTGAGGGCCACCCCAAGACATTTTGCTGATGGAGCTGAAGGACAAGGTGGCTCCTTTTTCAGTCCATGCAGAGAACTCAAGCATATTGGCTGCTGAGTTTTACTTTAACACTGGTGATGGAACAGTGTTCTCCCCTAGACCTGAGGGAAGCCAACTAATATAGGAGGTGCAAGGCAGATGGTGGCACACACAATTTTGTCCACCAAAAGAAGGAAATGGCCAGGGGACAAGCCCAGGGGACAGCCACCAATATCCTCCCACTTCCCACAGTAGCTGCTAGTGCCACCTGAAGCAGCTTTCTCACTCTGCCTAATGATAGCACCTACCCTGGACTTGTGCTTAGCACTAGAAGCTGCCACAGAAAGAAAACTTCCCAAGAAATTCCTGTTTCCCCTTTGCATGCTCTCTCTTGTATGTGCTTTTGTGGCTCCTATCTATAGAAGAGTGGATTTCCTTCACTCCATTCTTGTATGGTCCCCTGAGTTCATTTTGTTCTCCTTTCCACCTCTCCCAAATTCAGTTTTAACCAGGAAACTTTCTAAGATTGATTCCAGATTTGGAAGAAGCACCATATTGGATGGAAATGTCCATCCAAGTAGAACTGGAACCATTGCAAAGTGGTGCCACCCACCGCTAACTTAGATAGCCGCTCCAGTAGAATACCAAGGTCAATGGTACTGAAAGCCACTGAGAGGTTGAGGACACATTTCTCATGTCTCTCTTCTGACAGAGATCACCATACAGAGCAACCAAAGCACAAATCCCAATTGAAATGGAACCAGAATATCAGTTTCTCCCAAAGCGCCTTGATCTAGAACAGCTATGACCAACCAGTCGACTGTGATCTACAGGTAGATCCCTGGATGTTAGCGGTCAATCGCAGGAGCCTTATTGATTGCTGGATTAACTGAAGTGGGCAATGACTTTTGGGAAATGCTCCTCCTCCCTCCAATGAGAATGGGTAGATCACTGACACTTTTTATATACTGGGAGTAGATTTCAGTCTCTTGGGAGTTGGACGTGCCTGATCTAGAAGGGGTCTGATGAAGAACACAGTGATTAAGGCAGCAAGAATACAACCTTTAAAACTGTTTAAATCTCTCAAGCATTCCTAAACATCATTCTCTTGTTATATGAAGTACAGAGACAAAAAATGGTTACATAGCTCTTCAAAGATGTCAAATATTCAAGTTTCTTACAGAATGATCTCCCAGTGATCCACTCAGAGGATCTAAAAAAAGACCCACATGATATTCAAGATGCTGCAAGCCATTTGACCACTTTGTCACAAACCTATTGTAAGTAAACAGCTGGAGAAACCGAACAGCATGCTGTAATTGACAACGACCATTTCCCACCTTGGCTTAACTTCTCTGCTCATTTTAGTCATCTGTTAAATGTTAATGTTTGTAAAGCACTTCAGAGGTTAAAAGTGGTGCATAATTGCTGTGTATTATTATTCTCATGCTCCCTTTGATCTTTATAAGGTTATCCAAACTCAGAGCAATTAAGCTTTCGATAAAAATGGCAGGAGCTTTTTCTTTGTAGAAAATGTCAAATCCGTAGTTTTCAATTTCCCATAATCTCTACTGGAAGAGTGAATGCAAAACGAAAAGCAATTGATCAAAAAGCCTTGACACAAAGAACACCTCGACAATGTAAATGAAACCCAGCTTGTTAAAATATATATATCGAAAGGAGAGGATTTGTATACATTTTTTCCCATGAAAAAAGACTCTCCTGTCTCTGATTTGAGAAGGGAATTGGAAGATGTATTTTTATGGTGTCGGGTAATTGCTGTTTTGAAAACAGCAGTGTTTTTCACGGAGAACTAAGGGGAGGTTGGTAGACCTTTGTTCTTTATTTGGAAGATTTATGTTGCTAACCTTCAGCCAAAGCATGATCTATGAGCATAGAACTTCACTGGAAGAAGAGGGAAAATATGCCTTCCTGAATTCTAAAAGATGAAATGATGGTATAATAGTATATGCAGGTTATTTAAATGATTCCGAAGAATGAGACCAAGCTGAATAAAAGAAAAGGATATCAAATGATCGACTGTCATGACCCCTGTAGTTAGCTTAGGTTCTACTTCAAGGTGGGAAATGATTACAACAAGGCATGATTACTTGGAAGTAGGAATGGAGAAGAAATTCATTTTTTATTTTTATTTTTTGCCTTTCAAAAGAAACTACCTAATTTGCACTGAAGTTGCTGCTCACATCAATTTTGTATTGGCAAAATCCTTGATATTTACAGATGTCCATGTGCATTTGAACTATATCTTAGCAGCATAAGTATTAACAGATGAACACAGATGGTGGCATAGAGATTCAAACTTTGACCCTGGAAGGCATCTATTACCCAATGGTCTGAGGACCTCACTGCCTTGCCTACTTTCATACCTATTTCATATAAGCAACAATTTCATGTGGATGCCTAGTTGGACATCTGGAGATCTTACATTAACTTTTATGTTTAAGATTCATGTACTGATAGTCACTGTATCCTCAGTGTAAACTGTTAATAATAACTACTGTTATTATTCTTTCTTTCTTTCTTCTCTTTCTTCTTAATTTTAATTCATCTTCTCTCCCCCCCCCTTTCCTTTTCTTGCTAAATTAGCAAATAAAAAAAATTAGAGAAAATTACACACTGGAATTTATGTATTCTGTATCAGAGTACTGATGCCAAGGTTGTGTTTCTGGTCCAATTTTGGGAGCGTGCTCACAGGAAGATTTGGAGGTATAATGCCAGGTGTACCTGCCAGACAAGGTATCCAAAACTATCAAAAGAAATAAGTGTTAGGGTCCTGCTTTCTGATAAGCCAGACTAGTAGAATGTTCTTTGAACTAAACTAAATCAATGTGCATTCTGTAAAACAATGCAACAAATGATTAATAACAATAACAACAACAACAACAACAACAACAACAACAATAATAATAATAATAATAATAATAATAATTTTTATTTATACCCAGCCAAGGCCGGGCTTAGAGCAGCTTACAAGCAAACTTAAAAACAAGTTGAATGATTACAACTTAAAAACAAAATTAAAATACAACATTAAAATATTGAAACATTAAAATATTAAAATGTAGCCTCATCACAGGAGGAGAAGGAAAGGAAAAAAGAAAGAGAGGGAGGGAATGAAATTGGCTCCAAGCCAAAGGCCAGGCGGAACAACTCTGTTTTACAGGCCCTGCGGAAAGAAATCAGATCCTGCAGGGCCCTGGTCTCATGAGGCAGAGCGTTCCACCAGGCCGGAGCCAGAGTTGAAAAGGCCCTGGCTCTGGTTGAAGCCAATCTAACTTCCTTAGGGCCCGGGACCACTAGGGTGTTGCTATTTATGGACCTTGAGGCTTTCCATGGGGCATACCAGGAGAGGCGGTCCCGTAGGTATGAGGGTCCTAGGCCGTAAAGGTCAAAAGCGGCACCTTAAATCTGACCCTGTACTCTACCAGGAACCAGCACTGGGTGAATATGCTCCAATGGCAGAGACCCCGTGAGGAGCCTCGCTGCAGCATTCTGCACCCTCTGGAGGTTCTGGGTCAGCTTCAAGGGCAGCCCCGCGTAGAGCGAATTACAGTAGTCAAGCCTGGAGATGACCACCGCATGGATCACTGTGGCCAGGTCGGGGCGGGAAAGGTAAGGTACCAACTGCTTGATGCGGCGAAGGTGGAAATTTCACCTTGGCTGTTGCTGTAACTTGCGCCTCCATGGAAAGGGAGGCGTCAAGGATTACACCCAAACTCTTAACGGAAGGCAATGGCATTAATTGGGCCCCCGCAAGAGAAGGGAGTTGGTCCCTCATCCCCATGCCATCCCGACCCAGCCATAGGACCTCTGTCTTGAAAGGATTTAGTTTCAATCGGCTCCCACGAAACCATCCAGCCACAGCTTCCAAGCATCTGGTCAGTGTGTTCGGGGCCGAGTCAGTGTGGCCATCCATCAGCAGATAGAGCTGAGTGTCATCAGCATATTGGTGACAGCCCAGCCCAAAGCTCTGGATAATCTGGGCAAGGGGGCACATAAAGATGTTAAAAAGCATCGGGGAGAGAATTGCGCCCTGCGGCACTCCACACACCAAGGAATGGCGCAACAACATTTCCCTCCCTAGTGCCACCCTCTGTCCCCGACCAGAAATAAAAGAGCACAACCAGTTACGGGCTATGCCCTGTATCCCCACATCTGCGAGGCGGTGGTCCAGAAGATCATGATCAACCATGTCAAAGGCTGCTGACAAATCTAAAAGGATCAGCAGTCCTGATCTGCCTCAATCCAGTTGTCTACGGAGATCACCTGTTAGGGCAACCAGAGCCGCCTTGGTCCCAAAACCAGGACTGAAACCGGACTGAAATGGATCTAAAGTCGATGTTTCCTCCAGAAACCTACCAAGCTGTTCAGCAACCACTCTCTCAATTACCTTACCCAGATATGGAAGATTTGAAACTAGGTGGTAATTGGATAGGTCTAAGGGATCTAATGAAGTTTTCTTTAAGAGTGGACACACTACTGCTTCCTTCAGTTCCCCTGGGAAAGTCCCCATGTCAAGGGACAAATTGATAATTTCAACCAGGGGGGTCCGCGCAACATCTGGACACTCCCTAATCAGCCAAGATGGGCACGGATCAAAGAGGCAGGTGGTGGGCCTACCAACTTGGAGGAATCTATCCACATCAGCAGGAAGTATCCGATCAAAATGGTCCAACACTGGACCTGAAGTCAGTCGAGGGGCCTCCAGTTCAGTCACTGTATCTAAATTGGCAGGGACGTCACGGTGGAGCAACAAGACTTTCTCCGCAAAAAAGCTCGCGAATGCCTCACAGCTGTGGGTCGAATTTGTGCTTAAATTTGGTTGTCCTCCTAAGGACGTTATTGACCTAATTATTGTAAAAAGTTGTGCCGGGCGAGAGCTAGCGGATGCAATGGAAGCTGCAAAGTAAGATTTCTTAGCAGCTCTCATAGGCTTTCATAAGCGTCCTATAAGATGTTCTTGAGGTTCCGTAACGAGTCCGTCGCCACACTCGCTCTAGCCATCTGAGATCCCGCTTCATTTTCCGGAGCTCCTCAGTAAACCAAGGGTCCCGGTTTCGACGGGGTCGCAGAGGGCGCTTAGGCGCGATCTCATCAATGGCTGCCAAGAGCCGGTTATTCCAGTCCTCAACAAGGTCATCTAATGAGTCGCCAGGAGGAGCACGGTCCCGTAAGGCTTGTCGGAATCTGTAAGGATCCATCTGTTTTCACAGACGAGCCCAAATAGGTTCGCCACCCAAGCAGGGGAGGAGCGGGAAGTCAATCTTGGCTTTCAGAGTGTAGTGATCAGACCATGGCACTTCCACAGGGGGGAGCATGATCACATCTATGCCAGCCCCAAAGATCAGATCCAGCATGTGGCCTGCTTGATGAGTGGGGCCCAAAACAAACTGGGAGAGCCCTAGTGTTGCCATGGAAGTTGATAGGTCCAGAGCCTGTGAGGAGGGAGAGGCATCGGCATGGACGTTGAAGTCTTTCAAAACCAGTATATTTGGGAACTCCAAGGCCCAGCCCGCCACCACCTCCAGCAGGTCTGACAGGGTGGCTGCCAGTGTTCTGGGTGGTCGGTACACCAGACAGACAGCCAAGCTCTCCTTGGTGCCCCACACGAGACCAACACATTCAATGCCAGAGATCGCCGGTGATGGCAGAGCTCTGAAAGAGAAATCCTCCCGGATTAACAACTCTACTCCTCCCCCCCCCCGACCCACAGTCCACGATTGATGGAGGACAGAGAAACCTGGGGGTGTTATCTCATGTAGAGAGACTACTTCGCCTTCCCATACCCAGGTCTCCGTCACGCAAGCCAGGTCAATCCCCTGCGAGACAAAAAAGTCACGCATGGTGGCGGTTTTGTTGCCTATGGACCTGGCATTGCACAGCACCAATGACGGAGGTTGGTAATCCTTGCTCTCCCTACCCTCATTCCTTGGGATGGGGCATAGATTGGAAGGGGTTCGAGGATCACTGCATCTCGAAACCCTTTGCCGATAGAGATATCTAGCCCCAACACCATTCCTCCCTAGCCCTTCAATAGTGGAAATCCCAGACCCCATGCTAGCCTCCCCAATAGAGGGGTAACATCCCCTCAGTAACAAGTCATCCTTGGGCCAGGACTCCTGGGTCAAAATGGTATGGGGAAGAGGTGGAGGTTTGATAGGGTAAGTATCCCTAGAAGATAAAACCCAACCAACCACACCCCAAGCCGGTGTTTCGTTAACTGTCAATCCCCCTCTCCCTCCTGGGTTGATTGGAGGATTGTTGGTTCTATTGTGACAAGTGTGCTGTAGATGTGCATAGCAAAACATACTTATTTTGTTAAGTAGAACTAAAAGCACATAAGGTTAAAGGTAAAGGTAAAGGACCCCTGGATGGTTAAGTCCAGTCAAAGGTAACTATGGGGTGCTGCGCTCAGCTCGCTTCAGGACGAGGGAGCCAGTGTTTGTCCATAGATAGCTTTCTGGGTCATGTGTCTAACAAGGACTAAACCGCTACTGGCACATGGAAACACCAATTTATCCACCACAGTGGTACCTATTTATCTACTTGCACTGGTGTGCTTTCAAACGGCTAGGTTGGCAGAAGCTGGGACAGAGCAACAGGAACTCAACCTATTGCATGGATTCAAACTGTCAACCTTCTGATCAGCAAGCCCAAGCAGCTGAGTGGTTTAGACCACAGCACCACCCACGTCCCCTAAAAATGGCATTTGTCTTCAATCATGATCAGTCCACATTAATTCATTTTACTAGCTTTTAAAAAACTTCTGTTGAGCTTCATGACTCATACTTATCCATCCTGTTCTTCTTGTTTACTATTGACATACAATTGCCCTATGGCTCATGGAGATTTCACATCTTGTTCTTGCACCTTCTGCTGTATAGACTGACTCAACCCAGAGGCATATGGCTTGTGAGATTTAATGTGTGAAACACATCTGACCTTGGGGGGTGGGTGGGAGGGAAACCCTGTACAAATGGGTGCTAATAGACCAGCTTTAGCAATTGGAAGTGAGATCACAGCTCATCAACCTGCATTAGAAATACACAGCATACACAAGTTAAGAGAACAAGAAGTATAATTGTAGGGAGTATGAAACATAAACTTCTCAAGAGACTTTCATATGAGAAGCACGTCATCCAGAAAAAATATTCTACCACTGTGCAAAATTTCATCCAAACATACCAAGGGGGATGAAGATAGGAGCAGGAGAAAAGTGTTTGGCTAAGGAAGAGGAATTAAAAATTGCAGTGTGCAGCAGTTCTTGGAGCAGGGGAAATCAAGTTTGCAACAACAGTCTTCAAAAGAATACTAATCCTATCCTTACATTTTACTATGCTGGACATCCTTCCCCACCCCCACCCCACTTCTGCAAGGACATCATCAAAAACACAGCTCCACTGCATTAATGGCAATTTTTTAGCTCAAGACTTTCAACGCATAAAATTGCGACATGGCTTATTAGTATTTTTAGCATTTGGTCTGAACCACTGTGGCTATATAATGTTGGAGTGTGTCAGCTATCATTAGCATCAGTTTGTTGACTGACACCTAACAAATCAATTTCAAGCACTCCTAATGGTGGTCAAAATTACACATGATGATGTAATAAACAGCCCATCACCTTTGTGTCGCTTCTAGGCTAATTTTGGTAGTCGAATTGACCAGTATTTGCAAGTAATGCACAACATTATAAGACATGTGGGATTGTCAGGACTCTCTCTCTCTCCCCTCTCTCTTGTAATATCTATTACAAAACCATGCATGATGCCACATCATGATATTGTGAATCTTCCCTGATGTCAGAAATAAAGAAGAGAATGGGAGAGATAGAGACACGGAACAATGAAATCACCTTTCCATTTTTGCTTCCGATTTTTTTACAGTCTTAAATTCAATTCACCACATTTCCACATCAGATTGCAATTTTTTATTTTACAAGGCTCCCCCCACCCTCAAAAATCAGAGTGCTGCTAGTGCCCACATCCTCTCCACATTTATTCCCTCATGCATTATCTGAACATCATACTACATCTTTTGTAACTAGGGCTTAAATGTGAACAAGAGAGCTAGCAAAGAGAGAACAAATTGTGGTAGATGCCTGTAGCTTTTAATATTGTGTGGTCCTCAGACAGCTATCTTTAAACTGGTGCTGTTGAGACTACAACTCCCATCAGTCCCAGCTAGCATGCCCAAAGATGATGTGAGTTATGATACAGAACATCTGGAGGGGATCAGGATGGGGAAGGCTGCGCTAAAGTAAGTACACTGATTCACATTTTTTGGCAGGTTTACTATTGGCAGGTTTGCTTAGCCTCCCCAGGTAAGTAATAATCTGCAATGCAATAAAAATACCTAATACAAAATAACATCTCTATCACACATACACATTACCTTCTTTACTTCTTTAAGAGTTTCATCTGTTTGTTTCATCTGTCTTTTTGATACTATCTGCTTTCAATGGATACCCTTAACTCCAGCAGCTTTACCGCCCTGCCCCCCTCACACACAAATAAAATCTATAAAATAATGTGTCCAGGAGGATCAACAGGCTGCTAAATGGTTCACTTATAACCCATAGACCAAAAACCTTGGTATGATATCTATTGGCTGATATAATTCCAACAGAGGCACCGAAAGAGTGATCAACTAGGGAGCAATTCTGAAGCAACAGGAAGAATTCTAAAGAAACGTTGTTTTAAGGGCTGGGGCTATTTAAACAGATGCTCGATTGTAAAATCAGCACCACTGCAGTAAAACATACAGCACAAAATGTTGTTTGCAGGCATGTTTGTTAAGACTGCTCTCTCTTACCTCTGGCCATATGGCTTTGTTTGCTCAGGTGGCTCTGCTTCCCTGTAACATCGGCAGACAGTGCTGGAGGCCTCCTGGTTGCCATTCCTCTTCCCGATTCCTCTGGGTATGGAATCCTTCAGGAAATTGTCCTGCACAAGACAACCTGAAAGGCAAAGGAAACTTGGCACAACTTCTGATCAGTTCAATGGGGTTTGCATAGAAGAACTTCCTGGTGGAAGATGACTATTGCATTTTATGTATTGTCAAAGTATATATCAAAAGCCTCTAAACACCCTTTTCTGCTTCAAAAAAACACGCAAACTGTGCTATTTTCTTTATCATTTCCCCATTGCATTAGAATATGTGATATTATTATTTTGAAAATCCTGAAAACACACAGATGTGCTTGCAGTTCCTGATTTATATGGGGGAAAACCCATATGTCTTCTCTTCATAGAGATCATCTCTTCCTAAAGTAGCTCCATTTCACAGGTTACAACAACATGAGTAGAAGGCAAAAGTGCAAGTATTCCTATCTCTGGTCTGTACTACATACCCTCCAACATTTCTCGGATGAAAATAGGGATGTCCCTTTCCATAATGAAAATTTTGCTATTTCTACCTCAGACATCTTCTTGGGTTACCTCGGCCCCCAGGCAGCTTCCAACATATAATAATAATATAATAAAACATATAATAATAAATATAATAATAATAATAATACATTAAATATTTTTTTAAAAAACATTTCCTATACAAGATTGCCTTCAGATGGCTCAGGAGTTAGCTAACTCCATACCCTTCAACATTTCTCCAATGAAAATAATGAAAATAGGGATATCCTATGCGGGACATTCCAGGATCAAATCAGAAACCGGGACGGCTTCTCTAAATCAGGGACATCCCTGGAAAATAGGGACACCTGGAGGTGCTGGTACTACTTTCACATGTATCACCTATGACAAGTCCATTCTGTTCTTTCCTCCTCACACCTCAAAATATGTATTTTCTATTAAAATATGTATTCACAGGCATATTTTGGTATGTTTAAACAGCAGAGAGCTGAGTCACAACATATGGAGAAGTGTGAACTCTAGGTGGAAAATCCAAGGGGCACTGTTCCAATCATTTCACAAAAGCAGGGATGGGGAAACTCAAGCCAGGAGGCCAAATAATCATGATAATGATGATGATATTTATACCCTGCCCATCTGGCATGGTTGCCCCAGCCACTCTGAGTGGCTTCCAACACAGATTAAAAAAACACAATAAAACATCAAACATTTGAAACTTCCCGATATAGGGCTGCCTTCAGATGTATTCTGAAAGTTGTATAGTTCTTTATCTCCTTGACATCTCCTTCTAGGCCTCTGTATCTGACCCTAGACTCTCCCCAGGCTGCACACCCCTCACCAGCCCTTCTTTGCACCCTTCTTGAACATTTTTGCCTAGAATGTGCCCTTGTACATTTTGCTTGAATGTGTTTTGCTTATCCAGATGGAGAACAAAAGGGGTTTCATAAGTGTGTAGAACTGGAGTGTGATCCTAGGAAGGTTTCCCAGAAAGAGAATGTGACCTTTGGACTGACAATGTTTCCCCACCCCTGTCATATAGGAATTAGTAGATATTAACATTTCTCAGGCATACCTATGTGAAACACACACATTTACTGACTTCTTGCTGCTTCCAGGTATCCTGAAAAGCATATTCACACAACTCTTACCTAAGGGACCAATTGGGTTGGGTAAATGTGTGACTTCCTTTCCACACATCCATCTCCTGTCCCTCCTGTTCCTTTCACTCCACAATCAAAATTGAGGTTGTAAGCTCCTTTGGGACACAAGCCAGTTTTTCCCCGGTAGTCAAACTTTGTAAAATGATGCATGCCTTTATGGCGCCAAATATCAAGAACAGTAAATGAGGCTGACAATATTTGGAGAGCTTGTTTATGCTTGCAGTCTTCCTTGATCCACAGGACTGAACTTTCTAAAGTCTGCAGTGTTGGCTTCCTTGTGTGAACTTGGAGGTGTTCTCTGGGAAACCATATTTGCCTTTTCTGAAGATGCTGTTATCTACTTCCTGCTTCCCCAAGTAATTGTGACATTCCAATGGGCAACACTAAATGATTATTAAATACTTACTTTAATTACAAACACACCAGGAGGGTATATTGGAAGAAAGGGGACACATATTCAGCAGAACTCAACTTTAGATACATCTGACCTATGGACCATTTACGTTTAAATTAGGACGGTCACTGATGGATTATTATTATTATTTATTAAATGTCTATGCTGCCCGTCATCCAAAGATCTCAGGGGGGTTTACAATATAAAAAGGCAAAAAGATATAATAACAAACAAAAACAATAGTCCATCCTAATGTGAGCTGGTGCTGTTCATTTTTTCTTTATTTAAACATACATCCTAAAGACTCACTGGATAAACCAGGGGTCAGCAAACCTTTTCAACAGGGGACCTGTCCACTGTCCCTCAGACCTTGTGGGAGGCTGGACTATGTTTGGGGGGGGTGAAAAAATTCCTATGCCCCACAAATAACCCAGAGATGCATTTTAAATAAAAGCACACATTCTACTCATGTAAGACACACTGGTTCCCAGACCATCCTCTGGCTGGTTTTAGAAGGCGATTGGGCCAGATCTGGACCCCAGGCCTTAGTTTGCCTACCCATGGGATAAACTCTATTAGGCTATATCCCAGCTACAGCTAACTGCAGGGCAAACCTTTTAGCTGCTCTCTCCAAATTCAAACAGCTTTCCCTTCTTTTAGACACACACAGGTTTGCAGAGCACTGGTCTCAGATCTCACTCCCTGCAGATAGATTGCCCATTCAGGAGAACATCCATGGCCATTAATGGAACATTAAGGCTCCTTTGTTAAATCTTGGACTACCCATAGAGGAAATATCAGCCAGTCATTTTTGACCATTAACAAGCAATCAACTTAGCAAAGGGTGGCCAGTCAGCATCTGAGCAAACCTTTTCTTGTGCTCATGTAAGACTATTGCAAGTTGCAAACTGTATGTCCCTGAAGTCCTTTTCCCAAGCTTGTCCTTGTCTGAGTCTCCTGTTCATTCAGCGATCTTAAGTTTATTAAGTTTATTAGAATTATTAACAACAGCATTTTGTGGGGTCTCTGCTTTCATTCCCCAGCCCTGCATAACTGTGTTGGGATGGTTAATGAAGCTTAACATACTTTCTCAGGAATTCATTTCCTTTGCAACTGTAGACTTTAGCTGTGCTCTGTTGTATCTAGAGAAAGTGTAAGCAAAACATTCAATGTCCAATAAAAAATACTGCAGAAACAAAATGAGACAGATAAGCTTCTGAACTGTATATTTGAAGCTTAGCCCAGCATGACCATTCATAATGCTTTCTCTTATAATCAAGTTGAATGACCGATATTCCTTTATTTAAAAAAGCACTTTGAGCTATAAGTCTGTATCTGTATTACAAAAACTTTTAGCACCTTTTTTTTTACACTTTCTCATCACCTGAGAGCAAACACGCATTACAAAGGCCATTTTCCTGCATAAAAACCAATAGTATGTTTCATGAATTTTATCTTATTCCTAACAAAACTTCACAAAGAGCCTATTTCCAATAGCTTAAATTTCTGGACTCAAGAGGGCGCCACATTGCCTATCCCTGTGTTAGATAAGGGGAAATATAACATATTCTGGGCTAGTCCTCACATGATAGAATAAACTCCGTCTTCCCCATGCCTAAACACACAGACAGACCCAGCATTTTTGAATTTAAAACAACTGACTGCCACCTTCCAGTTTTTAATAAAGAAAGCTACTTTTTTGTAAAATACCCATATTGAAATCTGCACCACTCCAAAGCTGAGTTAGATGTTGACAGCTGACATAATGTAAGTCAACGTGATCTCATATGCCATTAAACAGCATAATGTTAGTGTGATCCTAAACAGAAGGAGGCCACACACCATTAGGAAAATAATACAGCATTAGCAAAGCGCAGCGTCGCAAGTCGTGACATCTATTTGGCAGGGGATAGTTTTGTACTCAAAAAGACGGTCGTGCTTTGTGTTCGGTGAACTTGTCTGGAAGTGCAAAACACCTAATGGCGAGATTAACCAGTAGCAGCACAGCAGCAGTCTGTTTTAATTTAGGTTTGCAGCTAGCTACTGCTATGAAAATTAACAACTCTTAAATGTGTTAAACAATCTTCAGGCTTCTGCAATAAATGAGCAGGCTGGAAGAAGCCATACAGCTTGTGCAATACTGTTGTTGTGAGACACCAGCCAACTATTTCCCACCCCCTTTGAGAGCTTGATCTGATAAATAAACATAGACATGCATAGACTCTCAGAGCTAGCTAGGCATTAATTCTAGCCTTGGGCTATATTATCACCCACTGGGCATTTCATTTTAGGATCCGGCATAAATGAAAACTGCAGCCTTTAGATTATTTTAAACATAAATGTAAGTAATTGTCTACTCCTAAACACAATTAATCACAACCCACTTGCTGTTGAAGTAATAATAATAATAATAATAATAATAATAATAATAATAATAATTTTATTATTTATACCCCACCCATCTGGCTGAGTTTCCCCAGCCACTCTGGGTGGCTCCCAATCGAGTGTTAAAAACAATACAGAAATAAATATTAAAAACTTCCCTAAACAGGGCTGCCTTCAGATATCTTTTAAAAATAAGATATTGGCTTATTTCCTTGACATCTGATGGGAGGGCATTCCACAGGGC
Organism: Podarcis gaigeae; assembly: GCF_964106915.1. NCBI lineage: Eukaryota > Metazoa > Chordata > Lepidosauria > Squamata > Lacertidae > Podarcis > Podarcis gaigeae. The sequence goes on from NC_139683.1 coordinate 43,404,269, forward strand.
AGGCACCACTACCGAGAAGGCCCTCTGTCAGGTTCCCTGTAACCTCACTTCTTGCAATGAGGGAACCACCAGAAGGCCCTCGGCGCTGGATCTCAGTGTCCTGGCTGAACAGTCTACATTGGCTATAGCCTCAAGATGGAAAGAAGATAGAAGTGGCATTGCGGGGAAACTGTTCCAACCACTAGGAAGTGCTACCACTTGGCTTCCACTGGCTTTTTAATCTAGTGCATGGATTATTAACCATGGTAGAAATACTTACTGAATACACACACCTGCACGCTGAGGCAACATATCTTGCACACAATCTGCCTGCCTTGAGCGACAATCAAGTGCACCAGTCAGTCGAAACCTTATTCCGGGGTATGGCTGCTGTCGCCTGCTGACAGCTCCTAGGAGCCACAGGTGAGAACTGAGTGCAGTGTGGGGACCAAAGGTGGGCAAACTACCCCTGAAGGTGCATGATGTTCTCACACCAAAGGTACAACCCCTCTCCTTACACCCCTATGGATATGGATATAACTACATAGAGGGGAAAACAAAGTAAGAGTAGATGAAATATTCTGGGTGAAATCCAAATGTAGTGTCCAGCTTGCACAGTGGACTACTGCTTGTGTAAGCAGGACTTAGCCTTTTCCTCATTCCCTCTGTGAACCTGCAACATCTACTCTGAGGGGTGGGTACCCTTAGAGCAGATGGGGAGGCTGTTGGGGAGCCTGGAGGAAGGGAACTTTGCTGGTGCAACAATGTATCCTGTGCATTATTTTTTATTAAGCAACTTTAATTTCCTCCCTAAATAAATAAACTAATAACAGAAACACAGAATCATAGAGCTGGAAAGTGCAGTTCTAAACACATTCCCTAAGGGGTATCAGACCTCTCAGAGGATCTACAGTTCATTAGAACCCATGGATCCAAAGTTTCTAGTGCTTCAACTCTGTCCCACAATTCTCTGTTTTACGGATATATGCCATCTACTGGGAGAATGGCTGGCGGGGTATTACTATCTGCCCAGGTACAGCAGCAGCACCAGCAGTGCTGTTCATAGACTCATAGAATCATCATGTTGGAATGGATCTCACAGGTCATCTAGTGTAACCCCCTGCAATGCAGGAATCTCAACCAGATCATAAGTGACAGATGGCCATCCAACCTATGCTTAAAAATCTCCAAGGAAGGCATGTCCACCACCTTTCGGGGGAGTCAATTCCACTGTCAAACAACTTTTACTGGCAGAAAGTTATTCCTTTCTTCTGGAGAAGGCCAGCAGAGAGGTGAATGTGCATCATTCTAACCTCCAATCAACAACAATAGGGAATTAGAATTGCAGCCTTTATCAGAGCAAAGATTCTTCCCCAATGAAATCAGTGGACCTGAATGAGTCCATATACCTTCCTATGCTCTGCGGGTCAGGTAATAGCAGGGGTCAGTTTAATTAAGCAGATAAATGGATAGGCTGAAGAATGGCCACCTTGATATCTGTGTGGAAGAGTGACATAAAGGCTTGGGAGCAGGGGAGCCTGTAATATAATATTCATACAACTAATCTTATGCAGCAAGTACAGTTTCCCACCCTGCACCAATTGAAATAACATAACTTCTGCTAATTTCTCCCGAACAGCTGATATTAGCTACCGTGCACTTACTCTTAAGCAGGCATTTGCTATACCCACAAGCTTCTCCTTCTGAATATTTACACTTCAGCATCTAGGAACCTAACATACATTTCAGCTCCTCCTTTGTGGTCATCAAGCTGCCCCAAAGTTGCAACCAAGGTAAAGTTAGATTGCAGGTGCCACATTTTGATGGTCTTGTTTGTAATTTTCTTAGAAAAAAGTAGACCTCTTGTCTGAAAAAAGGTTCTTTTTTATTCATGTTACACATCCCTCATGTTATTCATATCAAGATAATTTGCACATTTACATCACTTTTAATTACAGCACTTTATGAACGTTTACTAATTAAGCTTCAAAAGACCCCTAAGCCTCACAAATGAGGAATATATAGTCATCATGTCACTCACCATTGAAATGAAAGCCTCTCTGGAGTAGAGTGGAGCACAACAGCTGTTTTGAAGCGTACACCAATGCTGCACAACTGTTGAGATGAATTCCATTTCCAGCCGAAACTGTTGGGGAACGTTGGGTAAATAAAATGTAATTACTTGATTTGGAATGTATCCAGGACACCAAGATTAACATCCTGAGACTCACAACTGTTTTCGGAAGTTGGGTTTTACAGGGACTGGGTTTTGCATTTCACATGGAAAACAGCAGGCCTAAATCTGTTCTGTGCTATGTCAGTATAAATCAGGCTGGATTTCTTCTAAGATGAGATGATGAGAAGTTCTGTCACCCTCTCTGTACACACACACACACACACACACACACACACACACTTATAGACACAGGTTCTGTGTGTAGGCTGAATAGCAAGGCAAATCAGTTTGATCTAGAGGATTCTCCCTTTCCCGAGCTGAAGTGAAATGCTAATAAACTCCCCAATGACCCCTTGCATAGAATTTGCTTTTTTCATAGTGCTGCACATTCTGTTGACATTTGCATTGAAATGTCCACCATGATGCCCATTTCCATTTTCTGTTTAGTCACTGCCAGCTCTGTGTACATGTGAAGTTCAGATCTGTTGCCCCAACATGTCCCACTTGAAAATAAATTAAAAAGCACTGACCCAAATTCAAATCCTTGGGGGACCTTCATTGTAAGAACTGTCCATTTATTCCTACTCTGCTTCCTGTTCATTGACCAGATGCCAATTCATAACAGATCTTTTGATTGTAAGCCCTGTGACAAGTTCAAAGTGAGTTTAAATGTGAATAGAACTTACATCTTCGGAATTATAGCCAGATTTTATTTCCCAGTTTGGGCAGCTCAAACATTTGACTGTTGTTCTTTTAATTTATTGTAATAATCTCCGTAAGATAAATCATTTTTACAGAAGACCTTTTTTCACAAAGTTACTAGTACTTTGGGGATTTAAAATATGTTTCCACATAAGGTTACACAAGCTATTTTCACTTGTTTTCCAGCACTTATTTAGCACTTTCAGTTGAACATCAAAGGCACCCAAAATGTGTCACATAGCATGTTACATATTTTCTCTTTTCAGTTATCAAATTCCTGCATGTTACTTTATCAGTATGCTTTTAATTTAAATATGGCATTAAAATTCACAGCTGTTTCAAGTGGAACATAAAGTCAATTGAGAGGACAGATTTGTGGAATTTTGCAGAGAATTTCAAACACTCAGCTGTCATCATGCCATCCTTTGCACTTGATATAAATAACTTGCCTTTGGTACATAAGCCATTTTTAAAAAAGAAAGAAAGAAAATGAAGATGATTGCACTGAAGAAAGCACTGTGTGCTCTTCAGAGTTATATGGGATGTTTTCCAATTGACAATATGGGAATGCTCTGACTCGGGCCAAGGAGTTTGTTGCTATGGGGAAATAAGAAAAGCGTCATTTGATGTTGTTACACTTGGCAGACAAACTCAGGAACAGGGAGTGTGGGGTGCCTTCAAGCGGGTTTCACTATCAATGGGAAAAGAAAAGTTCCTTCCTTGTTATCTTTCAGTCTTCTATTTGCTTATCAACTTGTCACAAGCACTTCCATAGCTATGAAAGAAATTTCACACGTTCATATCTCACAGTCAGTATTGCCCATTGGAATCTACATGGACTATGCAGCCCAGTGTTGCTGTGATTTCTCACTCATATGTACCTGCACATTTGCATGCCACCCAGCTTTTTCAGATCCAAAACAGGGACGCATGATCTTGCCTCAAAAAAGTGCTTTTTCGGGGTGAGATCTTGTGCAGCACCAAAATATGTGTGTTTTGGGGCACCGTGTGAGATCATGGCCCCCCAAAAAGCACTTTTTTGGGGGGTGAGATCATGGCATGACAGCACATCACCCAAAATGGCCACTGCAATCTCATGCCAAAAAACCCCCCCAGATGTCCCTTTTTTCCAGAAGACTTGGTAGGTATGCATTTGTGTCTTGTTAAAGACCTTAGTTTCAGTGGAAATATATATATAGAAAATAAGTGTTAGTAGGCCACTCCATGAAAAGGGAAAGAAGGCACAGTGGTCTGAAATCAAGGAAAGGTCAGGAGCAGCTCACCTGGCGGAGCTACAATATCAACTTTCCTGCTACTGTGTCACTGCTGCTTATCCAGAGAGAGAGAGAGATGTAAACCAGCAGAGAGGTACAACATGGGTTCACCAGCAGGAGCTTTGCTGGCGTGCCTGCACCACACTGACCACCTCGCCCCTCCCAGTAAGCAGCAGCAACACTCCTGTCAGGAAGCTAGCAATCACAGGTCCATCCCACTGAAGAACTGACTTTCAGGAAATTGGCCCAAATGAAGAATTTCCAACACAAGTTCTGGATGCCACACAGAGCCTACAAAAGCTTTCCTACTGTTGATAGTGGCACCCTATCTTGGGGGGTAGTGAGTTGAGGTGAATCCAAACCAGAGAAAATAGTACAATGAGCCACAGATTAGCAAAAAAATGGCAGTGCTGTGATGAGCCAAAAGATGTGTAAATCGAATTGGGGACTGAAAATAGGGAAATTAAGGAAGGCCAATATGGGGTGGGAGAAAGTAGCCAATATGTATAAAGTGTGACCTAAATATTTCCCATAGTTTATGTAGTGATACATAATCGGCAAAACTGCCGATTGGAGTTTTCAAAGTTATGCTTGTATAACATATTTATTATAAATATGCACAGACACAGACAGACAGACAGACAGAAAGAAAGAAAGAAAGACACACAGAGAGAGAGAGGGAGGGAGAGAAGGTCTATCCTGGTCATCATAACTGTAAAATCTCTCGGACAGCAAGACAACGTGAGCTCCAGGTGTGAAGCACATTTGAAAACAAGTCTGTATATAAATCAGTGAAGAAAAATAGCATATGGGCTTCACAGGTAACAGACCACAAGAGAGCCCTCTACATAAGGCCTGAATTATTGCCGCTACATGGCTTACGAAGCAGCCCAACTCACAGCCACCAAGCTATCGCACCTCAGGGGGAAAGGGATATTGAGGGTTATTGAACATTGCCAATTTTTGCCGTGGATCAGCTTGAAGTTATTTAGCACAGATGTTTCCGTAATTGTGACACACTGGGAAAATCCACATGCTCAATAGCCCTCAAACTCACACTTCCATCTGTGCAGCGTGAAGGTCTACAGTTACTACACTCAGTGGCAATATAAAACATCCAGGAATACTGGCTTAAGATCTAGGGAAAGGTTTTTCTTTTCTTTTTTTCCTCTAGCACCATCTGCTCTCTTATATTTACCTGCATTTTTGTGCTCTTGCATTCATATTCAGCACAAGGAGGCAATGTGTTTTGTGAATGTTGGTAAATATGTGCAGTTAAGGAACCATAACCATTTATTAAGCTCTTGTGGCTGAAGTGTAATATATACAGAAGAGCTGGAACCAATTTCACAAGAGATGTTTAAATCAGATTTAGAAATCCCCACCTCTGTGCCATGAAATTACACTGAGTCACACAAGGCAAGTTCAAATGTTATCATTTTTGTTTTATACCATGGGTAGGCAAACTAAGGCTCGGGGGCCGAATGCGGCCCAATCACCTTCTCAATCTGGCCCGCGGATGGTCCGGGAATCAGCATGTTTTTACATGAGTAGAATGTGTGCTTTTATTTAAATGCATCTCTGGGTTATTTGTGGGGCACAGGAATTCATTCATATTTGTTTTTCAAAATATAGTCTGGCCCCCCACAAGGTCTGAAAGACAGTGGACTAGCCCCCTGCTGAAAAAGTTTGCTGAGCCCTGTTTTATACAGCTGCACCCCGATAAGTTTTTCTTGCAGACTGGTATTGATATTCATGTAAGGCAACCCTCGCCAACATGGTGCCCTCCAAATATTTGGGGCTACAGTTCCCATCAGCCATGCTAGCTGGGGCTGATGGGAGTTGTATTCCAAGTCGTAGATTCATAGAGTTGGAAGAGACCATGAGAGGCATCTAGTCCAAGAACCTGCAATGCAGGAATATTTTGCCTGATGTAGGGCTTGAATCCACGACCCTGAGATTAAGAGACTCATTCTCTACCAACTGACTCATGACAGAAGCATCTGGAGGTCAGCAAATTGGCAAAGGCTGATGTAAAGGGATGCAGAAACAACACAGTCTTCAACTTTTCCTCTTCCTGGCTATGGGCATTCCCATTCCCAACCACATGGTGGTAACCATATAGTTTGCAAACTGAAGTCTTCACATGCACTCTACAGTTATTTTTAATTCAGGCATTTCAAACACAAACCAGTTATTCTGCACCTATTTTCACTGAGAATTAATGGAACGAATTATCTCTAAATCGCTTGAATGCAATGCTGGCAGAAAAGGAGTATTGATTCCCACTTGTCTTGCACTAGGGAAAGGGGTTCATGGAGAAAGAAGAATTTGGCTGTAGACGTGGCTCTTGTATTGCCACGGAAAAACTAAAAAAGAAGAAGAACCAATCTCAAATATGCTGAAGAGTCTAAATACCTGGCACACTTTTAGCCAGAACAGGGGCTTTCCTATAAGAAATGGGACAAACCATGCTTATTTTTTTATAAACCTTTCTAAAAATGTATAAAAACCTTAAAATACAATCTCAAAAGTCACCAATTTATAAAACTATTTTTACCATAATTCTCATAGAATATCCATTATCCCGCTAAACAATTTGTCTTTTTCCAGGCAAAAAATATTGTTTGTGTACGTGCTTTGCCACAAAACATGACATGCCACCAATGCCTAACATTACAATACTGTTCACCTTTACTTGGAAATCTCTCCCCTTGAACACAAAGGCATTTGCTTCTAGGTGAAGACACATTGGATCAGGCTGTAAATTACAAATGGCTGTTCCAACACAAGTTGGAATTATTACAATCAGTCTCTTTGTTCAATGACAACACCATTGACTTTGTTTTAGAGTCAGTGAACATTGTGGTATTCCCAAACTGGTATTTCTAATCAAAGGAACCAGCAGCCCTTTCATCAGATACAGCAGTAAATTCTGATGGTAATTGATGAAATCCTTTAATTTCTCTGTTTGAGAGAGAAAAAACATAGCAAAATGGACAACATGCCAGCCCAACATGCCAGCCCAACATGCCCAAATGAGCAACATGGAGTGCACAGGGAGTAAGCGAATCTAAAAGTCAACCCAAAGTGTCCAAAATCTGCAGTCAATAGGTTTTCCCCCCCTCCTCAGGCATTGTCACTCTCCCTAAGTAGCCATCGATTCGTGAAACACAAAGAAGAAGAAATCAACTGAGTGACAGCTTTATGCTCTGCCACAGTAAATTCATGCTGAGATGTTAGGGAGGGGGATCTGCCCTAAAAATATCAATCAAGAGACAGAAGGGAAATGGACACAAGGACACCAGTGTTGACATGCCATTTAGAACAGGGAATTTGCCTTTAAGAGCCGTGAAAACAAAACAAGGCCCATGCAGCCAAGGGAAGCATAAAATCTAGGCTAACACACAGCAGGAAAAAGGAAAGAAAGAAAAGAAAACATTTATTGTTCGGGTTGTGGGGGGGACACAAGGGATCTCCTTACACCAAGAATTGCTTTGATGATATTAGGGCTCGTCATGAGAACGAGTAAAGGAGTTAAGACACAACATGGCTTGTCTGTCTTATTCCACCCTTCTGAAATCAGCGAAAGCGAGTGAGCCAGCATTAAGTTACTGTTCAGAAAAGTCAAGGAGGAAGGACTCGCCAGGGGTTCCATCTAAGGACAAAATGGACAAAGATTACAGATATAGATATAGGTGGGGTGGAGAAGCAGGTTTCACAGCCTGCTTGTGAAACTGCCCCAAACGTGTTTAAATTCATTTGCTATGGTGACTTTTTATTCCATACAATAATCAGATACATAAGTGTTCATAAGGGATAATCACGCATTGCTAAAATGGATGGGGCTATCCTTTCCCTAAATGCTACATTTGGATGTTTGAATAACTAAGCTGCAAAACTAAGAAGTGATGCTGCACTGCAAATCATCCAATGCATTATGACATTCTTACATTTTTATTATATGTGAGGCATTAAGTACGTAATGGTTTTGTAAGTATCATATCATATCAAAAGAAGCTACATCAATAGGGCCTGATGGCATCTGCCATCCAATCATTTAAAATTTAAAATAGATGTGCCATAAAACCCAGAAAATACATAAGCTTTGTTTGCATGTATCGACTGTCACACATCTAAATCTTTAAATATCTTCTTGATTACAAAATTCAATGCATTCCACCAAAGCTAAAGTAATTGTTACACCTTAACCCCTGCTCCTTAACTTATAAGTGTTAGGTGAAAATTTAGTGGTCATAAGCAATTGATACTCAAATATGTACCGCAGCTGTTAAACAGGTACAAGCGGAGGGAACAATAACATCAGGGTTGTGGGATGGTTGCTTGTCTTTCCCTTTCTGGGCATTATTTCCATGTTGTATTTATCTTGTCTTCTTGTAAAACACAGCTAAAAGTAATGAACACAAAATTTTAATGATAGCCACTTTCTGCTTAAGATGCTGCAACCTCAGAAGATGTTCACTGTAATTATATTATTCAGGCACTTAACTCCTGGTCTATATGCTTAGACCAATGGGAAATATTTGAGAATGAAAAATATGAGATGGTAACTTGGAATGTAGATCAATGAAAGACTGAGGGCAAGGGATGAAATATTGGCACAGACTTAATTCATTAGGAAAGTCTCCAATCTTAACCAACTGATATAGCCTAAGTGGATTGATCCACTAACTGAACCATTTAAGAATGGAATCAATCATTCCTCAAAATAGTACAACAGTGTATGTGTGTGTTTTGTTTGTGTGGGTACAGGTGCAGAAGAAATAATTTCAATCTTTCTCTCAATATCTCTATCTGGTTATTGTCTGATATTTTCCTGACAGAGGACTCTGCACTTCAGGGGTGTAGAGATTTTACCTTTAGTGGAATTTCAAGGTTAATTGGATAGTAGAGGATAATTAAGAAGTATTCATATATTCTGTTTACTATGTGAAAAGCTCAGTAACAGTGATGTAGTCATGGATCTGGTTGGATCGCACATCAGATAATTTTGCCAGTGATTGAACAAATGAATCAAAATGTACTGAATGTGTCATACTGTTATGTTGCCACGTTGGGAAAACTGCTACATAGTTATCACCCCAACCTTTATGAGACGTGAATCTAGACAAGCAGAATTAATCACTGGTACATTCTGAAGGACCACAATGTAAATCCAAAATATTAGTCAAAGGATTTCGGATGTAAATATTGTTCACAAACTAAAAATGCCCTTGGTTACCCACATCCATCAAAATATTGCTTGATGTAGAAAACATGTATAAAATATCAATGTTGTTTATTTTTTTAAAAAAATTAAGCAAGACATCTGCTCGTTTAATCATGTGGGTTTTTTTGTTTTTGATTTTTTAAGCCAGAAATGAGAGCTCACAATGAACTACAGCACACAACCTGAGGTACAGGACATGTCAACACATTTAAGGTCCAGCAAAATAGCATAGGAAAATTTTGTGACTATACCAGACTGCAACCTTTCTTCTTCAAGTGTAACTTTTTATTAAATATGGTGGAGCATTAAAAATGTGGTAATATTTGAAGTTAACTCTGTGGCTTAGACACTCACTTACTGTGGCACGGATGTTTGGCAAATTGTTAGTACTGCTATTCAATATGCTGGACATTTATTATGAATGCTGTCCATTTCTATGAAACTTGGGCATTATGAACTTGGCTTATGTCTAAGTTGCATTCTGTATGCCAGGATAATATTCTATAAAGATTTAATAAGACATAATGAGCAAGTGAAATTTATGAAGCAGGCTTGTTCCTCTCTAACCAACACTGGGATTTTCATTCCTGCCGGCTCAAAACGCTAACTAAATGGTGATTCATTTTACAATGTCAGAGGTATCTAAGCAAGAGTCATTTATTTAAATCTTTCTGCTCCTGGGGTGACTGTACATGGAAAGCAATGCTTTCTGGTATTTAGTATTTATGAACCTTTGAGAACCATAGCAGTACTAATTTGGCACATCATCTTCTTGTAGTAATTCTTAGAAGACAAGCTGGGAATCCCAACAGGATTCTCTAACACACGGTCCTTTCTTTGGGTTGGTGAAAAACAGCATCTATGACCCACATTCAGCTAATATGGAATACAACATTAGCGAGAATTCATGTATGTAAATCAGGAGTGTGCCAGTGTAATTAGGGCTGAATGCACTTCAGTGCTAACAACCTGTGTTCTGGGAGAACCAAGAACCAACCATTCCAATGCTCCATTACCTGTCTTAGTATATTCACATGGTCAACCAAGGCTGTTTCCCTTCCCAAACCAGCATGGGACCCAAATTGGTATGCATCCAAACAACCAGGGATGACATCACAAAGCTAAAGGAGGCCTAGGGTTGAGATACCATTAATGAGCAAGGTATTGAAGACGATGAGAGTAAATTAGACACTGGCTTAAAGCTGTTCAGAACTGTAGAGTCCAGACTAGATTCTACCCCACTTCCAGAAAGTCCTCACTATTTCCTCCTTAAGGGAAACAAGAAAAGCTTCCCTCCCTCAGAGCAGCATTCACAATCTCAGTGGTCCAAGTCAGAAACCCAGCCTGGTTTATTTCCCTAGCTAGAAAAGGCAAGTACAAGTATGGGACTAAAACCTCCAAGCACCTTGCTTACATTCTCAGTCTATACAAGAGCCCGTGACAACATACCTAGACAGTGCTCTAGCCATGTCCACCTCTGATTTTGTAATAACTATGGCATCCAACTCTTCAAAATTATCTAAAAATGTAGTGCAAATTGGTCACAGTGAACATCCAAGTGTTACACAATTTTCCATTGGGCCTGCATAAAAAGGCCTTCGGCCACTTCAAACATCTCCACTGGCCAACATTCAGATGCAATGGTGGAAAATTTTTCTGTGAGCCATCTCAGCCACAGCAGGCCCTACAACAGAACTTTATCAGTATTTGGTTGCATTTGGCAAAAGTCTTGTGCTATCAGTTGGTCATCCATTTCACTCCCCTCAGCTCCTCAGAATATGAAGCAGCTAACATGATGCTTAGTCATGCTGGCTTAGTCATGCTGGCCACATGACCCAGAAGCTGTACGCCGGCTCCTTCAGCCAATAAAGCGAGATGTGTGCCGCAACCCCAGAGTCGGTCATGACTGGACCTAATGGGTCCCTTTACCCCTTTACCCCTTTACCTTTAACATGATGAAGTGGTTAAATCGCGGCCATTTGGGAGTGACTATCTGAATGGCCAAAATCACCCCCATATTCTAAGCAGAGATCTGGACCTTGGCAGGGTCATTGGCCAAATCTACAAGAAAACCCTCTGAATCCATCAGCCTCTGGTAGTGTACCACTGAAAATGGTGTATTCAGAGCCACCAGTCCACCATCTGCACATGTAATTACCTTCTGGAATCCATCGGAACATGTTTTGATGTCACCTACCTTAAATAACTCTCCTCAAGGGCACAAGGAAGTAAAGAAACACTGCATGTAAGGAAGACTACAGTTATTACTTCCATATGGGGGAATTGTTAAAAGATTGTGGTTTACCATTCAGAGAATTTACAGCTGAGTTGAAGCTTAATCTAGGCAATTCCTCTTCATACCGCAAGTTCAGCACACACTACACTACAGCTCTTGGGGAACATCTCAGGACTATCCATTTAGGGCTGAGTGAGTGAGTGAGCAAGTAAATGATTTATTAGGGATCAATGGAATGGAAGGATGGTACAGTTTGCGGGAACAGTATATAACACATAAAATCTCCCCCTTTTGGTGACAATCTGAGAGACTTAAAAACATGATGCAACAATTATCCTGTTCAATGTGGGAGCAGAAACCACTGCCCTAAATTCACTTTAGCTTTGTGATGATGCCACATAGGTGGGGATTTGACCTTTACACTAGGTACATGATCCCTGATTGGTTGGATCATGCAGCCAACATAAGGAGGAATTCACCAGAATAGCAGCTTAAAAAAAGCAGTGAGCAAGAATGAAAAGGAGCAAAAGGATATCTCCCCCCCCCCAAAAAAAGGAGAAAGGTATGAGGGGGAGAGATATATTTCAGACAATATTTGGTGTTTGTGTGGAGAATCCTTTTTTCCCCTTTTCTGAACTGAAAATGTTCACCCACCTAAATGCAGCTCAGCCCTAGAATTTATTTTTGATGGAAGAGTGGAAGAGAAGTGAGATAATCATGCAAATGTTGGCTCCATAACTTTATTATACCAGACCTCTGCATTGCATTTTAGAAACTTTTCCAGGGCAAATTATTAACCTTTCCGGCTATCTGAAAAATGAGTTTAATAGCATTTTTCTACCTCAAAGGGATATTGTGTCGCTAAATTAATTAGACTCAGCCAGGATCTTATTTTGCATCTGTAGTAAGAATAGTGCATCAGCTCTAGGGGGTTTCCCTCCTACAAAACACCCCACACACCCCAATAAGAAGAATGGAAGAAGAAAAAATAGCCTCTAAATGCCATGTCCAAATGACCACAATATGGAAACATCCCCTACAAATTTTAATATTAGAAATGAAATGAATCCTGTTTGGTTTGTCTGCAGAAATGCAACCATCCTCATGCGAATTACATTTTTAAAAGTCACAATTACATCTGTAAGGTACATAAACATTTTTTTAAAGCTCTTTAGAGGAAGACCATTAGATAAGTATTGATTTATGATCCCAACTATATGTGTGAGAGAGAATGGTTTATATGTGGGATTTTATGGGTCATTGTAAATAGCTGTCTCTACCAGTGTGGAAAGATAATAAAAAATGAAAAATGATTTTTAAAATACCCAATTCCACGGAGACTGTAAAAAGGAGTGAAACTTCTTCACCTGTTTGACCTTTAAACTATGTAGATGTTTCATCCTATGGCATAAAAGCTCTTTGTAATTTAAAAACAGGAAAAGGACGAATGGAGCAAGCTCAGACTTTCTCTCTTCTTTCTCTGCTTCTTTTCTTTCAACTCACTGTAGGCAGTTAAAATGAGGTTGCTGGTTTAGTTCAAAATACACCCACTGAGATCAAGACTCTGTCCTGCTGCTAGACTATGAGCAAAAGCAAAATAGGATTAAACTGGATAAAGCACCTTTCTAATTTATTAGCGTCAGACTTCAGGTCTGAGAGTTTAGGTGAGAGACCAATGGAACATTGCTCTTATTCTCCCCATTGGATGCTGGTTTCTTCCACTGTTCCATTGCAGAATATGATCCATTCCCTCCCTTGCAGAGGTTCATTTCACCTGAATGCTTTCATAACAGCACAGCAAGAAACTGCTATATCACTCCAGTGGCCTATCCTGTTCTCAGCATCCTGGGCATTTAGAGGAGAGCTAAACAAATAAATAGTAATGCATCATTCCATGTTTCTTTTTATCACCATAATAGAATAATGAACTACGGGTTGTAGCCAATGTTACTTCTAATCTGAGTAGACCCATTGAAAATAAAGGGTCATAGTCCATACGTCCATTCATTTCAATAGCTCTGTGACTAACATTGGATAAAACACTACATCCCAACTTTAATCTAGCAGTTTTGTACTGAAGGCACTGCAAAATATATGAACTTAATGCATTGTGCTTCCCCTAAAACATGTGTAGCTTGCACTTGCACAGAAATTGTAAGAATCCAAATTTTCAATCAAGCAGAAATATCTTCCATGTGTTCCTTTTGAAATTTGTTAAAAGCTGTGACCTCAGGTGATACTAGTAAATAAAGTACCAAAAAAAAAAAAAAAACCCCAGCAAAAGACAAAGGCAGCATTTTCAAACTTGGATGTTATTTTCCATTCCATTGTTTTATTTTAGGTTACATCTGACGTGTCACATTTGCATCATGGTGTCTCTGAAGACTACAACCAAAGATCTACTGGCAGAGGCTATGAAGAGATGTGTTTTAATCACTGAATCCCTTCTCCGCTGTTAGGAGACAGCAACCCACTCAGTTGTGTGGGTAACAAGGGCCGTGATGAGGTTACTCAGGACTTCTGACTCAATGGCAATTGACCCTGTGACTGAAACCAATTTGAGTTTATTGCTCATTTACAGTGTTTTTGTCTGGTCCCAGATGGGCAATTTTCACATTCTGTGATCAGTGGCTGCCCCACTGTAGGTCATGCATGACAGGCGGCACACAGACAGAGTCCACTTTGCATCCTCCTGCTAAGAATTCCACTGTAGCTGCATAGTGCTTAATGCCTGACTCACAGCGTGGGACCATGGCTTGGCAACTTCAAGTGCTATTATCTCGCTTTTTCTCAACAAAACAGAAGCACACTTCTCCTGAGATACAATGGGAACAAAGCAAATCTCCTGCTGCTTTGTTCTGATACGGGTAAGATTGCCAAACTATTGCTGCAGGTAAAAAAACCCCCAGCAAAACTATCTGGAATGAAGACCAAATTAGCTAGGTTACCCATTAACTTCATTCAAAATGGTATTCCAATAATCTTCTCACAACCATCACCACAAAAAACAAAAATTACAAGCCTAAAGTCCAACTAAGATGACCACAGCAATGGCAGGGCTTACACCAGTATATTTAGTTGATATGCTATGCTCAGCAGAGAGTTGTAGCATCTTTGAGGACGAACAGAAGCATGGGGCTCCTTTTATCAGGTGGGGGGGAACAGTTTGGAGAGGAATGGGTTGACCTTTTCCTGTGCTGCAGTTCTAGTTTAGGCCCCTGCAACTGTGTACAGTTGTATAGAGTTCCATATTTCTGCTGTGCAGATTCGTGTGGCAGCAAACCAGTGAAATAACACTTCCAGATCCACTGTTTCCAACTCATGTTCCGGCAATCTGAAAAATGGGGTGAGCATAATTCTTTGCATAGAGTGGGATAATATCTTGAATTTTGTCTGAAACTGTCATTCAGAAATATTGTATATTTGGACAAGACACAAATGAATGCACAAAGTCTTCCTATTTCTGAAAACAGAGAAAACAAAGCATGTCCAAGAGCTCTGACAAATGCATGACAAGGAACCCCTGCTTATGAGTTCTGTTGAATTAGTGGGGTGGATGACTAGTGCCAAGTAGCCCTGAGGGGTTAGCATTCTCTGTAGGTCAGGTTCCAAGAACACTTGGCCATCCAGATGTTGTTGGGCTCCCACTCCCATCAGCCTCTGATGGGCAGGGATGGTTAGTGTTCTGGTTCAGCAACATCTGGAGACCCTGCTCATTTCCTCAATGTCCCTTTGAGTGCATTCTATCATTTTGTATCTGTTTCCTTAAAATGAGAGCAAAGCCAATCATGGGGAAGGATGGTGCTAGATGGGAGCATGGCTGAAAGATGAGAGGGCAGCCTACAGAAAGAAGGTCATGAAGATATGTAAGATGTGTCTCTTTCATCCCAGATTACAGTGCTATGTCACCAAGCAACTCAAGGGGTGGATAAATCATTTTCTTTACCTGACCACTGGAAGACAGAGGTCAGGTAAATTAGAATATCCAATGCTATTTTGTTATTTAGGCAAAATCATTTATTCAGAGAAAGAGGCTCACCCTGGTTGTCCTGTTTGATGGAGGTACACAAAGCCGATTCAGGTAATTCTTATTGACAGCAGAGAGTCATAGCACTTGGAGTTGAGGTGAAGAGCTGACCAGCTGCAGAGGTGCTGCTGACTGATTTAACTCAGCCAACAGGCCACATGAGATTCCACTTGAGCACTGACTCTGTTATTTTGTTGTTGGGATGAGGGAGGAAAAGGAGTCTTTCTTTCCTTCCTTCTCCATAAAACACTATGTCCAACTTTCTTCTTATGTGACAGTGGATGTTTCTATGAAGAATGAACTCTAGATGGAATCATTGGGGTTGTGTCTTTTTTAAAACAAAGCACGACAACACTGTTGTTGTTTTTAATGGGAAAGCTGTCAAATATTTATCAAGGAAAGAAATCCAGAGGTGAATTTAAACCGACTGAAATACATCAAATAAATGGGCAGACTTTACCTTGCATTATTGGGATCATTTGTTTCAATAGCAATCGGTTTCAGTCTTGTAAACAAACTATCTGTAATGGAATGACCTCTGGGAAGCAAAACACACACACAAACACATTTCATTCTTTAGTTTCATTCTTTTTCATTCCAGAATCTAGCTCTCTTTCATGATACAAAGTGTTCCCATCCTGTTTGATATCTTTAAAAATGATACCGGGTACCAGATTAAAGAACAAGGAATGTTGTACTCAGAGCTTGGAGAGTTCGTTTTAAACAGAAATCAGTTCCTACCTTAAGCTCAGTATGTCCAAATAGGAACTAATTCCAGTTCATGTTCATTTCTTTACAAAACAAACTAGTTTGGATCATGTTCAATTCAAGTTCATCTATATAGATCCTCAGCAATTTCCCCCCAGCATCTGAATATTACAAACTGTTGTGCTAAAGTATAAAATATAGTTAAGAAGACAAAGGAAACATCAAAATACGCTCAGTGGAATTTGAATTGTTTAATTTATTTCCCCCAGCAATTATGATCTTTAAGTTTAAATTTCTGAAGCGTATAAAGAGTAAAAAAAAATGTGTAAGAGAATAAACTTGAAGATGAACTAAAAATTATTAAGAGTTCTAGCTTACCATTCAGCAAACCCAACAACTCTGGGAACTGCTTTCAGGTGTAAGCTCAGAGATTTTTGAACTTTATTCCATGATCTTCATTAAACTGAAAAGCCAGGGTAAAGAGGTGTAGCTTCTATTCAGGCTTTTATAGTAGCTCCATTGTAACGGTTTTGACCATTATATTGTAATTATTTTTCTATAATTTACTGTTTATTTTGTATCATTCTTTCATGGTTGTGAATGAACATTTCCATTTTTTCACCGTTTATCACTTATTTTTAATGCAGTTTAAATTGAATTTCTTTTTGGTGCAGTTCTGGCTGTCTACACATATGCTCACTGTACAATGTATATAGATTGAATTGAGAACCCTTCCCCACCCCCAACAGAGAACACAGTGCACGAGGAGGGGAGATTTAACCCATATGTCTCCAGTTATGAAGACAACTGCAATATTTGATGTGACTTCAAGAAAAGGTATAGATAGTTTTTGAGAATTGTGCAACAGTAATCATTAAGTGGGACGCAGATGGTGCTGTGGGTTAAACCACAGAGCCTAGGACTTGCCGATCAGAAGGTTGGCGGTTCGAATCCCCATGATGGGGTGAGCTCTTGTTGCTCGGTCCCTGCTCCTGCCAACCTAGCAGTTTGAAAGCATGTCAAAGTGCAAGTAGATAAATAGGTACCGCTTTGGCGGGAAGGTAAATGGTGTTTCCGTGCACTGCTCTGGTTCACCAGAAGCAGCTTCGTCATGCTGGCCACATGACCCGGAAGCTGTACGCTGGCTACCTCGGACAATAAAGCGAGTTGAGCGCCGCAACCCCAGAGTCGGTCACGACTGGACCTAATGATCAGGGGTCCCTTTACCTTTACCTTTACCATGAATCATTAAGTGAGGGGCAGAGTGTGCTTGCTAGGCAAAAGGGTGCTTCTGAAAGCACATAACTGAGGTCTTGTGTTGACTGTGGAGATATTTTTTCCAATATGTTTATTTAAACATTTGCATTCCAGTTCTCTATATGAACAACAAACAGATCCCTAAGCATTCAGATTCAGCCAACACTACCATACATTAAAAACAATTAAAAACAATTTTAAAATGAACTATTTTTTAAAAATATAACTATAAAAGTATGAATAAATTGATAGCCCAAATTAAATACCCAAACATCTTTTGATCATCTTTCCAGAAATCATGCACTATCCATGTGCAGAACACATCTAGACATATTGAGCCTATTTGGATCTCTGAACCTTGGCTCTAGAAGAGTTATATTGTTCTTATGATGTTTAAGTTGATATATGAACTTTTCACCAAAGTATCATTTTTAGAAAGATGCTGCATTTACAGAATACAATGCAATATTGATGTTATCAGCCATGTATTAAAACATGTGATAGTCTGTACTTATATCATGATGAAATACATTCAAATACCATACCTTTTCAAGGCAGCTTGGGAAAACAAAATATAATCTTAGCAATCCTCTGCCAAAATGGATTGAGAAGTGAATGTTAATAGGTGCTGCTTAATTCTGGGCTATCCAAAATAAGTTTTAAATCATTTGTTAAAGATAAATTGGAGTTTTCGGTGTTCAAAAAATTGATCATGCAAATAAAGGCACCGAAGCCTTTAAAGACAACCTCTTTTGTGATCTCGACAAGAGATACTCTAACAGTCATAAATTCATCAGGGAGACTGCATCTCTAGCATAAGCTATTTGGTTTTTATAGGGAGCTCATTGTAGGCACATTGTTGGCCCATCAATTTTATTTGCTGTGAGTAAAGGAAAGTCTAAACAGAACAAACTAAAGGGAGACTGTGCTTCTGAAAAAGCCTTTACACTGTTTAAATGAAAACATTACTTTACTTCTTGTGGCACAAAACAAATAAAGAAGAACAAAAGTAAACCCAAGAGGGACATCAAGAGATTTTAGAAGTGACCTCTATGGTGACATCTTTTATTTTCAAGGATCAACATATGGTACTTGAATACTTCATGGAATGCTAAGTGGAGGGAAAGGGAGATAGTATATACAGAGGAATGATAAGGAAATAACTCAAGCAAAATACTGACAGTTGTATATCTAGATGAAACCAATTAAAACAAGCATTCATCACTTCGGTCACAAGAATGTGCAGTTTAGATTTAATGCTTGCAGAAGCCGCTGATATTTCAATAGATAATAAACAAATCTAAAGGGTGAGCATAATTTTCTGTTTACATTTCAGCACCATGAACAATCACACATGTGATTCTCAATTAAATCTGTCCCACAAAACTATGCATACAGATTCAAACTCTCTCTCATCAAACAAAACAGTCCAAATAAAAATGTTCTGTGCTGCATGATCACAAAAGCTTTCATGATAGTCAGGAAATGTGAGTTAGGCAAAGTAAGAATACTTCATTGGCCTTCTTTTCACTGATGGATGAGAATGTAAACTTTGGAGGATCTTAATGTCTATGAAGGTTCATATGGCAGCAGCTGGCCCTTCAGCTACACAAGTTACAGGCTATTTAGTGATTGGACCTTTCTAATAGTGACAAGAGACAGCACTGCAATAGTAATACAGCACTATATTAGTTAATGAACACTAGCATCCAGGACAAGATGACAGCCTTATGGGGTCAAATCATGTCATTGGTTCAGGAGCTCAGGCATATTATTTTTTATGTTGTTCATTGTCTTTTTGAGATGCTTCTCCTAATATAACTATTATAAATGTGCTGAGAAAGGCATTGCTCCCCTGAGTCATAACATCCTCTCTCAGCATCTTAATGGAAGATAACCTCAGCATAAACTTCTTTGGCAGATAAGGAATCATGTGTAATTATTTCCTCTAAACCTTCCCAGGCATATTTTGAGGACTGGGTTCAGAGCCTTGCCATTCAATTAAAAACTACAGCTGTAGACTCTAGCAGGTTTGTAAATTTAATTGTAAACAATGAAGAGCATCTAATTAACCCCATTCAGTTTTTGTGCAATAATGGCTACATACGTTGAAGTGGACAGTTAACTCAGTTGGTTAGAGCCATGCCAAGGTTGAAGATTTGATTCCTATATGGGACAGCTGCATGTTTCTGCATTGCAGGGGATTGGACCAGATGTTCCTCAGGGTCCCTTCCAACTCTACAATTCTATGATTCTATCACTTTTACCTTTCTTTTACCTTTCCCCCCTCCTGAATACAGAATCTACTGTAAAATTGGGAACCCACTGAAGCTAAAGCTGTCCAAAAGAGTGTTTTTCACTCAGGGGACTGAAAAGCTTATTCTTATTTCCAGAATATTGTCATTGTTATTATTTATATACTGCTTATCTACCCAAAGGCCACCAAAGAGAAGAAGAAGAAGTGTTTGGATTTGATATCCCGCTTTATCACTACCTGAAGGAGTCTCAAAGCGGCTAACAATCTCCTTTCCCTTCCTCCCCCACAACAAACACTCTGTGAGGTGAGTGGGGCTGAGAGACTTCAGAGAAGTGTGACTGGCCCAAGGTCACCCAGCAGCTGCATGTGGAGGAGCAGGGAAGCGAAGAGGTGAGGAACTTATTTATATGACAGAAGATGCAGTAAAAATATGACAAAATCCAATGAAGAATCAACCAAACAAACGTTACAAGATATCAACACTGCAATATAGGAAGATACGAATAAAAGGAAGCCTTTCCAAGCATTTGTGGTGTTGTAAGAGATGCTGCTACTTAGGCTTTTGCCAACTGTGGCAGCTGCTTCATCTTGCCTCATGGGTGGGCCGGCCCTGGCTTTTAGAACAAGCATTTACCACGCAAAAGTCCCACAATAGTTAGAAGGCCCACTATGGTGATTTTACAAGGTCAAAATCAATGCAAGAATTATTCCTAAGGTTTATAGATGCTGAAGCAAGATACAGTGATATTAACACAACATAGTTTTGCTAGTATGGGGATGGAGTTAAATCTTCCCATTTGTTTGGCATACAGTGTTTATGTGATTGTTCAAAATGGCTGTATAACAATAGAAAAGCTGTTTCAAATTGGTTCATGGCCAAACCGAGCTACAGCCCTATTTAAAAGTTCATAAACCAAAATGGCTTTCAGGGTCAAGTAGGCTTGACTTTTCCTAATCTTTTGGGTGAATGATTAACTAAAGATCAATTCTGTTTCTTTGTTAGAAGCAGTTTGCTCACAAAAGCTGCTTTCTCACAGCTATTTCTTCCATTTTCCCCTTTCCTTACCTGGTTATTTTTGTGTTTTACATGCTCTTTCACATGATATAAAAGCCATTCCTGGAAATCTAGTGAGAGTCTGGTGTTCATTTTCATATTAACTGCTTCCTGGGAGGGGGGATGCTTTGCAACCCTGTTAACCCAGAAGAGCTTAGGGCAAAATTTGGGGTAGCATCCTAGCATACGGTTCCCCGCCCCTTAATTTTAGCAGAATATGCAAGTATATTGATCAAGAAGCTACAATTTCATAATGGCACTATGACAAAAGTGCCAGAATTATAATCAGGAAAACTAATGCAATAAGATCCAAGTCTGAATGCACCCAGGAGGCTTTGATGCACAATACTGTTATTCAGAAGTCAAATGCGGAATTCAGCATAGTACTAAGCAGATAACTCCATCAGCAGAAAGATTTCTGCTTGCCTGGTGGAAGAACCTGCTCTCTCCTCCCCCTGCATGTTCTTCTAGAAGTTCTCCCACCCCACCCCAACCTTCTGAGTTAGAATGGCGAGAGGGTGCAAAGACAAGGGGGGGGAGCATTCTGAGTGCACTTTAAACCTTTTTACCATATGAATACCCAAGGGGTATTATTTAATATGCTTGAATGTATGGTGCATTTTGTTACCATTCAGAACAGATGCCAAGGGTAGCAGGCCTGCTTAGCACAACATTGTGAAAAAGATTCTGTTACTTGGTTACCCAAGTTTATCATTCGAATGAGTCATGCTGCCATTTACAATGGTTCAAATATTTCTTGTAAAATGTATAAGAAGTAATTTGCTTGAAATTTCAAAGAAGCACACACTGATGTTCACAGAGATTCAACAAACTACGCTGATGAAAGAAATCCTGTTTTCTTACATAAAAAGAACCCTATGGGAGAAAGAGAGGCAGTTTATTTACACAAAAATCAAAGCAATTTTGGCATGCACTGAGGCTGAATATATAGCTCTTGGGGAACTAAAAAAGAGGACTCTGGATTTCTAGATGGAAAAAAATAAAGCAGAATAAGCATAAATTCATTTGACCAGCAGGCCTTTTAGAAAGTATATTTATATTAGTGTATGTGGATCAGGTCACCATTTTACAGGAATGAGTACTACCTGATCTAGACATGGTTGCCTTCTCCCTTAAAAAAATCTTGGAAGCATTCCTACAACTAGCTTTGTCTCTAGAGGTTCAAGTGGTCTCAATGGCTTGGTGTACTTTTGGCCAACTTTCTTGGTCCATCATGTACCATGTGTCACTAGTAGTCATATGAATATTATGGAACTTGTCAATGCTATTTTTCTGAAGACAGAGGTGCCAGAACTCACCAGGAACACCTCCCTTGTTCTGTTATAATGGCAATGGCGTCCACCTGAGAAGTGCTAGAACTGAATTTCGGTGTGTTCTGGCTGAAAAAAGGCCCTGGATGTTGTAAATAAAAGGTGTTGGTGGGAGAATTGACCCTTTCTTCCTTCACCATGGTCTTCACAAAAATCCACAGTCCCTCAAAACTGCTATGAGCCTCAGGAGGGAAGTTTCTGTTGTCAACAATGGAAGCTTTCCTCCCAAGCAGTAGCAGCCAGTAGGAGTGGTGCAGGTGGGGCTGCTTTGCTGACCTGCCTTCCCAGTGCTGCACATCACTGTTGCTTACCAAAAGGGGGAGAGGAAAAGCAGCAGGAGCCTATGGTGGTCCTTGTCCAGCAGAGGAGCCAATCTGATGTTCGCTCACTGTGCCCACACTATGTACACACCACACTGGCTTTCCACTGACTTACCCCTCTCCTTCTCCTTCTCAGGAAGTGGCAGCACTGCACAGCACTGGCAAAGCAGGTCAGTTTACACAGACCCACCCACACTGCCCAACTGGCTGCTACTACTCCCAAGGCTAAGAACACTCTGTGTATGATATTTGACAGGAACATAGTGTAGGGGACTATGTGCCACAGTCTTGATTGCCACCACTTCCCTTATGGTGCTTTGTAAGTTTGAGAAGGCTCACATATCTACAAGTTTAGCATTTTGTAAACTGCGACTCAGCTGCCTTGCTCTCCTAAGAAACTCCATCTGTTCTCCCTCGCTTGCCCTGCATGCCTGGAATAGCTCGAGGAGCCACCTTTCATCACCTTCAAATCCTAGCTCAAAAACTGCCTTTTACAGCAAAGCCTTTGGCTTAACCTCTTCGTCCTCATCTCCAGCTGAAGCAAAGCCTGAGCACACCAGACTGCACTTGCTCTTTTACATCCCTGGTTCCAGCTGACTCTCCTTTCCTCATCATTTCTCTGTCTCCTTGTTGAAATAGAAATTGTAAGGTTTTCGGGGCTGGGACCCACCTTTATGAAATTCTGATAAAAAGAACCATATAGACTGATGACACCATAATAATAAAAATTATTAATACTGGGCCTACTGAAAGGAGGAACACATTGCAGATGTGTCTTTGCTACTCTAATGGTGCACTCGCTCGTACACACTGTTGGGTGTTTCTCTCTTTCTTACAGAGTGTTCGCCTGACAAGAAAAATATACCTTAAACTTGTTGTTCTGTAGCTCACAGGTGAAGATGAAATCAACCTGAAATATATAGAAGATGCTCTGAAAAGAAAACAATTTCACCAGCACAGGGAAGGGGAAGAATGTTAATAGTCCCTAGAAACATTTGGAACGATAAATAGAGGAAGAGAACAGATAAGGGTAGCTGGGAAAGTGTTTCTATTTTAGAAAAAAAAGTTGCACATTCTTATCAACCACCCACCACATACTATAATTTAAAAGTTGTTGACTACACAGTATTTCTTTTACAGGCATAAAACACTGTTGTGTGTTGTCCCAAAATACCTTGATTAGCAGTTGGCAGTTGAGCCAGGGGAGGGACCCCTGCATTTAGACAGGCAATTTACAAACTCCCCAAAGTCACTCTGAAGAGACAAGGACAAGAGGATTAACAGAGCAATTTTGTCTACTCAGAAGTAGGTGCCACTGAGTTCGATGGATATCCAGGTAAGTGGATATAGGATTGCATCTTTAGCAAAAGAAAGGGAAGATTAACCTTCAGGGGAAAAGACTGTTGAAACAGTGAATGTGGTCTCCATCACCACTGATCTCCTCCGCCCCTTTTAGGTTTTTTGATACGGTGTGTCAAATTTAGCCATTTAGGTGGCAGGAGATTTCTCAAGACACTTGTGTCGTCCGTTCTGCCAGTGCACTTCAGTGAGAAAGTGACAGCTACAGCTGGAAAGAAGATGATGGCTTAATATTGCGTGTGTGCAACAGACTTCCCCTTCCCTAATTTGAAAACATATTGTATAAAAAGAAAAAGAAGGTGCACGCTTGTACTGTGTAGCTGCACTAGGCAACACCCATCCGTCTGGAGCCACACAATCTGATTTGATATAATTAAGAAAAGAAGATCTGGGGATATGCCTGCAAAATATGCACAGAGTTATTTTAGCAGAGTGACTAAAAGACAGAGCTTAAAAATAGGGAGCTTCTCTGGCCAAATCTTGCCTCTGTAGCTAGAGATGGGCAAATCTCTAGCTGTCATTTTCTGTTTCTCTTCCCCGCCCCCCATTTCTTAAATTCACTTCTTGCATCCCTCCCCCCTTGTAGAAATAGAGCTTGCTGGAACAAGTGCAGAAAAGTTGAAGGAACATGAGCATGGAGTTGGACCAACTTCTCTATAAGAAAAAGTTACAGCATTTGAAGTTTTTCAGTTTAAAAAGGCAAATAAAGGGGAATGTTATTTGGCAGAATGAGTTTTTGGTGGAAGGCGAAGTTCAGCAGAATGGAAAGAGTGCTGCCTGCAACAGACACAGAGCAGGGCAGGAAATGAATCCCTAACACACACACACACACACACACACACACACACCCCAGTATCTCATGCAACTTTGCAAACAGGATGCTGCACTAGAGAGGGCTTACAGCTCATCCACCAGGGCTCTTATTATGTTCTTATTTGGGATTGTCCTGCTCATGATTTTGGTTCTGCTTTTGAATATTAATTAAAAAGAGAAAGGCAGGAAGCGAGCATTCCCACTCTCTCCATTTCTTTCTTTGTTTTGTCTGTCTGTCGTCTCTTTTGATTTGTCTGTTCATGTGCAGAATTTTAAGAAGTCATAATATATTATCACTGATTAGACAAAGAAGTTGCAGTGAATGTAGGTCTGTTTGATCAAGCATCTGTACTTTGATCGCCTAGTTAAACATAAAAGAAATCTAGCCTACAATTTACATAACATCATTATATAAAAAAAGACACAATCATTGGATGCAACTAAGGAACAAACATTGCCTCTTGTATGAATCTGGCATCTGAAGGTGGTAATTAATGGATTATTTCCACCCATGTGTGACTTTCTTTAACCCCTTTGTCAATGGTCAGTTGTACCAGGAGCTTCCTTCCACAATATTGCTCTTATTACAGTACCGCCAGAGATAGGGACCAATGGGGCTTAGGGATGACAGAGAATTCAGATGAAAATGAAAAGGGTAGCAAAAATTGCTGTGGTTTGCATGTTTCTCTGTGGTCAGGATCAGGAACAGAAACAAGTCAAGCGGATATGATTGGTGTTCATTCACATTGTTTTGGGGGTTTTTTTAAACTCCACAAATGATATGTAATTAATGACCTTTTTTACATTGCTTTGATAATATTCATTTCAATATAAAGGAAATATGTAACTTGCGTAAATAGTTATGTAATTTATGTATGGATGTAATGTTAAAGGTAAAGGACCCGTGGGTGGTTAAGTCCAAGCAAAGACAACTATGGGGTGCGGTGCTCATCTCACTTTTCAGGCCGAGGAAGTCAGCGTTTGTCCACAGACAGCTTTCCAGGTCATGTGGCCAGCATGACGAAACCACTTCTGGTGCAATGGAAATGCTCTGTATGTAGCTTAAGCTAAATAATAGGGAGACAAATAATGTAGCATTTGATGAACTACAGACTGCAATGGAAATCACTGCCTTCTTACATCCTTAGATGAGTCATATGCTGTGTACAATTTTTGAAAGATACCAGAGATATAAAATGAAGTAACTATGTCCTGGAGGTATCAGAAATTCATATTGGAAAAGTAAAATTGCTGGGGGGTTTTCCTGACCTGGCGTGGCACCTTTAATAGTTATATGTCAAGCTGAAATTCAGCAGATGTCTCTCTATGTTTTGAAAGCATCACCTCAGCTTTGGGCTGTCAAGCAGTGAGGAGAGCCCCCTCCCTCTTAGCTTCAGATTGGTCCCCTTGTCCTAGTTTGAATAGATGGAGAGAGTTTTGGATTCACAACAATGGAGATTCTTGGGTGACTTTGGGCCCATCACAATCTCTTTGTCAAATCTACCTCATAAGACTGTTATTGTGAGGATAAAGGAAGGGGGAGAACCATGTATACCATACCAATCTCCTTTGATGAAGGGTGATATATAAATGTAATAAATAAATCAATAAACAGCCTTTGCATTTACCTCTCTTGATATATCTCTGACATGAAAAGGGGTTCAGTTGGTCAGCAAGAAAGGTCTTTTCTGTAGCAGCATCCTGGTTGTGGAATTCCTTCCAAAAGAAGGTGAGACTAGCCCATCCCTGATGATGTTGGCAACCAATGAAAACATATTTATTCCACATAGCTTTTAAAATATATAAATAAAAGATTTAACTCTGTTCCTTTTGAATTTAAGGTTTTAGTTGTTGTTTTTAATTTGAGGGTAATTTTCTTGGTTTTGCTCTTATATGTAAACCTTTTTGAGCTAAGGCTGTTAACAAGCTATAATAATTTATAAAATATAAATAATACACACTGTCTTTCACTCGTGGTATTCCTTTTGCAGTCAGACAATGGCCTTTTACAGTGGAAACTCATGGAATACAAAAGTGGAAACTCATTGATACAAAGGAATAAGAACACATTGAAATCTGGGATGGGAACAACCATTTGCCTACAATAAAACTTTTTCGAAATGACTAACATTTCATTTTCATGTATTTTTCCCACCACCTCCCCTTTTAGTTTTTACAAAGAGTTTTACAGGAAAGGTCCTAATGAAAATGCAATAAAGAAGAGGCCACTGCTATCTAAAAGATTTCATATGAGGCCAGCTTGCGAGATTAATGTACCCGCCTGCAGCTAATGCATTACTCTCACTAGCTTGCCAGAGATGAAACGTCATGTACGGCAACTCGTATTTTATTGCTTTTAATTTGTATCCCATTTTTGGAGCGAACAGTGAATCAGTGTCCCTACTTTAGGCCCTTATGGTTGTGATTCTTCACTAGCATAGTTCCATCTTCAACAGACAAGCCCAATTACATCTCTGAGGGTGAAGGAATGGCTGCTGCAGGAAGGAGTGATGAAAGGTATGCCTTAATGTAAAGAAACCCCCAATTTCCTTGGCCTGTTGTAAGTGGGCTTTTGACCCAGAATTCTGGGTACAGGTTACATTGAAGGCGAAAGTCCCATTAATTGGTTTCATCTTTCCACCTGGTAGTGTCTGAGGCAAAATGGCATCATAGCTATGATGACTGTGCATAAGTTAAATGAATGGCTGCATGGTCAACCAGCATCGCTGTAGTGCTGAGAAGCAGGCCCCTATGTCCTGTTTGTCTAAGCTATGTCTGTCCTTCTGTATCCAGGCCTTTTTGGGTAAAAATGGTCCTTGTCTTTTGTCTGACGGCCCCTACTTTGATGGAGATTGGGGATGTACTGTGCTGGTAGTAGTAGTAGTAGTAGTAGTAGTAGTAGTAGTAATTTAGATACTGCTCATTACCCAAAGATCCCAGGGTGGTATGCAAGACCAAAAAAAACACACAAAACACATAATTTGCATAGCATAATAATAGAAGACAATAAAAAAATCACGGGGGGGGGATCATAATAGCAGGCTCCTCACATTTAAAAGGCCATAGTTTGTTTAATGGTTGAAGGCCATTTTTGGAGTGAACAGTGAATCAATGGGTTAGTGTATTAATGGGTGTCAGGGTTTCAGGGACAGAGAGCGAGGGGGAGGGGTCCCAGGGCGATGAGGAAGAGGACGACGACGACCCGAGGTTGTCAGTGAGTCCGTCAAGTGAATCCGAGGATTCCCAAAAGGGAGCCCCCCTGGTCAGGCCAAGGGGCAGTAGAGAGGGAAGCAGTCAGAAGCAGGGGAACGAAGAGGGAATCCCCAGTGGGGGTTGGAGATCGGGACCGGCCTCTCCGTCGGAACGGAGTGAAGGGGGTGGAGTTGCCAGTGTGTCAGAAAGAGCAGAACAGGAAGCAGAGAGGGGAAGGAGTTCGGAGCAGAACGTCCTGCCGGAAGGGGAGGAGTGTAGTACCGAGAGTAGCGTAACGGTCGAAAGGAAGGTCAGAGGCAACGTACGCGCGCCAAGTTCAAATGTGGAGGCGCGCGGAAATGAGGAGAGCCCCTGAGGAGGAGCCTGGTCCCAAAGCACGAAGGAGGGGGGAGCAGGCGTCAGAAGACTCAGCCTCGGGGGAGTCCCGAAGGGAGGGAGCACAGGGGGGCAGGAAGACCCTGCGGAAAAGGAAGGAGAGGAAAAGGTGGAGCAGTACAAGCCTCTTAAGCTGGTGCAGGGGCGGGACTGACTCAGAGGGGACTTCAAACATCTAAGGGTAACAGATGCTGAGCCACGGAGCTTGGATGTAACGACAACAATGTTCTTCAATAAAGCCTTTTGTATATAACTTGGACTGGACTTTGGTCTCTTGTGAGCTGGGACCTCGGGTGGCTCTGACAATGGGGGAGGAAATTATTGGGGTCTATGAGTCTAGTGGTGCAGCAATAAAACTGCTAGCACCTTTGCAAAGGTAAGTAGAGTCTGGCATGGTTTCAGATTGGATGGGAAACAGTGTATTGTGATTCCTGCATTGGACTAGACACTCACGGTATCTTCCAACTCTACAATTCTATGATTTTATAATTAGGATGAGGCAAGGTGTACAACGATTTCCACAAAGAAATGGTTCCTCAGCCCCTTAGCATTTTTCAGTGCCATTAGGATATTGGGAGCATATGAGCTCCTGTCTTCCTTAACTCATGAGTTTTGGTGATGCCATTTACTATTTGGTTGGACAGGTGGTTTGTTGGCAAGATTTCGACTCAATTTTACAACCATCTTTACAGTATGCTCTACAAAAGAAAATAACAGTGGATTTTTTTTTTACATTTATACATCTTCTATAATGGAATTCAAGGCAGCGTATGCAGAGACCCAAACAGCCACCTTAATGCTCTAGACCTGCTTAGCTTCAGCAGTGTGGGGGCCTCAGACCACACCCCAGGACCACATTTATTCTAATATGCAAATTACAAAGAGCTTCCAAATGAAAACCGTCCAGGAGAAAGCTATAATACAGATAAGTAAGGAAGCTCCTCTTTTGTTCTAGTGTGGATTATTAATTTTCAGTAAGCTCTGAATTAGGAGTCGTTCCCCAGTGCCTTCCCTGCTATTTCTCAGAGTGATACTTATTAGGAAAGGCAATTTATCAGATGCTTTCAAAAACTGCTGCTCTTGTATTCTGTCTGAAGTAAGGATAATTTGTGAAAAGTACTGCATGGCTCCGACTCTAGGTATGCTGTGTGTATGTGCACACTGAATTGGCCCCACTGGTTGTATTAGAATTTATTCAGAATAGAACTCATCATTATTTCCTTTCTCTGCAACATTGTTTCTGAGCCCAAAAAGTGTGACAATTGTTTCTTATGCTTAAGTGTGTGTGTGTGTGTGTGTGGAATTCAGTTTTATAATTCTTATTCATGTATTCATTCCTGGAAATGAACCTTTGCAGTCGAAGTGAGAACTACTGGTAAATATTATGTGTATATTTAGTTCCATCGGTAAATCTTATCTTGCAACATGAAATGAAATGGCTGCAACTCTGCAATAAGTATCATATGCCTTCACTGGCACTCCTCTATCTAGCTCAGCATCATCTACATTGTAGATTCTACATTAACTGGCAGCAGCTATCCAGGGTTTCAAGCAGAAGTTTCTCCCAGCCCTAGGTGGATATGCTGGGGACTGAACAAGAAACCTTCGGCATGCAAAGCAGATGTTCTGCCACTGAGCTATGGCCCTTCACTACAAAGGTACAAGGCATGTTTTGTTGATTTATCAGTATGTTTTCGATTGTTATTACTATGTTGTTGTTGCTGCTGCTGCTGTTGTTGCCATTGCCCTCCTTTCACAATGATGCTCCAGAGCAGGTTACAACAATTTAAAAATAGAATAGTAAAACAGTAAAAGTGGATTACTATCAAGAGAATGAAGTGTTTCCTAAAACATGTGTTTCCGATGTCAAAGGGCAGGCAGGGTAAAGCCATGTGTCTTCAGCATATGGTGAAAAGTACAAACCCAGCGAGTAAGCTGACTGCTGCACTTTGGGCTAGCTGAAGTTTCTGAGCCATCTTCAAAGGCAGCTCTCTGTACAGTGGGTTGCAATAACCCAGTCTGGAAATTAGCAGGTCTTGGAGTACAGCGGCCAAGTCTTCTATGTTCAAAAAAGGCCATAGCTGATCAGTGCTGAGTTGAAGCCCCATTGAGATTGGCTGCAGTCTTCCTTTGCAGCACAGTTTGAGTTCAAGCCTTGCAAGAGGGTGAAAGGAGCCAAGGCCTTAAAAGCCCTCACTCTGGGGCCATTTTGCCCCACTCGTCCATCCTTGGGTTAGAGCTTCACTGAGCTGTTAGGGTTGCTGAGTGACAGGACCAAAAATGTTTTTTTCTTCTTCTTATCAGTCTTAATTGGTACCTTGGTTGGTGAGTTTTTGGTTTGTTTGTTTTTTGCCTTTCCATCTGTGAACTTATGTCAGGCATTGACAAGCTTTCTAAACTGTGAGTGGAAATGGCACAGGGCAGGATCACCATGGCAAAGAACGGCTCCCTAAAAGGGTCCTGGGAGGAGAATTGGCCATGGCATGCCCAAAGTTCAGGTTGGGGACTCTGTCTAGCTGAAGTCTCTTATTGTGGTTGCTCAGTTAAACCCTGGATGCTTGGCTTGCAGCACACCAGGGTTCAAAGTTGAGCTACTCCCAGGAAAAGGCTTAGGCAGTTCCAAATGATGACAAAATGTAATTATATCAGCAGGGGCTGAACAAAATGAGAAAAATGATCCTTGCCTCTTTGCCATGCCAACCCCACATATGCTGCTGGCCAATAAAGATATGGCCTGATTATACCCATCACCTGGTCTTGGTTATTTCACCATTCTCAGGGGACCACAAAATGCATGTACTTGGACAATTTGCCAGCACCTACTTCCCATTGAAATCAATGGGACATGTTAGCCATGCCGTCTGACTAATTTCAGTGGAATGTAAGTACAGTGATGTTTCTGTGGATATGGGTCAACATATTTGGTGTTCAACAACTAACACAAAACATTTGTGAAGATAATGCTAAACTTCAGATATGAACAGATGGCTTAAAGTGTGATGATTTGATCCTTACATCAAATTTAGGAGGCAGAAAGACTGTCCTGGGTTCTCTCCATAGATTGAGAGTTCCTATGCCAGATGTTTTAATAACATCCTCTAAATAAAGCCTTTTAAATGGGTCTGGATGAAAGAAATTGATTCACCGAGGTTTAAAAGGTTGAAGACACAAAAAAAGTTAAAGCCTTTTAAAGCAAGAGGATTAAGAAGGCTGCTTGTTGACTCTTTGGAAGATGATGGGGAAAATAATTTTGCACCATGCTTCATCTGGAATCGCAGAGAAAATATAATGAAGCTTTATCAATGCAATGCAGATTCTAAGAATGAATTGAGAACTTTAAAAAGTAGCTTGTTGACATTAGCAGGCAAAACTAAGAAAGAGCTTTTAGGTGAACAAAACACATTTTCTATGCTGAAGTCTATAGCAGTCTTCACTAACCTAGTGTCCCTCAAATGTTTTGGTCTACAACTCCCACCCAGCCAAAGCTACTGCCAGGAGTTTGACTCAAGGCCCCAATGCTTTCATTCTGCTCTTGGGTGAATTAATTACTAAAGCATGTCACAAAGCAATGACTTACAAACTGTGATCTAAGAAACTCTTGTCGTTTGTTGGAGGCTTCTCAGGGGTTCCTCAGTGAGAACATTTCCTGAAAGATAGCCAGCCCACCACTAGTGATTTTTCCCTACAATGTATAGCCACAAGAGAAGCCCTGCCCACCCATTGACCAGTTTCTAATGCTGTCTGCCTCCCAAACAGCTCTCTTGTTGCTTGACTCCTTGTTCTCTGGCCTTGTGTTGCTGGTCAGCTTCTTCACAGCGCCTTCCCAGCTCTGATGGACTACTCTACTACTCAGCCAGAAGACTGGGAATGAGGCACCACAGAGCATGGAGAACCAATGTGATATCTACCAGAGGCCACTGAACTACACCTCCTAGCATCCCTTAGCCACGTCATTAGTGGCTTATGGGAGCTGTATTCTCACAGTCTCTGGAGGACACTATGTTGGCTACTCCTGCCCTATTATCTTTAAGTTTCTGGTTGTATGTGGGTTTCTGACAGACTTAGTTTGTCACTGATAGGTAGGAAGAATAGTAATTGACAATGATACTTAATATTTACATAGCACTTTTCCTATAATTTATTAAATAAATCCTTAACAACAAAAGTTTTCTGGGAGGTGACAGAGAACCAGATGCAAGTCAGATGTACATGTGACTTGACATGTGCAGTAGCAACATCCATATTCATGCCTAAGTGTTGTTGATGTATCATCTAAAGATCATGGAACTCAAAAATGTGTGCCACTAAAATGCAGTGCTAGGAACAGCCCAGAGAGCATATCTGTGTGACAGTAATTGTGTTCCTATCTTGCTTCTTATGCTGGATTGTATTAAAATTCCCCACAGCTTCAAACATGGTGTCTGTTCTCTTATCATAGTGTCAAGGGAGAAGGGACCCTGTTACTATATCTGGAGAAAAATAGAATATTAGCAACCTTCCCAGCAAGGAGAGGAAAAAGAAGTGAAATTAACAAGACTGAAGAGTGGTGCTAGCTGCTGGGTATCAATATGGCTGCTTAAGCATCCCTTTGAGGCTCTTGGCAAAGCAGATCATGAGGCATGTGGGGTATAGCTATGTGGGTGCTCAGAATAAGCACCATTCCATATATATTAATATATTGATTGTGTTGCATAGCCCTGCTTCAAAGTGACACCTGTTAATTCCTTAGTAGGTACTGTTCGCAAACTGGGTAGTCTTGAAGTGAATATGCCCTGTTCAGGAAAAATATGCTTTTAAAAATCTAAGCCAAGAGTGCTTTGAATTTAGTCTCTGCTCCTAAATAAGCTCAGGCCATTCCAAGATGTCCCTGCTACCTTTCTTTCCCCTTCCCCCCCCCCCCCAGAAACTACTTTCAAGCAGCAGTGGTGAGTAGGTGGCAAGGAGGCAAGCTATTTCTTTTGTCTTCACTGGGTCTGAAAACCATACCAGCCATAGGCCTTGAACACAAAGATTAATGGGAAATATAATTTGCTAGCATTTAAGACTGGGGACGCAAACATGACAGGCTACAATGTGCATGTAGAAGATCCCAGCATATACCCCTTCAAAAATCCATAATGAATTGCTCTTCCTACCCAGTTCCTATTCAATTCCTGTTTGCACTGGCTTGACTTCTCTTACACTGAACATGCCCCCTCAGGAATGCCCCAGTTTCACTGGATAGCAGGATTTAACGCCCATGCTTCTTCACATTTTGAACAGAGGAAAGGCACAATGGTGACTCTGCTCTGGCCAAATCCCAGGTGTACCCAAATTGATTTGGGTTTGGCGTTTGGGATTTGGTGGGCCAGTCCTGGTTAGTAGACTCCCTCTCAGTCCTCAGATCTTTCAACCACCAATCAGCTGTAGAATCTCTGGGATACTACATGTTTCCTCAGAAATAATTCCAGCCCTGACTTTGCTGCCCAAGCACTAGGATACTATCAGTGTGATTCAGAGTCCTCTTTGCTAGGCAGGCATGATTTAAATGGATGCCCCTTTCAAACTGTAGGCAGTGCATGGAGGGCAGCTAACTCACTGCCCAGCTGCTGCTCTTGCATGTCATTTGAGGTAGGAAGAACAGTCCTGCCCTTGCCAGAAGGGTTATCACTTGGTGCTGGCAGGGGCACAGATGGACTGGCGTTGTACCTTGCTGCATACTACAGCCTCTGACACCCCCCTCCATGCATTCAGCCTCCATGCACCCCCCTCCCCAATATGTGTTGAATACCCTCCCTGGTGAAATGTGTCCGTCTCAGCTTTTAATTTCAAAACATCCCTGCACACCCAGGCATTTGCAGACTGAAAGGCTGTTGCTAGCAACCTTGAAATTATTATATTACTTTCTTGTTTGCTGCCCTGGGCTCCTTTGGGATAAAAGGCAGGATAGAAATTTAATTAATAATAGTTTTTAATAATGCTGTTATTTCAAGCCACCTCATTACTTGGGTGCAGGGATTCCCCCCCCCCCCAGTTTAACGACAACACCTCCAAATTAGGCAGTGGCATTCAAACCAAAATACATTATACATACCAAGGTCTCACACCATTAATAGCTTCCAAAAGATGATATTCAAATACATTGATTGCTACTGTGTTGATGATGAGAGGCCTGCAGCCAATGCTTAAGTTTCATCCTGTCTCTCTATGAGCATATACCAGAAGGCTAGCTTGAGGCTTGATCCCGTGTATATTTGCAGTCATTCTACTGAGACAAGTGGGGTTTTCTTCCATGTGCCCAGGAACACAGCATGACTCATTCATCTCCACAATTCTCCTGGGAAGGGGAAAGGAAAAGTCACAGAAGAATCCTACCCCCACATCCCATCCTTGGCATTGTGGCTAGCTTTGCAAATAAGACCATGTCTCATTTCATTTTCATTTACATATTGATTTCACAATGGGGGGCAAGGCACTTTGGACCCCCCCAAAAGTTCTTAAAGGAGTGGTAACATCATATGCAATGTCACACATGCCATGCCAGCACATCATGTGGCTCCAGCCCCCTCAAAAGCAGGGGCTAGCCAGTGCCTCTGTTTCACATCTATATACCGATTATTGCAATCAATAAAACTTCAATGTGGTTTCCAAAAAAAATTTAAAACAATAAAGTCTAAAAGCAAATATGTAAAACATTCAAAAATAAATAAAACCAACAGCAAGCTAAAACCAGGTTAAAACACATGACAGCTTCTGCATATCTCGATAGGCTTGCCTATGCAAAAGTATTTTTAGTTGGCACCCGAAAATATACCACTTTAACAGTGATGGGACCCCTCCAAAAAGAACCCTAGGAAGTTTGTCCCAGACCTACAATGCCCTGCACCCTTAACAAGCTACAGTTTCCAGGATTCATTGGGGGGGGGGGGACACAAGACTGTTTTAAGTGCTACAACAGTCCTGTCAGTATATGGTGGTGTGACCTAAGTTGTTTGTCATTTACTTTAGTAGCAGCTGCTCTCAAGTGTGAGCAAACCATGAAGTCTTGATGAATAAGAGTGTGCAACAAAGCTTCTTCTCCCTTTGCTTTCTGGAGAGAGCATGAGGTGTGTAAAGGTTGCCATCATGGGTGCAGGCAGGCCTTACTAAACTGAATGTGTCCTGCTTCTCTGTAAAGGATCAGACTGAAATTGAGACTTGTTCTTTTTGGCTCTTGCACATATGCACATATCACACTCCCATTTCAAGTTGTCTCCTAGGGAATGAGATGTGCACTGTTCACAGCAAAGTTTCTCCACTACAAGCACAATGCAACATAAGAGTGCTGTCTGCTCTTGGGCATTTACTTCTGCTTGTACAGCAGCAAACAAATGGTTAACATTCTGAGTGGAAAAACACTGAAGTTATTAAAAGATTTTCTTATAAGAATTATTCAAAAATGAGATCTATTGTAAAATGTAAGGATTAATTTATTAATCAGAGCTTTCTGAACTCTCGCATTAAGCAGCTTTGTTATGCTAATTCCCTTATAAATGAATAATGGACTTATCCTCCCATTATTGCCTATCATTTAAAAAGACCCCATTTAGAAAATGAAGA
Organism: Podarcis gaigeae; assembly: GCF_964106915.1. Lineage (NCBI taxonomy): Eukaryota > Metazoa > Chordata > Lepidosauria > Squamata > Lacertidae > Podarcis > Podarcis gaigeae. Next base: position 43,440,158 of record NC_139683.1, read on the forward strand.
TGTCCTTTTCGCTTGCAAATTATTATACGTTTTAGGGCACAAGTTTGTTTTAAATGAATACTAGAAAATACTCCCTGCCTGCCTTCCCCATCATTCATATTCATCAATCATTGTTCTAATCAGATTTGTCTGATCTTGAGCATTTATCAGAGACAAACCTTCTATGCTAATTAAACACAAGAGAAGGAAGAACTGTGTCTTAGCCAATTTCTTTCTGATAAATTCCCTTCAAGTAAAAGGTTGCCTAGGCAGACATGCAACGGTGGGAAAAGATTGACAGCCTGCTCTCTTCCAAAGACTAGCTGTACCGGCATGCAAGAGTATATGATGGTGCATGCTGAAAGCTTCACCACATCATGATTTGACATTTATATTAATTAATTAATTCGATGTTGTTGCTTCTTTGTTTTTTTAAGCCATGCTTCATCCTGACAGATTCAAGTGTGCTGTCCAATAATGCAATGCTATGGCCCCATCTGCACTATACATTTGAAGTAGTATTATAACACTTTAAATAGTCATGGCTTTCCTCAAAGGATCCTGAGAAAGGTTTCTTGTTAAGGGTGCTGGGATTTTTCTAGGAACCCCTGTGTTTCCTAAATTCCCAGCGTTCCCTGGCACTGAGGGATTGATCATTAAACCAACCTGGAAATTGTAGCTCTGTGAAGAGCTGTTAAGTACCCTTAACAGGCTGTGGTTGCCAGAATTCTTTGAGGGAGCCATGACTGGACTTCTTGTAAGTAGGAAGGCATGTTAAGTATAATTTTTTTAATTGACTGAAATGGAGACTGACAGTGTATATTGCTGAAAAGGTTTAACAAGGGGAAATTCCACTGTATACTACATGGTCTTTGAGCTCTTTGATGGGTTGATAATTGTTATTGTTCTCTGCTAGCTAACATGTGAGTGTTTAACCTTAGATCACATGGGAGGCTATTGAAGTACAAATTTGCCATCTTGGAAGTGTGGTGGCTTGGGTCCTTTGTTCCCAGGCTCTGTGTGAGTAAGGATGTAATGAAGCTCTCCAGGAGCACATAACTTCAGGCTTTAAGGAGAGAGAGAGAAATGTCTTTTCTTATAGGTCTGTTTGGAATTATATTTTATTTCTAAGATGCTGAGCCTGTGCTGGGCAGCACAAAATCTTGTATGGAATTATTTGGATGTATCTTTAATGTTTTTGTTCTGTTTTGAAGGAAGTTCTGCAAGCCAAGTTTTGAACAATCTTATGGGTTTAATGGACAATATAGTGGACAATGTTTCATTTCAGAAAGGAGTCAGTTTTTCTGCATTCAGTCACTTCAAGCTGCATGATATTAATATCTGCAGTAAGGCAGGCAGGTCGGGGCTGGCTGAGGATAGTGGAACAAGACTCCATTTGTCCTAATGAACCAGCTTCCACTACAGCGACACCTGTAAAAGTACCTATGGGCTTGTAACTTGGCTGTTCTACCAGACACAACATTTTTGTCAGCCAGCAGTTCAGTGGGGGAGCAATATATATGGTTGGTGTGATTTGTGCAATTTTGACTGCTTCAAAAAGTGCTATCCCACTGTGGGGCATTGCAGCAGCTAAGCATACAACCCCTACATGGCAGTTCCAGTTCATGCAGATGACATCTCTGCAAGGCTGTAGCTCAGTTGTCATTAGCACCCTACTTGTGGTCCTGAAATACACCTATGGGAGCCACTGGTAAGGATGAACCACCACCCTGCGTAATTGACAGTGGTTTTTCTTAAGCTGAGCATTAAATTCTGAACCATCCCCAGTGGATATTGTTCCAACATGTAAAAATAACAAACAAAAACCCTGCAAGAAACAATGTCTCAAAGCATATTGATTCTCTTTCCTATTCCCCCCCCCCCAATTCTGTATATCTAAAGATACGTGTGGCTTTATTTATGCATTTTCTGAGTGACAGTTTTGTTTGATTTTGCTTTCCACCTAGCTGTATTTCCACCTGCAGGACGCAGAGCGTTGGCACTGTTTGAATGTCTGACCTCTTTCTGGCTGATGCAGCAGAAAACTGATTTGAGCTGGCAAAGCAATAAAGGCAAACAAAATAAACTCACATTCTTGGCCTGTTTTGCAAGAATTCAAACTTAACTAGTATTTTAAACGGGCTGTTCTTTTTTAAAAAAACAACAACAAAACTCTGTCTTCTTCTGAAAAATGAAGCAGTAGCAGTTGTCACCGCTTTTCATGATTTCTGTCTTGCAATACTTTAAGCTTAACTGGTATTTTACACTGACCCTTCTTTAAAAAAGCAAAGCAAAACTCTGGCTTTTTCTGATAAATGAAACAGCAGCAGTTGTCGCCACTTTTCATGACTTTTGTCAGAAGAAGTAAAACTGCACTGTGCTTTAATACTACCAATATTCTCCCCACCCCACCCCCGCTGCCTCACCATTACAAACGATGCCTGACCTGCATTGTATTTCAAGCCTTTCACTCACATAGTTCATCTCATTTTTATTTCTCTCAGTGGAGTGAAATCACAGTATTTTAGGGAAGACAAGACAGCATAATTATCATGCTATGAAAACAGTTCATTTATTGAGACAGAGATGAAAGATGAGATGGACAAACCCGAGGAAAGATTCTTTGCACACATTAGTGGTGTCAGCTGCTAACTGCTATTCCACTCATAAATGAATTTTCAATGGCACTGAGGTTTTTTTTTATTAAGTAATGCTGTCAAAGGTTTTTTTCAGAGTGTGAAAGGTGCTTTTTAAATAAATGTGTTCATTTTGGCCTATCTTTGGGTTGTAAATCAAACACTCTATTAAATTTTACTCACTACCTGCTGAAGAGCACCAACTGAAGATGAATCTTCACTTCCAATATGTTTTGTCTACTATCACACTCAACATTTTTAATAAGCAAATCATGCACTGCAACCTATTGGGGAGGCTGCTGTCTGAAAATACATCCTAATGCCAAGCATTAGACTTCAGAACTAAAAATGCTTGGGTTCTTAATGCACTTTTTTTTTTAAAAAAAGTTATTAGCTTGATTATTCTAAGAGAATATAAGGATTTAAAAAGTATAAGAAGAGTCCTAATGGATCAGACTAAATGCCCCCCTAGACCAGGGAGGAAGAACCTGTGGCCCTACAGATGTCATTGGATTACAATTCCCATTGGCCCCAGCCATCAGGGGCAGTCTTCAGGGATGAAGGGAGTTGTTGTCCAACAACATCTAGAGGATTACAGGTTGTCTTTCTTGTCCAAGAGGGCAGCCACATACCTCTGGAAAACCTAGAAGCAAGATATAAAGGCAATAGATCTCCATCACTGTTTATCTTATACCAGCTTGGTAAACATATCCTCCATGAATTTGCCTAATCCTCTTTTAAAGCCACTGTGCCATCACAGCAACCTGAGAGGAAATTCCATATTTTAAAGCTGAATGCACATTACACACTTAAAAAGCATGCCCATCATTCTTTTACACAATTTGGATTGAAGATTGGGGTGAATGTATCAAAACACAATATTTCATAATAAACTATGGGATAAATATGGACAGCGGCTAACGCTGTTTCTTCAACAGGCCAACTAAACCAGGTAATAGTAACCGATGGGCATAGAACCCTCTGTGAGTTAAGGATTTTCCCTGCATGTGAAGACAGGTTCTGAGCAGATTAGACTAACAGTGGGTCGAATGGCGAAGAAGGTGTTTTCTGCACATGGTGTAGAGGGAAGTGAAGGGCAGATGGGGCTCATCAACCTGAGACGGTAGCTCATCCAGGAGAAGGAAAACTTTGATCCTAAACCTCTTGTGCTTTGTAGGATATCTTCAGAAGGAGAAAAGACGAAGGAGTAAACCCTACACAAATCTGGAGCGGAGTCACTAAGATGGTTGGGTGGCAACTCCTGCAGCCAAGTAGGTACCAAACATATTGCTCTGCTTTCCTGTGGGCCAGATCAGCAAGGCCGAAAGTGGGGTCTTGTCATCTGGACAGCCCAGGACCTTCACACATACAGAGCTCAGGCTTGCGCCCCATGGAGGTCATGTCAGTCCTACTAATGCAGTAGTTTGACTTCAACCCTGGAGGCACATTCCATTGTCTTTCGAGAGAGAGATATGTCAGCAGCATGACTACCCTCACATGCAGTTGGAGTAGACTCGATGTAGACTAAACAGAAGTGTGTATGCAGCTCTAGACTGTGTTCTCTGAAAGTGTTTGTCCATTTTCCTGCCTTGAATCTCATTGGAAGAAACAAAATTCACGGAATATGGGAGACAGGAAGAGAAATTTGCCCCTTTTACTGGCATCACATACTGACAGCATGCACAGAAAACCATTCAATTCATTCTGTTTCCTGGTACAGTGATACCTCTGGTTATGGATGTAATTCATTTCGGGGTGCCGTACACACCCCGAAAAATCCGTAACTAGAGGCACCGCTTCTGCGCACACACGTGTCGTGATAGAGTTCTTCTGTGCATGCACGCAGCACACAGAGACCCTCTGCGCATGCGCGAGCAGTGAAACCTGGAAGTATACACTTCCGGGTTTGCCACAGCTGTAACCCAAAGATTCCGTAACCCGGAGATTACGAAACACGAAATAACGCTGCCTTTTATTTTATTTTACAGCAAGAAACTCTGCTCTTCCAAATTCTTACAAACTGTCTCTGGCTGTTGTAGACTTCTTGTGTACCTTTCTCCCTCTTGATGGTTAGAAAGCCTGTCAAAATCTTTCTGTTCTGCCAGGTTTTTATCTGCTGCTAGTTTTTAAACTGATGCCCTGATGCTGTTTTTACAGCTAGTGTACTGTTATGTTGTTTAGTTAACAAAAGCTGGGGAATCTAGCATGCGTTTTTTATCTTGATTCCTGACTGCTAGATTGAGCCACTTTGATTGTCTAGTTATATGCACACCGTGTGTGTGTGTGAGAGAGAGAGAGAGAGAGAGAGAGAGAGAGAGAGAGAGATTATTTACTATATTGCTTGATATGCTTGATGCCCTTCAAAGCCCTCAGAGTACACCTTGCTTAAAAGGTAGAAGGAGCCCTGACCATTAGGTCCAGTCGTGAGTGACTCTCATCTCGCTTTATTGGCCGAGGGAGCTGGTGTAAAGCTCCTAGGTCATGTGGCCAGCATGACTAAGCCACTTCTGGTGAACCAGAGCAGTGCACAGAAATGCCGTTTACCTTCCCGCCAGAGCGGTACCTATTTATCTACTTGCACTTTGTCATGCTTTTGAACTGCTAGATTGGCAGGAGCAGGGACCGAACAACGGGAGCTCACCCCGTCACAGGGATTCAAACCACCGACCTTCTGATCGGCAAATCCTATGCTCTGTGGTTTAACCCACAGCACCACCCGCGTCCCACACCTTGCTTTTGTTGTTGTTCTTTAGTTGTTTAGTCGTGTCTGACTCTTTGTGACCCCATGGACCAGAGCACGCCAGGCACTTCTGTCTTCCACTGCCTCCCACAGTTTGGTCAAACTCATGTTGGTAGCTTTGAGAACACTATCCAACCATCTCGTCCTCTGTCGTCCCCTTCTCCTTGTGCCCTCCATCTTTCCCAACATCAGGGTCTTTTCCAGGGAGTCTTCTCTTCTCATGAGGTGGCCAAAGTATTGGAGCCTCAGCTTCACGATCTGTCCTTCCAGTGAGCACTCAGGGCTGATTTCCTTAAGAATGGATAGTTTTGATCTTCTTGCAGTCCAACACCTTGCTTAGGGGGTTAGAATACATAAAACAGAGGCAGCCACTATGGTGCCTACCTGTCAGGGGCAGGCGGGATGATGAAGAGTGGTGGGAGGCTCCTGCCCAAGAGAAGAAAAAGACACAGAAGAAGAAGACTTAGATCCTAGGTCATGGTGGTGGGATACTGAAGAGCAGTCTGGGATGAGTGGGGAGATGCTAGAAGCAGGAGGTTTGAGCAATCAAGTGGGGGTGGGGGGACATCTGCAGAAGGAAGGCCTTCCAGGACAGGGTTAGAGGCTGAGATTCACAGTGCAAGTGCAGATGCAGACAGAGAGGAGTCAGCAGTTGCCCTTGCTACCCAGCAGCAGGACAGTTTCTGTCCTGCTGGCTCTCCCCCCTCTGTCCTGACACCCTGCTCAAGGAGAGTCCTGCACATTGCTTGGCTAGAAAGGCCCAGAGGAGGAGCCCAGCCCCTTAACACAGCCTTTGCCTGCTTGGGAGTGATTCAGAGTGAGAGGCTAGAGAGGAAAGGACAAACCAGAGGGCTCTACTATGTCATTATTTTCTGTTACTAAAAAGCTAATTGCATTCCATGCCTCCTGTGCTTCCCTGTCCTGTTGTTGACCGGGACATGCTTCAAAGCTCCTTGACCCTTCCAGAGGTTTGCTGGACTACAACTCCCATCACCCCCAACTATGGACTATGCTGGCTAGGGCTGATGGGAGTTGCAGTCCAGCAATATCTGCAGGACAGTGTCTTGGTTACCCCTGAGTTCACACTTATGGTAGACCCTTTCTGAGTATCTCAGGAGTGAGCGTGGGCTGCTACTATCCTTGCAATGAGGTACTACTCTTCTGGAGATACTGTTCTAGAAGATGTTCTTCTGCATGGGGCTTGTCTACATGGTGCAATCTGAAACCTCACAAATCATGACTGCTGTGCATATACACCTCACAAGGAGGTACCTCTATCCACATGGAACCTGCACATGAGCACTGGCCATAAATGTGAACCTCTTCATAGTATTTTCAGGATGTTACCTGTTAAGAGAAGCAGGATGTTACTCACTCTCAGTTCCTTTATTTTTGTGGGATCCATGTGATAGCATTGAAAGTCCAGCCAAGAAAAAAATGTCTTCAACTAGCCAATAAAACTGAGATGCTAGTTCCTTCTATTCATTCTGTTGAATAGCAAGCTTTTGATTTTCAGTTTCAAGCTGTTACTCCTTGCTGTTAAAATGTTAGGTATTTTGTCTTCACGAACACTAAAATTAGGGTATGCCGTGTAGAATCTGCAGAGAAACCATCAGATATATTTGTAAATACTTCAAATGAAATTCAGTGTTGCAAATATTTTGAAATGGATTCAAACAGATCACCACTAGGTTATGTTACGGCAGATGAAATTCTTTTAATTACATGGTCTACTGTTGGGATTTGAAAAGTATTAGGAATATCAAGCTTGCCATAAATAATCCATTGCATGTCTATAGTGTCTCACACCTTTTAAGTGCTGAAAAAATTAGCTAATTAATACAACAGCCCCTCTAACTCTAGTTTGGTGTGAAAGGCCACAATGAAAGACTCTGCCAACACATAGGCTAAATCCATCAGGCATATGCTTTGTACTGGTGTTAACTAGATGCTAGACAACAGATACCAAGGAAATGAGTGGGAAATTTGCAAGTGAGTGTGGATAACAGAAGCGGCTTAAGCAATAAATGGGTTAGAAAGCAAAGTTTCTGCAAAATGTTCATTATTGCTCACTGTTCTAGTCTAAACACCCCACTAGCTGGATAACCTGTATGGGCACTCTCAGTGGTTATTGTTTTATCCACTACGACCATTGGACTCACTATTGGTCTCGTCCACTCAATCTGCTGGAACCTGTCTTTGTACACAGGGGAAGACCCTAACTCACTAAGGCTTTGAGACGCTTGGCTTGCCAATCAAAGTCATTCCTGGAGTGTGACTGCTGTCACATACTGGCAGCTTCTAGGAGCCTTTGGTGAAGAAGAAGAAGAGGAGGAGGAGGAGGAGGAGGAGGAGGAGGAGGAGGAGCTTGGATTTGATATCCCGCTTTATCACTAATGCAGGTGGCGCTGTGGTCTAAACCACTGAGTCTAGGGCTTGCCGATCAGAAGGTTGGCGGTTCAAATCCCCTCAACGGGGTGAGCTCCCATTTCTCGGTCCCAGCTCCTGCCAACATAGCAGTACAAAAGCATGTCAGAGTGCAAGTAAATAAATAGGTACTGCTCCAGCAGGAAGGTAAATGGTGTTTCTGTGCACTGCTCTAGTTTCGCCAGAAGCAGCTTAGTCACTTCAGCAAACTGTCTGTGGACAAATGTCAGCTCCCTTGGCCAGTAAAACAAGATGAGCGCCGCAACCCCAGAGTCATTTGCGATTGGGCTTAACTGTCAGGGGTCCTTTACCTTTACCTTTTATCACTACCCTAAGGAGTATCAAAGCGGCTAACAATCTTCTTTCCCTTTCTCCCCCACAACAAATACTCTGTGAGGTGAGTGAGGCTGAGAGAAATGTGACTAGCCCAAGGTCACCCAGCAGCTGCATGTGGAGGAGCGGGGCCACAAACCTGGTTTACCAGATTATGAGTCTACCGCTCTTAACCACCACACCACACTGGTTCTGAGAGCTGAGTGCAGGGTGTGGACCAAAGGTGGACAAAAAGAAGGAGCACAACACGTCCCCCACCAATTACTGCCTTTCCCCTAATGCCCCATGCACCTCATGTATGTCTTTCATTTCTACTTAAAAACAGGGGGGTAGGTTGCATAACGCTGACTAAAAATAAGCGCTAGATATTTTGTTCACAATCTACAGAAAAAGGTACTCTACAACTAAAATAAGAAAAAAGTTTATTTTGTTTTATTTTTAAAAGAACCAAATGGAATAGCAAACATTTATTTGACCTGCTGAAATCACATGCAGCTGAAGACTGCAAGTTATGCTAATAGAATATTCCTTGTAGCTGGAAAGAAGAAAGTGCACTTACCTGACCCCTGGATTTTTACATTTTTCCATTATGTAGATTGACTGTTTTGATGGGCTCAGGTGAATGTTGATATCTGGGTCTCAAGGTGGGAATGAATCTGATTGTCTGTGAATTGGTAGAGAAATGAATATGAGCAATTGCCGGTTACAGTATTGGCACTACATTAGCTGCAGATCAAATAAAGCTTTGAAGCAGCTAATCATTTTCGGAGTGGCCATCGAATATTGATAAAGCCGAAATGCTCAAGAGCCAAAAGGAGAAAAAGTGAGATAGAAAAGCAATAATAAAAAGGCCTCTCTGATCAGTATCATTTTTTATTGTTCTGCTCAGAGATGAAATGAAATAAACTGTGCAGCAGAACAGACAAAAGGAAGAGCCACTCACACATCATCAGCAAACTCAGGTTCCTTGAAAGGTAAACTGTGTCCGATTTTATAAGAAGATCTTCCACATTCTTATTATTACCAGCACCAATGATATATAGGAAGCTTTGATTTTAACAACCCATGTTTCTATGGTCTCTCACACAGCACTGGATTGGGCACAAGGGTCCTTGCTCAAGGGGCTGTTACCTCAGTGAACTGTAGAAATGGGGCCACTTAAGCTTGGTTTGAGGAACTTAAATGGATGAAATTGCCAGTCTATAAGTGTGCTGGAAAATTACAGTGCATGCACAATTCTTCACTGTGGCAAATTACGGCTGCATCTCTGGTTTCATGTGTGTGCTTGACACATGCCCACTTAAAGCAAAGCTGGAGAGCTCCAAACTGAGGTAAGATTGAAGTGTGTAGGAGACTAACAGACAGAAACAGTCTGCAGCTGGCTGCCCAACAGGTTCCAGTGACAAGATAAGCTATTGGGTGCCAGGAGGGCTCTTCACAGGATTGTCTGGAGGAATGGACTTTACAGGATCCATTTTAGAGGGCAACAGCTGTGTTTCATCTGGGATATAAGGTTTCAGGTGGTCCTGAAGGTACCCTGAGCCTAAGTCATTCAGGACTTAATAAATTAGGACAAGGACATTCAGCCTGGCTCAGACGTAGATAGGCAACCAGTGCAAATGTTTTAAACAGTGGTGCCACATGCTGTGTATCTTGTAATTATTTGTATGGTTTAAATAGATTTTATATGTATAGAGTTTTACTTCTAACAATGTTTAACTGTTTTAAAATTATTGTTTTTTCTATGTTTTTAGCAATTCTGTGTAAGCCACCTTGAGTCCCCTTGTGGTGTGTGTGTGTGTGTGTGTGTGTGTGTGTGTGATAATAATGTGCCCTCATCAGCAATCTGGCTGCACCAGTTGGAGCTTCTGAACCAGGCCCAAGGGCAACTCCACATAGAACAGATTGGTTTTTAAATGTTTCCTCATCCCCCTTACCTGTTTTATGTAACAACTTGCCTGATAAGGAGTTCTGGAAGATCGCATCATTGTGAGATTTGGGTTGCTCCCAGTAAAGGTATCACCAAGCTATGGATTTTTTAAAAATTATTTTTAATGTGTCTCAGATTTTATCAAGGAGGAAAAGTGTGTCGACTACCCTAGGTTTGGGAAATACTGACATATTTCCTGAATATGGAATAATGTAATGTAATGGTAATGAATTGCTGTGCACTGGAGCACCTTCCAAGCTTTGTATCTTTCATCACATCCCTTTCTGTGCTCAGTAATCCCTAAACTTACATAATGCAGAGAAAATGGCATTCAAAGTGGTCTTTATGAACGTTTTTTGTGTTTCATGGCTTGAAGATAAGAGTTTCTGTCTGCTGTAGAAAATCTCTGTCAACAGAATCTGCTTGATCAAAGCATCCGTTGTCAGTTATTAGTAGAAGGAGTGAAAATCCACGATACTGTGATGATCTTCAGCATTTTTCAGCTTGCCATTTTATTTTATTCCCCCCACCCCATTTTTATGCTTTCCAAATTGTAACAATAGTTTAACATTTCAGCTCATGATTTTGTCATATATCTGGAGGAGAGCAGGGAAAGGAAATGTTTTTCTTTCTCGCCTTTGGAGAATAATTGAGTCTTTTCTCCTGCAACACATTTTGACTTGCTTGCACAGTTCTTCATCAGTCCTGGTCTCCTAACTCCGATTTGTATGAATCATTAGCCATTATAGTTAAATGGGCTTCCATTGAGCCTCTCTGGTGAGTAAAACCACTGTCGTGTGCAGGACAATAGCTAATACATGATAAGGAAAGCTTCCCAATCTACTAAAAAGAGGAAACTAATCCACACTTAAATTGTATAAGGAAATAGCTCCTTGAAGGTATAATTGACAGTATGCAGTGGAATAGCCTTGCATTTTCCTTCCCTTCAGCTAATCCCCAACAGTGTTTCTTATATCCTTCATGAATTCTCTCATTTTAGAGTGAACTGTGTGATGCTCCCCCTTTGGCATGACCCACCTCCAGAGTTGGAGATGCCCCAAAGGCGTGTTAACTTGGAGTGAGGTGCCATGGCCATGTCCAAAGGATTGTGGAACAAGCACTCTGTTGAACTTCCAATATATGGAAGCTCCTCCCTCCTGTGCCAAAAGCAGCAGCAGCAGGAGCTCAACAACAACAACAACTGACCTTTTCACTCCACTTTGGTCGTTTTCAGGTGCAGTTTCTGTTTTCACTGATAAATGGAGACTGGTCATGAAATTTTCAGCACAGCACTAGTCTGATCTATTAGCAAAGCCATGTTTTGCTCATGCATTTCTTCTTTCCTTACCTTCTACAATTTCGGGTGTTACAACAACATGCTCATGTACAACAATCTTTCCTTCTCCTTCCCCCCCTCCAGATTCCGCAGCTGTATAAGCTTTGCCAGAACCAACTGTTCCCTAGACACACTGATGCAGGAACCAAGGATGTCTGTTTGTCCCTGTCAACATGGCTCTTATGGCTCCAAGAGAAATGTGTGGCCTTCTCCAAGTGCTCTGGCTGGGCTGAAACAGGCACCCATGCTCAGTCTGTGATGCTGCCGGCAAGTATCTATGCCCTCATGTCTGGCAGTGGCACTTTGATGAGTGTCAATGCTTTGAAGTTCTTCATTTTAGAAATGGCTGCTGTTATTGTTGCTCCTAGTCCTGTTTTCCACTCTATGCAGATGCTACATTTGAACAGAACAGGCCTCAGAGGCCAGTTGCCCTTAGGATATGATACACTGACTGTAACACAAGCAGGAGGGATGGGGTGAGATGAGAAATGTGAAACTAATGGTGACATAGTAAGCTCCTGTCAGATCAAAGTTGGCGGGTGGTTGCCCTTAGGAAAAGGATGCATGCTAGCAAATGGTGCATTTTGCAAAAGTGTTGGTTGAAAAATAGTGTGAAGCAAGCAAGTGTAAAACAGTGTATTTTGCAAATGTGTTGAGTACAAAAAAATAGCATGAAGCAAAGAAATAGCAAAATTAGGGATGCTGGATAATTGATACAGGAGCTTTGCTTAAAGAAGGGAAATCAGTTATCTTTGCTTTCAGCCTTTCCCAGGTGAATGGAAACATAAACATTAACAACCTAATTCATAGCCATAAATATAGTGCACTTTACATTAGTATACATTTCTTTTTTCCCTTTCCCTTTTCCCCTTTTTGCATATTACCTGGTTGGAGAACTGCATTACAAAATTCAGATAATGTGGTGTTTGAGGGAATAGCTGTGTTTCGGTTCACATTCATGCGAATTATGTAAGTTCATCTTCAGATGTGAACTGACTCAAATGTATCCCCCATTCCTATTCTCGCCATTTTCCCTCTTCCAGGGAGTAACATTCAAGGAAGGTGTGAGCATGCAAATCATCTGGTAAACATTAGGGGCACATGGACCAGCATGGCCCCACCCTGCCTGTTCCACTCCTGGCCTTCCAAAGTTGAGAGGGCAAGTGTGAAGGGGATTTCTAACTGCATTCAGCTGAATGGGCTGAGAATCCTTTACACTCAACCAGGAAAGTCAGGGGTGGCACAGACAGGCCGATGGATGTGCACCCCTACACACTTTGTGCCATTGTGCCTTTCTTTAAAAAATGCCTGAACAGGGTTGTTGCCTTCCTTAATGTTCTAACTAAATAATGATTTTGACTAAACATCAGGAAGAACTTTCTGACACTAAGAGCTGTTCGACAGTGGAACAGACTTCCATGAGAAGTGGTGGCCTATCCTTCCTTGGACGTTTTTAAGCAGACAGTGAATGGCCATCTATCATGGATGCTTTAGTTGGGATTCCAACATTGCATTGGGTTGGACTCAGGGTTACTTCCAACTGTACAATTCTATGATTCTAGGAATGGTTTGCGGATTGTTGTTGTTTTTTGTGGTGACTTCCCAGTAGCTGAAATGTCTTTGACTGATATGTCCAATAAAATAAAATAAAATAAAATAAAATAAAATAAAATAAAATGAAGACTAGTCCTAGTCATTGCCTGTGGGGCTTTATCAGCTGCTTGCAAACATAATCAAAATTAGGCAGCAGGGAAGACTCCCACACCCTCCCCTCTAATATAATCTATGAGTTGAATAAACAGCCAGTGTGCTGACAAAACCTGTTTCTTTCTAACCTTTAAATGCTGATAAGTATTTTATATTCTGAAAAGTATAGAACTACCAAAAGAGATTAAATCAGAAAGAATATAAATAAATGTTCTGTACAGTGTTTTCAGTGTGCTGGGAAATTGGCAAATATACTCGGAGAAATGGTTGCATCAAATGAAAAATGGCATTTGTTAAAAAGGTTCGTGCCACAAAATAAAAGAGGGGAAATGCTGACAACATTAGTCTGAAGCTAAATTTATTATTTCCACAGATATAAGATATACTTCTAGCCCCTTGAGTCTGACCAGTGCTGAACCTTATCAGACATACTAGAGATAGATGAATTACCCCATAAACACACCAGCATTTGTAATCGAAATAAAAATTCCAGACATCTGAACTTTTCTGTATTTACTGGATAGGCTTAACATTAATACATTGCTTCTCACTTCTACCACAAATCTCCAGAGCAAATCAGCTTGAAATTAATGGAACTTGTACAAATACCAAAGTTGCTTCAACCCCTTAGCACCCCAATTAATTCTGGCACAGTTTCACCTGCCTTCTACCACTGACCCTCTAGCTTCTTGGCTGGGCCAGCTGTTTTCTACCTCCCAGTCTTGTTCCACAGGTTCCTGTTTTGTTCTATTATGTGGAGCTATTTGATTTCACCTTTTCCACAGAGCAGCTTGGTTCCCAGTAGCCCATCAACTTGAGGTGGTGGCTCACTTCAAATAGTAGTTTCAGTAATGAAGCAATTTGCTGGTCCTTTACTATCCATTATGTGCAGTTGCTGGTCCTTTATTAACCATCATGTGTAGTTGGATTATTATTCTTCCTGACAGATTCCCCCCCACCATCCCCAACATATTTCCTCACCATTTTGCACTTTCCCCCCTAGTATTGCTTCTCTAGAAAATTGGTTGCTAATTTCTCTTAAGAGATGGTGGAGTCTTGAATTCACATTTTACTAGTTACTGGTCATTATGGTCTTCTATTTTGGGCAATATAATTGCTGTGCCTCTGACCATAATCCTATACCCAGTTTCTGAAGAATCAGCCCCATGGAAATCAGTGGTGCTTCCCTCTGAAAGTGAAGGAATGCACTGCACATTTATGTATACAAACACTGTAAAAACAGGAACTGTGAGTATACTAAACTTTAAGGAGAGGGGCTCTGAAATGACCCCTCTGCTCAGGAGAAATGACTCAAGGCTTCTCAAAGAGGAGGGTGTGTGGCAAACTCACCCCACCCCCAAGAGGGACAGCAGCAATTGGGAAGGGGGGGAGCACAGGCAGAGATAAAAATATGTTTAACAATGACCAATAATGCAGAGCTCAAGCAACACATATAGCGTGATAAAAATCCACTTCGCTAATTCAGTCCACAAGTGATAGAATGGAACCTCTTGGTGTAATGTATCTGATGAAGTAGACCACATCTCGCAAAGACTTATTAAATTTGTTTGTCTTTAAGATGTTTTCGCTGCAGGAGACTAGCATGACTACCCCTGTGGAAATTAATGAGATAGTAGCAATTAATATTCATTTTATAATGAAACTGGGTTTTACATCATCCACCTCTATAAATATATGATGGGATGTCGGTATGAGTTGCTAATGCAGTCTGCTATGTATCTTATAGACCTTTTCAATAACAGCCTATGGATATTAACCAAGTCCTCTACATCTATTGATTGAGGTGTTTATAAAATGCTAAATCATTATGTTACCTAACTAACATCAGCATAAATTTATTGGCTTGGCCAGACAATGTTTCTTCATTAAATAAATGTGCATTTTAACTACCACTAAGACCATATTGACATATTTACTGGACTTGAAACACCTATCTTAGATCCTGCATTCTCACTCTTTTTCCATAGCACAATGCATTTGTTTTTGTGAGTAAGAAGGCTTTGGGGAGGAGAGTCACAATTCCTTCCACTGCATTAAATTCACTCCTACTATGTAAAGATATCCAAGACTGCCAGTAGCCAGGAGATTTACTTATGCAATCAAATGGCTATTTTTTTTGGGGGGGGGGTTTTACAATCATATTTCCATGAACCACAGTATTCAAAATGTCTGAAAAGTTTCCATCTCTGAGTAAAATGTTGCCTTGAGAGATGGTGAGCGCCATTTGCCAGATCTGATTATACTCATTAGGCATCTAGGGTGGTTGGGAAAATATATTTGCAAAGATGGTGCTTCCCAAGTTTAAACCTGCAAGGGAACAGCTGGTTTTTATGTGATGACTTCCTTTGCCCTGCTGTGCTGCAGATTTTCCTGCTATGACAGGGCTTGTTATGGCCTGTAAATGAGATGCAACTTGCAGCAGGATTCTGTTAATATGATATCTGCAGGAGCAGTGGGGAAGTCCTGGGATTTTGAATTTAGAGACCGTTAAGTGTTGCAAGGATCTGGAATGAGCCATCCTATTTTGAATTACAACCTGAAATTCAACAGTGGTAGGTTTTGAGTTGCTAGCACTGTGCCATTTCCTCAACAGTAGCTGGCTTTGAATTTATTTATTTTTGAAACAAATGTTGCTCTATTTTCCAGCCCTTGAATCCCATCTTCCATGTGACTGGTGTCTAATATTTATTTATTTATTTAAAAGATTTCTCCGCTGCCCTTCATCAGAGGATTCCAAGGAGGTGTACAAAAGTGTCAATTAAGCTATTAACTCAAAGTATACATACTTACTCAGGCTTGCTTGCTTACCACCCCCACCTACTGCTGAAAAGCCACCCTCTCCCTCTGCTTCTTACCAAAACCACTCTACCCCTTCACTTCATCCAAAGCTGCACACACTTCCACACACATTACGGCTCACAAACCCCCTTCCCCTTACATCTCAACAAACCTCCTTGACCACCCTGAGGGAAGGCCAAGAAAGAATTCAGGCTTCTTCCTTGAAAAATTCAGTAGCAGCAGTGGATGTGTGTGAGAGAGAAAGGGAGAGGTTTTCTCCCATTCGTTCTCTTTCCATCAGCAGAAACATTCTGACAGTAAGAGTTGTTTGACAGGGAGGTTTTTAAGCAGGAGTTGGATGGCCGTCTGCCATGGATGCTTTAGCTGAGATTCCTGCATTGCAGGAGTTCAGACTAGATGACCTTTGGGATCCCTTCCAACTTCCGATTCTATGATTCCATGATTCTATGTACTTGATAGTCTTGTGGTTCACAAAGCAGGCAGGTCTTGGCGATGTTAGAAGCAAATCTCAGTCTGGTAATGTTGACTGCTCTTTTCTTTGTGGTACCCAACATTTCCCAATTTTGTTGTTGCTGCTGCTGATTGTATCCATTGCATAAGCTTCACCCCACCCCACCACTTCCATTATGGATTTATCTGTATAATATACATTGCCAAATATATCCCTTTCCATTTGGACTGAGTGGTATTTGGCTGCTGAATAGAAATGTTTCATGTTAGATAAATGGTTTTCACAAATTGATATTTTTATTTGTGATACATATCATTTTCAATGCTATTGTTTCAGCCAGAAATTATTTCTATCAACCATTCAGGACTTTGAAAAATGAATCTGTCAGTGCTAGCATCAATGTCAACTGATTCCTTACTAAGATGCATAAATATGCAGCAATAATCAATGTGTGCTGCTGTGGCAGCAAACACTCTAACTGGAAAGAAGGTTGCTAATTATGGACATTAACCTTTGGCACTAGTAAAGGTTATAGCTGAGCTGAATCACCAGGGAAGGTTTTCTCTAATGCAGAGTAGAATGCTCCTTGGAGTCTTGAAAGGAACATTCACAAAACCACTAAATTTAGATTCGTTACCATGTGACACATTGTAACTAACCTTTTTTCTCATAAGGTCCAAACACCTGAAATGTAATCAAAAGAATAGATTTCCCACCACATACACTTTAGGAAGAAAATCAGGCTGCAAGCCTGCATGTGCTCACTAGTGAATAAGACCCTCTGAATACTATGGGAATTCTTTCTGAGTAAGCATGCACAGGATTTCACCGTTAACCAGTAAAGTGTGTTACCAAAAAGGACCAATGCGGCAGCAAGCAAAAGCTTTAGCAGCTTTGTCAGCTGCAGGTGGCTGGAAAGCCAGACAGGATGTGTGTGACTGTTGCCATGGGAAGAAAGGGGCAGTCCATTCTGTACTGAGCACCGGATGTTAGCTCAGTGTGTGTGTCATGTGACCCGTACTGGAAGTATATGAGTGGAGTTTATTCTCACTGCTGTTGAGTGCAGACATGTTTCTCTGTACTGCTGTAAGAGACAGAAATAAAAGCATGTAGATACATTTCTGTCTGTTTCTTTCCCCTCCCTGGGGATACCAAAGGGGAATGAGAAGGAATGGTGTGTTCTTCTCACATCTGGGAAGGATCACCGATTACAGACCACGCCAGTTTTCCTGCCGGGAGTCGCAGCGGGGAGGTCAACAAGGAATTCAGCCGGTGCCTACGGCGTGGCACATTCCTCTGACCGAGGCAGAATTCCAACAAAGTGTTCCTAAGAAAGGAAAGCATTATGGGTTGCGGGTGGCGCTGTGGTCTAAACCACTGAGCCCAGGGCTTGCCGATCAGGAGGTCGGCAGTTCGAATCCCCGCGATGGGGTGAGCTCCTGTTGCTCGGTCCCTGCTCCTGCCAACATAGCAGTTCAAAAGCATGTCAAAATGCAGGTAGATAAATAGGTACCGCTCCGGCGGGAAGATAAATGGCATTTACGTGCGCTGCTCTGGTTTCGCCAGAAGCAGCTTAGTCATGCTGACCACATGACCTGGAAAAACTGTCTGCGATCAAACATTGGCTCCTTCAGCCAGTAAAGCGAGATGAGCACCTCAACCCCAGAGTCGTTCACGACTGGACTTAACTGTCAGGGGTCCTTTACCAAACCTTTTCAAGAAAGGAAAGCATTGTGGCCTCAAACATGGATCTCTGTGGTTGACTTGCATTTGATATTCCAATGCTCTGTTCTCACATTGGCTAAGCAGATAACTATGGGAAGCCCAGAAGCAGAAGCTGGACGCAATAGTACTCTCCCTACTTTCAGTTCCCAGCAATTCCAACAGTGGAGGTAGAGCATAACTTTAGTCTCCATCAATTTGTCTGATTATCTTTTAAAGCCAAGTTGGTTGCCATCACTATCTCTTCTCGGATTCAGATTTCATCATGCTCATGGGCTCATTGAGTGACCTCTGTGGCAGGTCTCTGTCTCTCACCCTCCCATCTGTAATATCAAACTAATAGTGGCATACTTCATTTGGTGGTGATATGGATCAATTAGATAAGAAAATATTCACCCTGAAGAGCAGAGACAGCATGAGCTTTAAATCTAAACAAGAAGTAATTGGTTGTAAAACCAGAGTTAATTCATGCATTATTATTATTATTATTATTATTATTATTATTATTATTTGAGCTTAATATTAGGTCTTAATAACATTTTTAGAAAATAGGATTTAGTATTTAAATAGGGTCTTAATATTCTCTTCACAATCCTCATAAATGCTCTAGAATTGACTAACCTTTATAAAGTTTGAGCAAATTACCATGACCAAACAGCCATTACATTTGTGAACTGACTTGGGGCATTTGGCATGCTTGTAGGTGTCTTGAACCATTGTTTTAGCAACATGGCAAGACTCCATCTGTTTTTGAAAGCTTGGTAGTGATTGGACAACTGTGGGTTGAAACTGCAAGGGAGATGGGTGTCAACTATTCCAAAGAAAGTGATCCACTCAAGCAACATTCTTAGTACATCAGTCTGATTGACCACCAGAATAGTTAAATGCACTTTAGTTTCATAAATTGGGCCTTAGGAAATTTGTGGACTTGCTCTTTGGTTTAGAAATGAGGTTTTGAGATGACTTTTCATGGTTCAGCTACCTACAGGCTCTTCTTATCTACAATAAAGGTAGAAAGGGATAGCTTTGCTTGTAAACAACATGTTATTTTTCAAGTTCTCAGATGAAAGCATGTAACGAGTTCAGCCAAATGATTTATATCTCCATAATGAAGCCAAAACAATTCTTTCAAATTACCAACAGAAAATAATATACTTGGTTACATGATAAGTGTTGCTTGAAGGTCCATACACTGAATTCTTAAAATTGTTGAACTTTTTGCAGGATCAGAAAGAATGGGCCAGCAAATGTACATAAGAAACTGTCTGTCATGCAGAGATTATAGCCGCAATTCTTTGTTGTCTTGCTGAACAAATGAAATGCATTATCGTGCTGTCTGTTTTAGATTATACACACATTTGTTTATTTTGTAACATTCAGAATTTTTTCTCCAAGCATTGACAAATGACTGTTTTTAGGAGACACTCCATTCTACATGCACATGCAATTCCTTGGTATGTATAAACTAGTTTTTGAGAATGAGTGTGTACATTAAAATTTCACTTGCTTTTAGCTGGTAGCCAACCTAGGTCTTTGGGTTCATTTCACCAGGACATGTGAACTTAAGTGACAATCTCACCAGGAAATGATGTGTAGACACAACTCTCAGCCGCAGTGACTTATCAAGTATGTGTTTGCTATTTAATCTTTACAGAAAATGTGTGTGATAGGTTGGCTGTGGAAACAGGGAGTCATCTTTCATTATAAGATGTGACATGGCCCTAATTTCATGAAGTTCTACTGTACAGCTAGCAAGTCCAGATTGTGAGGTCCTATCTGAATTACTGAACTAATATTTTAGATTCACATATGCGTTATCTTGCACTGCAACGTGCCTGAAAGCTTGGTGTTGCCCTTTGTTCTTGTGGCACCTCTATTGTTGTGAAGAAAATCATAGGGCCTGAGCTGTCCAGAAATCCCATGTTCCTCTATGCTGAATAGGAAAGATTCATTTTTTGATCCCCATAACTGTGTTTGGCTTTAAAATGGGAATTTCTGACTTTGTTAAGGTTTGCCAAGAAGAGGCTGAACTGTCATGAATTGTGCTCTGGGTTTTTGGTAATGAAATTTTCCTGCAGCTTTGCTAAATAGCTCTGCTCCTGTCACAGTGGGCAAAACTCTGTGGGTGAGAACATGGTTTTTGTGATTCACATGAAAGGTGGATACTGTAGTGAGTATGCTTTTGTCTCTGACAAAAAAAGTGAAATGTCAGATTCCTCTTGATTTTTGCTCTTTCTCACAAAGAAAATGAATATAAACATGTTCCCCTGACTCACAGCGCATGAATCAATGTCTTACATGTTCTCTCCATAATTGACACCACTCTAGCTTTCCAGTGCCCAGAAATTAGCATAGGGACTTGGGAGCAAAAGGGAAGAGAAGTCTACAATAAGCAACGTTCTATGGTAAAGGTCACTGGTGTTAAAATGGTTCTGAGTAATACAAATTGACTTGATATTAGCAACCAAGGAAATAAAGGTGGTCTAATAAATAAATGTGCTAGAGTAGTCTGGTTTACAAACATCGTTCTAGTGACATGATGAAGCAAGGCTAATGCCTCCATGGTTGTATCCCCAATATAGATCATTCTTAAATAAAATGCAGCAGTTGGTTCTTGGCGCATATATTTAGATATGTCATCCCCATCAAAAATCACAGTAGCTCAGAGCAAGACTATCCCAGTTTCAATTTGATAGCAAGAGTCCATTAATACAGTGTGTCATTCTATTCATTCCTAATAGTTCCCCTGTGAACTACTTGCTCTGCCAGGCTACAATACAGAACATCTTGATTCAGGCGATTGCAGCTTTTGAATGGACTTTTGACAGATGCTCATGAAAGCATTTGTGACCAGAGTCTATCTTTTAAAAGACTGAGATCAGCAGCAGCAGCCTTCCCCATCCAGGTGCCCTCCAGATTCTTTTGAACTGCAACTCCCAACAGCTGGCTGGGGCTGATGGGGGTTGTAGTCATCAGAACATAGGAAGTTTCATTATACTGATTTAGATCCTGGGTCTGCCTAGACATGGGTAGGCAAACTAAGGCCCAGGGGCCGGACCCGGCCCAATCGCCTTCTAAATCCGGCCCGCAGATGGTCCAGGAATCAGCGTGTTTTTACATGAGTAGAATGTGTCCTTTTATTTAAAATGCATCTCTGGGTTATTTGTGGGGCACAGGAATTCATTCATTTTCTTTCTCTTTTCAAAATACAGTCTGGTCCCCCACAAGGTCTGAGGAACAGTGGACCGGCCCCCTGTTGAAAAAGTTTGCTGACCCCTGGTAAACTGACCACTAGGGCCTCATCCTAGCCTTACCTGGAAGTGTCAGGGATTAAACCTGGGACCTGTATCTAATGCAGGTGCCCTGCCACTGTGACGGTCTCTCCTCAAAACAGCTGGAGGGAAGCAGGTTGAGAACAGCTGTCCAAGAGCCTGTGCACTGCAGACACCCTAGAATCATAGAATCATAGAATCATAGAACTGTAGAGTTGGAAGGGACCCTGAGGATCATCTAGTCCAACCCCCTGCAATGCAGGAACATGCAGCTGGTCCATACAGGGATCGAACCTGCAACCTTGGTGTTATCAGCACCCTAATTCTATGTCACAACAGAATGCTTTAAAATCTCATTTGTGTTCATGCATGTGTGTGTATATACATGCACACCTGCTCCCCCCTCCATAAATGAGTTGTTTAATTTGATAAGTTCAAAAAACATGTTGCCAGTAACACATTTGTTACATCTCAACAACAAATTTACAATATGCCCTCACCTAGAAGCACTCATTATCCTCCTAAAAAGTGGTCGTCTGTAGCTGAGTGAGGATTTGTTCCCATACCTCCACATTTCATCTACTGCACCACATTGACTCTCCAGGAAACAAGGTTAGGTGATCAGTGTTCTGCAGACCCACCCAGAAATCAAGGTTAAATCCAAACACTTTTATTGCAATATATCACCATAGCAAATAATGGGACCTTTCCTAGATGGCTGCACAATGAAATGCTACTATATAAGCAAAGCACTCCCAAAGTGCCTATAATACCTGAGAAATATGTTGTTTCACTATAAATCCAGCCTGTTGCCTAGAAAAAAAGTTTATCTTGATGCACTCTCAGTTCCTTGGCAAAGGGCTTTGATTTTTAGATCTGCAGTGTTCTCTTAACCAGGCTTGCAGTTTGGGGGAGCCCCTGCCCCTGGCTTTGCTCCTGGATTCTCAGACATGACTGTAACCAGGTGCTCCCTTCCCAAGCTTAGAATGGTGTGCCAAGCACACCCATTTTTCCAGAGGGCAGATGTGGTCATATTAGTTGCCGTGAGATTTGGCTGTTTGAAAAAGGATAAGCACAGCAGAAAGGGAGGGGTAGTATTACATGTAAAAAATGTGTACATACCTGCAGAGAAATAATTGGATCAGAAAATAGATGTTCTATTAGAAACACCTAGGAGAGGGACAAGAAAAAGTAATGATATTGTGGCAGTAGGCTACAGATCTGGAACTGCTGAGAAGTGGATTCAGAGGGTACTGATGTACTGGACTCAGAGCCAAGAAAGTACCCAGACTCTGAGCTTTCATTTTCAAATAAGATATACCTCTATCACTCCTAGAAAGAAAGTTATGAAACAAAATGTGTGATTTACATGGAATGATCCACATTGGTTGCTCCCTCCTTTTAGGGTTTTTAGCCAATGAGAGTAGTCAGAGTTTTGATTGACGAATGAATTATTGGACACTAGGCAAACTCTAGGATCCTAAAGAGCTGATTCTTTCCCTTCTTTACTGCTCTTTTTTTCCTGCTTTGGACTCATTTTCTCCTCCTTGGAATCACCATAGTTTCTCTTCTCTTGTTAGCAACTAGGACGTACCTTTACTGTGGTGGGTTTGTCTGAGATCAGTAATCCCATGCAGAGTGTATTACAATAGTCTAGTCTTGAAATTACATGTGCATAACTCACAGTGGCAAGGCTATCCCTTGTCCACAGGCAGATGCAGCTAGCATACACATCCAAATGGGTAAAAGTCACCCCATAGCACTTAGGCTTCCAGTGACAATAACAGACTGAGAAGCACCCCCAAATTGCATGCTTGCTCCTTTCACTATAGCCAGATTGCCCAACTCAGAGTCCTGGGAACCATTCACCTACTTGCCATGTGTAGTTGGCAGGGGAACATGAAAGGGCATTTTCCATTGCAGAACCTATGTTATATAACCGCCTGCCCTGGGAGATTGGTCTGTCATTCCCTCATTCCTTGAACACATTTTATTCCAGCAGGCATTTATCCTAGTTGATCACTCCTGACAATCCTTTGTGGATGGTTGTAATTTTTTCTTCTGCCCCATTTGTTGTTTTTGCACTGTTTTTAACATTTTTTTTTTACTATGTGTAATTTTCGCATTAACCATCATGGGCATTTTTCCTAAACTTTAAGAGCCGAATAAATATCTTCCTTTAAATAGATAAATATTTTTTTAAAATCCAAATTGTGAGTTCAGATTACTCCACAATATGCTAATTCCCATATAAACCAGGAAGCCAGGCTTTCCATGAGGAGTAATCTAGCTATGTTGGTGTGCTAATCTGATCTATAGATTTAGTATTCTGTATTTGTTCAGTTTTATCAATATAATTGTATTGTTGACGTTTATAGTATTCATTGCTATGATTTTTTTTTAATGTTGGCAATACAGTGTTGTTGTTTTTTGTGCAAATAAGTAAATAAACTTCCATCCAATCCACTTACTAGGAGAGGTGAAATCATAGTTTTAGCTGGCACCTCTTTTAAGAAGGCTTAAGTTAATCAAAAACTTTGTCCCAGAAGCCATCTATGGTAGGGCTGCCATATTTCAAAAAGTGAAACTTTTTGGCCAAAGTTGTTGAGGTTTTTTCAAAAAAAAGTGAAGAGATTTGTAAGGGAAATTGCCAAATATGACACTGCCAACGGGCCTTGCTGTACATCTGTATTTTCCCGGACATTTCAGTGATTTCTGCCCAGACACTGCTTCTGAAGGTCAATTGCCAGCTATGTCCGGGAAATTCCAGACATATGGCAACCCTAATACAGTGGTACCTCAGGTTTCAGACGCTTCAGGTTACAGACTCTGCTAACTCAGAAATAATACCTTGGGTTAAGAACTTTGCTTCAGGGTGAGAACAGAAACCACGTGGCGGCAGTGTTGTGGCAGTGGGAGGCCCCATTAGCTAAAGTGGTACCTCAGGTTAAGAACAGTTTCAGGTTAAGAACAGACCTCCAGAACGAATTAAGTTCTTAACCCAAGGTACCACTGTACATGGCAAATGTAAATAACATGGATAAAACTCATGATTGTGGCATTTAAGAACAGGAGTTGGGGAGTATTCAACCAGAAAAGCTCTGCCCAAACATTTTCCTTTCGTTAGGTGAATGTCTGGTGTTCCCCCACTTCTCTTTTCGAAACTACATATAGGTATGTCAGCTTCTCCGATTTACTTTGGTTTATGCAAATAACTACTTTCGTAATTAAATGTATGCTTATCTCCTCCTTGTTACATCAGTTTACAGGATTCGATACGACCCAGGTTTGCATTGATTCATAGCTTTGGTTATACCATCACCCCCAACACACACACACACACATACACACAACCCTATGAAATCAATGTGAGATGACAGAATGTGGGCTTTGGGAGAAAGATGAGTTGGTTGTGGGAGGCAGCATTCTAGGGAGCTGTGCATTACGTAGAATGATTCTGATCTGACCTTTTTTGCCTTATTCTCAAGTGTCAAATGCAATACAGGGCTGTCAAGCAGTCCTTCCCACAGTTATTAAAGAGGTGGACCATTTCTATCTCTGTCCAAATGTGAGTCCCTCTTGCAATTCTTGTGACAGGCTGTCTCCCTTTCCCCCAGTCTACACAGATACATAGTCAAAAGTTAGTCATGCAGCGACTGCAGTGCTTAACTGTCCACAGAAATGACTTTATCCAAACTTCTGCAGTCTCTTCTTAGCATTTTATGAGTTTAGGGGTGAGGGCATAGCAATTATATTTTAGTTATTTATGTTCATGGATAAAAACAGAGTTATTTATTCTCATCCTCACTGGTCTGCAGCTGTGGTAGTAGAAAATGGGTGTAGGCTGTTTGTGGCGGCAATTTCCTCCACTTTGAAGGCATGCAGGTATGCTTCAGTGATTTTCAAAGGTGTTCTGGGAAAGATCTATTTCTTAGACTGTTTTCTTTTTTTAATGCTCCTTAGTGGTTCCAGTGTTTAGAAATGACACACAAGCAGTATTCTCTTAATGCTGTGGAAAAGAGCCATGAGCACAGAGCATGGAGGAAGCTTTTATAGGACTCTATTACAGGAACAGGTTTCAAACCTGCACTGTAAAAGTGAGGTAGAAATGTGCTCAAACACACCATTTCCCCAACTGCTAATGCAATAGGATAGTGAGTGAGACGGATCAGGTTCAATGGGGAAGGCATTACCAAACCATTCTCAAATGAGAGCCAGATTAGCTTGGTCAACTCTTTTCATCAGAGCCCTAAAAGGAAACTGCAATAAAACTCTTTGAATCAAATGATGAGTCAGGGAAAATGTGCAGAGGAAACAAAGTTGTAGGTGACATATCTCTCTATACTATATTTTTGCAAGAAAAATCGTCATCATGCTGTAGTTTGCATAACTGCCAGTAGGTGGCCACTCCAACTGCAGTATGACGACAGAACAACAAGGAGGTGAGCAAGCAAGTGCCATAGGTGGCAGGCAGTGCAGGTGAGCTGATGAGGAAGGAGTGATGCTCAAAGGAGAGTAGAAAGTGTTTCAGACAGCGGATTGGCAAACCACTCTCTGAGAAACATACCCCCCACACAATTAAATGTTGCTGGAGCATATTTTAAGGAGGGTGGGAGGCACTTCAGAGATAGGTTTGGCACTCTCTGAAGCATCCCTCACATTAAAAATTGCTGGAGCAGTTTGTGCTCACCCCTCCATTGAACATATTAACATGCTGTGAGGGATGGGTGCCATATTTGGGGTGAGCTTCACAGGGCAAGGGTAGAAGGCAAGCTAAATGAGGTGGGGTGAGCTGTGGGGGACATGGTAGTAAGGAGTGCAGTTTGGTCAGGTGTAAAGGGAGGGGTGCCCAGGGGTGTGTGAGTGAGTGGGGTTGGTGAGTGGAGCAAGCAGGGGCGGGAACGCTTAGTTGTATATAAAATCTTAAACATGACAGATATTGGCAGCTGGCTAATTATCTTATACAGTGGTACCTTGGTACTCAAATGCCTTGGTTCCCAAATGCCAAAAACCCAGAAGTAAGTGTTCTTGTTTTAAAATGTTTTCCGGAAGCTGAACGTCTGATGCGGTTGTCAGCAATTGTTTCTGGGGTGCCTGTACCAATCAGAAGCTACACCTTGGTTTTCGAACATTTCAGAAGTCAAATGGACTTCCGGAATGGATTAAGTTTGGTGCTTTTGTTTTTGCTATTCATTTTGCATTTTTGTTTTTGTGGCTTTTTCGGTTAGTTTGTTTTTGTGACTGTGTGGAACCCAGTTCAGCTACTGATTGACTGATTGTGTGACTGCGGAAATGGATAAAAGCCCCCCATCCAAACAATGACTATCATCAGTGCAGGTGAGGAAAAAAAATAATTTTTATTTTTATCATCTACAATAATGTCTTATTTATTTTATAATATGATACATTGATTATTGCTTTCATTTTATGGATCAGTGGTCTCGTTAGATAGTATAATTCATGTTAAATTGCTGTTTTGGGGTTTGTTTTTAAAAGTCTGGAATGGATTAATCCCTTTTGCATTACTTTCTATGGGAAAGCGCGTCTTGGTTTTGGAACACTTTGGTTTTGGAATGGACTTCTGGAATGGATTAAGTTTGAGAACCAAGGTATCACTGTACAAGGTTTCCTGCTTTATTGCACAATTACCCAAAAGAGATAATTGTGCAATTGAATAGATGGCACCGTTCCTGTAAGAAACATGGAACCTACTTCCAAGGAAGGCTGCCCAAAGCATCCACCTCCAATGGGTTGTGCTTTTTCATTTGCCTGAGAAACTCAGTGCACAGTTTAAGCACCAACAAAATGTGCAAGGTCATTCACAGAGTCCACTTCTGCTGCCTCACCTACCCACTTTCCCTTCCCTCTGAGGGCCCAGCAACTGACTGGGAGAAGGAAGGAAAGGCAATGGGGCTGATATGGATGTTCCTCCTCCCCAGCAAAGCATATGTTCTCAACAAGGAGATGAGTAGGGCCCTGTCCCCAGAATCCCCTGGGGAATGAAATGGTGCTCTTCACATCCATTTCTGCTTGGGAGAAAGCTCTCTTGTATCTTTTTTTTGTGCCCCATTCAAGGGTGGCAAAATGGGGAGACACTTTTCTTTGAGGGTTTTTTTTGGGGGGGGACACAAATATAATGAACCTCTTGCTGCCAACTTCAGCAGCGGCCAGGGAAGAAAAGAGAGATACCGTAACTGTAGTGAACTACTGCTTTTATTTTCCTCTGTGTCCATGATGCTGTAGGAGATGCTTTCATTGCTGCCTCCACCGCAGGTTAAAGTGAAGAGAAAGCTCTTTGCTGCATCAATTACTGTTGTTATTCTCCCACTAGAACAGGGCTGGGCAACCTGTGGCTCTGCATATGTTGTTGGACTCCAGCTTCTTCTGGCCTCAGACAACATGGCCAATGGTCAGGGATGATGGGAGTTGGAGTACATCAACATAATGAGTGAGAGGGACTGGTTCCCCAACCCTTCCTTAGAGCATTACTATGTAAAGACATAGTGATATTCCAGGGGAGGATAATCAGAAGGGGTTCTCTTGCCGCTACCGCTAAAGGTGGCAAAGTGTAAAAAATAACCAAAATGGAAAAGTAGCACCAAAATGGTTTGTTACATTCATGCAACCTCCTTTCCCCCTCAAAAGCTACCTCTCCAATTTGGGCAGTCCTTTCTGCACCCAGAAACATTCCACCCATGGACCAAAATTGTGCCTGCGTACTTTTCACTCTGATCAAAATGCCACAGTTTATCAAAAAGCAGATATAAACAAACATTCCTATGTTAGCAAAGCTTGGGAAGAACAGTTCTTCCATCGCTTCTCTGACATTTTTTCTTTGCATTTGTAGAAAAATTCCTCATGAACAGTCGGCATTCTGTACACAGAGAATCCAATAGCTTGAAGAATTTTGTTTGCATTTTCTTAAGGACAGGCTTTCACACACATACCTAGCAGGTTTTGAAAGGAAAGAAAACAGCACCCTGGAACCCATTTATTTAAAAGCAATTCACTTAGCTAGAAGTGTGCTTTATTTCAGCTGATGTTATTAAAGATGCTAGTTTTTGAAGAGCTTTTTCTTTGAAAACCTGCACTTGCTTTCTGCTGAGGGAAGTCATAACCCTCCTGTTTATGGCACATCATTCTAGTGCTGCAGAAATAATTGCATTGCCAACAATGCTGAAGGGATCAGGAAGAGGATGACCTTTTTAATGCACCGAATACCCATTTGTAGAACAAGGGCAGGCTGTCAAAGTAGAGCCATTAGAATCTGCTCGTTGCACCAGTGTGCTTCATCCTGTTTTCTAATTCAGTGCGCTCAAAGCTGCATTTTGGAAAGCCCACTTTGAAGCTCCCATGTGCCTGAGCTCTCAAAAGTATGAAAACAAAGCAATTATACTATTAGAATGGGGATGGAAATTTCAGATAAGCCCCCTTTAGTCTTTCATTTCATGAAGTTTCTCCATTTCAAAGACATTTAACACTAGCTGTGGATTGAAATCTTGGGACATCAGCCATCAAAGGATGAAGTGTATATATGAATTAACCACAAATCTCTATATTATATGTTGTTGCTGCTGCTATTATTATTGTTATTGTGTATTCATCACCTTAATGGCCAGATACCAACTCACAGCAAAAATATCAAACAGGTACAAAATATTCCATTAATATTAAAACAAACAAGCAAAACTAATTATATCTTTTTTTAAATAAAAAAAATTCTAAAACCTCACCAACCCCATAGCATCACAAGATCATCTTAAAGCATATAGCCAGCAGATACCCCCAGAAAAATTAACAATGAAAGTACAAAGCATCTCAGTGCAAGAGAGATCTCCTTCAGAAGAGCATTCAGGGGGCTACTGAAAAGTCTCTCAGTTGTAGTCACCCTCTACACTTCTGCTAGAAGGGGGGATTTGATGAAGGGTCTTCAGGCGGGCATCCCATGAGGTTTTGGGGTCCCAATCTCCAAATTATTTTTACTGTAAACATATGCAACCCAGTACAGCTGAGTCAGAATGGGCATGATATGTTCAGCATGGCTGATGCCACTCAAAAGTATGGCTGCTAACTCTTATACCAGCTGCAGTTTCAAGACCACATATAAAAGAAACCCAATGCTTAGTGCACTGCAGTAATCTAACCTCGAAGTCATCAGAGCATAGACAACATCCACATTCGGATAGAAAGTAGCTGTGCCACCAGCTGAAATTGGCAGACGACACTCTGTACCAAAAAGGTCACTTATGTCTCCAGTGACACTAATGGATCCAGGAGCACCCGCAAGCTATGAACCTGCTCCTTCATGAGGAGTGTGATCCTAACTGGAATTGACTGAGCATCACCTTTCCAAAAAAAAATCAAGCTGTGTCTGCACTCCAAATTCTTCCATTGCAGCTTAAGCTTGAATTTTCCCACACCTGCCTTTATATGACACCAGGCACGGGAAACATAAGCATAGTTGAATCCAAACAACCTGGCAGGCTTATGTGGTATAGGTTCCTCACCTCAGACATATCCAAGCAGAGGAAACATTCATCAACAGTTTCTCCATCCAGTCTGGGTTTACCTTTTGTTTATTGACCCTCATTCAGTCCATCACCATGGTTAGTTCATAGTTCAGCAGGTCCACTACCCCACTTGCTTGCAGTGCAAAGGACATGTTAGTACTATGCTGAACCCCTCTGACCATTCTCATTAAAGCTTTCCATTCTCAGTAGAAAGTCTTTGCTCTTGACAGAGTCAAGTGCCTGAATTTTTCCTGCATCTTTCACAAAGAAGGGGCTTCTATGCCTGCACAATTATTTCAATTCTGAAAAAAATGAAAAGTTATTGGCCGTTGATTTTCCATTACATTCAACTGGGAAAGCAATCCAAGACTTCAGAAAATGAACTCTGGTGAGGCTACACTTTCTTAGTCAGCTGCCTACTTTGTATCTATTTCTTAGCTGCTTATCTCTCAGCTTTCCTGTATCCCAGGGTGTCTCCACAGTTTCAGTAGTTCTGCGTGAGTTTTTAACCCCAGCCAAACTGATAGCTTTCTCTTTCCTTACAGAATTTGGATGGCAAACAGTCTATGACCAGCAGAACATTTGGAGCCATCATGCGAGTCCCTGTCAGATACTTCACTCCCATAGGTACAATACAGTAAAGGTAGACAATCATTTGCTACTTCAGGATCTCTCTCTTTGTTTTTATTCACACACACACACACACACACACACACACAATAATCACATTATCTATGTGAGGGAGAGGACACTGGACTACAGCTGTTTCCATCCTTGACTATTGGTCATGTTGGCTGAGGTTGATAAAAGCTAAAAGTCTACACCCTGATGTTTCCCACCCCTGATCTATCTACTAAACTATTTGTTGACCTCCAGCCCAAATGCACCTGGCCATTAGGTGTGGAGACGTGCATTAACCAAATCTGTGCAAAGAGGATTCTCCTCTGAACTTGTTTCAACAAACTGTTAGGATGTTACATCTCCTACAGTGCTCCACGTTGACTGCCTGCATCTCAAAATGGTGCTATTCTGCTTTGCATCCACTAATCACCGCTGGACAGCTGCTTCTCCCAGCATGTCAGCCACCTTTAGGCTGATCTGGCGCAAGGATAAAGAAAGAGCACCACATGCTGGCCCCTGTAGTCTCCACAGGTAGCACCTCCACATTAAAGATGAATGTTCCTGCAATCTGCTCTGTTTTATGCTACGCTGATGTGGCAATGGAGGTGGGCAAATTGCCAAAATAGCTTCCATCAGAGCCCCAATTTGGAGGGAGCTAGTTGCTTGATTGACTTCCTTTTCTCTAGTACAATAAAGGAAAAGCCAATGAAACAGAATACCTTCGGCTATTTTCACCAGTTGGTTTTTGCATTTCCCACATCTGTAAATCGAATGAGAAAACTACAATGGCTCGAAAGTACATTCAAGTTAAAAATAGCTCCGTTCTTCTTTCTGTCAGGCTTTAACAGCATTTAGAAGTGCTAGACAGGCACAAGACATCTGCAACGTATTCACATAGTATAACTTGAGAAAATGCCCTTAGAATTGGCCCCATATATTGAGAATCAAGCTAGATTCAGTCATTGTATTTTTTGAAAATGCAAGAGCAATTCTAAGGCTCATACACAAGGGTAAAACAAACTTAGAGAATTAATGGTTTGCCACTAAAGTCAATATATCTGGATATCTTTACAGTTCGACATATTATTTATTATGTGGATGCTTGCATCAATAGAGGCCAATACAGCAAGACTGTCAGAGATGCAACCTTTGGGGGAAAGGAACTTACATTCCCTTCCAGGTAAAGAAAATAAACTATCTTTCTCATCTTCAGCAATTGAAGATTCTTTTGCCAATATGATATCAATATTTTAAAATCATTTTTTTAACTGGTCATCTTGCAACAGGAGCAAATCTGTGGCCCATATGCTGGATCCTTACAACAAGTGGACTTCATGGGGCTTGTCATGTCTTGAAATCTAGAAATACAAGATCAGATGTTGGTCATGATCCAAAAGAAAAATAATCCATGCACTGGGTCCCTGAATGCATGCCTGATCACTCTCCACTATATACACCCTGGAGCGAATGGATAAATACAATTACGTTTACCCACTGAATGACATCTATATTTGCAAAACATGATGCCTAAATAAGACCTCAATGTATTGTTGAAAGTGGAAATTATTTGTAGGGTTGCCATTAGTCCAGATTTTCCTGGACATATCCGGAATACTGCAGTCGGCAGCAGAGTGTGGGCGAAATTCGGTTAAATGTCCAGGAAAATCCAGATATATGGCAGCCCATCAGCCCATGTCAAGCAACAGTTCTAGCATCCTTTGTTGGGAATTAACCCATTTATACTCTAGGAATAAGATGGAACCCTGGGAGAGTTTCCTTCTGAAAAATATTGGTGGAGGGGACAGCAGTGCCATTTTCACACGATGCTTAGTCTGGCTTCACAAAATGTCTCACATTAAAAATAAGCCATAGTTTTCAGCCTTAGATATTGAACTTGAAGTTGTCCTCAGCAGCCTGCCTTAGGTCTTTTTTTTAATACAACTTCTTAGCAGCTTCAAAACTTGCTGAAAAAGAACCACCAGCTATGTACATTCTATGTATGTCAATCATTGTGTGTGAAGAATGTGAGAGATTCTTTTGCATCCAGCAGACAGCTTTGCTATAACCATACTGGGAAACTGCAACAAATGCTCCAAACTCAAGTACAGTGGTACCTTGGTTTAAGAACAGCCTAGTTTATGAACAATTTGGATTAAGAACGCTGCAAACCCAGAAGTGTTTTGGTTTGTGAACTTTACCTTGGAAGCAGAACATGTTCCGCTTCCTGTTGAGTGTGTTCCATTTGTAAATTGAGTCCCCCGCTGCTTTGGGAAAGCATGCCTTGGTTTAAGAACGCTTTAGTTTAAGAACGGACTTTAGGAACGGATTAAGTTCGTAAACTAAGGTACCACTGTATCTGCTTCTTAGACAGCTTTCTCAGACAACATTCATCCTCAAGTAGAGGGAGCATCTGAATACAATTCACCAACTATCCCTTTAACATTTGCAGAAGTGTTGCCACAACACTTTCCAGAGCAATACTTCCGTTAATTTGAAAAGTAAAAGCGACCAACTTTCAAAGCCTTTGCCTTGTAAAGACTGAGTGATTGGAACTTGGAATAGGGACTTCTCAGTGGCAACACCTGAACTGTGGAACCCTGTGGAACAGTATCTGAATGTGTAAGATTACTTTTATGTAATATGTTTGTGGTAACTTTACATGACTTGCCCTGTGAGCATTTTATGGCGAAAGGCAGAATATAACCCAATCAATCAATAAATTTGACAGGCTACACTTGTATTTTGTATGTTGGGATCTAAACAGTAATCTGAAGAGAAATTGTTGCACAAGACCCATTAACTTCTAAGCACTGCTGCTCAAGGTGTAGCTTGAATTCAATGGACACATATATAGTT
This sequence comes from Podarcis gaigeae, assembly GCF_964106915.1. Lineage (NCBI taxonomy): Eukaryota > Metazoa > Chordata > Lepidosauria > Squamata > Lacertidae > Podarcis > Podarcis gaigeae. The sequence continues at coordinate 43,473,498 of NC_139683.1, forward strand.
GTTTAGTCTTTTAGTCGTATCTGACTCTTCCTGACCCCATGGACCAGAGCACGCCAGGCACTCCTATCTTCCACTGCCTTCCGCAGTTTGGTCAAACTCATGCTGGATAGCTTCAAGAACACTTTCCAACTATCTCGTCCTCTGTTGTTCCCTTCTCCTTGTGCCCTCAATCTTTCCCAACATCAGCGTCTTTTCCAGGGAGTCTTCTCTTCTCATGAGGTGGCCAAAGTATTGGAGCTTCAGGTTCAGGATCTGTCCTTCCAGTGAGCACTCAGGGCTGATTTCCTTCAGAATGGATACGTTTGATCTTCTTGCAGTCCATGGGATTCTCAAGAGTCTCCTCCAGCACCATAATTCAAAAGCATCAATTCTTCAGCGATCAGCCTTCCTCATGGTCCAGCTCTCACTTCCATACATCACTACTGGGAAAACCATAGCTTTAACTATACAGACCTTTGTTGGTAAGGTGATGTCTCTGCTTTTTAAGATGCTGTCTAGGTTTGTCATTGCTTTTCTCCCAAGAAGCAGGCATCTTTAAATTTTGTGACTGCTGTCACCATTTGCAGTGATCATGGAGCCCAAGAAAGTAAAATCTCTCACTGCCTCCATTTCTTCCCCTTCTATTTGCCAGGAGGTAATGGGCCCAGTGGCCATGATCTTAGTTTTTTTTATATATATTGAGCTTCAGAGCATATTTTGCACTCTCCTCTTTCACCCTCATTAAAAGGTTCTTTAATTCCTCCTCACTTTCTGCCATCAAGGTTGTGTCATCTGCATATCTGAGGTTGTTGATATTTCTTCCGGCAATCTTAATTCCGGCTAAGGATTCATCCAGCCCAGCATTTCGCATGATGAATTCTACATATAAGTTAAATAAGCAGGGAGGCAATATACAGCCTTGCTGTACTCCTTTCCCAAATTTGAATCAATCAATTGTTCTATATCCAGTTCTAACTGTAGCTTCTTGTCCCACATAGAGATTTCTCAGGAGACAGATGAGGTGATCAGGCACTCCCATTTCTTTAAGAACTTGCCATAGTTTGCTGTGGTCGACACAGTCAAAGGCTTTTGCATAATCAATGAAACAGAAGTAGATGTTTTTCTGGAACTCTCTAGCTTTCTCTATAATCCAGCGCATGTTTGCAATTTGGTCTCTGGTTCCTCTGCCCCTTCGAAATCCAGCTTTCACCCCTGGGACTTCTAGGTCCACATACTGCTTAAGCCTGCCCTGTAGAATTTTAAGCATAACCTTGCTAGCAGGCAATTGTGAGGTAGTTGGAGCATTCTTTGGCACTGCCCTTCTTTGGGATTGGAATGTAGACTGATCTTCTCCAATCTTCTGGTCACTGCTGAGTTTTCCAAACTTGCTGCCATATTGAGTGTAGCACCTTAACAGCATCATCTTTTAAAATTTTAAATAGTTCAGCTGGAATATCATCACTTCCACTGGCCTTGTTATTAGCAGTGCTTTCTAAGGCCCATTTGACTCCACTCTCCAGGATGTCTGGCTTAATCAAGGTCAGCAACCACACTACCTGGGGTATACGAGACATCCATATCTTTCTGGTATAATTCCTCTGTGTATTCTTGCCACCTCTTCTTGATGTCTTCTGCTTCTTTTAGGTCCTTACCACTTTTTGGACACATATATTATGGTTTGTTATTGTATTGCTATTTAAACAATAACTTATGTATAACAAAAAAGTGAAGATTTGCAGAAATATGAATATAAAGAGAACTTCCCATGAAACAGTTATATCAGCTAGACAACCATTCTCATAGTCACAATCAAATACATTTCAAGCATTTTGTGTTCAAGTGCTCAAAAAGAAAATTAAATCTCCAGATCATCTGTAGCATTTTCATGAAGGTAAGTGTTATTTTGGTATACAAAACAAAAACTTTAAGCATCTGAAGGTATCGAGACAAACATTTTGTATCACTTAAGTATTTCCCCCTCGTATTATAAACCAAACACATTTTATTGTGAGGGAAGGATTAAATAAAACCTGAAAAGTGCAGCTACGTTATAAACTCAGTGTAATCCAAGCTACAGAGAACCAATTTGTTGGAATGACAAGCTAAACGTTTGGCAACAAATGGATTTGTATTTCAGCGTAGGGGAAATTAAGGAGATTTTGTTCCTTCAGAGTATGGGGCTAATGCAAGCAGGATAGCCATTCTTGTGAGACAGTGAAATGCCTTTGTGGTGACATGAAACCTCATATAGAAACATTGTATATGTATTTCTTATGCCCCAGGGTTCAATTTCTACTTTAGTGGGATCAAGATTTGAAATCACTAAAAACTGAAGTTTCAATTTTGTTTATCCAACCTGCAGGGTATAAAAGTGCTTACAAAGGAAACATATAGCCAAGATTTTGAGTTATGATTATTTCTTTCTTTTCTGCACGGACAACCTTTACTTTAAATAGGGCTTTAAAAATATACAGTAAACTCGGAGTCTTAAAAAAAAAAAATATTACAGCAGTAAGTGAGAATTTCACTTTCTTCACCCTTGTAAGGAGGATTAAAAATAATAATTCTCAGTCTAAAGATCTGTCCTTAGCCCTTCTGGCGATCTTATCTGAGTCTTCATCATCATTAACAGTCCTTGAAAAGAGGTGTTAAATTTGCTAAAACAGAGAAGTGTGCATGTGGAACGAAGGCAGCTCAATAACACTTCATATCTAGTGGCTTCATATATAGGCTAATAATGGGTAAATCCTTTTTTTAAAAAAAACACAGAATTTGACATGCAATGTTCAAAAATATATAGAGAAAAATAAATAACATGTTTTTCGTTAAGAAATATATTTGTGCCAACATCAGTTCAGCACCAGTAGAGCGAACCATTATTTCTGTGTAATGGAATATAGATAGTTCCTTATGGCAGGAAAAGTGCGGCATGTCATGGACAATATCCAGTAGATGCCTGTGTAACTCATACAATCAAATTATACCAGATTCCGCTCACAGTCACAAGAAATGCTCAACTATGTGGAGGTCCAGCAACAAAAGATTGGTTGTTGCGGTATACATTGCCTTCACAACATAAGCCCTGCTCAGGCCTTATGCTCATGGGAAAAGCCAACATTTGAGCTAGGCCACACCAATTAGCCTCAGCCCCAGGGCCACACAGACACCAGTCCTTCCGCATAGCATCTGCATATAAAGCATGAATTTCTGCAGAGAGCAAGACTTGGTGTATTTGTCTGTACATGTGAAATCCCATCCCTGCACACTTTTGTGCTGTATGCACAAACTCCAGAGAATGAGACAAGTTGATATATGCTTTGTGACAGGTGGGACTATTCAGTGAAGCCTAGCTCATGCTCTGATCTTACCTATGCCTAACACCTGAAGTGGTCTATTAATGTCCATGTGTGCATCTCCTGAAATAGTTAAATAGCTGTGTGTAATATTTTCAAATCATCTAACTAGGGTGAGCCAGACTCTGGTACCATCCGCAGCTTTTTCATCAGCAAAATTGCCAGTCTGTTGTTTCCAACCACTGCTAATCCAACTGTTCCCTTCCTTTTTCTCACAGCCATCATACTGCCCCCTGCACTTAGTTGCCCTCCATCCTTGGAGGCTGGGCTAAAGTGGCTTCAAGATGTGTCAGACATGAACACTACATGCAGACTTTCTAGTTCTAGACTTCTAGAAGACAATGTCACTTGGGGAAAGTGGTCTGCCCTAGCCTAGAGCATCTACTTTAGAGGCCTATGGGCAATGCACAAACCCAGCAACATTTTAGAGGAGATTTGTGCTTTCATGCTGCAGGAAGAGGCTAGAGGATGCATAGTTGCCATTCAAGATGGGCACTTCAGCCTACACTAAGATCAGGTTAACCTTAATTTTCATGAATTTAAGCAGTTTTAATACTTTGGTTTACATTTGTGGGTCTCAGGTTCTTAGCTTGAGGGATAAAGTTTGAATCCTACAGATCCTATTGCCATCTTTTTCACTTCAGTGTGTGATCTTCTACAAGTGACATTCATTGTTCAGAAGGGTTTTTTTCCCTCCCACTGATCTAAAAAAACACCTCTCTTATCCTTTGAAATCTGCAGTTTGACTTCCAATATGTAGCTGCAATGCACCTGAATACTTATATTTTCTGATTCTCAAATATGCTTTCCCTACAAATCCTGATTTCCCACAGTCCTTTAGATTGTGAACCCCACCAAAAAATCAAACTTATGAGTTGCATCATCATCATTTTACATTGGTTACCCAATAACATAGTTTGCTAGATGACTTATAAAGATAAATCAAATAAAATATAATTTAAAAAATTAAAGTCTTAAAACAATGGCAAAGGCATATGTGTGATTAACTAATCTGATAAGGTATGTTATAAAGCTACCACCATACATTATGGAGGTGACCATGTTGTGCCATGAGAAACATGTCTGGGTATCACACCAATATCCCAAACCAATATAGAGTCCCAATCTGTCAGTTTGATTCAGGCTTATGTTGCCACCACCAACATGTGACTTTTACATACAGTTGACCCTTATGATCTGGTAATACTGCATTATTGATACCAGAAACTATGGACAACCCAGAGAACATGTACATTATCTACATAATTAATACTGTCTTGGAAGTCTGCACTCTTGTGTCTTAACCCTAACCCTAATGCTTGTCCATGACACAAGGGAAACTAAGCTGAAATTGCATTTGTAGAAGAAAGTAACATATAATATTTATATCAAATATGAGATATTCTCTAAAGTGAAGCCAGAGTAGGCAGATATTACATCTGAAGAACACAGGTAACTTGCATTTCTGATTGGGTTCCTCACAGTTTCTTTCAAGATTGTGTTCTTAATGTATGTTTCTTCCTAGGAGCACATTTCTTCCAGGCCAATGATTTGCTGTTAAGGATCAAACTCCGTACATTCCTTCACACTCTTGTTCCTATTGGTCCTTCAAAAGCACAGTAGCTCTCAAATTCCTCTAGTCTAAACCCGACTCAATTTGCTTTTCTCTAATAATGTCAAGCTCGATGGCTAGGATTTATCCCAGGATTCAGTTCATCACTTTGTTCAATGAATCAGATAATTATGTGCTTCTGGTAAACAGAGCAACAAACACACTTATAAAAGAATCCCCCCCCCCCCCCCGCCTTGACAGGGTTAAGGGATTAGATATTCCTCTTGGGGATCCTCTTAGAAAACTAATGAAATGAACAGGGGAAAGTATTGCATTGATTTGAAAACAAAAGGGCTGAGAGTGAGATGCACTTGGCTCTTATTATTCTAGCCATCTTCAATGAAATTCTGGACAACATCCCATGTAAGGAAGTGTACAAGCCACAGTGGGGGCTGTTATCTAACAAAATAAAACCTCCTTGCAAGTCTTCAGTTTGCACATTCTTAATTCCTAAGTAGTTATACTATGTATCACACCCAATATTTTAAAAAAATGTTTTGGCTAACATTTGCTTTCAGCATAATGTGGCATTTGTTATCCCATCAACTAGGAACTGGCGGTCTAATGTTTGTATGATTGTGACCTGCACAGGCACCATGGGAATGTAAAGTTTGACTGAAGCCTGGAAAATATGAGATCTGCATTATGCTTTAGAAGAATGAAAGAAAACACATACACAAATGAAAAAAGCTGAATTAAAAATTAAATATTGATGTATGACATACTTTATGAACGATCCCAAACCTGCCATCACTGTTTTAACTTGGCACACAAAGTCATCCTCCTAGAGTTATAATGCCCAATAATATAGCAATGTTACACAGACAATACAATAACACTACTCTCCGATGCACAGGTGAAATAATGGGATGCAATGCATGGATGAAATAACACTACCCTTTAAAGACTTGGTCGCAATTTGTTTTTTGAATAATAACATTTGCTTTCCTGGGCAATATTATTTCAAAGAGAGAATTCTAGATACCCAGGGGTGGGTATGAAATGATCCAGACTTTCTTTTGTAGGATGCCTTTCTCACTATAGCTACAGTGGTACCTTGGGTTACATACGCTTCAGGTTACATACGCTCCAGGTTACAGACTCCGCTAACCCAGAAATAGTACCTCGGGTTAAGAACTTTGCTTCAGGATGAGAACAGAAATCGTGCTCCGGCGGCGCAGCAGCAGCAGGAGGCCCCATTAGCTAAAGTGGTGCTTCAGGTTAAGAACAGTTTCATGTTAAGAACGGATCTCCGGAACGAATTAAGTGCTTAAGCTGAGGTACCACTGTACTTCACTAGTTCACCAGCACCTGTCTTTTTTTAATTGACAGGTGGCTTTCATATTATTTATGTTACTACTTTTTAATTAATTAGTCATGTGCTCAATAGCCTATCTCTCTCTCACACACGCACATTTGAATGGCAGAGATGGAGAGGATTCTGAGAAAATACTGCACATATAAAATCTCTCATAGGGAGGTGTCCTGTTTAGAGGCACAGGCAGACACACACACAGCTCCATTCCCTCTGGCACCAATTAGCATCGCTTTTGATTTTCTGAGCTGAAAGGAAGTGGCTTAAATGAGTCATAGAGACTGAACTTCCCCATTACCCTTTGAGGTAGTCCCACAGGGTTGGAACATTGACTTGCATTTCTACAGTTCAGTATATTTTTAGTGGACAAAAAGGGGATTTAGCTTTCTTGGACGTGAAATCAACCATTTGCTGTATGTGTGTGTCCTTGCAGGCCAAGAGAAAGGTATTATTAGCAAAACAGATAAATAAATAATCTAAATTAAGGTTGTAAATAAAATAGATTTCTAGGTTTAGCCCACTGGGTGTAGCTAATCCAGCTGGGCCCTGATTCACAGTGACAGAGGCTAATCCCAGCAGTGTGGAGAAATTGAATCAATATGAGCAGATGCCAAATATTGACTCTTTCCAAGCACAATTATGCTTCTCACCAAGTCTCCTGTGGGATGCATCCAAAACACCCAGGGACACCAGGTCTACTGGCAGTCCCTACCAGCCCATAGCTTTAATTGTATTCTTTCCTGCTGTCATAGCAGCATTTTAATTCCCAGTAATATAGCATACCTTCCAACATTTCTCCAATGGAAATAGGGACATCTTATTCCATAATAACAATTTTACTATTTATACTCTGCCCATCTGACCGTGTTGCCTCAGCCACTCTGGGCAGCTTCCAACATATATAAAAACATAATAAAATATTAACCTTTTTTTTTAAAAAAAAAAAAACCCTTCTCTATACAGGGCTGCCTTCAGATGGCTCGTGGGTCGGATAACTCCATACCCTCCAACATTTCTCTGATGAAAATAGGGGCATCCTAAGGAAAAGCAGAACATTTTGGGATAAAATCAGAAACTGGGGTGACTTTGGTAAATCCAGGACTGTCCCTGGAAAATAGGGACACTTGGAGGGTCTGATATAGAAGCTACAAAACATGTTTGCTTATGGTCATGTCACTGTTTGAAAACTAGCACACTGCGCAAATATTTACACTTGGGGTTGTCAACCTCCAGACTCTCAGCCTGTTTCCATCTGGGTGGTGAAGAGGAGGAAAAGGGGGAAAGTGGGTGATTTCCAACCCACTTTTGGCCCTGGCCCTACCCATTACAGGGTCCATCCTTACCCACAACCAGCATGTGGCCTCTGACAGATTACCCCTGAAGCATCCATTATCTTTCTGGCATGCAGAAATATAAATATGAAAACACGGCAAGCCATGTGAGGGACTTTCCGAGGCTGGCTTCAGGCTTGAAGCGGCCCTCATTTCCCCAGTCTCACCCCAGATGCATCTTAACTGGTGACACATAATTAGGAATTGGCCATTTTAAATTCTTCACAATGCTGTGGAGAGATGCTGCTTTTGAGACCCAGCCACCCAGCGTGAGGGGCCGACAACAGGGGTCAGTGGATTCTGCCCAAGGGCATAGATACCAAGATTCAGGCAGTTGCCAAAGGTTTTTGGGTGCTGATGGTGGCCCTACAACTTATTCCATCTTATCACAATATTCCATTGGGATTCAGGAAATTTTAGGTTCAGCCTAGAGCAGATGGATGCTTGTCCAGTGTGATGCTTGACTTTTTTCACTTCCTGATCACAAACTGCTTCTGGTAGTCTATTCAATTTTGACAGCAGTTTGCCCTGTGGCATCGAAAGTTTGAGAAATGCAAACCCAATGTCCCTTTATGGGCTCAGACTTTAGTGTGCAGTCCCTGAAATCCCAGCCTAGGAAACTGTAGTGCCTCCATTTTTCCTTTCATTTGATCCCACCGGCGACCTAAATAAAGTGCATGACTCACTCTAATTGAAAGAGCCTAACGTATGCTAATTGGCTGAGACCGAAGATAAGTTCTCCCCCCCCCCCCCCCGGTTCTCAGAACTCTGAACATTTTCAATTTACAATGTTTAATAGAAGCTTTTCCTATTGTGAGGTGTTACAAATCACACTATCATCCACAATTAACTAAAGCGAAGTTATTGGCTCAGTTTTTGGTCAAAACAGAAGAGTAAACGAATACATTCCAATTAAACCTCTATTTTATTAATGTCTCCCACTGACTAAGTGAGAGGTATGCACATTTCCAAACAGCATTTAATTTGGAAGGCAGGGTGTCTCTGATTCATTCTCTGGCAGTTATTCCATTATAAATGCCGCTCTCATTTTGGGCTCTTTTGTGGATTTCCCATTATTTTTGTTGTGTGAGATTTCCTTCTCTTGACGGCTCCCCCCACCCCCACCTCTTCTATTTAAGGAAGAAAGTAGCCTTTGTTACCAAACCTACCCAAACCTTCAGGGTCAAAAACTGGGAGACGTGATTCAGCGGCTTAATCACAAGAGCTTTTACAAGGTTGAAATCCAAGCAAAAAGTGAGAGAGGCCCTGCTCCAATCATAAATTAACATGAAGAGGGAATAAACCGTCCCCCCCCCCCTTCTCCACCTCTTTACTCTGAGGGGCTGGCTTTAATTTTTTTGCATTTCACATGAAAAGTATATGCCTCATTCAAGAAAAAAAGGGGGGCTGTGTTTTATTTCATTGTTTTGCAACAGGGAAAGTGCTCTCATGGTTGGCCTCCAAATGATCTTAGTTCAGTCTAAATGTCAGTGCTCATGAATGTGCCTGTCTGGATTTTCTGTCATCCCTGCTAATTGTGCATAACAGGGTCAGTATTTGGCACCAGGATGAGAAAATGTGGCCAGCACCATTTTGTGCAGCTGTCAGATGTTCTTTAGCTGACTAGTATAAGGACTAGGGGAAAGAGGGTGGGGGTGGGGTGGGGATGGAAGCTCAAAGTTCTGTGGAATTCCTAACAACATAATTTAACTACCTGTCAACTTCTTCTCGCTATAGTAGAGATACTGCTGGAACCACTGAAATGGTTTTCACACACATAGCTCTTTCTGCACACGACAAAATAGGATTTGCAGGGAAAACAAGGAGCCTTGCTATACATTCCTCTTAATGCCATGATGAGCAATTGGCACCAATAAGACCTTTTCTTCTGAATACTAATTTACACTTGGGGATGGGCAATTTCCCCCCACCAGTACCACAGCTAAAGAGGGAAGGCTTAACACCTGCCCCCTCACATGCTGTGTAGCTGAAGACAATCACCACTTTCCCATGCTTGCTTTTTAATTTTTTTCATAACATGATTCCTAATCATGTTGTTAATGTAATGTATATTTAGCCCATCTTTCTGCCTTCTTCTTCTTCTTCTTCTTCTTCTTCTTCTTCTTCTTCTTCTTCTTCTTCGTGTGTATTTCAAAGCCCACCTGGAATTTGAATGAAACATTTTTCATGTGCATATATCCGTGAAGGAAATGACAGTATGTTGGAAAGAGTCCTATTGCCTGCTTTTGCCTGTGAAATGCTACAGATAGTTAACTTCCAGATGGGTAGCTATCTTTGTCTGTTGCACCAAAACCAGCAAAGAGTCTCATAGCACCTTAAAGACTAACACATGTCTTAGGCAAGCATTAGAGGACACTTCATGATAGGCAGGAAGCACTGTCCTCAGCTGGCAAGGGGTATAGAGGGGGAAAATGGTAAAAGGTAGGGTTAGATTTAACTCGTATTCTCTAAATATCCCATAGGGTTGGGTGTGTTTGTGTGTGCTCCTTTCTCTGACTTCATTTCTAAGCCCCATGAAATCAGAGAAAAAAATATGTCATGGCCTAAAATTGGCTACTGTTTCTTTAATACAAAAGGAACTGAGTCGGCGGCCTACAATGAATTGGCAACGCTTGCATGACTCATGTAACCTTTCACCTGCATATGCCTGTATATATAGAGTGGTCATTGATTGAGTGAGTGTGGGTTGGTTGGTTGGATGGTAGAAAGTTGGTTGTCGGTTTTGGTTAGATAAGAAGACTTTTTAAGAATAAAAGCAGCAATACTCTGCAAAAATACTCATTCTCAAGGACTCTTTTGTGCCAACTAGGGTCCGAGGACCAGGCAAAGGAGTCAAAGGAGGTCAGAACCTTTTCTTTTTCAAACACTGACAAAATATTCCACTGAATATTTTGTCCAGTTTATGCCTTTTTTTACATGTAATACTTATGATTCCTCTTTGTCTCCCTATAGGTGGAGGTCTACAGCTGACGATTTCTTTCCTGGTTCTCTAGTCACAAATCTCTGCTCACCTGGTGAGGCATCACTGTTCTACTCCCAGATCATTCAGGTCAGAGGATGTGGTCTTACTGACTCCCTCCAGCTTTCCCTGAATGAGTCCTAACAAACACTGTTTGCTGTGAGCTCTCCATGGTGCTGACAAAATGCTTTTTGCCCTGCCTTGATCTACTGGACATGACTGAACTAATGGACTTGCCTTGCCATGACTCTACTCTTCAGAATGCAACCTCCACCCCACCTGTAAATGCCCCAATATAAATCTAGCCTCTCCTAAAGTGGGAGAAGCCAGAACACCATCCTATCAAAATCCCTACTCCAAATCCCCCCAAATGTAATTCAGTGAATTCTTCTCATTTAGCTCTGAAACAGATCTTTGTTAGGTTTCAAACTGCTCTTACTGGCAAGCAAAATTAATTCAGTGACAAAACTGTCTCTAGTGCTGGCTTTTATCAGGAAGTAGCCCTCTTTATGATTTACACCTTATCTTTAAAAATCCTTTCAATATCATGTTCTGTTCGCTTTAAGGAGCTATCTGTGGATTCTGCTGAATTAAAATTGAATCCTCTTCCCCTTTGTGGTCTATTCATATCTGCCCTGAAAGCAGAGTAGGAAAGTTGCAACCAGCAATGTCAATAGGACCCTATAAAGATTAATGGGGTACCTGCCAAGCAACAAGGACTCTGAGTGATTTCAAGGATTCCAAAGACTCAAAAAATCAATTTTGCTGAAAACGTCCTTGCTTAATTTAATACCTGATAGTATTTGACATCCCTCTGGTCTAGTGTGAACAGCAAATGAGCATGAGGATGTGGTTTTTCTCTATGTTACTGCCATACTTACAAAGTAAAATAAATACACAGAGCAGTCAGGTGCTGAATTTCCATGTTTCAAAACAAAATTAAGATTTTCTTCATGACTATTTTTAAAAATGTTCCAAACAAATGGAGATAATCTAATTATTGAAGCTTATTGAAGATGAATAGAGAACTGAGTAGCTTAGTAAATCTTGCATATATTGTACTGGTTTGTCTACTGATCTTCTATAACATTCAAGAACTAATTGAAGTGGCTGAAAATTTGGATCTAATGAATTTGGGTGCTAGCTGACATGATTCTGTCTTTGTTACACTGTTGTTGTTTTTTACAATAAATTCTAGCTCATGCTTGAGGCTCAAATAGGATAAGACAAAATCTTTCTTCTGATGATGTCAGAGGTATTAAAATTCTGTTTTTAGTGAAGATTTCTGCATGTCCTAATTACAGGTTGGAAATAACTACTGCCACTTCTATCACCCTGAAAAGGCCATAATGATGGCATGCATGCTTGAATTGAATTTTTAAGCAGAGCTAATACAAAAAGAGACACAATTAAATAGATTTAAAGATTACTTGATCTAAGCACAGGGATTTAGTGATGCCTTTCCAAATATTTAAAAAACCTCTCTGGAGCAAGAGAATGGAAACTTGGAAAAAGAAAAAGAGAAGAATGAGCATGGAATCTAGGTAGATTGGTGAATTGAACTAATGTTTTAATAAGTAGATGGTTTTCTGTAGTTAGCAATCACTTAAGTGAAAGATAAAGTCTCTGAACTGCTGGGTAATGCACTGAGTATAGATCAGGAAACCCTGAGTTTCCTTCCAGCCAATGTCCTGGACAAAGAATCATAATGGCATGGATTCTAACTAGGCTGTTGTAAACTGAAGGGTTCCTTCCATTCACTGATGGGTTGAAGATCCAGTTGAGGACCCTGTTGGCAGAATGAGCAAGGCAATTTTTGGCAATTCCCACTCCCACTACAGTTTTCTCCACTGTTCCAAACAATCTCCTAGTTCTCCAAATCAGATTTTCAGAAGGCAAAAGGTTCTGTAGGAAGGGAGGGGTAATCAGTGAAAGTTGTCTCTTCCCTCCTCTTCACCCAATGTATTTTGTTGCCAGTGGAATCCCAGCTAATAAAAATAGTTGTGGAAGGGTTAGGCATTAGGATTATATAGTGAAGACAAGTATTTTGATTACTCACTGGTCCTAACACTTCTTTCCACATAAAAAGTAAAGATTTATTGTGAACATTTTGCAACGTAACTTTTGGACAGCTGAATGGGGTAAGATTGCTGAATGGGCTAATGAAGACTGAATGCATTTGTACCAATCATCCTCATCCTCAGAAGTACTGGTTTTGACATAAGGAGGCAGGAATCCTGATTAATGGATTTTCCAAAACACATTGTTTTGCTCCACAATACTTAGTCTGTGGCAGCAGAAATTACAATATATGTTAGTCTAAATAGTCAGAATGTATTCAGTGTGGCCTTGAAGGCTTCGTCCCACTGCCTGCATATAAATAAGGTTATTTTTATTTTTATTTTTTCTGCTTTGTTTTATTCCTAGCATGCAGTCATTTGTCTCATGGTAGAATTTTCACAGCTCCATGTCCAAAACAGATACCCTACAATGAAACATCACACTGACACACAAAATTAATTCATGAAATTTTCACAGAAAGGTTACATCATCAAACACTATACCGTATATTTCTGGAAGAAGAAAGAAAATGGCATATTTTCTCAAAGCCTGGTTTCTCTAAACTGGATTGTTTGGACTGTGTGAAAATCTACTTTGGTTTAATATGGTAAAGGGAAGATATTTTGTCTTTGCTTAAAAATTAATATGTCACCTTCCAGGACAAAGCTCTCACAAAGCAGCTTATAAATATAATGTAAATATTTTTTACTAAAATGCTGTTGCACTCAGGTCCTGCTTTGGGGCTTTCCCTAGGCATCTGGTTGATCACTGTGAAAAAAGAATGCTAGACTTCATGGGCTATCGGTCTGATGAACCAGCCTCTTCTTATATTCTTACGTACATTTAAGTTATTTGTATATTTGTACAACAAAATTATACAGTTTGCTCAAATGGAACCCCTTTCACAAAGCTTGTCATGCATTCACTAAATGAGGAGGAGCAGGACATTCATAGAAGCTTCTATCATGCACTCAAATCAACACATGGGTGCACATGTCATATAACTTGCTTGTAAGAAGAAGTGCTCATTGTTGGTTCAAACTGGAATCTGACAAAGATCCACCCCCCCAAAAAAATTAGAAGCCATCATTTTTTGTAGAAACCTTGTAGAAAGAGTTTTTGTAAAGACAAATGTCTTATACATGATCTATTGTTGTTTGGAGTTTATAGTTGCATGTTGAAGTTCCCCAGAACGAGCAGCCTAGGAGCAGTGGTGGAGCTTCATGCTCCGGCACCAGGGGGCGGAGAGCAGGCGGGGGCAGGGCTGGCATGTGTCCTGGGGATGGGGCATGCTGCCCGCAGGGGCGTGGTGCCCATCACGGCTGCCCCCCACCCACGCTTCAAGTCTGCCCTGATGCTACACCCAGTACATAGGTGACCTACTCTGCTCACACATCCAGGTCATCCCCAGGTTGAATGAGGGGCTGGCACACAGAGCAGTTCCTAACTGCCTGTGCCATGTTCCTCTTACCCAGCTTGCCCATGCTGCATACCTCGTCTTGCCCAGAATCACTGCAATTGTAGTCCCCCCCCCCCCGCCCCGCTCTCCCCAGCTCCTCTCTTTCCAGGCACATCATATATCCCTTAATTTATAAAACAATAAAAAACCCAAATTTAAAATGCACAAGTTAACAAGTTTTTTTAAAAAAAAACATTTTAAACAATTAGAGCAATAATAACAGCAACAGAAGCCACCAACCTGCTCCTGCCAAAGAGTCTGTTCAGCCAGCATACATCCAGAATTTCCCGGACATTTCGTTTTTCAACAGCTTTTCTGTCCGGATTTTCACTTTTTGAAATATGGCAACCCATATTTCAACCGTAGCTGGAGTCAGTCCGGGTCCTGCCCTCCCCTCCAGGCCAGGTGTCATGGGAATGTCATGCAAGCCACACCTGAAGTGTCTTCTACTAATCAACTATTAGAGATGCCTTATCCTCTTTTTCATCTGGCCCTAGTTAAAGGAGCTTTGCAACTGGGATGAGAAACCTTTGGCTCTCCAGATGTTTTTGAACTACAACTCCCATCAGTCCCAGCCAACATAGTTAATGTTCAATGATTATTGAGTTGTAGTCCAACAATGTCTGAAAAGCCTCCTGCTGTTCATGGATACCAGAACCCTTTTATACTCAGGGCCTGGCAAGCACAACCATTCCATGGATGTTTGAAATTTACCCTGGCCCGTTCTCTTTACATAGGGTGAGGGGGCACTTGGCTTGAAAGGGAAGCCATTAGTTTGAGCTCTATGCCACTTGGTGCCCTTCAAATTATTTTTGCTAATTTTCTATTTCTGTGTCACACAGGGATGAGCAAAATATGTGCAGACAACTGAAAGAATGAGAGGCAGCAGGGAGGGAAGATGACAGCTTTAAAAGGATTAGAAACAAAGCACTGCAAATATGGAAACATAAAGAGTCTGAAATGGGGGTGGGAGTACAGAGAGAACACACATTCCACATTAAATTTGAATCTGCTTTGCAGAAGGATTAAATGCTCACTGTGGACTAGGAGAGAATCCATTTCTAATGGTGAATTTATATCAGTCCACAGGGAACCCTATCAAGGCACAGCTGACTAATGAGTATCATTTTCAGTTGATTTCATTAGTATTTAAGTTATAGCATGAAGCATATTCCCTTGGGTGCCTGAAAGTTAGTGATTTACATATATTCACTGAGAAGATTTTGGTTCTGCTAATGTAAAAGTGATTTGTTAGCTGAGTGAAGATTTTCTTTTCATCTGCCTCACCTAAGTCCACCGATTCAGAAAAATAAATATTAACTATTCATATATGTTCTATCCCATTATAGCTGTGAATTAAAGTTAAAGTCAAAATTATGCTACCAGACATGGCATTCCCTTGTGTATGATCCACAGCTTCTGTGCAAAGGGAGGTTTGCAACACTGTATTTATTGCAGAAAGCCTCAATGCAATAGATCTTTTTAAACAGAGTGTCCTTAAAGCACTATGTTATAAAACCACCTACAGAGGGAATTGTCAGTGTATAAAATAACCAAGGGAAAAACAGGGGTTGGACGCTGCAAATTAGCATTTGTGTTAAAAAGAAAGAGTTTGGTATTCAGTTAGCACAGCTTTATTTTAAATCTGGCCAAGCCGATCAAAACCAACAATACAAGTGTCACATCAAATGCAAGCATGTGTTGCCTACCCATCTTCTTCAATGCTAACCATCAAATTAAAACTGCTTTCTCTTTACCTGGAGGGTGTTTTTTCCTGTTACATTTTCAAGCCACAGAAATGCTCTTGGAAATCATTTCTCCCAAAGGGGGAGCCATGGATATGGCTGCTTCTAACAAAGAAGAAGCATATATGTAGTGCTTCAGCTATGCCCACTTCTCGCTTGGAAACAAAAATATGTATATCTCTCTCTTTCTTTTGACTACTTGGTGTATTACTTACACAAAGGAGGCCTCAACCTCCCAGGAAGGTGAGACTGTAGAAGAGCAAGTTAAGAGCAAAAGGATTTAGTTTTTTTCTCCTTCTGCACTCAAGCACCAGGGAAGGCTGCCAGAAAACTGTTGGACTGTTTTACTGGGTACCAATGTGCTTTCGAGTGGGGCAACTGGCTGACTCTTCAGAGAGTGGTGGTCCTAAATCCTAATCTAGGGAAGCTGCCTTAACACTCAGGGAGATGTTTCTGTTGGGTGTTAGATGTTGTAGCCCTTAATCTCTAATAAAAGCTGTTAACTAAACATCCTAGTGATTGTGGCCATTTGTGCAAGACAAGAGGTAAGGTAAAGGGACCCCTGACCATTAGGTCCAGTCGTGGCTGACTCTGGGGTTGCGGTGATCATCTCGCTTTATTGGCCAAGGGAGCCGGCGTACAGCTTCCAGGTCACGTGGCCAGCATGACTAAGCCGCTTCTGGCGAACCAGAGCAGCGCACGGAAACGCCGTTTACCTTCCCACCTATTTATCTACTTGCACTTTGACGTGCTTTCAAACTGCTAGGTTGGCAGGAGCAGGGACCGAGCAATGGGAGCTTGCCCCGTCACGGGGATTCGAACTGCTGACCTTCTGATCAGCAAGTTCTAGGCTCTGTGGTTTAACCCACAGCGCCACCCGCGTCCCATAGCAAGACAAGAAAATTGTTGGAAATGGACACATGGCCCTGGCAGGCAGAAGGTGCCAGGTTCAATCCGTGCCATCTCTGGGTAGGCCTGGTAGAGGGTGCCTAAAATCCTGGAAAGTGACTGTCATTCAGTGCAGCTCATGATGAGATAGATGGACCAATGGTCAAACTTCATATAAGGAAGCTTCCCATGATGGAAAAGTATTGATGCATGTTAGGCCAACCCTGAAACAAGCATTTCTCCCCAACTTCATAGGTTTATTTCTTCTTTTCCGTACTCTTAGCTCCCTGCTGCTCAAAATGGTATGCATTCTGTTGACATCGGGCCACACACAGAGAGAAATATTTTGTACATTACTAAATGAGTAACAGTGAAGCAAATAAGATTCATTTACACTGTAATTTACAATAAGCCTTTGCCTCCCCCCCCCCCTTGAAGTGAACAAAAGCTTGATTGTCATTGTATGCACCACTCAGGTTTGTCATTGTTTGTTTTACTCCTTACTTCGAACCTTACAATGTCGTTCTCCTCAATGCTGGAGAAGTACATGTTGTGGTACATTTTACAGATAATTCTCTTTTATGAAGACCTTTGTTCGTTTATTGTTAAATGAATATGCAATAAAGGCCATTCAGCTTACAGCACAGTGAGTGGTTGGTCTTTGCACATGGAAAAAATATAACAAAGCTGGGTAGAATTATTTTTTCATCAAAAACCCCCCACAAAAACATACTGTATATAACATAGCAGGTGCAGTTTGAGAAAAGCTTTCTACAGATTTTTTTCTTTTCATATAGGCAAACCACAATAATATTAGAGCAGCTTATTAATAGCTCCATCCAAACTAGCACACACATCCACTTTATGCCAGGAATTGAGAATTTGTAGCTCTCCATTTGTTGTAGGAATCAAACACGCATCAGCCCCAGGCAACATGGTCAATGGCCACAGACAATGGGAGTTAATAGCCCAACAACATGTGTCTTGTATGCCTCTTTACAGCAATTCCTGCAGCCAAGCTGGTGCCAACCACATTGCTCTGCTTTCCTTTGTACCACATCAGGGAGGCTGAGATAGGGGTCTTGTCATCTGGGCAGCCCAGGACCTCCATACACACTGCCCAGGCTGGCGCCCCAGGGAGGACACTTCAGTGTTGCTAATGCAGCAAAAACTACATGGGAGGGAGCAATTCTCCAGCAGTTTGACTACCCCCAGAGGCACACACCTTTGTCTCTGGAGACAATCGGATGCCAGCAACTAAGATTGGCCTGCCTCAGTCCTGTTACACAGGTATATAATGATCAAGGCTGCATTCAGATGGCACTTTCCTGACATATAAATTTCCATATTTTCCAGTGTAAATCCACTTCTGGAAACCTAGTGGTATGTCAGGGAGAATTCGGAGGAGCAAGTGATAGAAGAGGTGGAGCAGGGGCTCAGGGATGCTGTGGAGCTCTTCAACCGCCCAGAGACAGAGGAAGTGGAAGAGAGGGCAGTGATTAGCCAGGAGGAGGAAGGGCTCAGGGATGCTGCAGAGCCCTTCAACTGCCCAAAGGCTCGGGAAGGAAGGTCAGACTCTGGAAGAGAGGGGCTTTCAAATCAGCACAGACAAGGAGGGAAATGAAACGTAAGGATCAAAGACATCTCACTTGATTCCCATGCCTACTTTGTTGGTGCAGGAATCGAAGGAAGCCACTCCCCGAATCTGACCCAACGGGTCTGGACGCGTAATCCTGAACTGTACCTGTTTCTTGTACATATGTAATAAAGACTGTAAATACAGAGCTGACTGTGCTGGGGTGTTAATGCGAAGAGGAGACACCACCTTTACATGGTATCTACTAGAGTTTATAACTCATTTCCATGTTAACCATTTCCAGAAAATAATCCATTTCCAACCCTGGAATCCTGGAACATTGTGGGTGCTGTGTGTTGTAAGTTTCCTGCAGCTTATTTAATTATTTGATGTATTTATATCCCACCTTTCTTTCAAGTTGTCATAGATTGCACCTCCACTGCTCACATAGTTTTGGGTGGGATTTTGGCATGTTACTGTGTGATCAACAGAAGAAGCATGCATGTGCAGAAAGGGTGGGGGGAGTGGTGACATGTACAAACACATTCCTCATTGGGTCACACCACAGCCACTAGTGTGAATGAATTTTAGTGCAGCATGCTGCTATATAAATCAAAAGGCTAGAGTTCCATAATGCAAAGGGTAGTGCTGTGTAAAACAAATGTTAGAAATTGACACAAAAGTGATAGCATTGTAAACAATAAAGTTAAAAGACGAAACTCTATGTATGTATGCAGTCCTGGGGATGCTTGAGGGATGCAATTTTTTGAGAATGCTAAAATGGATTGACCTGATCTGCAGCCCTGGGACTAATATGTGGCTTGAAAAGCAGTTGTCCGCTGGCTTCTGCACTTCTGAATGTTCCAGTGAAGTTCTTGGCTTTAAAAAAAGATCATATTTTTGTTTTTAAATGTGTATGTGAAAGAAATTACATTTTGAAAAGTGCAGTTTGAGAGAAAAGATATTTAAAATATGTGTTTAAATGAATCATTAAATACAGTTTTCATTAAATCCGTCTTTGAAAAAATAGGTTAATTCAGAAACAGAATGTAATGAAGACATGTGACACTAATATAGACCGGAAATAGACTGATATGCCCACTCCTAAAATGACCACAGGAGATGATGAAGAAGAAGTAATAGGCAGGTAGCTTTCATTCAGGTAATTGGCATTAGGCAGGGAACACAGAATCTAGAACTCCTTAATTTTTTGGATAATGTAATCAATTCAAGACCAGTACATAGGATTTTTCTTATCATTCCAGTGGAATTCAAATTACATCTAATGTGGGCAGAAGTTCTTTTCATGTGCTTTTCTCTTCATTTAGGTTTGTGGCATCTCTTGCTGAGAATGCAGTCCAGACAACTTCTAACTGAGACAAACAACATACTTTTTTCATTTTTTCTTTCTTATTTTAAGTGCTAGGGGATCTGATGCTAAGACAAACAATTTGGCTGACAATATACATCACTGTCACATGCCTTTTGTTATCAACATTTTTGATAAATTCCAATTGGTGTGAATTCTTGCTTCCAAATATGAATAAATGGCCTGAATCCATTGCCTATAAGCCACTGCAAAAATAAGTTTTAAGTGTTTCCAAAAAGGAAAGGTCCTTCAAAATTATCAAAGGCCTTTTCTGTATCTATAACTATCAACAAGGTCTCCTCTAAAATTCTGAATTTATAATTTGTGGTATGTAGCACTTTTCTTCTATCATCTCTTTTTCTCCTTTATAATAAACCCATGTTTGATCTTGGTATATCTCTTTATTCAAGACACTCTTTAACTTCCTTGTTATGACACTAGTAAATATATTATAATGAGTATTTAAAAGTGATATGGGTCTATAAGAAGATGCTAATGTCGAATCTTCACCTCCTTTAAGGATCACTACTATTGTTGCCTCCTGCCATGATTGCAGCAACTATTTTTCAGTCTGGATCTCACTAACTTTCATTGAAGGGAGTTACTAAAAAGTTTGAAGTTTTTATAGTGCATTGATGTTAAGCCATCAGGACTTGGTGCATAGTTTTCCATTAAAGCCTAAATAGCTTCCTATATTCCATTGCCTAAAACAAGTTTTTCCAATAATTGCTTGCCTTCCTCAGTTTCAGAATTTTCATTTTATATAAATACTTTATTTTTTCTATTTGTGGGTTGATTTATATAATTTAGAATAGGGTTTTTAAAAGTCTTCTGTAATCTCCTCAGGAAATTTAGAAATATCACACACACACACACAACTCATTATGGGGGAATTTGCTTCATCTGTTCTGTTTCTTTAATTGGTATACAATTCAAATGTCCTTTGTCTATTTAAGTTAATTGACTGGCATAATTTGTGTGTTTCCAAAACTTCTAATTGTGTTTTTTTTTTACAAATGTTATTTTTATTATCATTGATGTTACCTTGTTTTGTTGTATTTTATTAATTTCCAGGGTAAGTTCAGTTTTCTGTTTTTCCCATTATTATTTTTTGTGATGTTCTTATCAAGAGTTTACAGAGTTTACCCCTCTTTACACTTAAGACAAACATAGATTGATTTTCTTAGATACATTCATTTTAACATCTATTTTATACTCGTTATTTATTTTCTTGTAGTGTTTCTGAACAAGATTGTTTACAAATGGACTCAGGCAATCTTCAAATAATAATAAAATGCAATCTTCTAGCACCAGTTACCTCTCCCTTTTTTTATAACTATTGCAAGAAAGACAGATGAGTTCTGAGTGGCTTCATCAGCAAAAATCCACGCAAAATCACCACAGCAACCTCTAGATGTCTCATCCTTCAGTGGATCTCCACTGGACACATGAACCACACAGCTAGATGCAATCCCAGCAGTGGTGGTCATGTGAGGCATTTACAATGAACAGTAGTGAGCAGGTATGTCAGAGAACTCTGATGGAAATGAGAGCATAAATTGCCAATGTTGGTTTATTTATCCAATATCCAGAACAGAAATCAATCCAGTAAATATGATCAGCATTCATTGCTGCCGTTTTCAGTCCACAAACAATATATAATTGACGAACTTCCCATGCCATTAGAATTGCATTTCATCTGCGTTGAAATGAATGGTGTGGAATAACATAATAATTTATTTAATTATGTAAAATTCTGCCATAGCAGGCAGCAAGTCAAAGAACATAGTTTTTGATGCAGGCCAGAGTGCGGTGGAATGGACAGTGCTACATGCAATGAACACAAACCAATGCCTTTCTACACCAGTCGTAGCATGACTGTGATGCAAAGGTGGCTGATATGATAATCAAACCACAGTGTAAAGTATTATAATATTTAACAGATTTGGGTAAAGAAATATTTACATGCTTTTATGCTCTTTCATTGAATGCATTCCACAGCTTGAACGAAATAGCAGCTGTGCCTCCTTCACGGACCGCTAGCAAATATTAGTAAATGATACTCAGTCTGAAGCTTTCACTTTAAATCATTGGTAATAGTGTTCTGCAGTCTTTTCTTCACAGTAGCAAGTGACTTTTTTTTTAAAAAGGTGCTATATTTTATATTGTGAAAGGAGGATTTGAAATGAAGAGCTCTTCTCTGTCTTCTGTGCTCAGAAACAGCCTTTTAAAGTGCTGGCCGCAGACATGATGGATTATTAGCTAAGTGCAAAGAAATGCCTTACTGTAGACTGTGGTGACCTTTGCCAGTGCTCTGGATTTGGTACCAATCATCTGCAATTAAAAAGAGCGTATGAGAAGAAAAGAAAGATTCACAGTTGTACAATGACCATTCTTTACTATCAAGAGGCTGTGGGAATCATTCATGTCAGAGCCAAGAAGGCCAAAGAGCCTGCATCTCTCCCCCCCCCCCCACAAAATATGTAATATTTCCTAAAGATTTTTTTATTTTTTTTTTGCAAAAACATTGAATGTGTTGACCCTAACCCTTCACCCCCAATCCATTCTGCAGGTGTTATAATGTAGGGCTCTGAGGGAGGCAAGACTGCCACTTCCCCCCATTGTTGGTTAATTATTAGTGGCTGGAATATTTCCTGCCACAAGAACAGAAGAAAAGCCCTGTTGGATTAGACCAAAGGGCTAGCTCAGAATTCCCTGAGCCGATGCTCTCTGTATGTTGTGCACCACAGCTCACATCAGCCCCAAAGCATGGCCACTGGTGAGGGTGGCTATGGTTCAAAACATCTGGAGGATACAGGCTGAGGAAGGTTGACTCATCTAGTCCAGCATTCTGTTCCCATAGTGGCCAACCAGATACCTATGAGATGCCCCCAAATAGGACAAGAGCACAAGAGCACTCAAGTTCCTATGGCGTTGTAGGTAAGTTGTATGTAAGCAAAGAAGCCCCAGAGATCTCTGGATCACAGATTAAAAGAAAAACAGCACTTGTCCTGCCTATAGGGATCCAAGCTTTTCACTCCAAAAGAACCACAGTTAGTGCACCAAACAAAATATACACATAGAAAAAAGATTGTAAGCAAAGCAGATGCAAAAGAAACGAGTTCAGGAAAGAGCAGTGGAATGCTAATAGGAAAGTATTTTTTGTCAGTCATCCTTATTAGCTGAAATCTCTGTGTTTCTCTTGCATTTCATCATCTATTTCTATACTAAATATTAAATTTGAGCTGAAATTTGAAATGAAAAAGAGGGGAGAGGGTTTTTCCCATTATTTTCCTATCAGAGAGTTATTTGAAATGCCAATGTATGTGCATAAGTGATGTGTGAAGGTAGCCGCTAGGGAAAATGCCATCCAAGGAAACAGGTTTTTCCCCATAATATTCTCCCCACCCCCGCTGCATTTGAAAGTCAGAACAGTGGCTTGGCTTCAGCAATGTGTACTGGCACTCCCTCCCCGCACCCAGCACATACCAGTGCTGATTCCACTGGCACAATTCTTATTATTATTTGGAGACTGATGAACAGTACAGCATGTCCTTAAAAAAATGGGAAGAAAGGCTATCTGTTTCTGCATAGCATGGGTTGTAAAGGCCTGGTGATTAACTGAGTAGAGTTATGTATTTATTTGCCTGGTGAGATCTCTAAATGGGAAGCTCTCCCTCCAAGTATAAAAATAAGTGGAGTTAGATTTTCCTATTCCTTCTCATACAAAGCAATGCACCTGTCTCTGACCTCCCAAAATTCATCACAGCCTGATGCAGCTAGGACGCTAGGCTACCTAGACAAGGCCTGGCAATGTGAAGGGGGACTAAGAGACGAAAGCTTGCTCAAGGCTGTCCAGTATGCTCATGGCTGATGGCTATTTCAAAACCACCATCCTACCTGTGCAGCTGGGCTCAATTTTACTAAAATAGCATCTAGCTGTCAGTAGGTAAACTGCTTGTTTAATGAGGAGCACCACATTGATCTCCCAAGTGCCATCAGATATCCAGTTGCTGCCAAGAACAAATTCATGGATTTTAGCATCTATACAGCTATTGTTCAAAGAGACAAATATCCTTGGACTTTTGTCAGCTCCGACAATACCTCATAGTATACACATTTTGTGCAGTGCTTTATCTTGCCAGACACCAATAAGCATGCCCATTATATTGTAATTATAAGCTAATCGCTCATTGGCATCTAGTGAAGACATTTTTCATTTTAATGGTAATTCCAAGGATGACTACCATGTAATTTGTAGGCAAGAAACAACCACGCAATTACTCTGTTATTAACACAATAATTACCAAATGTGTCCAGGCTTTTTTTTATTTTTGCATGCGTGTATCTTATGAAATTAAGACACCCACACCTGCACACTGCATGGCAATTTTGTAGCTAGTCAGCCCATGTTTTTCAATACAATGATAGCCACTAATATTTCAGAGACAAGGTATCGTTCGGTACTCAGTACCAGAGAGCACAGAATCTAGCTGTATGTCTCAAACAATATCATGTTTTAAAAGGGGATTAGCAACTGCAAAACCAGCATAAACTGAATGTAAATAGCGTGATGAAAGAAGCCAAACATGATTGTTCAGTTTGATTGATTTGATATACTTTATTGATGGGACTGTATCTCTGAAATTGCAAGATTAATTTCTTTGCAAAAACTTCTTTTACACTTATGGTCCCACACCATGTATACAAAAGTACAGAGCCAGTGCTTTTTGAGACTCAATTATTCTTCAAAAATTGGAGTATCTGCTCATGTGATGGCCAAGGAGCCAAACAGGGCATAGAACACCTTTATGGAACTTTGCTCTACATGAATTGCACCATAGAGGAGTGAAATAGCGACAACATTTGGAGGGAGGGGGGAGCTGCCATGTGATTCATCATATAGTCAAGTGAACTTTTGCTTTACTGCTCACCACCTACATCATTCAGAGAAAGAAGGGGGGAAGATACCAAGGCCTTGGATCTTCAAAATAGAAGCCTTGGGTGAAGTCATCTGTTCCAGGAATGAATTACTACAGAGATGGGTGAGCTTTTTGAGACAGTTTCAAAGTCTCTAGCTGTCTTGCACTACAGATTTGTATCATATTGTGGCTGAGGCAAAGAATAATTGCTGTGCAACTATGACTCTCAGTTTCAGGTGTGGTATATACGTGTGTGTGTGTGTGTGTGTGTGTGGTGTGTGTATCACACAAAAGAAAAGAAATCAGATGCTGTTATTTTCAGGGTCTACAAGCCGGAGTTCTACAAATTAAAATTGCACAGGCTGCATCATCTGTCCAACACTGAGGATGCTGAGGGAATTGGATATTTGCAGATTCCAATATAGTAAGTGGACCTGGTCTGCATCTTCTGGACTATCAGGCAGATCTGTTCATAGCCGTCTGCCAGCTTTTGCAGTAACAGAATGTTCCAACACAGTTCTTGGCTGGAAAAAAACATATCACATATGTTTAGAAATGTTAATTTTGAGATTAAAAAAATACATTTAAGATATGTGTTTGAATACTATTGAAATTCAGTGGGCGATATCCAACAAAGTTGTTGCATTGGCTCGAGAATGGCTGCACAATGTAACTTTCCTTTCCTCTCATCTCCCTGTGCATATGTGTCCCTTAAAAAGGGTTTCTGCCAGCCCTCTGAAATCTGGGGCGGGCAGGGCAAATCAGCTACTGTAATGTTTAAAAGATTGCAGCCATGTGAGAGGAGCAATTTACTCAGGTCCTTACTATAAAATCAGTGGATGCTAAATTTATGTTTGGAAGCACCAGGGCCTCCAAGACATATGGTGGGAATACAGAGCCAGCAGAGGGCTCTAACACAGTAAAAAAAGAGTTATGAAGCAAAATGTGCAGGCATCCTTCTAGCCAATTTCATTGTGAGAAATGAGCCCACTTCCACTATTCTGTGTGTTTAGCTAATGAGTGAAGTCACAGCTACTGCTGAGGTGTGTACTAGAGAAAGCCGGAGTCACGTGTGGCCCCATTTTCTGCACCACACATTTAAAGCAGCATCATGCCACTTTAAACACTACCCCCCAAATAATTCTGGGAAGTGTAGCTTGCTAAGGATACTGAGAAGTGTTAAGAAACCCATATTCCCCTCAGAGAGCTACAATTTGTAGAGTGGTTTAACAATCCAACCCCTCTTCCCAGGGAACTAGTTTAAATGGTGCCTTAGTAGCACCATAGTAGAAGAGAAAGTTACTTGGCACCATGAAAGATATTTAAAATACATGTCGGAGAGTCTTTAGAGCCAAGTCCCTTGCTGCTTCCCCATTTAAATTATATTCTAAGCCCAGACCCTTTCTATAGATATCTAGTGAGTCATAGACAGAGAGAACAGGCACAGCTTCACAAAATCCAGCCTCAAAATGCTATCTCAAATAGGAAGCACCAGTATCTCTGAATAAGTCCTTTTGGAAATGCAGCATAGTACTTCTGCATCTAAAAGCTGTCACCTACTTCCCTAATAGACTGCAAAACTCACATTTATTTGGAAGGGAAAGTATTAGGGATTCCCATAAAACTAATTTCCCTCTCAATCGGGTTTAAAAACTCATATTCAGTTCAAGGATGATTGGCTATTAGATTGTAGCTGAAGTTTCAAGGGAGAAATAGAATTTTAACTGTGCAGCTGGGTGGGTATTTGGAACTTTCACCTCTCCGTTTTTAATGCTCCCTTATTAGAAAGATGGGAAACGCTTTTCCATTGCTCTAATCTGGTAAACAGGAAGTGGCGGGAATAAATGGAAGAGAGAAGCCTGACTAGAAAGCTGACATAGGAGGTGAGGGAAGTGTCACATTGTGCAAAGCAAATGACAAAAATGAACAGACCAACAACATTGCTGCTACAGCAGCAATCACAAACAAAAATTGGACCTTTCAAAGATTATTCACTAGAGAGGCAGAGTCCTCTGAAGTCTCCCAAGGCCACCCCAAACCATTTTGCTGTTGCAATTTACAGTTACTGACCCACACTTGCATGCATGAAAGGGTTAACCTGAGCTCAAGTTACCAATGTGGGTATGGCTTAGCAGGGACTCAGCAGCATCTTTTCCCACTTTCCCCACTTTCCCCCACTTTCTTTTTCATGCTTCCAGGAACAAGAAAAGGAAAGCATGTACGTTAGCCAAAAATGGATGGGAAAATACATAATTACATACATGATTTTATTTGTATGCTGCCTTTCCATAGTTAAAACCATGCTCAAGGCAGCTTACAACATAAAAATGCATAATTACAAGCACAGCAAAAGTAGTCACAAAAATAAATAAAGCATCAAAAAGCACACAACCAAATTAAACCATTTCCACATAAATCATAATAAGATATAAAATAAAGATACAAAAATGTAATATCAATAACAGTAGCGACCCCTGCCCCAACAAAGCCCCCTAAACAATACCCCAACCTAAGAGTTTGTTCAGCAGCCTCACCTTTTGATGCTGGAGTCAGTCAGGGCCCCACCCTCTCAGGCCAGGTGGTAAAAGGGCTGCAGGGCAGAGAACAGATGTTTCCAGACTCTCAGCCAAGATAGTTATTGGGAGAAATTCATACTAAAATGCTGATGAATTTTGCAAATTGCTACAGAAATGGGAACTGAATTTAAGATTGGGGAAATGAGCAACTGGACCGAAATTGGCAGATCTCTTTTTTTCTTTTTTCTTTTAAACATTTTTTTATTAACGATCTCTTGGATTACAAAAGTACGTGCAATGTCTCTTTTTTCAAGTTACATTTTCTACAGATCAGTTTCATTTGTTGAGACATTAGTGTTACCTTATGAAGAAAATGGGGAAAGAGCTGGAGGGGGGCATGGTGAGTGGGGGTGGGGTCGGGTGTCAATGCTTCTATTCTACTTAATGTATGTGTGGGGTTTTGTGTCAGCATCACTTGTGCGGGTTCTATTATACTATTAGCTTGTGTTCCTTTGATGGTGAGAGAGGTTGAGGTTGGCCTAGGGTGTGGTTGTTTGCTTGTGATTGGCTGTGGTGAACTTTGTTTTCATGTGTGAGTGGGGTGTGGGTGTGTTTTTGAATCAGGTTAGCCATATTGATTTGTATGCTTTTGGTGGATTCTTGTCGTTGTCTTGTTGGGCTGTGTGTGTAATAAAGGGGAGAAGGCGTCTTGTTCTATTTGTCCCTGTATTAGTTTCAGACACATTGAGAGATGCCAACCAGGCAAGAAATGAGTCAGGCTAGGTCAGAAATGAGGAGGAATTTCAGCTACCCTGGAACCAACTCAGGAAGATGGGAATGGGCAGTGGCAGGAGCCTCAAGGGGAATAGCCAGGGCAGGGAGATGCTTTTGGCCCCCACAGAATCTGCCATTTGAGCAGTCACCTCACTCTGCCCAGTAATATGGCTGGCACTGAGAAATTACTCCTCACCTCAAACTCTCTCCTGAAGAGATCCTTGCATAAGCTTTCCAGAAACTGAAATGCACCCCAAAAATTGGCTTTGGAAGTCAAGAGAACCCCCAGAACAGCACACAGGGGAAGGAGGGGGGAATTGTTCCATCTAGCAAGTGACAATGCTCATACAGACATAACATTGAATTCCACCCATTTTTCCTACACAATGCACTCAACCATTTTTCCACATTCCCACAATTTCAGACAATTCTCTCCACCCAGCCAATTTCAACCATTTTGAATTTATGGAAATGGGTGGAAGGTTGTGTCCACTGGCAAGATTGATACCAACACCTCCTGCAGAAGATTGGATCCTATTAACT
Source organism: Podarcis gaigeae (assembly GCF_964106915.1). Lineage (NCBI taxonomy): Eukaryota > Metazoa > Chordata > Lepidosauria > Squamata > Lacertidae > Podarcis > Podarcis gaigeae. Next base: position 43,501,921 of record NC_139683.1, read on the forward strand.
GGGACAGAATACTATTGATTAAATAGAAATGAGATGGGGGAGTAAAGAGTATCAGGCCCCTCCTATTTCAGATCTGGGTCATTTAATAGTATCCTTTTGCAAGGGGAAAAAAATATTCCAAATGAACTGCTCCTTTCACATCACCTATAATTCAGAGTGGCATGGATAACAACAGGTCTGCTTGGTGGTTTTGTAGCTAGCAGATTGCCTACCCATATGTCCAGAATGAGATATTTCAGGGTGATTAATTGTTAGCTGGCAAATGTCAATACCCCCTGAAGCATATGTTGCAGACATACAGTCATTCCAAAGGTACCCATTAATTTCAGCTTAGTCGTGCTTAGAAAATTGCACAAATACTGGTGTTCATATTTTATAACATATCCAGAGGGTTTCACTGGAGCAGTAACTTAAATGCTAGCTGCTGGCAGCTTTTATTAAACATGTGAATTAGGGAAAGAGAGGAGACGGGTTGAATGCTCCACTGGAGGCTCTTGTTCACCAACAATCCAATGTACAAATCAGTTAAGGTGGAGTAGTTTGCTGAATTAGTCCCCAGTGGCCAACACTTAATTTCTAAATGGAGAAGCCTGCAAGTCATCGCCTGGTTCGTGCTGCCCAATTTCTCTATGCTGTCACGGCCAGAGGCACACAGCCTCCTGGAAAAAGATTAGTATAAACGAGGCTGTCCATGTGGGGAGGCAGCAGCCATTTGCATGAACGGGGCTACACATTTGTCAGACATTGCAATCCCAGAGATGCACAGTAAGGATGAATAGATGTCCTTTCTTTTGTTGCTTTGTTCTGTGAATTTACTCTCCTCTGCGTTTTACCCTTCATGAGGTCTGGTTGAACTAACAATTTTTTTAAAAAACAACAACAAGTTCTGGCATTGGAGCATGCATGGATTGCCACAGCTTTCCCATTCTTTTGGTCCATGGGCATGTTTCCTCCCCCTCCCCACTCTGTATACTACCAATTCACATGTGCACTTTTATGAAACACTGCAAAAAAGCAATCTTCATGCGATTGTGTGTGTGGTTGCATCAAATTTCTGTTGTGTAATGTTATACAATGGTGGAAAATGGTGTAGAAAGTAGGGAATTATGTGAGGAAGAGATACTGTAAAAGCAAGTACCATAGAAACATAGGAAGTTGCCTTCCTATCATTTGGTCCATCTAGCTCAATATTGTCTTCACTAACTAACAAAGGCTCTCCAGGATTTCAGGCAGAGATCATCACTGTACTTTTTTTGGTGCCTGCTAAAAACATTTTTGTTTAAGTAACCCTACCAGGATATACTGGTGTGCTTTAATCAGGTTTTTAGCTTATTGTTGTTTTTACTTCTTTTTGTTTTTAACTGTTTTTACTAAGAATTTCATTGCTTTATTCTTTTTGTAAACTGCTTTGAGGTTATTGAAATAAAATAGAGAAAGTGGAGAAATAGAAGTTGTTGTTTTTCTTAAAATCTTGAAATACTACAACTCAAGAAGTCCTGTGAAATTGGCTGACAGGAGATTCAGGAAAGAGAGAGAAAAGTACTTTCCCATACAACCAGTGCTTTTTTTTCTGGGGCGATGCAGGGGTATGCATACCCCTAGACATTTTGTGAATCTAAGTTTGGCCTCATTGAGGGGCAGTATTTCAATATAAGTAGGAGAATGAGAGTACTCCTAAACATTTTTTTAGAAAAAAATCACTGCATATAACACAAAATTAACTCTGCATCCTTATGCTCACTTCCCAGGAAAGCAATCCCACTGAACTCTGTAGGACTTACGAGTTCAGACCCAGATACCTCCCCACTAAATAAATTCACACATGACTCAAATTTTAGTTTTGGTTTTTGACAAAATTTAGGCCACAACTTTATGGATTACAGAAGGTGAGTGGTTGCATAGGCTCTGGTTCAACTAGTTTCCTGCACTTTTGCAGGCAGTGCTGACCCAGGGCACCAGCATAGTTCAGCCAAGAGTGAACACCTGGGAAGGTGAAAAGCCAGGAACAGACTATGTTCACCACCCAGATGCCCCCCTGGACTCAGGTACGAGCCCAAACCCCTCTCAGGGGTTGACCAAACCAGATGAGTCCCTGGATTCCTTTAAAGGAATACCCTTCACATAGGGATGGCAAAAACGCTCCCCCATCCCTATCACCTGAACCAGTGCCTATCCGCAACCTTACAAGTTGTGACGATTTGCTATGCAGCAGGCGAAACCCAAATGGCAACAGCCAATCAGCCAAGTGGGGAAATTACTACCGTGCCCCTGTCCCAACAACAGACAACACACGACGGCATAGCAAGGTCAGGCGCACAAAGCCTTAAAATTAGGGAGAGGTGGACAGGTGTTGCAATGCACAAGCCGAAAGAGGAAACTCTGGGTCATGTGCATGGATAGAAATAGGTCCCTCGATCCGTTTGGACTGCACCCCAATGGTCAGATTGAACCCAACATCGAGGGACCTACCAATTAGGTGTTGTGGCAAACCAATCCAACCCACCCACCCAAAACACAGGGCGTCAGTCTCCAGGTCTCAATGCAACACGTGGCCTCTTTTAGGGAGGACATGATTTCTGAGTAAACTTGCATAGGATTGTGCTGCATGTTAATGAAGCCACAAGCTGGGGCTGATGACTACTAGATTAGATGTCTTTAAAAGAAGAATAGAGTCACAGAGGATGCATCTATTAATATTTGCACACCATAATGGCTGGATGGAAACTCCAGATCAAACGTAGTTCACCACAGAAGGCCAGTTGGCAAAGTCAACAATAGGAGAGATGCCGCTTTCATGGCCTGTTTGTGGTGGTTGTTCTTTTGACTGGGGCACACTCTTAGAAATAGGATGCTGGACTAGACTGACCTTTCCTTGTTGTGGTCCAGCTTCTGTTCTTAGTTGAGGGCAGCCTTGATGAAAGGCTGGCTGCAAAGAAGGAATTAAAGCTAGCTATTTACTGTCCAGGTAGCAATCTTTCAGAGTGTGATTTTATTTCTTTAACTGCAAAAGTTTTGCTTCTTAACAGTGACCTTTTGCATTTTACCTAGAGTGTATCATTCGCTCTTTATGGAAGGCTGATATCTCTGATATTTTTAAGGCTATTATTATTATTTTCGAAAATGCCAAGGCCTTTAGCTTTAAAAGGCACCTGCTGTGCATCTCCAGTAATAATGTTTCACATACTTTCTACTTGAATGCTGGAAATTCATGTTATGAGCTACAGGAAAATGGGAAACTACTGAATTTCTGAGAGTGGCCGTCGCTTGTCCTGTGATCATACCTGAGCTAGACGTCTGGAAGAACCCATTTACATTTGTCTCTCCCCTTGAGCAAAGAGTTTGATCACTGTTGCTGCTTGCGCATGCTCTTATTGCTGATATGGCAGCCAGCCTTTACAGCATAAGTAAATAAAAGAACCTTGTGATGAAACAGACATTGTGATGCCTCTACTAAGCAACATGTGTAGAACAGACTGCCTCAGACTCTCCTTCATTGGAGGTTTTTAAACAGAGGTTAGATGGTCATCTCTCAAGGATTCTTTAGCTGGGACTCCTGCATTGCAGGGGGATAGATTAGATGACCCTTGGGCTCCCTTCTAACATTCCAATTCTATGATTCTATACATCTAGAAATGAACTCTGATGACTCAACTCGCTACTCAAATCCCTTTAAGTAGGATTTCGCTGCTTGCGATCCACTAAGCCAGATGCTGTGGCCTTCTAAGTTTTGGGCAAACTCTCCTCTCCATTTTGCTTTACCCATCAGGTAGCTAAACTCATGAGGACATTGAGTTGCCTGATAGTTTTTTACCACACACTTGTGGCTAGATGTGTTCAGCTTGGCAGATCACAAGCTGTATAGGCTTGTCATATATAAAGATATATTGATGGCTCCTTAATCACGGGGGTTAGAAACATTTTCTTTTTCTTTTCTTTTCTTTTCTACAGCACTGATGGCTGCTAGGCCAACTGATAATAACATGACCAAGCTGCACAGAGTCCAGAATCTTATTTTAGAAACCATCCAACCATTTCAACCCACTTCCTTTAAACTGTCAGCGTGTCAGCAGAAACTGCACCCAAACCAGGAGAGTTGGTCCAGATAGCAAAATTGCTTATCCTTTCCTAGAAGGGCTGTGGTATTTCCTAAATGATTTTTCCCCCATTTCCTCCTTTGAATTTGTATTTACCAAATAATATTCAAGCCCGTGTTTGAATATTTTCTTAACAATTTGCAAAAATTTGCAAAAAACAACAACAACAACTTCTCAGAGGATTTGAGGACTCAGGGGTGGGGAATGATAAGTCCTGTTTAGTCTGACTGGCTTGGAAGGCTGCTTGATTTGGTGCTCTTTGGTCCTGGGCCACTCACTGAACAGAAGGGTTTCTGGTACCACTTAGGTCACGCACACACATAGCTTCCCTTCATGGGAATGTGGTATTTGCCTTCCATCATGCCAACCTGGGTGATGGATTTGGTCTGGGGTGGCTTGGCCTATAGCAGCAGGCAAGAGATATTCTACCTGCCTGTGCAGGTTATACATGCCCACACTTGATATGTGAAACTGGTGCAAGTTCTTCCTTGTTATATTTTAATAAAATATAGTCTTTTACCAGTTCTATCTTGTCTCCATTCTGGGCAAAGGGCCTAGTAAATACATGGTTTTTGTTGAGGGAAAATGTCATTGTACTCAGCAGCAAACAGGAGATGTGACCAAACTGTTCTCACAGGATCTTCTTACTAGGACACATTCTAAGGAATGTCAGCAGCTTTGACTGCAAGCTTTGTGTTGAACAGGGGTGGACAGAACCACCTGCTTCCCATCTGTGCCCATCTTGCATGTGTTCATATGTCAATGCCGTCCCATTGCTGCATGAATCTGCAATTGGTTTAAAAAACAGTATGAACATTTACATTTAAATATGTATTTCATCTCAAAATACATATTGAAATACATTTTTTTATATCTCAATGTATCTCATTTTGGTACTTTTTTGTTTTGAGAACTGTGTTGCAAAATTTGGAGAAGTGCAAAACCTCAAGTATATTTGCATTCTAATTTGTATTTCAGTCCAGGAGGTGCAAATTGGATCAGTTCACTTAAAACTGCAGACCGAACAAAACTGCCCTCCATCCTTAGTTGTACCATGACTGAGAAAACACATTTCACTGCACCTTTGAAAATGGTTTTCCAGCATACCACAGATATTCAGTGCCCTGATACTACGATTTCAAAATTTTCAAGAATATTAACATATATTTTAGTCCTAGTATCAAAGAATAGCTATGACATTGTACTTTGAATTGCTATAAAGATGCTTTTTGATGGATGTCCGCCAGTATTATTAGATGCAAATCCAGACACATTTAATATAGGTACTATGTCTATTAAAAAGTTACAGATGGAGAAAAAAGTCAAGTATGGCTTTAGTTCTTCATGTAATGCAGATTTCCTTTCTGTGTGCTAAAAGGCTTATCCCAAACTGGCTGTGCAATTGTCATCTGCAATTACCTTAGCGAGCAGTCTAGAATAGATTGTGACATTGCTAGTAGGAGTACAATGCACCACAAAAAACTTAAGTCTCTCCCCGTTGTTCTAATTCATTTCTACCCAGTTATTGTTTGTGCGTTACAATAAAATGTAAATCACTTAATGCAATTAAAGCTATATCCCACATCAGCGTTCATGATGAAAAATGAAAGCGAACAGTCTATGAGTTAGTATAATCCATGTGTTGTTTTGAGGATTCATGGACATCTAGGATTATCATGAATACCCCTGAGGTCTCCGAGTGTTAATTTCCACATTTATCTCTGGTTTAGCTCACAAATATGCCATGTTGGGAGGAGGCAGAGAGTTATTTGCATCTTAATGTACCAATCATATTTATTTCAGAGTATGGAAGTCAGGAAATATATTGCACTTGTGCAGCATGGCTGACTTCATATATTCATCCCCTGATAATATCCAGGTTAGAATCTGTAGTCTATACAGAAATTTCAACTGCTCCTGAATACAGCTGCTAGGCTTTTGGCTGGTACAAATGGGGTGGGGAAATGAGTATCTCATAAATCAGGGTTGCTGTGACTATAACATGATTGGAGCATTATCAGTGCATGCTAGGTCACATCACACTAACACTGTGGGCATTATCAGGACATAGCCAGAACATGAGCAAAAGCTGTTCCTTCACATCACACTAACTTAATGTTTCTGCACATGGTCTTCACTCTGAGATGTGCACCTATATTGGAATTGTTTAGCCTCCAATGTGTCTCTTTGGGAACTCTTCCTGAGAAAGCGATATCTTATCACACAACTTATAACTGAAGATCATTTGGAATATCCTGCTTTCAGAACCCTAGAGGACAACACTGCCAGTCAGCAAAGGCAACACAGAACAAGTTGGAGAATGCTGCTGAACTCGTTTCCTGTTTGCAAGCTTCCCATAGGCATCTTGTTGGCCACTGTGAGAAGTCCACTTACCTTATTTGGTAGGCAGTGCTGAAGCCGGGCCCCGGGCCCTGCATGACCCGACTGAGGGTCAGAGACTGGTGCCCTCCCTCCCATCGCTTCCCTGTGGCATCAGCGCTGGGCGGGGCGCTGCTCAAGGGGTGGGCCTTGCTGACCAATCAGTGCCAACGGAATTTAAACCATGAGTTCAATTGGTGGTCAGGCATTGGGTAAGCTTTTATTTGGAGGTTGTAGCCTCCACCTGCACCTCCTCATTAAGGGTATCCTATTAAAGGGATCTGGGGGTTTGGATTCTGTCTCATGCCCAGACATGGGCCAGGGCCATACCCTACCTCAACGGGCACCCCTCAGGGTGCCCCTATTTAATGTAATTCATAGAGCTCCCCCTATTGGTGGTTTATTCTTAGTTGGACTCACTGCAGATGGGCGGGAGTCAAGATGCCTAAGCCAAACTGTTCACATCTGTAACCAATAAAGTTGTGGCCTATTTGAACCCATAAACCAAAATCCGCTTGTTCATGTGCTTTATTTGTCCGCTAGAGGACCACAGGTCATGGAGCCTTGGCACACAACATGGTCTAGATAGGCCTTTGGTCTACATTTCAATTTATTTTTATGTTGGTAAGCGGTGTCTGTGTGTGTGTGTGTGTGTGTGTGTGTGTGTGTGTGTGTGTGTGTTAGGACCTGTGTTATTCCTCTGATTGCAAATTGTTTTACATGATTTTAAGCTTGGATTCAATATTGTTGTAGCTTGCCATGGAACCTTATGGTGATAGGCAGGTAAGAAATCAAACAAGAAATCAAAGCAGGTCATTGGGCTGCTGCAGCTGTCTGCTTTAAACTAAAGTTGAAGAAAGGGGGAAGTTAGCTCAAGCTGGTATAAGAGCCTGGATCTTTTTAAAAAACAACAACAGCAAGCTGACACTGATGTGCCACCACTATTGGGGACTTGAGCCGCTCGAGGCCTTTCTTTTGCAGTGTGGAGCAGAAGTGGGGGAAAAACCTGACAAAAGCAAGAAGAAAAACTGCATTAATGTTTACACCTCCTGCATTCCCATGAATTGCTCGGTTCGAAAGAATAACTCTTAAGGTGCTTGAAAATTATTATCATTACCATCATTATTTAGATTATGCTGTCAAGGTACATGGTGCTTTAGAGGATATAAAACTACAAAAAGGCAGGTCTTTGCCCTTTAATTCAGCTGCATTTAGGTTTGATTTCAATGAGGGAAGAGGATGGGGGAAATAAAACCTAAGGCTTCATAGAAAGGTCATAGGGGTTGAAGACAGATGAAGACAGGTTTTTCTTGATGCATTAAACCTAGACTAAAATAAATAGTGTACTTTGTGAACTGTTGCTTTATTTCATGACTCTAGAAGTGTAAAGAATGGGAAAAAAACTGAATGTTGCCCATTCCATTCCCTTTTCATTAATTCCAAAATGTGCAACAAATGGAGGCTATTGTGGTTTCCTCATTTATATCTGTTCATTATTGGGACGCGGGTGGCGTTGCAGTCTAAACCACTGAGCCTCTTGGGGTTGCTGATTGGAATGTCAGCGATTCAAATCCCAGCAATGGGGTGAGCTCCCATCGCTCTGTCCCAGTTCCTGCCAACCTAGCAGTTTGAAAGCACACCAGTGTAAGTAGATAAATAGGTACCGCTGCGGAGGGAAGGTGAGCGGCATTTCCATGCGCTCTGGCACTCGTCACGGTCCTCTGTGAGCCAGTAGCGGTTTAGTCATGCTGGCCACATGACCCAGAAAATTGTCTGTGGACAAATGGTGGCTCCCTCGGCCTGAAAGCGAGATGAGCACCCCAACCCCATAGTCGCCTTTGACTGGACTTAACCATCCAGGGGTCCTTTACTTTACTTTTTTACTTTTACTATCTGTTCATTACTCTTTTAGGAGTGGGAGGACTTGCCTTTCTGCAGTGGCCGTGATGGTGGCTGTCCTGCAGTGAGCACTGACCTCAGAGGCAAAGCAAGGCAAGACTGTACTATCCAGGGCTAATGCTGAAAGCTATAAGGAGAGACCTCTGACACACAGTCAACCTCAGATTGGAGCAGCAGTTATGCCCCGATTACAAGCTTCACCTTCTCAGAAAGGGTCCCACCCTCCCCCAGCAGCCTTTTACTCTGACAAAGTGGGGAAAATTTTGGCTCCACTGAGGCTTCGTAAATGCTGTCCTGCACTGAAGAAGAAGAAGCCATCATCATGAGGTGCAGGCAGTATGGCTGATTTATCTGCTTGTGGATCTGAGCTGGCTGCTCTTAGCGGGGCAGCAAAGGATTCTCTTGCGATGTAGATGCTGGAAACTCTCTCCATCCAGGCACAAGTTGTAAATATGTTCAAACAAACCACATTTCATAAATTTTCCAGAAGGAAACTTAATCATGGGACCCTCTGGAATCTTGCTACCACTCAGCAGAGATTGGGGGTGGTTTGTAACAATATGAAGGCCATGCCAACTGATAATGCCATAAATAAAGAATAAAAGCATGGGAATCAGTACAGATATTTTTTTTAAAAGCAAAGTTAGAATTACGATGCTACAAGTGGGGCTATTCCAAGCATCTGGTCACACTTCAGGATACAGGTATTGGCTGTTAGATAGTCTCAGGTTGCCTGCTATCATCTCAATGTAATGCAGCCATTAATTGCAGGATACTGCCACATCTACGCTCTCTCTTTAAAAACAAAATATCTGCATTTGGGAAGCTTTTACAAAACATAATAATCCTTTTTTATGCCAGTGTGCCTTCTTTGTTTTTTAAAATGTTGGTGCCAGTCATTGTGATTTCAGATAAATGCAGAAGTTAAGACCCTACAGAGAACACTAGAAATAAAAAAGAGAAAGAATTAGATGAGCCAAAATAGGTTTTCATTGTTTGCTTGTTTTCATTTTGTGTTGCTACAGTGTTGGACTACTCCTCAAGAAAAATAATAATAAAATGCATTCCAAATCAAATGCACATTAATGATCCTTTAAAAATGTAGTGATCATAGGTGGAAAAAAATCCAATGGGAGAATAAAAATCTATTTCACAGAGGTAAAAGGCAGCATCAAGACAGCTGTTTGTCTTGGCTTATCCATCAGATAAATGAATGCAAAATTCTATTAGTCTACACTTGTACAGTGGTACCTCTTGTTACGAACTGAATTCATTCCGGAGGTCCGTTCTTAACCTGAAACTGTTCTTAACTAGAGGCGTGCTTTCACTAATGGGGCCTCTTGCTGCCACTGTGCCGCCAGTACACAATTTCTGTTCTCATCCTGGGGCAAAGTTTTCAACTCAAGGGAACTCTTCCAGGTTAGCAGAGTTTGTAACCTGAAGCGTTTGTAACCTGAGGCGTTTGTAACTCAAAGTACCACTGTAATGTTTTATTGTACTCACACTTCCCCCACCTCTCTCTTTGGGCTACTGATACTCCCCAGCAATGACAAATAATATTGGAAGAAAGATTTCATCACCTTTCTACCTTCTGGGGATAGGTTGGCAGATAAAAAGTTTTTGAGAGTCCCTGGTACCAGCTTTCCTCCGTTTTCATGGCCTGAAGTCTTTATCAGTTAATTGGAGTCATTCTACTAAAATGCACTCTTACTAGACAACATCTCATTATTTTGCGCAATTAGTTTGCAAAACCTGAAAAATAGTGTCCTATCTTTGAGGGAAATTGTTTTCTTGATAGCTCATTTGGCCCTCATCAGCTGAAAATGGCTGAGGTTCAGGACAGGCTTCTGAAAGAAGACTGATAATGGCTGGGTAACACCTTGCCCCAAAAGAGGTGGTGTGTCTGAGTTCTCAAAGACAAGGCTGTCAAGATGACAGTGCACAGTACTACTTAGAGCTGCCTACCAGTGGTGAGTGGTCATGATGGCTATATACTACCTGCAGGAACAGAGGTCACGTGTCCACATGCTTCTGAATATCAGTCACTAAGAAAAAAGAAAGGGAGAAAGGTATTGCCCTCATGTCCTGCTTGTGGGCTTTCCATAGGCATCTGGATGGCCATTCCAGGAAGCAGCAGGCTGGACTAGACACAGCTTTTGTGTGGTCCAACAAAACTCTCATTTTGTTCTTATGTTCTTATATACTGCCTGGATTTGTTGCTTTCAGCTAGGTAGCTCACTGCTTCCAGGGAGGCTGTAGCTCCACGTTAGAGTACCTGTTAAGTTGTTGTTGTTTAGTCATGTCCGACTCTTTGTGACCCCATGGACCAGAGCACACCAGGCACTCCTGTCTTCCACTGCCTCCCGCAGTTTGGTCAAACTCATGTTTGTATTTTCGAGAACACTATCCAACCATCTTGTCCTCTGTCATCCCCTTCTCCTTGTGCCCTCCATCTTTCCCAACATCAGGGTCTTTTCCCGGGAGTCTTCTCTTCTCATGAGGTGACCAAAGTATTGGAGCCTCAGCTTCAGATCTGTTCTTCCAGTGAGCACTCAGGGCTGATTTCCTTAAGAATGGATAGGTCTGATCTTCTTGCAATCCATGGGACTCTCAAGCGTCTCCTCCAGCACCTGTTAAGTATACTTATTTAACTGACACTGAAATGAAGAATACCTATGTGTATTGCTGAAAGGGTTTAACTGGGAGATTCCATTGATGCTAAATAACAGCAGGAAGTGGTCTCTGAGCTCCTTGATGGGTTGATAATTAACTGCTGTTGTTTTTCTGCTAGCTAACATGTAAGTGTTTAGCCTTAGATCAGGTGACAGAGGTAAAGGTAAAGGGACCCCTGACCATTAGGTCCAGTCGTGACCGACTCTGGGGTTGCAGCTTTATTGGCCAAGGGAGCCGGCGTACAGCTTCCAGGTCATGTGGCCAGCATGACTAAGCCGCTTCTGGCGAACCAGAGCAGCACATGGAAACACCGTTTACCTTCCCACCGGAGCAGTACCTATTTATCTACTTGCACTTTGACGTCCTTTCGAATTGCTAAGTTGGCAGGAGCTGGGACCGAGCAACGGGAGCTCACCCCGTTGTGGGGATTCCAACCACCGACCTTCTGATCAGCAATCCCTAGGCTCTGTGGTTTAACCCACAGCACCACCCATTTCCTTGGCTGCAAATCTCCATTTTGAAAGGGAGTTGGCTTAGGTCTTCCAGTTACAAGCTCAGTGAAAGTAAGGATGTGTAAATGGCTCTCCAGGAAAACAGCTCCAGGCTATAATGGAGGCTGGAATGGGTGTGCATGTGTGTGCCAGACTGAGGAGTGAAAGCTAAAGGTCAGGGCAGCCAAAGAAATGAAAGATGCATCAACTGTGGGGACGGCTGCTCTTTTCATGTAAATTATTATTCTGTCAACTCTAAGTTTTATTTTTATTTTAAAAAAGGACAGAGTAAAGCAAAGACATTTTCAGCTATTTAACCAAGTAAATATTTAGTTTTTAAAAGAGAGTGTATACTTAAAAAATAATACTGTATATTTGTTAGACACGGTACAAATTTACTTAACTTTGTTTATTTAATACGTAACCAAATTGAAAATAGCCCATATTCAATATAAGCTGTTGTTTTGAATCCAGATAAGCAGCTTTGAATTTTCCTAATTTGTTTACACTTGACGCCTTGCTGGACTGACATGATATTACATTACTCAGCTCAGAGCAATCTCCACACCTCCCTGGTATTAATGAGCCAGAGAACATTAATATATAGCTTAGGAAAAAGTCACATTGCTTTGCCATCATGCTATTTACTAAGAGGCTTTTTAAACTATTAATGCTCTAGCATTTTGTTCTGTCCTCCAGTGCCCATCGTAAACCTTAAAAAAGAGTCCAAAACTGTTCTTCCCACTCTTGAACGGAAAGTGGCTAATTTTAGCTAAAAGGCTGCCAGCCTGCGGAGTCAGAGAATCCAAGGCAAACACTGATTTGCATTGCGAGGTAGAACTGTTTATGCTCTTGCTATTTACACAGGCAGACAACACGCACACACACAAATGAGGAAACCGCATGGTCACAGCAGGAGTCAAATAAAACCTGCTGACTTAAACATACGGAGCAGACAGGGCCTAAATATATACAGGCTGCTGCTCTCCTTGGATTGTAGTAGCTTCAACAAGACATAAATATTTGAAGAAACAAAAGGTGAGATGTTTTCTTCGCAAACTTCCCTATCCTGTGAGCAGAGGCAGATTTAAGAGAGCACGACCCATTTGGTTGCACTGGGTGCAGAGCCTTTGAGGAGCTGCAGGGGGTGCCTCAGCTATGCTGTAAAATCGAAGGTGAGAGTTGGGGTGCAACATTTTGGTAATGCACAGGGCGCCGCAGAAATTTGAGACCCCAAGGTCCACTGCTGTGGTGAGACCTCTGAAATATCTGCTTTCTATCCAATTGATTTGATGTCTGTTTTCACATCTGCTTGATGTCTGTTTTCACGTCTGCTCTGGTCAGACCTCACCTGGAGTACTGTGTCCAGTTCTGGGCACCACAGTTCAAGAAGGACACTGACAAACTGGAACGTGTCCAGAGGAGGGCAACCAAAATGGTCAAAGGCCTGGAAACAATGCCTTATGAGGAACGGCTAAGGGACCTGGACATGTTTAGCCTGGAGAAGAGGAGGTTAAGGGGTGATATGATAGCCATGTTCAAATATATAAAAGGATGTCACATAGAGGAGGGAGAAAGGTTGTTTTCTGCTGCTCCAGAGAAGCGGACATGGAGCAATGGATCCAAACTACAAGAAAGAAGATTCCACCTAAACATTAGGAAGAACTTCCTGACAGTAAGAGCTGTTCGACAGTGGAATTTGCTGCCAAGGAGTGTGGTGGAGTCTCCTTCTTTGGAGGTCTTAAAGCAGAGGCTTGACAACCATATGTCAGGAGTGCTCTAATGGTGTTTCCTGCTTGGCAGGGGGTTGGACTCGATGGCCCTTGTGGTCTCTTCCAACTCTATGATTCTATGAGTCTATGATCTCCCAACATCTTTGAGTCACCCAAAGGTGTCTGGGATGGGCAGAAAAAAGGACTCTGGCTTATGGGAGGTGGGGGGGCACTGCAAATTCTGAATATTCTCTCTTTCCTGCTGCATCTCTTACACATCATACATTCCATGCTGTTCTACATTTACTGATAATTTAAGAGCTTTGCGCGCAGGGTAAAACCTTCCTAAAGCAGCTAACAAAGCGTGTTCTCCTTCATGGAGAGCACGTGTTGCGGTGAGGTCTGTTGAGCCACCCCTCTGTTACCAGGCAGGGTCTCTAAAGATGGCCTGGGGCAGTGATTGGTTCACTGGGTTGCTGGGGTAAAAGTTATGTTGCAATTTTGGTGGGAGGAGTAAAATGTTTAAATACTCTGCACGCAGCCTGGAGCTTTCTCTTTGCTGCGTGCAACGGATCACCCGCCCACCTGCCCTTGAGTAAGGGGTTGTTGCATTGACCTTGCTATGCCTGTCATGGGGTTGTCTGCCGTTGGGGCAGGGGCCTGGTAGGAATTTTGTCCATCTGGCTGATTGGCTGGGCCATTTGGTTTTTGCCTACTGCGTAGCAAATCGTCACAACTTGTAAGGTTGCGGTTAGGCATTGGTTATAAATTGGTGGAGGAGGGGTTAGGATAGGCTGGGCCTGCCCCTCCATGGTTGCTGCGGAAAGGGAATTCCGTTAAAGGAATCCTGCGGCTTGCCATCTTTTCGTCCAATCCCTGGAATGGGACTAGGGCCGGCAAGCCTTCGGGGAGCATGTGGATGAGAATTGAGGGTCTGTGACTCAGCTCCATTTCTCCCCGACTTGTTTTCCCTCACTGTCTTTCGGTGGTGCCCGGAAGTCAGTTCTGTCCCCAGGTGGGGGGACAGATAGTCTTAACCAATGCCTAAACAACCACTCATGGTTTTGTATTTAAATAAAGTTGTTGCCAAAATTATGCCAAAAACCTTAAACAAAATTAAGTGTGCGTTGTGAGTTATTTGGGGGGTGGCTTGGGGACCTCGACACGCAATAGTAGTTGAAACATCATCAAATAAACAGTCTCTCTCTCTCTCTCTCTCTCACACACACACACCTGAGAACAGATTTTCAAGGGGCTCATGGGGAGTTGAAGTGAAGAGGTTTGGACAGGAAATATCCCCATTGCATGAGTAGAATTTGGCTTAGAAACTGCACTATGCCAACCGATTAAGCTAGGTGGGTCCTTCTTTCATGAATGCATATGTAGCAGAGTAGATATGAGAGATATCTTGACTGCTACATACCTTAAGTTTTACACTCTAAACCTGTCCCACCTCTCTGCTAGCTCAAATACCTGTATTAAATCTGTGACAGCTCACAGTGAGACATTGCAAAATATCAGTGGCTGTCCTGATAACTGCAAGCCTTGAATGAGAGATATCTTGATCTACAGCTGGAACCTAGCCAAGAGAGCTACTGGGGACTTAAGAGTGTTTTGACCTCAAAGGAAAGAATTAAGGAATAGGAGTATACAAATTTAGCTCTTACTTTTCTGCAGGCAGTCTGGCCCCTCCACTGGCCTCTGGTCAGCAGAGCAATGCATTCTGTTTGCTATATTTCAGGCACCAGCTACTCTTTTCATTTATTTATTTTTATTCCAACAATCCTGGGTTAGGGAACGCACCCTCTTAGTCTGTATTTGACAATGGCTGCCTACCATCTCACAGAATTCAGCTTATGATACCTTTCTTTTGACTTACAATTGATGTGTGCTTCCTAAGGGACGCAGGTGGCGCTGTGGGCTAAAGCCTCAGCGCCTAGGACTTGCCGATCGAAAGGTCAGCGGTTCGAATCCCTGCGGCGGGGTGCGCTCCCGCGGCTCGGTCCCAGCGCCTGCCAACCTAGCAGTTCGAAAGCACCTCTGGGTGCAAGTAGATAAATAGGGACCGCTTACCAGCGGGAAGGTAAACGGCGTTTCCGTGTGCGGCTCTGGCTCGCCAGAGCAGCGATGTCACGCTGGCCACGTGACCCGGAAGTGTCTCCGGACAGCGCTGGCCCCTGGCCTCTTGAGTGAGATGGGCGCACAACCCCAGAGTCTGGCAAGACTGGCCCGTACGGGCAGGGGTACCTTTACCTTTACCTTCCTAAGCTTACTCCCTCATACCAAGAAGCAGCAATTTTTTCCTTAGTCTTTTCGGGTTGGTTAAGAGATTGCACAAGTTCCACGCACTACACTTTTGAGGGTAAAACCATTTTGCACAATTTGCCAACAGCTTCATTGCAAGAACATGCTCCATTTAAGTGTACATCTTGATGCAAATGTATGTGTACATACACAAGACCCCACCCCCATCCATCCTCCCTCTCCCCACCCCCCCTTTCTTTTTTCTTTCTGTTTTCTTCTCCCCCTAATGCCTCAACAAATGAAACGGATTTGTAAAAACGTTACATGGAAGAAGAAGAAGAAAAAAATACGAGGCACTACACTTCTGTAAAACAAGAAAATCCTTAATAAAAATATTTTTTAAAAAAACAAAACATTCCACACAGCCCTAAATAATAAATACCGGTATATTGCAATTCAAATGGAGCTAACAGTGACAAAGCATACCCTAGTTGTATAAAAAACAGGCAAGTTCAGACAGAGGACTAGACATGCAGAATCACTGCATTATTAAGTGCTAGATGATAGAAGATGCTCTGTTGCACTCTTTGGCAGTTTTTTGCAGTGTAATAGGTGCTAATTACGAGGCTAACAGGGTGTTTATCATATTCTATCCAAAGACTGCTCCCACTTGAATAGGTGACTTTTCATGAGTTGGAGCTTTTTTAAAGCAGATCTTCAGGAAGTTTTCAATATAGAGTTTTATCTGTAGGAATTTAACAGTCCTGACTGTAATAAATAAATATATTGAAAGAATTCCCCGTGCCTCCAGCGGAGCCAGAATTTTATCTAATACAAATGAAGAGGGATTAACATCTCTCGCCTGTTCTCATGGTTGATTGAACAATGCAGAGTCATTCATCTTTGTATACCCTTTTTTTCCAAAGTAGAATTATCTCCAGGTATTTACCTTGACTTCTCCTTTTTGTCATGGCAAGACAACTTTATGAATACCAGGCCTGCTTCAAATCAGTTATGAGAGAGCCACAAGAGATATTTGCTCAAGAAAGGCACTCTGAAGATGTTGCCACACGGCACAAAATATAAATCTTGATTTATTGTGTTGAGATCTTCTGCCAGTCAGGCTGCTTACTTGACCACCGTGACTGTTTCAGTTTATCAGTGAATAGATAGCATCAGCCAAATTTTTGGCCTTGGATGGGTAGACCTCAAAATCTGCAATGCAAAGGTGTCCTTAAAACAGTTATTGCCCCTATAGTGTGCCTTTCCTTGGTTATATTTCCACATTAATTTCTGTAAAAGTCAAAGTACAAAGACTTCCCTTTTTAAAAAAAACCAACAATGTGGTGTAATGGGGTTTTGAAGAAGGGCAGCACCCACGAAGGCTGCAGAATTCAGAACCCTGCAAATATGATTTGTGGAATGAAAGAAAGGATAGTTGTAAAGTCTTCAGCTACCTCAAAAGTAAGGTGAGTGCAACAACAGCAAAACCCACACCATAGCCAGAAGAATTTCACAAAAAAGGCTCTCCCTTTTGATAATTTTCAAATGCAATTTCTTTTCTCATTAATTAACATAACATGGTCAAATACGTACAAAAGAAATTTTCAACACAGCTCTAGTACAAATATCAAAAGCTACGAATGTGTTCTAACCTTTGGATTCCCATTAGTTGTTTGTCCCATTTGTCCTGACCCAGTTGGCATCTGTCTGTCTTGGGAAACAAATCCTAAATGGCAGTACATATGAATTCAACAACATATTGAAAATTGAATTCAACAACATATTGAATTCAACAACATGCAAAACATTCTTTCCCTTCTCTCCACAATCTTACTGCTTTTAATCTTTCATCTGGGCATTCAAAAAGACTGATTAGTACAAATACAATGAAGAAGAGGAGCAGAGTCTAAGCACTTTACAGTACTTTTTGAAAATCTTATTTTGAAGGAATCTGCCAAGTCTGCTTTTTTGGTATCTGTTTGGAGAGTGGGGGGTATGTGTTCAGTCTCCATGAATCATAGTCTGCTAAGGTATTGATTTCTGTTTATGAAATGTCTAGCAACAGCTGCAGCAATATCACCTCCCCTAAATGTAGATTTATGTTCAGTAGTTCCTCATTCCAAAGGTATGTTGGTGTCTCCCACATGTGACAAAACCTGGGCCATTTGAGCATATCAAATGTTATCACGCACCAACAGAGATTGCCCATCAGTTAATGGATGATTAAAGCAGACACTTTTAATTGTATTTTTTCAGTGGGAGCTTTTAAAGGGCACGCCTGGGAGTTAAGTATGAAGTGCTCATTTATGCGGAATTGTTCTTTGTGCTTTTACCCTTCCCAAAGCTCTCGGTCACAGGACAGATATGGAAAATCCCAGCATCTCAAGCACATCACATTTCTTCTGATTACATAAACCAAGAGAATCGATAATTTATGAAGATCCTTCTTTGCCTCCACAGAAACCACTATCAATTCCCTAAGTAAATCAGATTGTCTACTTTTCTGTCGTCGCAGAGTCTGATGGGGTGGGGTTATTTATGTTTTTCTGTCGAAAAAGAAGTGGTATATATTTATTGGAAAAGGGCCTTCTTGGTGAACAATATTTGACATTATAAGAAAGCTAAAGCATGCATCTTGCAAAGAATTAGGGACATGGATTTTTAAGAGTAGAAGGCCTATTCTGAAGGATCTTGTTCACTGATATACAGTTTGGATAATTGGAAATGTTATCAGATGAGCAAGTATTTAAAGTATCTTATATTTTCCATACTTCAAAGAGCTTTGATGTTGGTGCTCCATAATTCTCTAATCTCTTCCAGCAATATTAATGGAGGTTCAATTTAACCAGGTTCCATTGGAATCAAGAGTGTGACTTGTGAAGAGGCTTACCAGCAATGGGGAAGGAGGAGCACTCCATTAAACTCAGATTCCAGAGCAGACTCACTTGATTCAATTTGGGTGACTCATGAATATATTCATGGGGTTAAGAAGGACCCACTTTTAAAGCATATACCCGGGTGTGATGTTAGAATTTTTTATGAGGGGGGGGGGAGAATGCCTTTAAAAAACGATAATCAAGATAAGAACTCAGATGATCTTAGAATGAATTTTGGATAAATGTGAAGTTGTATATGTCTTGTTTGCATTATTTTCCAGCTCCGCTCTCTGTTCTACCTCCACTTTCAGAGGCATTATGCCTCTGAATTCTAGTTGCTAGAATCCGAAGGTGAGCAGAGTGTTGTTGCAGTTATGTCCAGCTTGCAGGCTTTGCACAGACATCTGGTTGGCAACTGTGAGAACAGGATGCTGCACATGATGGGCCTGTTATTCTAAAGCAGCAATGCTGCAGCAAGCAAAGGCTCTAGCAGCTCAGTCAGCTGCTTGTGGCTGGAAAGTCAAACAGGATGTTTGTGACTGTTGCCATGAGAACGAGGGGGCAGTCCATTCTCCTTATTGAGCACAGGATGTGAGCTCAGTGTGTGTTATATGACCTGTACAGGATGTACATGGGTGGAGTTTGGAGTTTCTCTCTGTTTGTTGAAGAGAGCAGACATCTTTTACTGTATGACTGCTAGAGACAGAAATAAAGATATGTAGTTACATTTCTGTCTGTGTCTGATTCCCCTCCCTGGGGATATGCAGGGTGCAGGGAGGAGGAGAAGCAGTTGGTGTGTTTTTCTCACAGCCTGAGGAAAATCGCCGGAACGGACCTCGTATGTTTTTCCTGCCGGGAGTCGCCGGAGGGAGGTCAAAGGAATTCAGCCGGTGCCTGTACAGATAGGCACATACCTCTGAATGGGCCAGAATTCCAACAGGGCCTAGTCCAGAAGGTGCATCTGGTGATTCCCTCACTGCGAGAAGCCAAGTTACAGGGAACCAGGCAGAGAGCCTTCTCGGTAGTGGCGCCCGCCCTGTGGAACGCCCTCCCACCAAATGTCAAAGAGAAAAACAACTACCAGACTTTTAGAAGATATCTGAAGGCAGCCCTGTTTAGGGAAGCTTTTAATGTTTGACATACATTTTAATATTTTGTTGGAAGCCGCCCAGAGTGGCTGGGGAAACCCAGCCAGATGGGCGGGGTATAAATAATAATAATAATTATTATTATTATTACGCTTGATTATGCATGTAACACTGTATTGTACAATGGGTCCATAACAGCATTAAAACTGTTCTGATGTTAGACAGAAAACAACAACAATAAAACAAATAACATGGGGGCTGAGGATGTCAAATCTATATACATAAATAAAGGCCTTGCAAAATCTGCCTTTTCTGTTTCTGTTGAAAGACTAGCAACCTTCTCATATTTGTCTAATTTCCTTTCAAAGCAATCTAACTTCAAGTGGTCATCACCCCACCTCTTCTGGCTGGGAATTTCATAAATTGATTATGTATTGTGTGAAGAAGTACTTTCTTTTCTTTTCCCTGAATTGACTGCCCACCAGTTTCATTGGCTGACCTGGGGTTCTATTATTACTGGAAAGAGAGAAAAGTATTACCAATAATATTTGGAGAGAAAAACAATTTGAGAATAATTCAGTTTGAGCTCTGTGGGCATATATCTTAGAATATATGCCCTGGCTGGTGGTGTAATTGCCACATTTAAAATTGTGCTGGCTCTAAAAATAATTGGTTTTCCAAAAAGAGTAATAGGAGAAAACATTTTAAACATAAAGTCATTTTTATTCAGAAACCTTTTTATTAATTAAGCCAAGAACGGAGGAGTAAAGATATCAAATTACTTATTTAAAATGATGGATCGTCCTTGTAATATATTGAGGTATGAAGAATAAACTAGTTGATCACTTGCTGGGAATCTGAGTACCATACATATTTTTAAAGCTGTTGAACTTCTAAGAAGATGGAGAAATTAGCTTTGGTTGCAGTTTCTGAAAAGCTGAACAATCAACCAGCATCAACTTGAATCAAATACTATAGGACTTCTCAGATGCTAGCCTAATGACATTTCCTTCTGTGTAATATAGAGTGAAATATCATCTCCTGTTACCTGTCTCTGTATTAAAGGAATCCACTTGCTTAAGATGTAATGATGGCCATCAACTTGGATGGTTTCAAGAAAGGATTAGACAGATTAATGGCAGATAAGGTTATGAATGGCTACTAGCCACAAAGTCTATCTCCACTATCAAAGGTAGCATGCCAGATTCTGGGGATCACAAGTGAGGAGAGCAATGTTGCATTTTGGTCTTGCTTGCAGGCTTCTCATGGGCATCTGATGGACTAAACGGACCAGTGGCCTGATCCAACAGTGCTTTGGGAGGCATGAATATAACAGGGCTTCCTAAATGCTGATCCATAAGGAAGTACCGGTATGTGTCTTAATAAGTTAGGGCATGATCCATACCCATGCAGGTAGAGATGTGTATATGAGAGGTAATTGGAATGCAGTATAACAACACAAACAGTTATATTCAATAGAAGGTCCATCTTCCATTCGTGCAGCCAGTCAGACGGTCACTTCTGCAGGCCCGCACATGCAACTTTAAATGGCTAGCCAGAGAAGAGGAATGAGGACTCTGTTCAGAGCCCCTTCTGTTCAACAAGGTGCACCCCTGAAGGGGTGAGTTACATCCTGACTTCTTAAAAGGGCAGCAAACTGTTAAATGGCCATATGAAACACAGCCCAGCCAAATGGCAAAATGAAATGACATCAAGGAGCACACTGAATAAGAATAATACAGTCATGAGTATCCAATCACATTGTTTTTATTATTTTACTTACCAAATATGGGATTGCAAAGCATGTTTCTAACATTTTCCTATATGACAACTTCACTTTTTAGAGTGGATGTGACAAACAAAATCACAAGATCATGCCATTTAACTGTTCTTTGCTGTCTCCAGAAGTCTCTCCTGCTCTCATTTGGAAGCACTGTAGCACATGCTTCATATGAATCATGTCCCAGGTTCAATCCCTGGTATCTCCTGATAGGACTGGGAGAAAAACCTGCCTGAAACCCTGGAGAGCTGCTGGCAGTGAGGCTGGATCTACATTGATTGTAAAAACGCTTTAAAAAGTGATGTAATTCAATGGAATTTTACACTGGCGATTTTACATTGCTCTAAAGCACCCTCTGTTGTCACATGCTTATAACGCGTTTATAATGTTTTAAATTGACCAGTATAGATTAGTCCTATGTAAACAATATTGAGATAGATGGACCAACCATCTGACTTTGTATAATGAGCTTCCTGTGTTCATCAAACACTAAACAGATGTCTATCTGAACTTTGGACATTTTACACACACAGAGAGATGGACAGATTCCATCCACAATATATTTCCTACATATCATGAATAGACCTCCCAAAATATGAGCAATCGATAAAACTTATGATTGGGAGGCACCTATAGGATGCAGTAAAGAACAATATTTTTCCTATGATCTTATGATGACATCACATGGAAGTGCTGGTTATTTCTCACTAAGAAACCTCAAACATTCTTATATTTGAGAGTGGGGACATGCAGCATTTCAAACAACATCACTCGTCATTTTATTCTTGAAGAAGCTTATCTATTTATCCACGGGTTTAGTTATAATTGCCTTCCTTTTAGAAGGATATAGTAGGATACACTTTTTCTCTGAACTAATATTATTAGATATTCTGTTACCAAACCTCGTTTTTGCAAAGAACTTTGTACTAATTAAATGTAAAATGCTACCAAATAATTGGAAGGGGAATGAATACGTTTATATCAGCTGAACTATTTTATATTCATTATTTTCAATAGACCTATTCACATAAATCTGTCAGCCTCTTCACAAGACAAATTCTTTACTGGTGGCTGTTTCCTTCATTTTAATTTTCCAAACTTATATATCCATTCAGAAAGTGGAAGAAGAAAATTGATTTAGCAGTAAGGTCATGGATAGTTGTTCAGGTGCCAAATGCATTCATACAGTGCACACAAGATGCAACATATTTAACACAGTTTACTGTGTTCATCCCTGGTTGATATTTCATTCTCCAAATAGCAATACAAGCAAACCACACAAAGGAACCATAATCCAGATAATATTGTTCCAAACATTGTTGCAGAAGCAGTAGATACTAGCCTGAGAAATGTGGGATGGTCATGTTTCATTCCCCCTGATACAAAGACCCAAACGGTCCATGCCACTCAGTGAAATACAGAGGAATAAACAAAACAAAACATGTAACTTCCAATGCTATTTTTCTTTTTAAAAGGAGGTGCCAGAACTCACCATGAATGCCTTCCTTGTTCTCTTATAATGGCAATGGTGCCCACCTGAGTGGTGCCAGAACTGAGTTCTGGTGAGTTCCGGCCAAAAAAGAGAGCCCTGGTAAGTTCCAGGATGAAAGGTTGAGCACTGCGGGTTCTTTCCTTGCACAAGAAGCACAAGAATCATTACCCATTCCCCAGAAGATGAAAGATGCTCACCCTCCATTTTTGTGTGTTACAGAAGCAGCACAAAAGCAGGAAGTACAGCTCGCTCCTGCTTCCTGTTTCAGCACTTGCAACATGAAGAAAGCATTCAGATTTGTATGCTCAAAGCAGCCATAAGTAAGCAACTCCTATGCTTTGAGATTTTCTTTATTCAAACAAGCTCAGAACTCAGAACAAGAAAATAGCAAAAGCAATTCCATTGCAACAGTTTTAAGACTGAAGCAGGAAGAAAACGTAGTGTGCATGTGGGTGTGTGGGTATGTTACACACACACACACACAAATACATTGTGCAATTTCATCTTGCTTCAGTCATCATTAACCTTACAAGGTCTTTTATGCAAAATCTCCAATCTCAGTGGTGCAGAACTCAAGGGCCACATTCCTTTTGGGCAACCTTCCAGGGGCCACAATCCAGTAGTGGTTGGGGCCAAAGGCAAAAATGGACAAAGCATTCAATATGAATTTCTCCTTTGTACTGAAGGCAAATTTCTTCATGCCCTAACATCCATCTCTATCCTCAATCCAGGTGAGCAAGAAGCATTATCTGGGTTTGAACCAAGCAACAGCGCCCAAGGAGAGTGCAAATCAGGGCTGGTGAGTGGTTTGGGTTGGGAAGATGTAGCCTGGAGTGAATCCCAAGAGCACGGAGCAGCCGGGAGACCTGCATTTGGTCCCTGATCTATAGAAATCTTGAACAAGATACCAGAAGTTAAAGAATCGGTGGTTATCATCCCCCCCATGAGATCCTTTCATGCACTGAATTTAAACTGTATTGCAATTAAACTGGCACCCAGCTCTGACATTATAACCTCTCTATAGTGCAAAACAAACTACAAAAACCTTGTATGAGCTTCTCAGGGACAACAGGAAAAAAATAGGCTTAGGGTTAGGGATCTGCTGGGGAAAGCATCCTGTTAATGGCATCCCACTAAGAGGATGGTCTCACCAGCAAAAGCATTTTTAGTTTATCTCCCCATCTCCCAGCAGCCCTTTCGACCCTTGAAAATCTGTCTTTAAGGACTGGGAGACCCTCCTGAATAGTATGAGACGTAGTGTAGGGGAAAGGGGGCAAACCACCAGAAATGCCCCCCTACCCTCCAACGTGTACTCCAGCTGGAGATCCCAGTTTCCTCAATTAATGAAAGAAGTCCTTCCATTTGTGGAGGGCTAATTAGGATCCAAGGCACAAGTATCTAACATGGTTCTGAGAGCTTTGGAGATGATCTGTGAACCTTACTTTCCATCCCACAGTGTAGCAGAACCAGAAGTCGGAAGAGCAGAATGAACGTCACTAATGTTTTTTCTTTCACTCACTGAAGCATCCATTTTACAGTCTTTGAACACTGGTGAAGAGGGTGAATACTTTTCATCTATTATTACTTCATGTGTTAATCAACTATGCACAACACTTCTGGTCTGAAAATATGCTGTTTACAATAAATATGCTGAAGCTGATACAATCCATTAGAAAAGAGGCATGTGGCAGGAAAAAATTTGATAAAGTTGACACACATACTAAGAAACAATCAAACACACACACACACAAACATACACTCCTGGCCTTCAGGAGTTATGCCAGGATGAATCCATCATTGTTTTCTTCACCTAATGTGCCATCTGGCTGGTTTTGAATTAGGTGTTAACCACTAGGATATTTCCTTCTGAATTCATGGCAAGCAAATTGCTTTCAGAGTGGCTTGTGTGGTTTAATCCATAAATCATTCAAATCATTAACATATATATCTCTATCTATCTATCTATCTATCTATCTATGGCCGCTGAATCAATCGTAAAAATTCAGGAGAGGATGAAAAGTCAGCTCTACCTACAACCTTTTATAACACCTGGGCCAATCAAAGTGGCTTCAGCTGGCACCAGAAGGTTCAGCATCAGGTGATTCTCCCTCAGGAGTATGTTCCAAGGACAGAGTGCCAGCACTGAGAAGGACTTCACCATCTGCTTCACTTCTGAAGTCTGGGGTGAAGACATAGAAGAAGACCTCTAGTAAAGATCTTAATGAAGTTAGGTTAATACAGGAGGGGACTCAGATCCCAAAGGTGGACGTAGGGGATCTCAGACCTGGGACCCAAATGTGGCCCTTCAGGCATTTCTGTCTGGCCCTCAGTGCTCTTCCCAGGCCACACCCCTTTCCCCCGGCTGTGCTCCAGGCAGTCCTTGAGCATTTTCGCTGGAATGTATCCTAGAATTGTGACAATGCCTCTTACTTGCCTGAATGTATGTGTTGATGTATCCTTTTTTGCATGAGCGGAATGCAGCCTTCTGTACATACAGTTGCAATTGTTGTTCAGCCCCCGTTTCCCCCTGGCCTTGCTAACCACTTGCATTCTGCCCCCTAGGAGGTTGCGTTTTGTATTGCACTGGATAGATATCCAGTTATTCCAAAAGTGGTTCGTTATGCTCCCTGTGATCAACCCCAGTCAAGCAGCAGGAACTGGAGTTTATGAGAAGTCTCTAAAGAAAGTCATACATACAACATACAACAAATGAGTTACTACTACAGCATGGACAACTGTGACCATTTCTTTCTGTCCAGGAGATGACAGAACTTTTCACGTGCCTTAACTAGTGAAAGGTGCTTTGCATTATGAAAGACAAAAGCCTCCAAAGAAGTAAGAGTATCCCAAAGTTGCAAATCTGATCCTTTTAGGAGGGGTGGATCTTTGTCCAGAAAAGGCTGAAGACCACCCATTCAGATGAATCACCTACCAACAAAGAGAGGAATTCATTGTAGCAATCAGACAATTCTGCTTGCCTGAGGGAATAATCTACTGTCTTCTCTCCCCATGCCATAGGCACCAACTCCTAGAGGAGGAGCCACCAGCCATTGAAGCTGTGCTGCCGCTGCATTTGGCTCCGCCCTCTGGCTCCTCCTGATGTCCTGACCTCACACACATGTCATTGCTGCCACCCTACCCCACCCCACAATCTTTGGTGCAAGTTGACTCTTCTACCTCATGCAGTGTCCCAGGTAAAGCCCTGTAGTGGTAGTGGAAGTCCTTGCATGGGTTTCCACTGACAGGGCACATTACTTGAATCCTGTCCTAAATCTCCATTATGCCTGGGCTTAACTTATGTTTACTGTCCCTCATCACATCATATCCAGGCAATAAATTAGCACTGCCTTACCTGACTTTGATGAAAAGGAAAAATAGAGTTGTTTATCATCTGTGTATTGGTGACTCCTCAGTCAAATCTCTGGATGACCCCCACTCAACTATTTCATGTAAATATTAAACAAAGCAGAGCCCTGGAACACACATGTGCCATAACTGGCACGGGGCAGACTCATAGTCCTCTTCTAAAACAGCTGCTGAAATTGGAGAGGAACCTCTAGAATATGGTGATCCCAACTCTCATCCCTGGCATGTCTATAAGGACCCCATGAATTATGGAACTGAAGCTGCTGGTGTCTTGCTGTGTGTCCTTTTCTTCTTTCCTTGCTCTCCTTTGCAGTCTTTGCACAGCTATTGCATCTTAGATATCTAAGTCAATCATTGTTGCTGGCCCTTTTTTGTGTAGTTGACGCAGAGAAATTAAATTTTACGATTATTTCTATGTGTGCCATTGGAAACCTTGTCTATGAAATTTATACAGTGGTACCTCTAGTTATGAATTTAATTCATTCCAGAGGTCCGTTCTTAACCTGAAACTGTTCTCAACTAGAGGCGTGCTTTTGCTAATGGGGTCTCTTGCTGCTGCTGTGCCACCAGCACACAATTTCCGTTCTCATCCTGGGGCAAAATTCTCAACTCAAGATAACTCTTCCAGGTCAGCAGAGTTTGTAACCTGAAGCGCTTGTAACCTGAGGCATTACCACCTCAGCGTAACCTGAGGAGGTACCACTGTAAAATGTTCATTCATAACGCTTATCACTAAAGCTACCTCAAAAGCAGCAGAGGTTTGTGGCACCTAGAATCCAACAAAGTTTACTTTATGCCACAAGCCTCTTTCTCATGTGTGTGTGTTGCTGCTACAGTTTAAAATGGATTAACAACTTCTCTTGAAGTTGTTACTTGTAGAGTTAAATTGCTTTAAGAGTGTTAACTTTAATTTATCATTCCAAAGGTGAGATTAAGCCTGTTTATTAAAGGATTACACAATATAAAAGCTTTTTTGTGGGATTGTAGGTTGCAAAAGGCCATTAGGATTGTGACTGTGTAGGTGGTCTACAATTATATGGTATTCAGACACGTCTAGCTGTCGGAAGAAGAGCTGCTACAGCTGTCTGGCTCCTACCAGGAGCATAAAGCTGCAACAGCCAATACCTTAAAAATAAGCATGTTGTCCCAAATAGGCTTAACCATAATCACCTGTGGGAGACTATGGGATATGCAATGCTTACATGAAATGGAATCCCACCATTGAGTACTCCAAGGGTTAAGAAGACCCAATTGCTATAAAGTTTTTAAAACTTAAATATCACTCTTTATACACTCACAACTGTATTAGCTTTATCAGCTACTCCAATAAAGAGGAAGTGGTTAGACAATTACATCCACATTTTAGAAGAACCTGGCCAAGGTATACAACTTTTTAAAAACAAAAAACACCTCTTTCTTTCTTTTTCCTCTTCACTTTGTGTTTCCAGGAAAAGCAGGATGTGTATTATAAGAGGCATCAGTTATTCTATCTTCTCTTTCTGTTGGCAACTGAATATTAGAGGGGAGCAATTGTCACTTTTTGGAGGAGCCCAGGGTAACCGAACCATCTGCTTCTAATGGCTAGACACAATGGGATCCCTAAAATGTGAGCAGACTATTAATAAACTTGTAAGAATAAGTTAATGAAGTGTAAAAACTTACTAATGGCAAAATGATAGAGATCTTTTGCTACAGAAGCATAAAAACGGGGGAGGGGTGCACTCAGTCTATTGGCTTCAAGCCTAATTATGTGAGAAAACTTTCAATTACATGAGAATTATGTGAGAAAAGTCCAGGAAATTTGGCTTCAACATTTACTGATCCAGGAATCTTTTATGCCATATAATATATACTCAAGTCATACATCTGTAAACATACATGTATGAGATGCATGTATGATGTAGCATCCATTACACTGTGCTTGTGGCACACACAGGAAAAGGGACAAGCCCCCTGCCCTACAGAATCCCCCAGTTGCCAAATGCATGAGGTAGTTCCAGATTATATAGCATTTAAGAGCAAATGTACCTTCACACTCTCTGCATACTGGGGTCATTCCGGAAGTGATGGAGATGGTGCATCACCAAGAGACAAATGACAAGAGAATATTTTTCCTTTGTTCAGTGAAGTGGTAAAATTACTTGGATAATACTGAACAGGGCCAAAGTTCCGTTGGGAAAATCTCTGTATTTAAAAGAACTGGAAACCACTACCATAATTCACCAGAGGTGCTAAGTTGTTAAACTTCAAAACTTTCTTTGAAGTGCCCATAAAACAATGCATGCTTCTAGCTTCCTATAAAATGGCGCAAACTGGACAATCTTTGTAAGAATGAAATTATTTAAAAGGGCACAGAAATGACACTTTGTATTGTGGCTGTTTCAAAGTTCCGCCCTGAGGTAGGTAAGTACATAGCAAAGTCATTTCCCTGCCTTCTGTCACATGAATGCACTTAGGCAAGGATTATGATCCAGGTCTCCAACAAAACGCAGGCATGAGTTACAGTTCTAATGTACAGTCAATCATTCATACAGCAGAGCACTGCAATGCAATCACCTTTCACCATTAAGAAAAACAATTGCAAAGTGATCAGTTAGCATAAAAAAATAAATGACTTATGTCACCTGTTTTTTAAAGAATCATGCTATTGTTCTCCCAATTTAGTTGCTTTAGTTGTTCAATCTATGAATTTTTTGTGATTTTCTTCTGTGCTATAAAACTTGACATCCTATAGCTCCTAGTAAACAAAAAGGCCCCTAGCAAACATAAAATGAATGAACTGTTTAAATAAATGTTCAAATCTGGGGGAATGAAACTGGATATGGTTTGTCATCAGGCTCCAAATGGATTTCAGAATGCGAACACTACAAAACTTTAGCTAGTAGCACTAATGCTTTAATGAAACACACACACAACCAATAAGAATAATTTCAATTTCCCTGTGGCTGGTTTTGTTTTGTTGTTTTTTTAAAAAATTCTTGCCAATAGTAACTTCCGTGTTTGCAATAATTCAAAATTCTAGCATGTCCTCATTCAATATGATAGATTGGTTTTGCCATCATCCAAATGCAATGAGACAGGAAAACATCACCATTGTACTTTGCTTAATCCTGGGTTTGCAAGACCTATAACCCAGACCTTCTGGCCCCACTTTGTCCCAGTAGGGAAGGGAGAACCTTTTTCCACATAAGGATTGCATTCTTTTCTGGGCAACTTTCAGGGTGGGGGGCACATGCCAGTGTTGGAGCAGGCAGAGCAACAAATGTAAATTTTACCTTTGTACAGTAGGCAGAGGTGTATTATTAAGAATGGAGTGTGAGAGGTGGGGATGCTGAATTTTGGTGTCGCACAAGGCGTCAACTTAAATTTGAGACCCCAAGGTCCATCGTGACAGTTGTCTACTTTATACACAGCCTCATATCTCTCCACACTCCATCTAGACAAACAAGAGGCACTCTCAGATTTCAAGGACCCATTCTAGCAAGACAAAAACATGGCCAGGGATAGGTGTGGTCCAGGGAGAGTTTCAAAGGCTAGATGCAGAGGCCTGGAGGGCCACATATAAGGTTTCCCATCCCTGTAGTAATTGTTTAATTATTTCCTGGTGCTGTGCACACATGCAGTCGTGCGCTAGTAGAACACTCATAAGTTGATGCCTGTACTTACACTGGTACCGCTTGCAGAGTTGACTCTACTTTTCTCCTCGGCAAGTCATAAATTCCAGGAAAAGATGCAGTACTATTTCCTATGTGAGCAGGGGCTGCCGAAAGCTGCTATTGTGGATGCTTATCATCCAGAAAATAGGAATGTGCAATAATGAAGTCGTACATTCTCCTTTTAGATTTACGAAGCTAACATCACACACAATCACTACTCTTCTTTTTCTAAATAAAATGATGGAGAGGTCCGTTTGTACTTGCATAGAACTTCACAGATCTATTCCCCATCATTTTTAAGAACTGGGGACAGCTGTGAATTGACAGAATTCGCCTTCTATTATAAGTAATTCAATATGTCTCTAATGTTTTACGTATGGCAGCCTTCAGTACTTCTCATTGAGGTGACACATCTGATGACGAAAACCAGGGAGGCAAAAGCGCAGAGACTTGGCTGAACTTCACATATCAGCTTCTCTGAAAACATCAGTTCAAAGATGCTTCATTAAGTGAGTTAATTCATATAACATTGATTCACTTGTCGATATAGCCTAGCTAGGGAGTATTATTCTTTCTGAAGCTGCCTCCAAAGACGCTTTAGATGGTGGCAGGTGGGACATTTTCAATAATGTACATTGTTCAAACGTAGTTTCTAATGTCAGTGCATGTGTCTATTCAAACTGAGGATAAGGTGGCCTCCACATCAACTGGACATTTTTACAGTGCTTACTGTGAAGTAGTTTTGTAAATTGCCTAGGCCACGTCTATAGGCTGGTTCAGTCTTCATGGACACTTGTGGACCTGCAAGGTCCAGCATGGGCAAAAGCACCTTATATATGTGGTTGGATTATCAAAACCAGAAATCCCAAAAGTACAATGTAATACATAAGTAAACTCCAAAATCAAATGTCCAATCTCTAGCCTCAGAATATATGGCAATAGATTAATTTTAAATAAGTTGTTTTGGCCCCAGTAAATGCAATAAAAGCAAGTAAACATAATTAATTTTGGGAGGTGGGAAGAAAATTATTATTATTATTATTATTATTATTATTATTATTATTATTATCATTATTATCATTATTATTATATTGTTTGTACCCCATCCATCAGGCTGGGTTTCCCCAGCCACTCTGGGTGGCTTCCAGCAAAATCTAAAAAATAATAAAATGTCAGACATTAAAAACTTCCCTGAACAAGTCATTTCTCATTGTCTGTGATATGAATTGTTTTCCCCCTGCATTCCCCTCCCCACTCAGAAATTAAATATGCAATTAGTAGCTGTCATTAACACCATAAATACAGAGGACCAACATGATTATACTGTAGTAATGTCTGTAATTTTGTTCAATAGACCTTCCTCTCTCTTTTTGAAGTGAAGGAACTGTGTTCACCATGTGATTCCCTTAATAAAGGATTTATGGGGAAGTGGCTTAGCTGCAAATTATGAAAAACCTACACCTGCAGCATTAGCATGCCAACTATCTATCCTCCTGGCAAAGAGAAGTGGGTGCAAGCTCAGAGAACTTTCACTCACATTATTCTTGAAACACAGAATGGTTCTGTAAAATGCTCCATATTTGCCATTGGCCTGACAGAGGCATTGGTTGTTTTTTCTCTACAGCCCTCCTAGGTCTTTTGGCACATAAGCTGCATGTGGCTGTGCCAGTTGCTAAGCCAGTCGTGGTGCTTTTGTGCTTTGCTTTGCTTTGCTTTGCATTGCTTTGCGCTCTCTCTCTCTCTCTCTCTCTCTCTCTCTGTGTGTGTGTGTGTGTGTGAGACTAGCCACACTACTTAGCATTACAAAACGAATGCCCTTTGTGCCAAAGTTGAAGGAAGAGATATGCAGGATTCAGGCAATGTGATGCACATTTGAAAATGGATTTCTGGAGCAAAAGCCTTGCAACGATGCTCAGCCCCACCCCTTTCACAGACACCTGCCCCCGCCGACAAAAGCCTCTATTACTACCTTCATTGTGCCGGTAATAAAGAACTCAAGCAACCATACCCTTCAGGGCTGGACTCCTCATCACTTCTCTTGAACTCAGCCTTAGCATTCAGCCATGGCATGTGAAGTTAATTACTCTGGGCACTGGGGCTCTAAACAGAAGAATGACCCTATTTGCAGCTCCATGTAATGTGTGCCATGCTACAGTGAACTCTTTCACTGCCTACACATTGCACACTCAGTGACTCTGAATGGAGCAATAATTCTAGCACTCTAGAGGAAACCTTGACTGTCATCTAATTTTCACAGGGACACTTGTCTTCCCGGGTATCCATTCAATGGATGCTGCTGACACCACTCCATATTCAGTCACTGTCACCCTTCCAGCTCAAAAAGCATCAGCATTCAGAGGTTGCGACTTTCAAGAAATGCATTCTCCCAGCAGCTTGCAAGCATGACTCAGCGACTCCAGCTCCCAGTGCAGCAGCCTAGAGTCAGGAAATCTTTGACACCTCGCTGGTGCTTGAACACAACAATCCAGAGTCTGTCAAGCTTTCCCAGAGAGTCACCATTCTGACAAATCAGCACAGCATGCTACATGCACAACCAATTCCTCCTTGGTGCTATAAGTTGTGTGGTGTGGAAGCTGTCCCTCCATATGTCGAGACATACATCTGGAGCAACCTTCATGCAGAGAAGCTACCACATACAGAAGAAGTCAATCGTGGTGTCCACCTCTTTTGCTTTTCTCCAAGCAACTGAGATTCTTCATGGTTTTAGCACTTTATCTCCTATGTTCTTTTCCTCACCATGGAACTCTGAAGGTTTGTTTCAAGTAAAAGAAAGGTAAAAGTAAAGGACCCCTGGACAGTTAAGCCCAGACAAAAGCGACTATGGGGTTGCGGTGCTCATCTCGCTTTCGGACTGAGGGAGCCGGCGTTTGTTCACAGACAATTTTCCAGATCATGTGGCCAGCATGACTAAACCACTTCTAGCACAACAGAACACCGTGATGGAAACCAGAGCGCATGGAAACGCCATTTACATTCCCGCGTCAGCGGTGCCTATTTATCTACTTGCACTGGTGTGCTTTCAAACTGCTAGGTTAGCAGAAGCTGGGACAGAGCAATGGGAGCTCACCCTGCCACAGGGATTCAAACCGCCAACCTTCCAGTCGGCAAACCCAAGAGGCTCAGTGGTTTAAACCACAGCGCCACATACGTCCCTACATTTCAAGTAACACATGCTTATTTGAATAAGGTGGGATAGGACAGCTGTACTAGTTCTTAGCCAGTTAAGGGGTGCTTTGCACACTGTAGCCATATGTATGCACACCATGTGACCCCCCTCCAGAAAAAATTAGACATGTCTATGGATGGCCACCTCATGAGAAGAGAAGACTCTCTGGAAAAAACTCTGATGTTGGGTAAGATTGAGGGCACAAGGAGAAGGGGACGGTAGAGGACGAGATGGTTGGACAGTGTCAAGCTATCAACTTGAATTTGATGAAACTCCACGAGGCAGTGGAAGACAGGAGTGCCTGGTGTGCTCTGGTCCATGGGGTCACAAAGAGTCGGACACGACTAATCAACTAAACAACAATGGATGTTTAAGCTAGGCCTCCACTGCAGAATATTCAGCCCATTGGATTACTATCGTTTATTGTACCACCTTCAACAGTACAACTATGCTGAAAGAGCGGCACTGGTAGCCCTGAACAACTTAGGACCAGGTTACCTCAGGAGAAACACTCATAATAGTGGTAGATGCTCCTGAGATTCATAGCATGTCTACAAAAATCAGGACATTCGGTCTGGCGCCACCTGCCTTTTGGACTGTATTCCCACTGAACATCCAGCAGGCACCTATGCTATTTGCATTCAGGCAGCTGATCCACCTATTTGTGGTGTATTGAGTTTATTTAGTGATTTGTGATGTGTTTTATACTAGTTCTGTCATGGTTTTGTTTTATTTTTTGTTCATGATGATCTTGCACTATTTACACCCATGATACCCCCCCTTTAACGCTGGTCTTAATTAAAATTAAATAAATAATGAGTTTAGGGAATAAAATTTTCATCCGGTTAATTCCATCTCAATGAAGGTTGTTGTTGAGTGGGACATGAAACAATCACACACACACATGCATAGCATTTTTCTGAAGCTTTCACAGCTCTGAAAAGTAACTGTCAATTTCTCTGAAAAACACCATCACAGAGAAAGCCCTACATTTTTTTGAAAGCTCTCAGAGCTACTTGTTTCCCCACACACACTTTAAGCAAAAAATTGTGAGGCTCAAAACAAACAACCATGAAGGTGACTCTTGTAGAAAAGTCCAGTAGGTGAGATCTGCAATACTTTGGCTTGAAAGAGTTTAATGCAATAAACTTTCATCTCACCCAGACTAAACACCAAATTTACCTGTTACCATTGGCTAAGCTCCTGGCATGTTTATGCATAGTCAAATTTAGTCAATATGAAACATGGGATTAGGGGCTATAGATACTATTAAGCATTTCAGAAAGGAAAAAAAAAACTTCGACTTGCAAGCAAAAGTGCCATTGGTTATATCACTGCCCCACCTCATCATCATCATCATCATCATCATCATCATTTATTTATACTCCGCCCATCTGGCTGGGTTTCCTCAGCCACTCTGGGCGGCTTCCAACAAAATATTTAAAATATGATAATATATCAGACATTTAAAACTTCCCTAAACAGGGCTGCCTTCAGATGTCTTCTAAAAGTCAGATAGTTGTTTATTTCCTTGACATCTGGTGGGAGGCCGTTCCACAGGGCAGGCGCCACAACCGAGAAGGCCCTCTGCCTGGTTCCCTGTAACCTCACTTCTCGCAGTGAGGGAACCAAAGGCCCTCAGAGCTGGACAATGGGGGTGGAGATGCTCCTTCAGGTATACTGGGTCGAGACCGTTTAGGGCTTTAAAAGTCAGTACCAACACTTTGAATTGTTCTCAGAAATGTACTGGGAGCCAATGTAGGTCTTTCAAGACTGGTGTTATGTGGTCTTGGCGGCTGCTCCCAGTCACCAGTCTAGCTACTGCATTCTGGATTAGTTATAGTTTCTTGGTCACCTTCAAAGGTAGCCCCATGTAGAGCACATTGCAGTAGTCCAAGCGGGAGATAACCAGAGCATGAACCACTCTTGTGAGACAGTCTGCGGACAGGTAGGGTTCAGCCTGCGTACCAGATGGAACCTCCATGGCAACTGACCTGTGCCTCCATGAACAGCTGTGAGTCCAAAATGACTCCCAGGCTGCGCACCTGGTCCTTCAGGGGCACAGTTACCCCATTCAGGACCAGGGAGTCCTCCACCCCCACCCACCCCCTGTCCCCCTAAAACAGTACTTCTGTCTTGTCAGTATTCAACCTCAATCTGTTTGCTGCCATCCCTCCTCCAACCGCCTCCAGACTCTCACACAGGACCTTCACTGCCTTCACTGGTTCCTATTTAAAAGATAGTTAGAGCTGGGTATCATCCACATACTGGTGAACACCTAGCCCAAACCCCCTGATGATTTCTCCCAGCGGCTTCATATAGGCCCAGGAGGAAGGAGCAAAACCACTGTATAACAGTGCCCCCAGCTCCCAGCTCCTCTAGACAGTCCAGAAGGATGTCATGGTCGATGTTATCAAAGGCTGCTGAACTAGGAAACAGCTTTCAGCTTTGTCCCTTGCCCACTGGAGATCATTGACCAGCGTAACCAAGGCAGTTTCAGTCCCATGAAGAGGCCTGAATCCCAATTGCAAGGGATCCAAATGGTCCACATGCTCTAGGCATGCTTGGAGTTCTTCAGCAACCACCCACTTAATCACCTTGCCCAAGAATGGAAGATTTGAGACTGGGCGATAGTTGGCCATATTGGCCAGGTCTAAAGATGGTTTTTTTTTAAAAAAAAAGCGGTTTAATAACCACCTCTTTCAGTGGGTCTGGGAAGGCTCCCTCACAGAGGGAAGCGTTCACCACCCCACAGAGCCCATTGCCCAGACCTTCCTGACTTGCTTGTATTAGCCAGGATGGGCAAGGATCAAGGAGAGAGGTGGATGGCTTCACTCGTTCAAGCAGCCTGTCCATATACTTGGAGGTAACAGACTGGAATTGATTCCATGCAACTCGACTAGAGAGGACTCTGGCACTCTCCCGCCCCAGTCCTGCTCCCATGGTGGAGTCTACTTCCTTCTGAATCTGAGCGACTTTATTTGCAAAAAAACCCTTTGCAAAATCGTTGCAGGAGATCTTGGGGTGTTTACCAGGCCCCAATGGCAAAGGTGATTCCATTAAATTGCAAACCACCTGAAAGAGTCTCCTGCTGCTATTTTCTGCAGATGCAATAGAGGCGGTGAAGAAAGTCCTCTTCACCGTCGCTATCGCCACTTGGTAGGCTCGACGTTGAGCTCTAACCTGTGTCTGATAACCTCAGACCACTGAGTAGGAGAGCTGAAAATAATGCCAATATATTTTACATCTGAAAACCAATGTGGTTTCAGATAGTACATGGATGGAAGAGTCTTAAAAGCCCAGGACACAAATTTTCTTGGCCCTCTAGTGGCTATGGTGGCTCATTTACCAGAGGTAATATATTTAGCATTAACTCTGGAAGTATATACAGTGGTACCTTGGTTTCGAACATAATCCATTCCAGAAGACTATTCGAGTTCTGAAACATTTGAAAACCTAAAACTCAATAGCCCAACAGCTAGGCCTCAGGATCTTCCACTCAGTGGAAGCTGCATGGCATGTTCAACTTCCGAGGCATGTTTGAAAACCGAAGCATTTTACTTCTGGGTTTACGGTGTTCAAAAACTGTGTTCTCCCAATTTCTAAAATTTGGTGGTATGTCGCTTGGCCAGATGCAGTGCCTTGGAAGGTTATTCCAAGGGTCATGAGACCCTTGGAATAACCTTCCAAGGGATGCCCACCTAACTCCCCCCTATTAGTTTTTGCCATATGGTCAAGACATGACTCTTCTGGAGGGTCTTTGCAGAGTGGGCAACCTGATTGTTGGAGGCTTCACTTTCCTTATACTGTTTCTGTTGGGTTTTAAACTTTGGTTTGATTAGGTTTTGCACTTTCTTTTCAGTTGATCATTTTTCTGACATTTTATATTTCTTTTACATTTTTATTTGTTGCCTTAGATTTCTTTGTTGAAATGTTAAATCACATTTAAGTAAATAAGTAATAAATGGATAAAATTATAGTTATTTCACTAGATGCGTTAGGGGGAATGTATTACTTTTTTCCAAGTACTGCATCTTCAGTGCCCAAAGAATGTGATATTCTCAAATGGATCCTGTTATGCATAAAACAAAGGTGCATAGATTACACAAACAAAGAGATGAAATAGAAAGACTCTTAGTGATTAGTTCATTACTAAGAGGAAAAACCCTTCATTTCCCCAACAGGGGACCAATTTTGGTGCATTTTCACGTTGTGTTTATTCATACAGGTCTTCCAGTTGTCTACCCTTGGTGGCACTTGCAGCTGAGCCAATCCAGGGCTTATGTTGCCTTGTAAAAGTTCCATCCATGCCTTTAGCAAGCTGGTGAAGGTATAAAGGGCATGAAAAGTGAGCTGCAGAGGGATCAAAAGGGAAAACTTTTCAAATTATAAATGATCTGCAGTTCTGAGGTGTTCATTATTCTGAGATTCTACTCCAGCTCAATTGATGTCAATGGAGCCCCATCAATCTAAATTGTGGGCGGCCTATGTGGAGTGCAATGGCACTCATTTAAATTAACTTTGACACCTCATATTGGAGTTTACATGGTAGAACTCAATTTTTCCTCATTAAATCAAATCTAATAAAATGTGTTTTCTCCACTACAATAAATCAAATCATTTGCTTTAGCCATTTCATGCTTTTAATAATCCTATTATTAATATGTCGCTATTTGGAAAATACAAATGTGTTCAGGACATTTACATCAATTATTTTACCTTCTCACTGATCAGCAAAATTTTGAGTGAATGTCATCCCAGGGGATATAATTATATAGCAAATCATTCCCGGCACATTCATATGAAGTATTTGAAAACTGCTCAATAACCTGTGAAATTTAATTCAACTTATTTCACGGTTTACATGACAAGCTCACTGGATCTTTAAATCTGCAAAAGTTTGAGACAAGCCAGGAAGGTCAGCTTTTAAAGAAAACAGAGTTCCCACTGGAAGCTTCAATACCAATTAGTGAAAATCAAAGTTCCCCCTATTCACTATTGTTGCTGCAGATACAGTAAATTGGTAGTGGGCCAATTCTGACAATGACCCCTACCATGCACCTTGGGCCTCATTTCAGTTGTCTTCACACTGCTTGGCTACATCCCAGCTTTTTACCCCACAGAAGAGAAAATTCACTCAAGACAGGAAATGCCCAACACAGTTATCCTACTATGCACAGTCAAAGCGACATGAGAGAAGAAGAAGAGGAGGAGGAGGAGGAGGAGGAGGAGGAGGAGGAGGAGGAGGAGTTTGGACTTGATATTCTGCCTTTCACACCCCTTAAGGAGTCTCAAAACGGCTAACAATCTCCTTTCCCTTCCTCCCCCACAACAAACAATCTGTGAGGTGAGTGAGGCTGAGAGACTTCAGAGAAGTGTGACTAGCCCAAGGTCACCCAGCAGCTGCATGTGGAGGAGCGGAGACACGAACCCAGTTCACCAGATTACGAGTCTACCCCTCTTAACCACTACACCACGCTGGCCAACCAGAGAAATGAGGGTTGTTGTTGTTGTTGTTTAGTCGTTTAGTCGTGTCCGACTCTTCGTGACCCCATGGACCAGAGCACGCCAGGCACTTCTGTCTTCCACTGCCTCCCGCAGTTTGGTCAGACTCATGTTTGTAGCTTCGAAGACACTGTCCAACCATCTCGCCCTCTGTCGTCCCCTTCTCCTTGTGCCCTCCATCTTTCCCAACATCAGGGTCTTTTCCAGGGAGTCTTCTCTTCTCATGAGGTGGCCAAAGTATTGGAGCCTCAGCTTCATGATCTGTCCTTCCAGTGAGCACTCAGGGCTGATTTCCTTAAGAATGGATCGGTTTGTTCTTCTTGCAGTCCATGGGACTCTCAAGAGTCTCCTCCAGCACCATAATTCAAAAGAATCAATTATTCGGCGATCTGCCTTCTTTATGGTCCAGCTCTCACTTCCATACATCACTACTGGGAAGACCATAGCTTTTACTATACGGACCTTTGTTGGCAAGGTGATGTCTCTACTTTTTAAGATGCTGTCTAGGTTTGTCATTGCTTTCCTCCCAAGAAGCAGGCGTCTCTTAATTTCGTGGCTGCTGTCACCATCTGCAGTGATCATGGAGCCCAAGAAAGTAAAATCTCTCACTGCCTCCATTTCTTCCCCTTCTATTTGCCAGGAGGTGAAGGGACCAGTGGCCATGATCTTCGTTTTTTTGATGTTGAGCTTCAGACCATATTTTGCGCTCTCCTCTTTCACCCTCAATAAAAGGTTCTTTAATTCCTCCTCACTTTCTGCCATCAATGTTGTGTCATCTGCATATCTGAGGTTGTTGATATTTCTTCCGGCAATCTTAATTCCGGCTTCGGATTCATCCAGCCCAGCCTTTCGCATGATGAATTCTGCATATAAGTTAAATAAGCAGGGAGACAATATACAGCCTTGTCGTACTCCTTTCCCAATTTTGAACCAATCAGTTGTTCCATATTCAGTTCTAACTGTAGCTTCTTGTCCCACATAGAGATTTCTCAGGAGACAGATGAGGTGATCAGGCACTCCCATTTCTTTAAGAGCTTGCCATAGTTTGCTGTGGTCGACACAGTCAAAGGCTTTTGCATAGTCAATGAAGCAGAAGTAGATGTCTTTCTGGAACTCTCTAGCTTTCTCCATAATCCAGCGCATGTTTGCAATTTGGTCTCTGGTTCCTCTGCCTCTTCTAAATCCAGCTTGCACTTCTGGGAGTTCTCAGTTCACATACTGCTTGAGCCTTCCTTGTAGAATTTTAAGCATAACCTTGCTAGCGTGTGAAATGAGTGCAATTGTGCGGTAGTTGGAGCATTCTTTGGCACTGCCCTTCTTTGGGATTGGGATGTAGACTGATCTTCTCCAATCCTCTGGCCACTGCTGAGTTTTCCAAACTTGCTGGCATATTGAGTGTAGCACCTTAACAGCATCATCTTTTAAAATTTTAAATAGTTCAGCTGGAAAACCATCACTTCCACTGGCCTTGTTATTTGCAGTGCTTTCTAAGGCCCATTTGACTTCACTCTCCAGGATGTCTGGCTCAAGGTCAGCAACCCCACTACCTGGGGTGTACGAGACATCCATATCTTTCTGGTATAATTCCTCTGTGTATTCTTGCCACCTCTTCTTGATGTCTTCTGCTTCTGTTAGGTCCTTACCACTTTTGTCCTTTATTATCTCCAATTTTCTTGAACAGATCTCTGGTTCTTCCCATTCTGTTGTTTTCCTCTATTTCTTTGCATTGCTCATTTAAGAAGGCCTTCTTATCTCTCCTTGCTATTTTTTGGAAATCTGCATTCAATTTCCTTTATCTTTCTCTATCTCCCTCGCATTTTGCTTGCCTTCTCTCCCCCGCTATTTGTAAGGCCTCGTTGGACAGCCACTTTGCTTTCTTGCATTTCCTTTTCATTGGGATGGTTTTCGTTGCTGCCTCCTGTATAATGTTGCGAGCCTCCATCCATAGTTCTTCGGGCACTCTGTCCAGCAGATCTAAATCCTTAAACCTGTTCCTCACTTCCACTGTGCATTCATAAGGGATTTGATTTAGATTGTATCTTACCGGCCCAGTGGTTTTTCCTACTTTCTTCAGTTTAAGCTTGAATTTTGCTATAAGAAGCTGATGATCTGAGCCACAGTCAGCTCCAGGTCTTGTTTTTGCTGACTGTATCGAGCTTCTCCATCTTTGGCTGCAGAGAATATAATCAATCTGATTTCGATGCTGCCCATCTGGTGATGTCCACGTGTAGAGTCGTCTCTTGTGTTGTTGGAAAAGTGTGTTTGTGATGACCAGCTTGTTCTCTTGACAGAACTCTATTAGCCTTTGCCCTGCTTCATTTTGCTCTCCAAGGCCAAACTTGCCAGTTGTTCCTTTTATCTCTTGGTTCCCTACTTTAGCATTCCAATCTCCTATAATGAGAAGAACATCCTTCTTTGGTGTCACTTCTATAAGGTGTTGTAAGTCTTCATAGAATTGGTCAATTTCAGTTTCTTCCGCACCAGTAGTTGGTGCATAAACTTGGATTCCTGTGATGTTAAAAGGTCTGCCTTGGATTCGTATCGAGATCATTCTATCATTTTTGAGATTGCAACCCAGTACTGCTTTCACAACTCTTTTGTTGACTATGAGGGCCACTCCATTTCTTTTGCAGGTTTCTTGCCCACAGTAGTAGATATGATGGTCATCCGAACTGAATTCGCCCATTCCCGTCCATTTTAGCTCACTGATGCCCAGGATATCAATATTTATTCTTGCCATCTCATTTTTGACCACCTCCAACTTACCCAGGTTCATGGTTCTTACATTCCAGGTTCCTATGCAATATTTTTTCTTTACAGCATTGGACTTTCCTTTCGCTTCCAGGCATATCCGCAACTGAACGTCCTTTCGGCTTTAGCCCAGCCGCTTCATCAGCTCTGGATCTACTTGTACTTGTCCTCCGCTCTTCCCCAGTAGCATGTTGGACGCCTTCCGACCTGAGGGGCTCATCTTCCAGCGTCATAACTTTTATATGCCTGTTGTCTTTGTCCATGGAGTTTTCTTGGCAGGGATACTGGAGTGATGAGGGTAGAGCTTCTCAAGGGAAGATGCAGAGATTCCATTTTTAACAGAAGAACATAAAAATAGCTTACTGCATTAGGCCAACAGCCATCTAGTTCAACATCCTGTTCTCACAGCAGAGGAGGTTTTAGGTAAACGCAACAGGTGTAGTCCCACTGGGTGCCGTGCTGCAGGTGGTGTCAAAACAATGCTGCAGAATGGAGCAAGAGGCAGAGAGGGGCACCAAATTTTAACATTGTACAGAGCACTGCTGAAATTTGAGAGCCCAAAAATCCACCACTGCTCACAGTGACTAACCAGATGCCTGTGGGAAACTCACAAGCAGGATTCAAAAGAGGAAACTGCAGGTATAGTGGGTAAGGAAGGAAAAAGAGATAAAGAAGCATATGAAAATAAGAAGAGCCTGCTGCATCAGACCAATGCCCCCAAAACAAAATGATAAACTGCCTTCAAGGTTAGGCCCATAATAGTGTTCTGATTGCATTATAGTAGCCTGGTTGGAAGGTTAGCAGAGCATGCACCAGAGTAGCCACACACATCTTTCCTAGGAAGTGGTGTGGCTAGCAACTTGGGCAAAGTTTATAAAATGTGCTTCTGACCAAACCTGAGCATGCAAGAGGAGGGCTTGGATCCAGACACACACACAGAAAATGAACCTGTTCTTTCTGCGGGAGAATGGCACTCCTATCATACCACTGGCCCTTTGCTATGGACCAATCTAGATCACCCAGCAACTATAGCCCTCTTCAGCAGTTCTGTATGAATGGACAAAGGATCCCTCAGGAATGCGTGAAACAAGCTCTGTACCCTCTGTGAGTGTGTTGGCCAAGTGCACTACACAGTCAACTCAGGATCGCCACTTATTTGAAGGGGGCTTCCTTACACATGCAACTGATTTCCAACACCGGACATGTTGGAAAGATAGCTCACCTCATGTGTTCCTTCTTGCCCAGAATTAGACAATGTGGTGGGGCACCATGCTCACCTAACCTCCAGTGGGGTGTGTTGCTGATGCTTATTGGGAAGTACAGGTGATGAGGCAGGGTGGTGGCAAGGTTAATGTGGTGTAAATCCACTGGAGACAATCAAGCATTTACGCCAATGTGTTTGCACCATGCTGATTCTCCACCACCTCACCCCTCGCTCTCTACCTCTCAGAAGCAGCACTGATGCAAGAAACTGGAGGTCCAGTGTGGGGTGGCATCCCACATCATCATTTGCCACTGCACCTGCTGCTTTGCACGTTCAGGCTGAATGCCTGAAGAGAGGGCTTATGAGTCTGAGCTCAGCGTTCTAAGCATTGCTTTGTACTAGCTAGATTATGAATGTATCATTAAACTATGTATTCACTAAATATTGCACTGTGAAATACACTACTTTTTGATAGTTATTTGATTAAAAGGTAGTTCAACTAAATTTAGTAGCACAAAGGTTTAGCTGCATGAATAAGTAGCTCTACAGATCTTTGTTAATTTGCCCACTTCAAGTTAATGAATTTTTCTGATTAGTAATTGAACAAATGCACTGAATTAAGAAAAGATACCGCAGCCCAAAGTGATATTCATTTTGACAATTTTAGCTTACATTTAATTATTTATTGTAATACTGTATGA
The DNA here is from genome assembly GCF_964106915.1 of Podarcis gaigeae. NCBI lineage: Eukaryota > Metazoa > Chordata > Lepidosauria > Squamata > Lacertidae > Podarcis > Podarcis gaigeae. Next base: position 43,545,022 of record NC_139683.1, read on the forward strand.
TCTACTAGCAAATGCACTGTAATATATTTTCTAAAAAATAATTAAGTCTCAGTAATACAGAACCCCTCAAAAGCACTTTTAAAAATATATGTGTGGAGAAGTGGGAAAAGACAGGCTAGTTATGCTAATTATCAGGTGAACACATTAGCAATATTGTACTTCATTTATAACTACACACATACACAGCCTGCCCTAGATATAGTAGTGGTGAAGTGCCAGTTGCCTATTTCTTTTCCATGTCCCTGTGTAGTTTGGTAGAGTCCCTTTTGAGAAAAGTAATGGGAGACTTGTGCTTAAAACCACCCACAGCAACCCTTCTTCACATAAGTGATCTAATCATACAGACAAGTTAGCATGGAAGCCACAAACACATCCAACATCATGGCTTTCCTTCTGTGAAAATGAAAAGTCAACTTCCAGATTTTTAGGGGGAGGGAACCATGACCTTACTGAGTTTGCGGGTCCATTGTTGCATTGCCCACATGAGCAATTGTTTCAGTGCACATTAGCTCTGCTGTAACTATCTCAGAGGAAGCCTGTGAATGGGATTCGATGTGGTGCACATTCTGGGTCCAAACAAGGAAAACCCAGAATGGCACTCAAAATACCATAGGATGAATTCCATACATCTAATGTGTATGGGCAGCAGTCGTCATCGTCATCTCCACCACTCACCCGGGGCAGTTCTTATATATTGCAGTTAAGAACAGTATCTCCTTCCTGGTGTCAATGTCGGTTCTGGGTGCCTTGCTTTTGAAAAAGAATGGTTTCCCCAACACTCTGGTCCTCCTGTCAGATCCAGGAACATGGCAAGTACAATGCCTATGCTAAGAGGACAGCACAGCTCTTGCCACACACAAACTAGCTAGCTAGATAAAGATGAACAAAAATTGGTTCTGGGAAATTTCCACCAAATCTCTCTTGAATGTATAGTAGCTTCAAAGCAACCCACACATTATTCTCTTCAGGAGCTGAATGCAAAGTTTCAGAGCAAGAGCATGAAAGCAAATACAAGGGAGGCAGCTGCAGGAAACGATTGCTCTGTGGTTGAATTAACAGTCCAGGTGGATATAATTAGACACATATCAAATCAATGTTGTGGCAGTTAAGCGCTTTGCTTCTTTAAGGCATGAGAGCTGTTTGAGACATAACAAATAAATTAAAAGGTTGGTGTGGATTTCTTTTTTTAAGGGGGGGGGAAGCAACACCTTAATAATGATTCATGCAATGGTAAACAAACACCGGGCACCAGGAAGCTGGGGAGACCTTGTGTCAGACAGTTACTGGCTGATTGACATTCCAAGCTAGAATGAGAAACACCAAAGGTAGAGGGGGTGGGGTGGGAACAGTTTTAGAAAAAGCAACAGGGTTATTATATAGATATTTTAATAGAACATACGGTTGAACCATCTGACAAAAAGCTGCAATAAACACCAAAGGAACTGGGGAATAAACACTCATTATTCAGAAAGCAAAGTGGGATGTGTACCAGCCGGCTAAGAAATTAGGTCTTGGAAAACTGGTACAGTATGTTATTGTAGGGATAACTTAAGCAAATGTAGAATTAAAATCAAGGCCTTCTTTAACTACTTGGTCACCAACTCTCCCCACCCCACAACCACAGAGGAAACACTTGTATAGATCAAGACAAATTAATACAGCTTTCCTTGAGTGCCCTTTCAGCTTTTGCCTTAAGCAATCTTCACGAGCCTTTATCGATGCCTGTGTATAAAGCCAAACAGTGTCATGTGGCACCTTAAAAAAGTAACAGTTATATAGTGGCATAAGTTTTTGTGGACTATGGGCCATTTTATCCAATCTTTTATCCTCAGATGGCAGGTATGAGAGTGCCCCAAGATTCTTCCTCTATGTGTGCATTAAAAAGAAGAAGAAGAAGAATTCTGATCTGTTTCTGGCTCTGATTCACTCTGTGTCCTCCCTAGGGATGGTGGGGAATCCAATTCAGCTAACATTAAAAGCAACCCTGTCTAACTTGCATCTCCCCAAAAATATTCAAACTTTGAAATTTGCACTTCTCCGAATTTTGTAGTGCAGCTCTTCATCCAAGAAATGTGTGCAAATGTGCATATACTAGGGGAAAGTGTGAATAAAAGTGAAAATATCAATGCAAATAACACAGAGAAATGAATCATATTAAGGAATACTATTTTGAAAAAAAATATGTATAATAGGCAAAACAACATACAGTTAGGAGAAATTCATATTAAAATGCTGATCAATTTTCATGAAGACTTTTTTTAAAAAAGCAAACTGAGGTAAAAGTGCAGAGAACTGAATTTAACATGGAGAAAATGAGAAATTGGGAGAAACCAAAATGGACAGATCCACCCATCCCTAGATCTCTCTTTGCTTTGATCTGTCTCTGCCTTCTGAGCAGATCCGTGGAAAACAAAGCTCTGTATTCCCCAGCACTATAATGTGGAATCTAAAAAGGACTATGGCTTTCCACCCCTTTTTCGCAGAAGCAGATGAAATTTCCAGGCACAGGAGCCCATCCAGAGTAGATTAAGCATGCCAAATTGTTGGCAGATATATCTGGGAGGTTTTATGTAGGGTGTTTTAAAAGTCTGGCTTTAAAAAAGAAGAAGAAGAAGAAAGGAAAAGTCTATAACTTCTTGATTTTCTGCCATGATTGGATGCAAGTTGCTGGCATGGCAATCTCTTCTGATGGGGTGAAGCCTCCCAAGTTTCAGAATGATAGCTGCAGTAGTTTTTCTGCAAAAAGGAGGGGAGGGGGGAATACAACAGGAATGATTAGCTGGTGATGGAATAAAATAATGCCTCCTCAGGACAGACAGGGGTGTGGACAGTGTTACCTCCCCCCCCCCCCAGCAATAACTCAGTTACCTGTAAGGGTCATTGTTGGAGACTGGGATTCTTTCCCCCACCCCAACAAATTTTAAGGTACCCATCCTCTTCTCCCTGGGATGGTGAGAACTTCTCCTCTCTCACCCTCTCTCTGTCACACAAACACACACACACACACACACACACAGTAGTAGTAGATAAGCTTTATTGAACTAGCCAAAGGCCATGACAAAACTATACAAACACTATCAAAGAAATATCTGTAAATCTATATATCTATATATAAGCACACATACAGGGAGAGAGAGCAAGGATCATTAGATGGAAGTGGGGCTAGAGGCAGAACCAATGCACACTCCTAGTTATGTGATAGATGTATCTGGTTGGCCACTGTGGCATGATCCCTTTTTATGAGAAGAGGGATATTGTGAACAGACAAGGGCACACCTCTTTTTATCTGGGGATACCTGAAGAGTCCAGTATTAATTTATGTGGGCACCTGCTTTTAATTCAATTCTTGTCACTTCTATAGAAATTTGCAGTTGATAGGATGATCCTCACCACCAGGAGAGTTATCTTATTTGCTATGATTCTTCTACTTTAGGGCAGAAGATTACAACAAAAATTATAATGGAGCTTGCAGCTACCTTTATATGGCCAGAATAAGCACATGGTTGGAACAATGGGGGAATTAGCTGTGCTCCTTAATTTCAATTTTGCCCAGAACCAGTTTGAAGAAACCAATATTGAGCTGTAGAACCAGCAGAACAGTATTGGATTTCTCTTGTACCTGCGGGCATATACAAAATTTGTCTGTCTCATCACTACTTAACCTACAGCCATTTTCCTTCCAGGATTAAGAAGCCTGGCTTCCAAGCTGGTTTGAGGCCCAGAATCTCTTGTTTCAGAAATTAAGCTATCTATATGAGTTTCTTTCATTGCTTTCTAAAATACTAGAAACCTTGTTTTTTTAAAAAAAGAAAGGGCTTTTAAAAAAGTTTACTGAGGTTTTTTCTGGAAGACAAACACTCGGGTTTTTTTGGGGGGGCTGATTTAAAGCTGTCATGCAGATCTTTATTCAGTGTTGCCATCTCTCAGTTTAAATATAGGTGGTGAAATTTAAACAGATACCATCGAGTATAAGTTAGAAGCATCTACGTATGATGGTGGTTAACTTTTATAGCACAGAACTGTTTTCTACAACATAATGATAATTCTTTATTGGTTCCTTAATTTTTTAGGCGTTGTTGCTTGTAGCAGTTCTTTAAGAGGGGGTAAAATAGTTCGGGAATGTTTCAGCACTGAATCTTGGATGTGTGTCAGACTTCCAGCAATCACTTCTAAGTGTGATGAGGTGAAAGGTGGGAGGAGGTGGGGAAAGTAGAGAGATTTTTTCTGGCAGTTACTGAGAGTGCTGGAGTGAAATCTGGAATATGTCATTAGCTGCTTCTTTAAAAATGTGCTCTCCTCTCCTCAGCCTCACTACTTTTAAGAAGCTGATTTTGCCTTCCATTTTATTAAGGCATCTTGTCATGGCTTTCACTTTAGTAACCCAATCACCTATGCCAGCATTTGCCAATGTTTTCGGCTTCAAATTTCACCAGCTCCCAACCTGCCCTCAAACATCTGAAGAGCACTAGGTTGGCAAAGGCTGATATATATGGTGTGTAAAAATGTCAGACAGTAAAGTTAGCAAATACATAAATAGTCACAACCTTGTCATTGTTTCAGCACCAGGCAAAGACATTTTGGATTTCCTGGGCATGTGAGCATCACCATTGATATGGTACTGTTAAATCTGCTTTTAATGATGCTTGTGGTTTTATTATTGTATTCTTCGCTTTGGCTGTAAATTGGTTTGGGCCTTTTTTAGAAGTGGGATGCAATGTATAATTTGAGCAAATCTAATTTAGAAACAAAATTTCTGAGAGGGGAAACATTACACTTCAGTTTGTTTCGACGTGGATGGGGAGAGCCACCAGATCTCATCTCTCTTGTCTCTTGCAAACCACCATTGTCCCCTGTGGAATGATATGTCCAAGTCCTTCTACCAGTAAGAGGATGCATGATTTTATTCTAGACGTTTACTCCTCCGTCCTCCTTCCCTAGACTGCTTGATCAGCCTCCTCCCAGTACGGCTCCACACTGTTTCCTCACTGCAGGGATGTGCAGCTACTGGGAAGATCAATTTGTTGGTGGTGTCTTAAAAGCAACTTCAACCTTCGGCTCCTTTTGCTGGAATGGTGTGGACAGTGTCATGTGAACCAGATCAGTCACTGGCTAACTACAGATCCAAACAAGAAACATAATCCACTTGGGATGCTATGCTTCTTCAAAGAGCAATTATCCTCATCTGAAAAAGCGATGCTGTAAAAATACCTTGATTTATTTTCCCTCTGAGACTTCCTTATCATCTTTGCTCCATTTCAGATATCTTTCTTTTTTTTCTTCAAATCCCCAGAAAGACAGTTCAGCATCTTATCTCAAAATCCAGCAAAATTCTTTGCACACTGTCTCCAGCTATGAGGATCCTGAGTTTCTAACATAGATACTGTTTTGTCTGATCCTTCTTGTGGCGAGATATGTCATCTTGATTTCCATGGCATTTCTGAGTGCAGCAAATCTCTTCATTTACAAACAAATACAGAGACAGACATCAGATGTATGTCACGTGAAATGTAGATACTGAAATATTTTTACACAAACTTCAAGTTTTAGCTGTGCTTCAACAGTAGTAGGTCAGAAATAGGGATGGAGAAGAAATTTTAGTAAGTTCACATTTAAAGGAAAAATTTCCTAATTCTCACTTTCTGAAACACTGTGACCCAAATGCCATACATCAAAATTCACACTTCACAAATTTTGCAGTTCTCCATCCAAGTGATGCATACAACAATTCATGTACAGTGGTACCTCGGGTTAAGAACTTAATTCGTTCCAGAGGTCTGTTCTTAACCTGAAACTATTCTTTACCTGAGGTACCAGTTTAGCTAATAGGGCCTCCTGCTGCTACCGCTGGAGCATGATTTCTGTTCTCATCCTGAAACAAAGTTCTTAACCCAAGGTACTATTCCTGGCTTAGCGGAGTCTGTAACCTGAAGCGTCTGTAACCAGAGGTACCACTGTACTAAGTTAATGTCAATGCATATATTAGTGAAAATAATGCACAAAATACAAAAATACATTATATTAGGGGAAATTGGTTTTTTATGTTAAGCAAAATTGCATTTGAAAATGTGTGTATTAGGAGAAATTTGCACTGATGAATTTTCATGCAGACTTTTTAAAAAATCACAAAATGGTGTAGGAATGCAGAAAACTGAATTTAAGATCAGAAAAATGAGAAACTGAGAGAATATGAATATGAAAAATTTTACGCATCCCTACTCAGAGATCATCCTGGTTTTGATTGCTAATAAAATTTAAATAATATATCTACAAAGCTCTAACTAGATGACCAGATGCACATTTGAATCCACATTTTAAATCTACACAAAACCACTGGGAGTGATCATAATTTCAGAATGAAGTATCATTCATATGCTGATGACACTCGGCACTATGTTTTGTCTACTAAACATCTGGATGCTACTATCTTTGTTCTGATTCATTTTATGTGATCTGGTGGGTGAGGATTAATGATTAAAAGTTTAAGTTTCACTTGAAATATTCACACATAGCATTCTTGAATCTGAAGAAATAGAGTTGATTTACCATTTTTATAACATGCTCCTCTGCTTACACAGGGGGAAGAGCTTCATATGCAGAATGTCCCAGGTATAATCTCTTGCATCTCAGGCTAGGATGACACGGAGAAGCTGCTGCCAGTCTATGTAGACAATAATGAAGTCTTGTGACAAATACATCTGCTGAAGTAGATAGAGCAATGATTCCTATGTTCCCTATGGAATACTTTTCTATCCTGATGTTTCCTCTTTTGCGCCACTTTTTTTAAATGAACATTTGATTTGGCTAGTGTAAGAACAAGAATAGTAGGCTTTCCAATGAGACAACATGATTTGGCTGTGAAATGGGAATTTCACTTGTGAATATGAGAGTATTTGCATTAGGGCAATATTTGTTGTACAATACTAATTAAAATTGCAGTTGTTAGCTGCAGTGAGTTAGGTTTTAGAATACTAAGCTGTGGTCCAGGATCCCTGTTCACAATTTGGGGGCCCTGTGTGCATGTATTCATTGCCTGCCCCCTTCCCTCAGATGTCAGTTACACAGCTATTGGGTTTGTGGGTGTAGGCACCAAACATATCACTGTGCAGGAAGTGCGGATAGTGTTGAGAATTCAATTCCTTCCGTGCTGCAGATGTGTGGGATTGTTACATGTCACATGTCTGTTTACATTCCTGCACTGATTATTGGAGTCTTGTGAGCGGAAAGGGAGATACGCTGTTTCCGCTCTCTATAGCTATTGTTTTTTTTTGCAGTTATCTCTCCGAGGAAGAAAGACAGAGAGAGAAGCCATGTTTTTTTTGTTCTGCTATGTTTGATTGTGTGCACAATAAATAATAATAATAATAATAATAATAATAATAATAATAATAATAATAATAATTTATTTATACCCCGCCCTCCCCAGCCAAGGCCGGGCTCAGAGCGGCTTACAAGCAATAATAAAAACAAGATGAATGATTACAACTTAAAAACAAAAATAAAATACAACATTAAAATAATGGAACATTAAAATATTAAAATGTAGCCTCATCGCAGGAGGAGAAGGAAAAGAAAGGGGAAAAAAGAGAGAGGGAGGGAATCAAATTGGCTCCAAGCCAAAGGCCAGGCGGAACAACTCTGTCTTACAGGCCCTGCGGAAAGAAATCAGATCCTGCAGGGCCCTGGTCTCATGAGGCAGAGCGTTCCACCAGGCCGGAGCCAGAGTTGAAAAGGCCCTGGCTCTGGTTGAAGCCAATCTAACTTCCTTAGGGCCTGGGACCACTAGGGTGTTGTTATTTATGGACCTTGAGGCTCTCCGTGGGGCATACCAGGAGAGGCGGTCCCGTAGGTATGAGGGTCCTAGGCCGTGAAGGGCTTTAAAGGTCAAAAGCAGCACCTTAAATCTGACCCTGTACTCCACCGGGAGCCAGTGCAGCTTGAAAAGCACTGGGTGAATATGCTTCCATGGCAGAGACCCCGTGAGGACCCTCGCTGCAGCATTCTGTACCCGCTGGAGTGTCTGGGACAGCTTCAAGGGCAGCCCCGCATAAAGCGAATTACAGTAGTCAAGCCTGGAGATGACCGTCACATGGATCACTGTGGCCAGGTCGGGGCGGGAAAGGTAAGGGACCAACTGCTTGATGCGGCGAAGGTGGAAAAATGTCGCCTTGGCTGTTGCTGTAACTTGTGCCTCCATGGAAAGGGAGGCATCAAGGATTACACCCAAACTCTTAACGGAAGGCAATGGCACTAATTGGGCCCCCGCAAGAGAAGGGAGTTGGTCCCTCATCCCCATGCCATCCCGACCTAGCCATAGGACCTCTGTCTTCGAAGGATTTAGTTTCAATCGGCTCCCACGAAACCATCCAGCCACAGCTTCCAAGCATCTGGTCAGTGTGTTCGGGGCCGAGTCAGTGTGGCCATCCATCAGCAGATAGAGCTGAGTGTCATCAGCATATTGGTGACAGCCCAGCCCAAAGCTCCGGATAATCTGGATAAATTAGACTTAGATGTTACTCCTCAAGGCTGAGCTTCTGCTAGTCGTGTGCTCATGTCCTTGGATATGGGTCACATCAGCGTGACGGGAGACCGGAGTGATGAATCCTGGGTGATGCTGCATCGGGGGGGAGGCACTGGCCTCGGCATTATCACCCAACAGCTAGTGGGTGTGATCCCAATTCTCCCCACTCTGGTCACGAACACTCCTAGCATCATGGTTTAGCTTGGGGCACACTTTTGCATCATCATCTGCTATGGAGTAAATTGTTGCTTTCCAAGTACAGAATCTCCCTTGCTAGACAGTGGCATCAGTTTATTTTGTCAATCAGTAATCCATGTGTTTGACTGCTTCAATAACTGCATGCCATTTCTCAATGACTTTAAAGAGATCATTGTCCAGGCTATCTCTGATAACCAATGCGAGGTATTGTTTGGGAAATAACTGGGGTTCCATATTAAACAGCAATCTGCAGGCTTCCTTTGAAACCTCAATTAAAGAGGAGTAATCACACACACACAAAAGCAGCAGCAGCAGCCCACCACCCTAAATATGATAAATGGTAATGTTTTACTTGAGGTGTCTCAGGGCTGATATATCGGTTTTAACTTTTTTGCTTTCTAAAGCGGTAAAGAAAGTGCAGTGTTCAAACGCTGGTGTCTGTGTTGGGGAATAATGGTGTCCCATTTTGATGAATCCTCTGTCTCTTCTCTTATCTAGCATGTCTGAACTCTGAATGTTATCTAACATAACTTTTTTTATAATGCCTGTTCTTTGGAGTACAGCATTACAATGAAGCCGGTGGTGCTGAGTGAAGTTAATCTTCACTCAGACTTGAATTCCTGCTTGCCTTGCCCTTTCTAAGGAGCCAAAGTAACTTGGGACATTTTGACCCGCAGGCATTTTAAGGCTTAGGGAGTCAAAGAAAGTGAGGTTTGGTGGCAAACAGAGACACCGAGCTAGACATTCTTATTCTTATTTTAGTGACTGGTGATCAGAGTCTTACTGCCTCTGAAAACAAGGGTGCAACATGGCCATCCTGGTTAGAGGTTTTGACTAGGAACTGAGAGACCAGTTTTCTAATCCTAACCCAGTCATGCAGCCCACTTGGGTGACCTTGAGCCAGTCACTATTTCTCAGCCTATCCTATTTCACAGGATTGCTGGGTGGATAAACTGGAGGGGGAGAAGCGTGTACACCACCTTGAGCTCCTTGGAGGAGCGATTTCATATACATGTAATAATCAATCAATCTGCAGAGTGGCCTGACAGTATAAAGCAGTCTCAAGCCTTCTTCTGCTTTAACAGTCTCACGTGACTGTCATGCATGTCGACAAATTACTGTTCCCTTACTACTGTTGATCACCATATATGGGATTTATAAACTCTTTCATGGTCTATCCTGAGTTACTTCGACTACACAAGCAATTGGAGAAGGCAAGTGAGGTAGATATGGAGAAACAAGGTGGTTCACAATTCAACAAAGTATCACAATGTGGACATGTGAAAACTGCAGACATTTCTAGACAGGTGGAAGCCCAGGGGACCTGCACAACTGATGACTCGCCAAGCCAAGCACGGCCTACCGGGTATCCAAGTTAGGCTTCCTAATACAAATGTGCTCTTTTTTCCACTTGCTCAATTGGACTGGATAAACAAGCAGGCAATCCATGGTGTCAGCCTACCATGGATGACTGATGGACTGAGCTTGGCTTAGTGGACCACCAGTTTGAAAGACCTGCTGCTGCTCTTTCCTCCCTTGGGTCTGCCGCATCATACAACAATGCGCAATGACTCTTCCACCACCACATGCCTCATTTGCTGTTGTCCTGGCTCTCTTTTCAAAAGGATTGTCTGCTTTGCTTCCTGCCTGCCTGCCTGCCTATTTTCCCCATTAGAGGAACCCAGCACCGTGGCTCTGAAAACAGATGCCAAAACACACATACACACACAAATCCTTTGCTGTGTGTCATTGCCTTTGCTTTGTCTCTTCCTGCCCTTTCCCTCTCACTAACCTACCCTATGCTTTTGTGTCCATTCTCTAAATAAACCAGACAGACAGAGACATGTACCAACACCCGGGCTGCTCAAAATAAACTGCTGCTGCAAGCATCATTAGGTGCTACATTTCATGTCATGAAATAACAGTTCGGATGTGTTGCCGTTGCTTCCTGCGATAAATCCTCTGAAAAGAAGCAATGACTTTGCAGCATTCTTTTGACCCTCACTGATTCATATCCTAGTGCTGGAGTTCCTACTGTCTGCCCCCATCCCACCCTTCACCCTAATTTAACTACAGAGGATAAGAGCTGCACACACAAAGGCCTGGGCTGTGTGAGTCAGAGAGCGCAAGTGAATTTCCCCACTAAAGGCTGTGGCTGATTCATTCCATGTCTCCCAAGTTGACTGCAGAGATGAGAGTGGTTCTCCATGCATAATGTATCGATTTTGTATAAATGTCCAAGTCCTGAGAATTGTATAAATGTATAAATTTAAGAATGAAAGGATGAATTTCAGGCATACTGTGTGGCATGCTATATAAAAAGTCTTCAAAAAAGACCTTATTTAAAACCTTCTCATTGTAAGCAGGCATGCAGCTAGAAGTTGAGTCCTGTGCAGCACAGAAAGGAATTCAGATCTTGCTCCCACAGAATGCACTACATGGGTTGGGTAAAGAGCAACGGAATTAAATACATATTTAAATAAAATAGAAAGCTTTTTTTTGCAAATTTAACAGCATATCAATATAAGTCCAAAAATTCTCCAAAGCAAACTCATGCAGTCAGTGGACCAGGCGGACTAGGCTAGTCACCTAAATGTTCCCCTGGTGCTTCTTTCCCAAACCCCGGGAAGCTTCTGCCCATCTTAGGGATGGAGGTGTGATGCTCTAACAGGTCCAAGAGCCCTCCCGCCACCTTCCCAAAGCCCTCCCAGCTTTCAGGAGGAGGTAGGAGGGCTCCAGCATCCTGTGAGAGTCCTGGCACTTCCTTCCCCAAATCCCGGAAGCTTCTGTCCAGCTTAGGGAAGGAGGCGCAATGCTCACACATGTGATGTCAGGATGTTGCGAAGTCACACATACACTGTCGCCCACCCCCAATCACCCTCGCAAGCCAGGGCTTCTGGTTGTAACTGTTCCCATATGAAAAATTTCACTGCATGCCACTGACTCAGATCTTTTGTGCATGTAGAGACCAGCTGGGAGCTGTATCGGCAATCTCAATCCTTCCCCAAGTTCCAAAATCCAGAATGGGACATTTAGTTGGACATTTTGATTGTGTGTGTGTGTGTAGGGATCTAGTATTCTTCACAGTAGTGTGGGGCAGGTCTACAAGGCAATCCTCTCTACACTGGGATGGGTAGTGCCACACCATAGTCAGGGATACACATTGAAGCAAGAAAGGATTTCCCCTGCTGGCTTGCCCATTCAACACTGACTTCACTAATGCCCCTCCCTAGCCCAGCATGGGTAAGCTGCAGCAATGCAAGTATCAGGAAGGCAGCTCCGCTCTACCACAGATGCTTGTCCTTGTGTGGTTGAAGGCTGCTGCTTAGGGTAATTCAATTTTACTAGATATCTCCTCTTTTGCTATGAGTTGATTTGGGCTAGGCATCTTATTGTTAGGTCTTTTGAAATGAACAGTTGAACGAATGGCTCAATGTGGATAGCGGGTAGTATCTACCTAAACAGTCATGCCAGCGCAGCAACTTGTAACTTCCACATCTTCTCCCTGCATGGCCCTGTGCTCCCCTAAATCTGCAGTGGAAGGTTGGGGAAATCCCTGGAAGAGATTTAGAGGTGTGTCAGTGGCAGGGAAGCTACACCACATAGCTAAAAAGTCATTGTGCTAGCATAATTGTTTAGCTGGATACGAGGTGGATTTAGGGGAGCGCAAGCAGTTTGGTTGCACTGGGTGTGAAGCCTCAGGGGTGCCACAGAAGAGGCCACAATTCTTCTTTAGAGTGGTGTGAGAGATGCAAATGTTTGCATCACACTGAGCACCACTGAAATTTGAGACCCCAACATCCACAACTGGCTGGATACAGCCCACACCACTGACATAGGCGCCGACTCCATGGGGCCTGAGGGGGCCCGAGCCCCCTCAAAAATTCGTTTGGGGGGCTCCGCCCCCCCAATAATTTAAGAAAATTATTAGTTATATTATGCTTTGTAAAATCAGAAAATTATGTTGGTATTTTTTATTTTCCTTGTTTGACGATAGTTACCTTTTAAAATACATTCGGTAATGAGTTAAAACAAAGCCACTCCCGATCTAGAGAGGGGGTGGGGTTGCGGGCTCTCGACCCATCAACAATCTCGCGGGGCTGGTGTCAGCCCCGCGAGAAGCGGGGATTCCCCCTAGCTCATTAATATTCACCGCCCACGGCGGCAGCCAATCGGCTGCCGCAAAGGGTGGGCCCTCACAGGTTCACTTAAGGTCGGGGCAGCCCGGGGCTCGCCCCTTTCGTTCCCCCAGCAGCAGCGGTTTGGAGGTCTTGGCCCCCCCCCAATATTTTTTATAAGTCGGTATGGGCCCCCGCCCCCCCAATATTTTTTATAAGTCGGCGCCCCTTACCATTGACATTGTTGGTACTGGACATTGTACGGTAATTTTACTGTCATTATGTTTATGTTTAAAACATAATAGGTTAATTGACAATGTGCTAATAGCCTTTGTTAATAAACCCATTATGTTTTATGTCCAAACTTTTAATCAATTGTTAACTGTTCAATTGTCAATATTATATTGCGGTGGTATTATAATTCTTACTACGTATTGTGGCCATTGTGCTATTATTTTGTTTATTTTCTGTGAGCCACTTTGATCAGAATGTCTCTGTGGCAAATGCAGTCTAATAAACAGACAAACTATGGCTTCCGTTTTATTGTGTTAACTCAAGAGACTTAGATTCTCTATTTTGATACCTCCAAATCAGCTTCTCTTTTCACTTTCCGATCAAAGCATCTATGAAAAGCAAACAGTCAGAAGAATGAGAAATGCCTAATGTAAAAGGATTATATTCCCAAACAAATACAAGCAATGGACATCATTCAAAAAGAGATGTTCAGATCTCTTGTCACCAGGTTAAACTTCTATTGAAGGATGTTGACCTCTTGTTGCTAGGGATTTTCCTTCCGCTTCAGTAGTTTTGAATTGCTAATGAATAATCCACTTAAGCTGGTTATATGTCAGAATACTCCGCTCTAATTTTTTTCTGTGCTTTTGATGCTCCTCAATTCACATTCATAGTTTTACATCATAATTTAATGCTGCCAAAGATACAATCAGAAACAGAAGTGGAAATGCTAACAAATCTGCTGTTATTTCTATTACAGCTAGGAACTGTTTCGTTCTATTTTTTTGAAGAAGAAAAAATTGCCGAAGGTTGAAATGAGTCAGTTTTGAAAACCTGAGAAAACATCTAACATTGTAACTCATTACTGAAACCTGCTCTCAAAAGAATTCTAGATTATCTTTGAATTTAAATTTTATTTTTTAAAAAAATGTGTTGCGAAATCCTAATAAGCATCATATCAAAGCCCTCTATTGCATGAACTGAATGATCTTATATTATAGGATGCACCTATAGCCAGCCACCTGTTGTTTCTTTCTGGATCATATGTAAATATTTGGATGCATAGTACATTAGGTCAGTATATCCTCCTCATCATCAAACCTTTTGTTGGCATCACATACAAACATCCAAAACAAATCAATACAGAATTACCACTTCCCCAGTGGCACAAAACATTTGTTAAAAGAAAGGAGGCAGAGCAGTCTATCGCCACATGTCTTGGTCACCAGGGAGATCAGACGTCTGCATTGTATTTCGACAACAAAAAACCAAATAGAGATATTTAGCCACTAACTTGGTGAGCTCCTGATCATTCCCCAGTAATAGAAAATGGATGTTGGTCAGCATATTGTGCTCCATACGCTGGTATGGGGGTAAAAAGTGTGTGTGTGGTTAAAAATTCATTCTGATAAGAGATTCCTTGGAACAGATGCGGGGAAGCATTAGCCCTCCAGATGTTGCTGAACTACAACTCTTATCATACCTGGCCATTGACCATGCTTGCTGGGGCTGATGTGAGTTGTAGTTCAACAACATCTGGAGGGTCAAAGGTTATCTACACCTTCCTTACAAGAAGAAAGGCAACTTGTGGGGAAGGATAATTCTGAGGGTGGTAAAGAAGTTCTGATCTAATGTCCTTCTGTCCTTTCCTTTTCCAGATGTGTATTCACATTACATTTGCCCTTAAAAGGTGTAAAACTCATGAGGGAAATGCTTTCCTTGTACTAATTAAGTTTTACTTTCTGGTGTTTTAATATGCAACATGCACAAGGTTTGGGGTATTAACAGATGAAAGCTCAGAGCAACAAGAAGTAAAACAGCAAATTACAGGCATGTACAAGGGACGAGGGTGGTGCTGTGAGTTAAACCACAGAGCCTAGGACTTGCCGATCAGAAGGTCGGGGATTCGAATCCCCGCGACGGAGTGAGCTCCTGTTGCTCGGTCCCAGCTCCAGGCCACCTAGCAGTTTGAAAGCACGTCAAAGTGCAAGTAGATAAATGGATACCGCTCTGGCGAGAAGGTAAACGGTGTTTCCGTGTGCTGCTCTGGTTCGCCAGAAGCGGCTTAGTCATGCTGGCCACATGACCGGAAGCTGTACGCCGGCTCCCTCGGCCAATAAAGTGAGATGAGCGCTGCAACCCCAGAGTCAGCCATGACTGGACCTAATGGTCAGGGATCTCTTTACCTTTTACATATATTCCAGCAAGGGTGGGAGGAACTAAGACTAAGTCACTAGCCAAAGGTAATGCAGCATAAATAAAAATGGCTACAAAATCCCTCATCATTTTTCCGTTGCAGTTATTGCATGATCGATGTGGTTGTAGAAACCCTAGAAAGATTTGATTCTGGAATGATGTGCCAGAAGATATTCATTACACACACAGCTAAACTTCCCTTACTGTGGAAAACAACCTCCACAATTAAAAGCACAAAAAGAAAGGTGTAGAAAGAAGCCAGAACTCTCCAGAACAAAGTTCTGGCACCTCTCGGGTGGGCACTATCGTCATTATGAGAGAACAAGAGAGGCGTTCATTGTGAGTTCCGGCACCTCTTTTTCTAGAAAAATAGCACTGCATGATAATAGGAACCATAATGTATTGCTATTCATTTGGGGAATAGTCTTTTCTGAATGGTTGCAGCATAGTGAATCAGCAATCTGCTTTCTTGCTAGGGTGGTCAAAAATACGTCTGCCTACAGCAGATGAAAGTTTGCCTAGGTCTAGGTGTTGGGCTTGGCATCCTACAATTTAGTCAATTTCAAAACCCATGCAAAAGAGAACAATGTGCTGCACAGGATCAACCAGTTGAAAACAGCTGGAGCATTTTTTCTCTCTCTGTCTTCTATTCCTAATGATGTTGCCGCATGCAGCTTGAAATATTTTTTTTCTTCCTTTCTTAGAAGCTTCAGGATTAATTTGCTATCAAAACAGACAAGCATTCACACACTGAATAATGATCTTTCTTAAATTCATAATTTATTATGTTCTGTGATGTCATGAATTAAATAAATATGATTTCTGAGTAGATGCATCCTTTCAGAGCATAGCAATTAGACCCTGCATGACTTTGCTCCTTAGCAGGCATGGCAAGAGGTCATGTAGCCCGTCAAGAAATGAGCCGGGCTTTGCAAAAGCTGACTGGTCAAGCATATTAAAGCTAAGAGAAATCTCCTGGGAGAAATGGCTGGATTTGTAAACGTAATGCAATGGCTGTATGAAATGAAATGGAACAATATTGCTAGAGATGTTACTGTGGTTAAAAGCTTTGGGCTAAATCCAAAAGTCAGTTTTCAATCAATACTTTTCATTCAGGCAAAAACTCTTTGTAGTCCATGAAAGATTTGTCTTCATAAAGACAGGATTAAAAAATATATATTAAAAGGGTGGAGTCAGGGACTGCTTGGAGGCAGCATATGTTCAGATCAAATTGCAAGGGCATATAAAGAGAGACACTATCTTAGTGGCTGCTTCACAGTTGTGAAAATGCCTTCCGTGGAAATTCACAAAATCCTGAGATGACGCTTTTTCCCCAGCCTGTCTTGTTTGGACAAACTCAGAGAGGGTGAAATTAAGCTACAACTTTATTGTTTCTAGCTCTCAGCTTGTTGAGGTTGAGCTAGGGATGTGCCAAACCATCATTTTATTTCCACGGATATTTCTGCCTCCTTGCATGCTGGCATTGTAGGGCTGGGAAAGTTACCAGCAAAAGCAGCAGTGTGGTTTTCACAATGTAGATTCAATTCAGTGTTGTGCTTTGCAAATTTATTGATTATTATGGTAATAGGCTTCTTTGCACATCATATTCGCTATTGAAAGCACAAAACACCCTCTCAACAGTGTAATGCGCATCCGATTACTTGCGTGGTATAACTACAACTAGCTTAGTTTAATAGTGCATCATGTTGATAGTCCATCACTGTGCGCTGTGTGTGTGTGTGTGTGTGTGTGTGTGTGTGTGAGAGAGAGAGAGAGAGAGAGAGAGAGAGAGAGAGAGAAAGAGAAAGAGAGAATATGATGATAAAACATTCTCAATCTTGCTGTTTCATGACACCACTTATCAACAACATAAAATACTATTTTCGCACTAGGAGTGGAAGATCACAAATATTTACGCTAGCCCTCGGCTGAGCACTTGGGATAACATGGGCAAGACCACAGTTGAAATAAATGAATCATCTCAAAAATGATACATTTAAGTTAAGAAATGCACCATACTGGCTATCAGATAAAGACCATCTCCCCTGGAAATATAACTGAATGGGATTTGGGGGGAAAGCACAAATTGTCCTTTGTAATATATGTCTGCTCCAACTATGCATCTCTTAATTTGAAAAATAAGCCATTTTTGGACTGGTTTAATATGTTACAAATGGCATTATGGGTATCCAGTTAAGCTTCTTCAGTGCATTTCTATTGGGCGGGGAGAATGGCCTGGAATGACACTATGTCTGGGACAGTCTCAGAAAAATGACAGGTCACAGCTGGCAGCTGTTCAGAAGCGCCATCACTAGAGGCAGAAGTAAAAAAATATTGCTTTTTAAAAATGAAAATAAAGACTTACTATCGTTGCTGCCACCAAGGATACCCCCCCCCCCAAAGTCTCTTAAGAAATCCTACCACTGAAAAATCACTGGCAATTCATCACCCACAATAAATTATGCAGAATTTGTCAGATAGAACCATCAAAGAGAATAAACCAGTTGATGCAAGCACTGTGCCCCACCTAGGGATGTTGGAGAATTCCAACAAAACAAGAAAGTGGAGTGGAAATTTCCAATTTCCACTTATTCATCCCATGTCCAGAAATGAAATCAATCCAGCAAATACAATCAGTGTTCACTGTTGGTTTTTTCCCACCTGTTGCATTGTGCTTTCTTTGCGCTGAATGAATGAGGTGGAATATTGTAACGGCAAGGTATTTTATGTAATTAGTTAAGTAAATTCCATAAGTTACATAATTTCTCTGCAGTTGTAAAATGAATGGCATGGTTTTTGACAGAAGATGAACTGCAGTGGAATGGGAACAGTGCTGATGCTGGAAATCCAGGGCAGAATGGAGAAAGATGCCTTCTTATATCGCTTCCCGTTTCCTACCCCACCACAATGGCCAGATTCCTTTCTGCCTGAAGATAGGGGCAGCATGGCATTCATTTATATATTCTACACATGCACATTCTTCCTTTCCTTTCTTTGCACATCTTCCAACACCTTTTAAAGAAAATAACTAAAAGCTCCTGCTACTTGAACAAAAAAGTAATGCTAACTTAAAATACTTTTCCCCCAATGAAGGATGATGAAGTCCTTTTGAAGTACCTTTTTGGGAATGTAAATTGCATGATGCTCTCAGATCTTTATGAAAGAAAAAAAATTCTCATAAATTTGAAATTTTAATTCAGTTAGCTGCCAAAAGCCTTTTAGTTTAGATATTTGATAATTTCTCAAACTTTGGTTCCTAAAGACAGGATTCATTCATACATTGTACGTCTTTCCTTCTGTCTGTCTGTCTGTCTGTCTCTCCATATATATTTTTGGTCAAAAACAGGATATTGTTCTGGAGACTGAAGTAAGCAATGGAAGAAATCCTGGCCCATGCTAGTCAGAAGTTTCATCAGCAAAATGTAAATTCAATATGCAGATGACCTATATTATCATCTCTCTCTGGTCTAAGAAACACATATAGAGAAGAAGTTCCCAAATTCCCACAAGCTTTATTTAGATGGTCCATGGTGCATGTGTAAAAGTACAATTAAGACTCATACAGCAATTTTCTTCCATAGGAAGAAACATTTGGGAACCACTGCTACAGAGAACATACTATTGGCTGTTACCTAGATTCTACCTGTTTCCTGTGTATTTGACTCAACCATTTGCTTTGCAGCCCTCTGTAGACATTCAAGATTTTTGCATATGAACGTATGGGGAAATGGGAAAGGATCATACATGCTGGCTCTTCCCCCCCAACTGCATCTGTTTGGTACTCTGTCAATCTTGTGCAGGTGGCTTTTGAAAATAATGTATGGAAACATCTGTGTTGTAGATATTTATGCTATCACACCTTTCTTCCAAAAAGTGCATACACACATGTATTTAATTCTCACAACAACCCTCTAGAGTAGGTTTTGCTGAGAGAAAGTGGCTAGCCCATTACTACCAAGTGAGAAAGAAGCTTCTTCATATATTTTAGTCTGACAAAAGCAGCCAAGGCTGTGGTTTTATTTGCGGTATGGGAATCGTTGCAGAGGAGATTGGATATGGAGACCTTTGAAATTTTATTTTGATAGTGGTAACCAAATCCCAGCTCTCTGTTAGCTCTGTAGCATATAAGGGCTGCCATTTAGAAATATGTTGAATGCAAAGAAAATCTAAGAATGAGCAGCAGAGGCCCCTTTCCCATTCAGATCAGGATACTCCTTCAGTCGTGTTATTCACAATGGTGTGATTTAAGAATTAAATGTCATCCCAGTTATTTATTCACTATTCTCAAATCCCCCCCTTTTCTGTGTATAAATTGGTGCTTCAACACTTTTTTATTCAGCAGCAGAATTATATTTATTAATATTTTGCCCTTTCAGTTTAAGGCTATAATTTAAACTGCAATTGCATAAGTCAGGGGCGATAAAACCTATGCCCAAGAGTTCAGGGAAGCCTTGTAAGGAAGTGATTCTTATCAAGTGTGCCTTGAAATTATGTCTCTGTGAAATATGTAATAACAGGCAGTGGCTTCTGCGTTAAAATCAGATAACAAGGGAGAGATCAGGACAGTTTAAAAGGCAGTGTGACATACTACACAAAATATTCAACTGGAACCTAGGGTGGCCAGTTACACATCACTATTTTTATAAAAAAGAACAAAAAAGGGCACAGATTTGCATGTGCTAATTTATATCTATAGATGCAAATTAAGAAAGAATTGTGAGATTTATTTAAATAGCAATACTGTACAATAAATCTCACAATAATGGGGAAGACTATGAACGGGCAAGCACCGCAATCCCAGAGTCGTTCGCGACTGGACCTAGCAGTCAAGGCTCCCTTTACAGGGAAGTGGGTGGCGCTGTGGGTTAAACCACAGAGCATAGGGCTTGCCGATCAGAAGGTCGGCGATTCTAATCCCTGCGATGCGGTGAGCTCCCATTGTTCGGTCCCTTTCCATTCCAGCGGGAAGGTAAATGGCGTTTCCCTGTGCTGCTCAGGTTCGCCAGAAGCGGCTTAGTCATGCTGGCCACATGACCTGGAAGCTGTACGCCGGCTCCCTCGGCCAGTAAAGCGAGATGAGCACCGCAACCCCAGAGTCATCTGCGACTGGACCTAATGGTCAGGAGTACCTTTACCATTACCTTTAAAATAAATCTCACCATAGTGGGGAAGACTATGATTAGGTGACCTATGTCTGCTCTGCCTGCTGTTCAGATGCTAACTGTGGACGGACAATTTTAAAGGAGACCCTGGTCTCCATTCTTATGGCGCTTTATCTTTAAACCACACATGGATGGAGAGCCTTTCAAATAAATGACATCTTCAGACAGATGACTGTCCTCTGACAGCCCTTGACCATCCTACTTGGCACATGGCTATCCTACTTGGACCTGAAAGACCTGGGTTGAAATCCATGACCACCATAAGAACATAAGAAGAGCCCAGGTTGAAGATGCATCTAGTCCAGTGTCCTGGTTCTCCTAGTGGCCAACCAGATGCTTATGAGAAGCATGTAAGCAGGTGCTCTCCCTGTGGTTTTCAACAACTGTTATTGAGAAGCATGCAACCTCTGGAGATAAGAGCATAACCATCAGGGTTAGCAGGCTTATCCTCCACAAATTTGTCCATTCTTCTTTCAAAGCCCACCAAGTCAGTGGCCATCCCTACATTTTGAGGAGCAAACTTCATAGTTTAATTCTGCACTTTGCAAATAAGTACCTTTCATGTCTGTTCTGAATTTTCATTGGAAGTCCACAAGTTCTAGTGTAAAGAGAGAAGGAGGAAAAATATATATTTTCACTTTATGCCATGAATCTGAGTGGGCTTTGACAAGTCACTTAACCTACCTCAGAGGGATTCCATGAAGATAAAATGGGAGCTCCTTGGTTGAATGTCCCTGGTAGCCTTACAGCTCTCATGATTCCAGATTATGTTGGTGACTACATTCCGCATGTTATAGAGGGGAGACATATGCTCTGTGGTTATTTACAAATGCTTTCGGGACAAAAGGATTTTCCAGTTTCTAGGCATTCATTAAGTTCTCCAAACCTTCCCTTTGCTAACTATTCTTCTTGCAGACAAGGCAATCAGAGCATCTGGATTTCTCAAACTAGAGAACCCTTCAATTTATAGGCTTCACATTAGCACCATAAATCTGCACATTTTGTGATATTGTTTTTGATTCTCTCAATATAGCATGATCAAAACATGTATGTTTTGAAGCTTTATTCCAATAGGCTCCCCATGTAATTAGAGACATGAGAGACCCAAACTGGCAGGATTTGACCCATTTTCAAACACACGGCAGAACGAAAACAAAAACAGGTTGTATGCATCTTTACTTTGGTTTAATCTTTTAAATGTTCAGATACATTAACTGCAAACATTTTTTTCTATGCTATTTCGCTCTCTATCCACAACTCTAGATGGAGCCTGTTTCTTGGCAGTAGTTGCTCCACAAGTTATTTAAATATAGTTCCATATATTTTATTCTAAAAACAGACCATTAGCAATTCAAGTGGCTTCTCCCAGGTTAACTCCCATCTTGCACAGCATTTGAGCTGCAATCTGCACACTGTTCACTTCGAAATAAGGTCCTTGAAATGTTACTGAAGTCTACAATAATATTCAGGCTCAATTACAGAGGTCCCGCTCATAGTAAAATGGTTGATCTGAAGACAGAAACACCTCTTTGAGGTAAAGCTGCCTCATGTGTAGAATTCCCCCTCTAGTCATTCATAATTACCTCACATAAATCATACATTTAACATTTTGGCTTTGTGGTATTAATGGAAACATTTTAAGCTCTTCTGCAAGTTAGAACTTACGAATCTAACTCCAAATGATTAAGAAAATGAAACCGTATTTCTCCTCCCACCCCAAGTTAAGAATCTTGATTGCTTTGAATAGCTTCCCATTAAAGCTAGGGAAACTACTCCAGCCTTGTAACCTGATGCAGTCAACAACACAAAAAGAGAGCTTTCAACACAGATGAGTTTTTCTCTTTGTAGAGGACATACAACATCTATTCTCCACCAACATGTGTACATACCCTAACCCTCAATGTCAGCCACTGACAGTACTGATAACACCTATCAGGTAGGATAACCCAGGAACATGGGTAGGCAAACTAAGGCCCGGGAGCCGGAGCCGGTCCAATCGCCTTCTAAATCCGGCCCGCGGATGGTCCGGGAATCAGCATGTTTTTATATGAGTAGAATGTGTCCTTTTATTTAAAATGCATCTATGGGTTATTTGTGGGGCATAGGAATTCGTTCATTCCCCCCCAAAAAAAATATATAGTCCGGCCCCCCACAAGGTCTGAGGGACAGAGGACCAGCCCCCTGCTGAAAAAGTTTGCTGACCCCTGCCTAGGAGGTACCCAGGGACACTTCAGCTAGTGATTCTTTATATTTTATCTGCATAACCAGTGGCACTACTCTTTCTGCCCTGACTCATTCTCTGCCTGTCTTAGTGCAGCCCTGACCTTTTATGGGCTGTGTGGTACACTGTGGCATCACAATGGGGAGCGGGGGGCAGTGCACCCCAGGTGCCATGTCTGGAGGGGTGACAAGAAGGCACCCCGCGGGGTGCTTGCCCCACCGCCTCAAGGCTCAGCGGTGTGAGCAGCCATTGCGCTGCCACAGCTGCATGTGGAGGATCCTCAGTTCGTGGCTGCAGCTGCGAGCAGAGGATCCCGCCACCGTCTGTACGGCGCCAGTGGCATACCGCTAAGCACAAAGCATGCACATGCGCTGTACATAGCGGTTTGCTGCCGGTGCCAGCCAAGCACCGTACGGACTGCGGTGAGATCCCTCCATCACCGCTACAGCCACAAGTGGAGGATCCCTCTGCTGCCGCTGCAGCTGCGAGCAGAGGATCCCACAACCGTCCGTACAATGCTCGGGCGGCAGCAAACCGCTATGTGCAATGCATGTGTGGTGTTGCACGTATGGGCTGTACATAGCGACACCACACATGCATCACACATGCATCCATGTAGCGGCGCAACGCATGCACAGCCGGCGGTTTGCCCCTCCCCAGGTGTCAGTTAGTGTTTGTTCATCTCTGGTGGTACAGTCCATCCACATCCCCTAATAGATCCCACCATGTGTTATCGGGGGGGGGGGGCAGCACTTAAGAACATAGGAGGAGCCCTCCTGCATCAGACCAAAGGGCCATTTAGTCCAGTATCCTGTTCACACAGTGGCCAAACAGATGTTTCTGGGATGCCCACAAACAGGACGTGATTGTAACTGTGTCCTGTATACTTATGCTCCCCTGGCACTGCTATTCAGAGGCATACCACCACTCATCCTAGAAGTAATATAAAGCCATTTACCATTGTAATACCCATACACAAAGCTTGCAAATTCTTTTGTAGTTCCTCTCAATCCCTTCTTGTTTTAATCACCCAAATATGTGTCTCTTCTTCTTCCTTCTGAGATAGCATCCCTGCTATTCTCCCCATCGCACCTTCTGAACATATGCGTAATATGAAATCTGTTGTTAACGGAGCCAAATCACCTAAGAATCTGCTTTGGTAATGGCGCTTTAAATGTACTTCCATGTGTACTTGAAACTTAATAGAGCTGGGAAAGTGGCCAGGTTTACACTTTATATGTTGGTCATTCTCCAGCCTGTGTTAACAGAATTCCACACTTCCTTTGCTGCAAACATCCACTGCCAGAGGCATTAAGCCTCTTATACCGGTTGTTGGGAATCACAAGCCCCATTTCTGTAAAAACAGAGCAGGAGAGGCATGTCAGATGTTGGAAAAATGTCTTTTCTTATGACTAGCCATATATCCTAGACTTTGTCATGGTACCTTTTAAACATTTAACCTGTAGTCTGAGCTGATGCAGAAATAATGTGCTGATTTCATTAACAAAACTTTGAGGATTACCTGAGCCCAAGAGTGGGAACCAGGAAAGCCATGAACCATCATTTGGGAGGGTCAAATCCAGCCTGCAGGCTGTGGGTTAGCTACCTCTGAGTTAAACGTTACTTGAAATGTTAGTTATTACATTGGCAATGGTAGGGTAGATGGTTTAACCATTTTTAGTGCTGGTTATCAACTTTATTTTCCTGTTTGTATATTTTTCCAAAGCTGACTGAGTTCGTATAACACATTATACTCTCTATGCGGACTTAAGGAAGTTGAAGGAGGCCAAATCTCTTCAGGAAGCGTGGAAGTTATTTAAAAACCTCTATAATAGAGGTTCAGATAAAATGTATGCTACAGGTCAGTAAGCGGATGAGGAAGTCTTAGAAAATGCCAGTGTGTTTAAATAGCAGTGTCAAGGAAACCATAAAAGGTGAGAAGATTTCCTTTTTAAAAAAGCGGAAGTGTTGCTCAAATGAGAAAATAAATGGAGCATTAGCTTGCACGGAGCAAATATAAATTGATGATAAGGCAAGCAAGGAAGGGATTTCAGAGGGAAAATCAAACAAGCATTTTAAATGCAACAGGAAACTATGCAGGCAAAAACTCTGGTGTGTAGAGGACTGTGCTGGGGAAGGATGCAGAAAGGCAAATGTATTCTGTAAGCAAATTGGGTGTCTTTGGGTGTCACTGTGGGAGATGTTGGGATGAGGTAAAAGGTAAAGGTAAAGGACCCCTTGGTGGTTAAATTTGACCGGCACTAAAGCGGCACTTATCTCTGCTTTAAGGCTGAGGGAGCTGGCGTTTGTCCGCAGACAGCTTTTCGGGGTCATGTGGCCAGCATGACTAAATGATGCATGAAACAGCGTGATGAGTGCCAGAGCACATGGAAACACTGTTTACTGTCCTGCCACAGCCTTACCTATTTACTCGCATTGGAACTGCTTTGGAACTGCTAGGTTGGCAGGAGCTGGGACAAAGCAACGGGAGCTCACCCATTGCACGGATTGGAACTGCCAACCTCATGATTGGCAAGCCCAAGAGGCTCGGTGGTTTAGACCATGCCCCTTTACCTTGGGATGAGACCCAAGTCTAAACCATTCTTTCTTGGAAGTGTAACTGAGGAGGTGTGTCAAAGAGAGTCCTACCAGTCGCAAAAGAGCTTTTACCCACCCAGACATTTTCCTTGTATGCCAAGCTTGGGAATTAATCTTTTATTTTTTTGCAGACATGTTGCCTTCCCCAACTGCTTCAAATGTATCCACTTCAAATCAGGGCACTTCAGAGAGATTTCACCTGAGATTATGGAGCAGAGGGCTATCAGTGGCTACTAGCCACAGTGGCTATGCTTTGCCTCCTCGGTCAGAGGCAACATCACTTCTAAATGCCAGTCACTCAAAGTTACAGGACGACAGAGCGCTCTTGTGCTCAGGTACTGCTGGTGGGTTTGCCACAGGCATCTGGTTGGTCACTGTGAGAACAGGATGCTGGACTAGTTAAGTCATTGGGCCAATCAAGTAGCACTCTTCAGATGTTCTTATGAGTTCAGACAAGCCCTCTTCAGTTTGAGATTGGTACAAATTTGATGCACACCCCTAGTGACAACTGCCACTTTAAAGAAAGCAATTCAAAATGCAAATAGCATCACTACCCTGTCTTAGGTAGGTGCTTTCAACGTTAAGTTGATGTTTTTAAGGAGCTGCCTCCCAAACCTCTAGGCTAATAAGTAACTAGCCCTGAGTCAAAATAAGAGGGATGGGGTCCTATTTCACAAACGTATTGCCCTCTGCAAAGAGCCTTCATTTCAGTGATGTGTCAGGGCAGGCACAATCATGGATAAAAATGTCCACCACATTTAAACTGGCAAGTACCATGTTAAAAAGAGGCAGCCTGGAGCACAACCTCCAATTTTGCTCGTCTTTTGGCAAACCGTTTGCCAAGAAAGGGAGAGGAGTAGGATTTCTGCTCCAGGTTCCTTACTTCAAAGTAATGCTTCTTTAAGTGATGCAATCTCTAGTGTGACCCTTGTTTCTCCCCCTGCTATTGGCAAACTATTTGCATTCAGACAATGGACTAATTCACTGTAGAAATCACCTTTTCTAGGGAATAAATAGCTATCATGGTGCCGTCCAAGTGGTTTGGACTACAGGTGCCATCATTGCAGGCCATTGGCCATGTTGCCTAGGGTCAATGGGAGTCATAGTCCACAACATCTGATGGACACCACATTGGCGACCCATGTCCTGAAGAAAGGAAACACGAGAAGCTGCCCTGTTTGCAATAGCCTAGAGTGTAAAGTGCAGGGATAATCGTATTTGTCTTCACAATTGCACAAGGCCTGCAGTAGTCCTCTGGCATTTGTGTTTTCAGCTTGACAGGATTGTTTTCCTAATTTGTTCAGCTGATTTTTCTTTCTTGTTTGTTTAAAAGGAGCACAGTCTAGAAGCCTGAACTCTGATGTAAAAAGGATAAGGTCTTTGATGATTCAGGTCAATGGAAGATGTAGAGCCTATGAAGACCTCCCTGCGGAGCGACGTTGCCATTGGTTTAGATCTCATCATCACAAGTCGACACCTTTATTGCTCTGGAGCTTTTTCACAGATGTCAGCGACATTGTTCTCTTTGCTCTTGTTTTAAACGACTACACTGTAAATAAATAAAAGAAACTGGATTTTTTAAAATAGAAAACCTGTTAAGCTAAGTTTGTGGAAATTCTCAGTAAAGAGTGAAATCTGCCACATGCCCTCTAACTCCTGCACATCATCTGCAAGTGCCTTTTCAACCATGTCAAAAAGCCGACTTGTGACCGGGTGTCAAAATAGATGGGGCAGACAGATGAGGGTTCCATCTTTAGATGTGCATTTCCTTCGTTTCATTACTTGCCGGCAGAGACTGATATTCTTTCAGTATGGTTTTTGCCGAGAGATATTATACAGATAAATCAGAGGGATATATAACCAATGGCTCTGTGGAAGCCTTACACCAGGATCATTTTTAGTTCAGCAGTGCAAAACCAAATTTAATTAATAGGGCTGAGTTTTTAACCGACTTGCTTTTTATAAGACTTATTAAAAGATAAAAGTGATGTATGGAGAGCCACTGCCTTTGAGTGTGTGCTGCAGCCTCATTTGCATAATAAAGGGGGTTTGGCACATGAGCTTCATAGTAATAATAAATGTGTATTAATGAAGACAATTATAGACACACAAAAATGTATGCCGCATAAAGGGAAGAATCTTGGTTATTAATGTTGACAAATCCAATACAGATGGCATTATGTTAATATTATTATAAATCCTTATTGTTATGCATGGATGTATATTAAAGCTATCATTATGAATCATATTCTGTCAGCTCCCATGAGAAAAGGAAAGTACATGATGGCAATATGTAATGGCAAAATGCTATTGTCATGTTTATATTGATGTCAAGTTCAAATTGAAATTAGTTCTCAAAAGTTGTGACAGCCACATGGTTATCCATTTGAGTAATAATTAACATTCCACATAAATGACAGTAATAAATTAATATCGAGATAATTAGATTATGTAACTGTACTCATGCTCTGAAGTCATCTGATGTCAAAAGGAATTGAAAAGAAATTTTGGGGAGGCTGTCACACCTGGGAATGCACACTAGATATGCTGAAATGTATACTGGAAATGTGATTCTCAAATCTCTCTAGAATAAAGCACAAGTCATCTTGGTTTGCCTTTTTGATATGTATTCTACTTGGCTGTGATTGTCCTGATTCCAAGAGTCACTTTCAATTTATACCTGTTGTACAGTGGTAACTCGGGTTACAAACACCTCGGGTTACAAGAACTTTGCTTCAGGATGAGAACAGATATCGTGCAGTAGCAGCAGCGGGAGGCCCCATTAGCTAAAGTGGTACCTCAAGTTGAGAACTGTTTCAGGTTAAGAACGAACTTCCAGAACGAAATAAGTTCATAACCAGAGGTACCACTGTACTCTAAAGATAACCAGTATCTATCAAAATACAGCTATCCATCATGGCCAAAGAGAGAGAGAGAGACCTGCGCAGTATTTTATTTATGCACAAGCTGAGGTTTGCTAAGGAATGGATTGAGACCTCCCTCATGGAACCATCTGTTCTAGTAGACCTGCCTTTGTGAAACTCTGTAAATTTTCATTTAACACATTCCTTATCAAATGAGTTAGTTTAAGGAATCAGTCAGTGGCTTGGGAACAGAGCTATGACAGTTACTCTATCACAGTTGCATGCTGGACCAAACCTGCAGTAACAGTGAAGCAAAACCCACACTAGGCTCTCAAGGACAAGGTTCCTGGCATCCCTGGCACCGACTCCAACAGCCAAAACTTAATTCAGGAGCCTTTCACCATCTTTGTACTCTCCATTGCAGACCTGTATCTGGTTGCCAAATATGGAATGCTTTCTAACCTTTCAGGTTCCTGCTAACGCATCCCAAAGAAGATCTGGCTTGCCATTCTGGATCTGCCAGTTGCTTAAAAAATAAAGCCAAGATAGCATCATGCGAGAAGTGGGGAGGTCAAAATAAGCAGATAAATTATTAAACAGGAAGAATATCCATGGGTCATATAATAGGTAATAAATGGTTATTTTTGCAGGTCTTGGTGAGCTAGCCAAGGAAGAAAGAAAGAAAGAAAGAAAGAAAGAAAGAAAGAAAGGTAAGGTTGTCATCTTGAAAAGCTCTTATCCCCAAACCTATGGGAAGCTGCAGCACCAAAACATTGGGGGAAAGCCCCACTGCACACATTTATACACCAAAAATGCTGTGAAAACCCCTAGTGTGTAGTATGTAGCAGATACTTTGGAATATGATCATGCTGTCCTTTTTGCCACACTGTATGTCTTTTAAGCCAAGGGTGTGGCTGCTGCAAGTGTGGATTTTTGACTGACATTTTGCAAGCTATGTGGCATGCAACTGCCATGTGAGATGCAAAAATAAATGCATGCTCATTTGAGCACATGACATCAGCACTCACATGACTTGCTCCACATGTGGCTGTACAGCTAAGGGTTGACCTGGGAACATGTACTGCCAGACACTGAAAAAGAACTGCAATGAAGAGGCTATTGATTAGTGCTGCTTACTCATATGCATTCGCCATTCAGGAGGATGAAGAGTGATACACTCTTTCAGTGCATGTGTATATTATGCCAGGGTGACTGTGAGGAAAGGATAGTCCCATTCAAGGCAAGAGCACACATTGTTTTGTAGCCGTGTCTGTGAAGCATCCTAGTGATATTCTTGCTTAACCTGACCCCATGGGAAATCTGGAGGTTGGCTATAAGCTGCCCCTTTGCCTTCTACTTGACTGGGGTGTTTGTGTTCCTGAACAATAATAACCATGCTGGTCCTTTGCATCGTTTCCATGTATAGCTAGTTGAGCCTAACTGGTATGGTTACTGGTGGGAGTAGGAAACAGCTCCGGATAGGTGATATATGTGTCTGATCCTTCTTTACCAGTTTATCCACTGCTAACTGCAGGATTTGAGGTGGGAAGGGGATTTGCACACCCTTTTCTCTTTCCTTTCCCACCAACCAAACACACCTACTGGGAGTAAGGTAGACCCTTCCCATGTAACTACTTTGTTGCCAGACGTCTCACCATATTGCAAGTACTTCAGATTCTCTGGCTGATTTCTGGCTCTCACTGCAAGGCTATTTGGGAGGTGGGTTTCTGGCAGGAATGATGTCCTCATAGAGGTGAAATTTGAAGGACATGCTCCTGCAGCATGCCAGTTACTGGGATAAAAGGAGTAAGAGATAACAGAAGTGGATGCTTTATATATAGGCATTTGCCACTGGTATAATAACACTCAGCATTAACCAATGAACACAAAGTTCAAACATTCCAACTGGCATGGAGTTATATCCAGAAATAGATTTTATCTACCTTTGACAGATCCCCAAAGGGGCTTTCTTTCTTTCCGACACAGTTTGGCCACACTCATGTAGCTTGTTGTGCCATTGATTTGAGATGAGCATTATGTGTATGTGTTGAAGGAAATAAAATGAGGATAAAACAAACCTTTGACAATCTCTTTTTCTCTCCCCCCCCCCCCCGCTCCTTTGGGAGCTGATCCTTGACCTTTTGAATGCTGTCTTTTGTAAAAACCTGATAGGCAACTTGAAAAGGAACTAAAGTGCCAGTCATGGAGACACAGAAGGTTGAAAAGCTGTTCAAGTGGCACTGCTAGATTGACTCACATGGATCTCCTTTGCTAGGCTATTCTTATTCCTTTCTCTCCACTGCCCTCCATACCTGGATGTTGGCAGACGTGTTGCCAAGAACATGCTCCAACTGCCCTTTAAAGACAATAAAATGATTATCGACAGGAAAAAGTTAATGGGATTATGCCCTAGTCAGTCAAACCCAGCAATTAGTTTTAGCAAGATCAACAGTTCCACATAGCTTGCTTTAAACTGTTTTTACTGCTGTATTTATATTGCTGTAACCCTCCCTAGGAACTGGGAAAGGAAGTTAATGAATCTAATAATAATAATAATAATAGAACACCTGGGGATCAGATTCAAGGGAACATCAAAAAAAGTTCAGTCCCGACAGAAAGCCAGCGTTCGCCATGGTCTCAGATACTTCAGAGAGTAGGAAAGTCTGGAAATGAGACATGTCTGCATCCCTCATTCAGTGCTTCACAGCAGCCAGCATTTCAGGAAATAACAAGCTAAGACATACATAACAGAACTGGGGAGTGTGGAGAAATACCTCTTTTACTTACTGTGGGAATGGGAAACTATGGACCTCCAAATGTTGTTGGACTCTGTCAGCTCCAGCAAGCATGGCCAATGATCAGGGGTGATGGGAGCTGTAGTTCAACAAAATTTGAAGGATCACAAGCCCCAGCCATGGGAATCCTTAGCAAAAGGTGACCAGAAG
The DNA here is from genome assembly GCF_964106915.1 of Podarcis gaigeae. NCBI lineage: Eukaryota > Metazoa > Chordata > Lepidosauria > Squamata > Lacertidae > Podarcis > Podarcis gaigeae. The sequence continues at coordinate 43,576,076 of NC_139683.1, forward strand.
GCCAGGAGTCTGTGATAAGGCCAAGAAGTGACCATCTGGGGTGAGCTGCATCCAAAATGAGAGGCATTATAGCTTCTGAATCCCATTTGCTGGAAACTGCAGGAGAAGAGAGTGTACTTGTGCACTGGTTGGCCACTGTGAGAACAGGAAGCTGGACTAGATGGGCCATTGGTCTGGGCCAGCAGAATCTTCTTGTGTTCACTACAATGCGTTATCCTAGAGACCCTTTCACTTTTTCCCATATAAGTGGGAAGTCTTGATGCTTCATGATAATGGGAATCTTGTTAATAGTGCATTAAGAAGAAATGTTAAAATGAGGCAAATGCTGTTATCAATAGGGATTATTATAGTAATACTAATTCAGTGATGCTGACATTTTAGTGGCTGGACAACATTAAGTGTTTGAGAGCACCGGGGAAGGTAAATTACCTTCTGATCCTATTATGTGATTTGTCAATACTGTCTCTCAATGATTAGCATTTAGTTTTCTTTAATTAAGGAAACCGATGTGGAGGACAGTTCTGGGAAAAAAATAGATCACAAACACTGTTAAAAAGTTTGTAGATTACAGACAACTTTAGCCTGCCCTCCTTGATCCACAAGTCTAAGCTTTGGACATTGTGTCTGTATTTAAGTGAGCACATAAACCCAATGGTTCAAAGGACAGACATCTCTGCTTGCTAACCACCAGTTTTTCACTCTTATTATAATTATCGCCACTCCCAGGGTCATGTGCAGCATTAATCTAAATTGCCTTGTCACTGGCAGCTAATGCAATCTGATTTGTATTGCTTGCAAGTTTATGCCCTTATCCTTATGGGTCTGCTGTACAGCTATCAAGAAAAGCTTTCCAGGAAAGCACATGCAGAAGCCAGCCCTCTGGACACTCTGTGCACCTCCTGAAAGGCAAGGAACCTGGATAACCTTAGATGATCAGATTGATTGCCCTCCCTGCTTTTCCCATCAGTCATTTCTTACCCGATTATGCAGCCAGAGAGGGGTGGGGATGGAGGGAGAGAGATGCATTTATCATTCTGAAACATGAAGAAGAAGAAGAAAAATCAGTTGAGTATCTGCCTGGGGCCACATAAGTCTCCAAGTTCTCTTTCTTGCCAGTGTGCTGAAACATTGTTGCACCCGACAATGGAGGTCGGGGCAGACAATAGGAAACATGAGTAAGCAGTTTCACTCCTTACCTTCACGTTGTGGGTGTCACTGTGTTTACAAGGCTAAATGATAACGTGGATAAACAATGAATTCTGAACTCAGCAAGACAGCCAACTTCCCAAGGCAGCTGATATCTTCCTACTTGAATGGTAATTTCCTAACTTATTTAACTATCAGGAATTTGAGCTAACTGTGCTGCTCCACCACCTGCTTCTTGTTGCTGGGTGAAATTCCCAGAAATGAAGTGACCGGGCTCTTCCTAGAACAAAGAAGCCACCTGTCAATCACCTTTCTTGCATTAGATGCATGAAAAGTGATCCTCCGGTATATATGCACATGGGTCTATAGAGCAGATTCCCCAACTTTGGGATATAGAGGGAAATGTAAACAGTGAGGTCAGATGGAAAGAAACCGGTGTTTGTGTGGAATACACCCTGTGACTATTCTGTTAACAGCTTAAATGTTTGCAAAATAAGCACAGTGGTTTTCTATCCCCCACCAAAGGTGCTAATTACATTAGCAATGCTAGGATATCTGTGCTATCATCAATTACTGCTGTTGTGAATGGTCACTGTGCTTATTTTGCCCAGAGGAAAGAAATGAAGCCTATGTAATCATCCTAATAGATCCAAAGGAAATACTTGTAACATTTAAAATGAACACAAGGTCACAAACCGCATCTTCACCACAGAATATAGAAGACACTGAGGGTGTCGTTTTAAACTACTGCCAGCTGAAGCACAGTCCCTCCTTTTTTCCATTTGTCATAAACCCATACATGGCCTTAACTTGCCCTCTGACTTAACAGGGTCCAACAATTACAGCATGGGAAAAAGAACATTTGCTGTTTAAATATGTTTAAGGAACAGTGACCTCCATCTCACAGGTTGGTCAATCATTTGATTTCATTGCAGGGTAATATATGGAACTGTCTTGTGCTGAGTTAAATCACTGGACCATCTAGCCTGGTACTGTCTATCATTGGCAGCTGGTAACATTTTGGACTTGGTAGGGCTGTCATTTTTATCATTGCTATCACAATAGGACTTGTACAGCACTGATTTCGGAAAGTGTGTCATTACACATATGCATAGTGATGGCGCTTTGCACATGTATGGACAGAGGAAGAGTTAGCATGTAAGAGGGTCCAATTATGATTTCCTGACCAGATTGACTCCATACCTCTTATTTTGAAATTAAGCCCTGCCACATGACATAAGTTTCAGAATTCATATATTGCTTTATACCTACATATCCAAGGCTAAAAAACTAAACAAACACACACATTTAAAAGGTAAAAAAAAGCATGCTTCCAGATTTCCTCCCCCAAAAAACATAAATTTAACTTTTTGTTATCCAAAACACTTTTTTCTCTAAATTAAAAGAACAAAGAATTCTATGGAATTCACAGTCTAACAAATTAAATCACAATACATAAGAAATAAAAGCAGTGATTAAGATACAATCACAAAGTGTGCTGTTTCTAGCACAATGCACAACAATTGCTACAATAGGCGAAAGAACAAGAATTACGTAAGTGATCCAGCAGGACCCTCAGCAATTTTCAAGTGGTTGGTGGTGGTGGGAGGAGGAATTTGGGAACTGTTTCTATCATATATTTGTTAGTCTTCGAAGTAAAGTGAAGTTTTTGCCACCAGTGACTAACTCAGCTACCCATCTTGTTACCACCCAAATAAGTGTACCCAAATAATTCTATGCAACTCAGAGGCTTCCTACATTGTGAATGCTTAGTTGACCTAATGAAATCATCACTTTCCTTTTACTTGTTCTTTCTTCTTTGTTGCATGTGAATCACATGACTACCAGGACTTTAGCATTGCTTTGTAAGGACACCATTCACTGGAAAAGTAGCTCTTAGGTCTGACTCATTTCAATAGTGTCAGAAGGATGTCTCGGCAGATTGTACCTGAGTGATCTGAAAGAGCTTGTGAACATAAATCAACTTTCCAAAGCAAAATTATCATTCGCACCTAGATCACACATTTCTGCTTTCTGTGAGAACATGTGCAGGGCTACTGGAGGAAATTTTAGGAAATCTTTAGAGGGAATGACTCTAGCAGAGATATTTGAAATGGTTCACATTTCACACCTATGTTTCTCTGCCCCACCCACCTGCCCTGAGAAATAGCTGGTTTGTAAATGCACACAAAAAGTTCAAAAGTGCAAGAGGATCATGTTTTCAGCAAGCATTTGTTGTTGTTTTTCCTTTGGATGCAAGGACAATGGAATCGAAACCCGGACAAATCTGTCTCTTTTTGGCCATGAAATCCTAGTACCATGTTATGCTTCACTTCCTGCTTGTGGATATTTAAAAGGCACCATTGCACAAAGCCCATGGGCTTGGCAATAGCTAATCTCTTTAAAGGAGCAGATGGCCAGTGCCCAAATTACGTTTATTATTATTATTTTTCTGATCCCTGGAACAACTCATGTCTAAAGTTTGGTTATGAAAGGATCCAAATACCAATTTCCATTTGACGGTTACTCCTAAACTCTAACTGCCCCTTTTTGCTTTCAAGATTCTTTTAGCAATTGTGGTTTTAAGTGGGTCTTTTTGCCATGAACTAACACAGATTACAGTGGTACCTCAGGTTACATACGCTTCAGGTTACAGACTCCACTAACCCAGAAATAGTGCTTCAGGTTAAGAACTTTGCTTCAGGATGAGAACAGAAATCATGCTCTGGCGGCATGGCGGCAGCAGGAGGCCCCATTAGCTAAAGTGGTGCTTCAGGTTAATAACAGTTTCAGGTTAAGAACGGACCTCTGGAACGAATTAAGTACTTAACCCGAGGTACCACTGTACTCACCTACTGGGATATAGGATCTCAGCCATATAAGAAACAGGAAAAGGTGGAAGTGATGTTACTGTGTCCTGAGATGGTACTGCTTTGTAATGCAGGTGGAGATGTTTGTGTCTTGTTGATCTGTACAACTTCAGTATTTGTGTATACAGGTGCAAACACTGCACACCCATGGAATGTAACACGTAAACACCCAAATGCTCATTCCTGACTTCCCAAACCCATAGGTTAGCAAGTTAGGATTGTTCACATCTGAACCTGCTCTGTAGGAAGATCAGATGCCAAGCCTTATACTGAGTCAGTCCAATGGCTTGTCTGTCACAGTACTACCAGCCCTGAGTGACAGATTTTCTCTGGAGCCTGCGACAGAAATGTTTCACAGCCCTACTACCTCAGAGGCTTGGGATTGAATTTGCAGCTTTTTAAACACAAGCTGGGGATTGAACTTGCAGCTTCCTATATTCAAAGCTGACTTGCTGCTGGGGCCCCTCCCCTGTGGAGCTCTGACCTCTCCCAGTCTCAGTGAAGAAATCCAGTTGGGAATCATTAATCCAAAAACAGCTCTGCTGTAAAACCCAGATACTTTGGGCTTAAACAGAAAAAAGAGTTATAGTCAGAAGTGAGCTACTTTTATGAGTATGGGGAAAAGAGGGGGAAAAGCAACCCAAAAGAGTCAGAATCCTATGACTTTGGTGTAAAATGGAATTCAGTTTTAACATAGCAGCTGTTGGAATCCATGTGTGTGAAGGCATTTCATTATACAGAACAGTTGATAACATTCTTACGTATAAAATATTTCAGCTGGCGGGGGGGGGGGGAGCAAAGTAGGAGTCTTACATGGACCATCAAACCCTGCCAGTGAATTCCAAAACTGCTGAGAACAAAGCACACTTCACTGGGGACCTGCTGGTTGCTATCGTCGACTGAGCCACTTACGGTAGGAATCTAAATAAATATATGGAACTCGGCCGTTCCTTTCTGTGAAATGTCTTGGCTGCAGCGTGTGTGCAGGTCAATTTTGGCAGTGTGCTCCTGCTACCTTGCTGTTTCAGTAATGCAAAGCAACTGTAAATCTGCCCTAATTGGGTCAATGGCTGTTTTGCACCATTGGAGCAGCATAGAAAGGCCTGGGCATTCTCTAAATCCTGACCATACATCTACCACATCTTGACATGGTTCTTCTGGCTGCCAAGTGTTTAAACAGATAAATTCCTACCTCCCCCTCCCCCCGGGGTTGTTGCCTTCTTAAAGAAAAATGTACAATGGGTTAGTAAAATAGCAGCCATTTCTGTTTCTTTCAGTGCTGAATACTCCTCTCCTCTTGGCATCAGACCCTTTTTCAAAGCTATACATACATACCTATTCGACTTGATTGAAACAAAACTGCTCAGCTTGAACTTTCGGTTTCAAAGCTCTGCCTTGAATGGTGCATTGCTAGAAGGTAACTGCTTTCACTGTTTAGAGCTGATGATGAATAAGCTGCACCATTGTTCACTTTCATTATAAACACACACACAAAAGACCACATAGAACAGAGAAACAGTCTATTTTCTAACATCAAACAATGTGACTCAATACAAGATTGCCTAAATGTTTCACGAGGTATCAAAGCTAAAGTCAGCTTGTTAAGCTACTGATGGGTGAATAAAACATCATTTTCCTTTTCTAATTATCTGACAGGAGAGAGGTTTCTGGGCAATGTTTTCAGATGTATTTGTTATTTGCGGAACCATTTGTTTTCCTTTGGTTATGTACTCATCGGGGGCACAGTCCAACAAGATGGCCCCCAATTTCAATGAACAGGAGATGCACGGTGTTCAATTCACCAACATTTGCATAGACAACGTGCTTCAGGATTTCTCAGTTGCTCATTCTATTCACACAAAGAATAAGAAGAGGCCTGCTGGATGAGACCAAATGCCCATCTAGTGTATGGTTACCAGGTTTTTTTCAATGAATCCGGGATATCAGGGGACACTTTTCTTTGGGGGGGGGGGGGAGCTGAGTAGCAACAGGGAGTCAGTAGTGGGGATGGTGAGGCAAAAGACCCTAGGCCCAAGCAGACATTCATATTGTACGAAGGTGCAAAGCCCTTCTTTCACACCCTGTGAAACATAAATGCGCAGAGTTTTTTAAAAATTGGGCAACGGCGGGCCACCCACCCATGATTCCTGAGCCTTCCCTGATCTCCTTCCTCTTTTGTTTTGACAAATCAGAGGAGGCTTGGGAGTCACGGGCGGGTGACCGTTGCCCAGGAGGGGCCAATCTGGAAGTGCAGTTAGCTCTGGCTGGCTTCAGGTACTGCTTGCTGCTGTGGCACAGGTAAAATGGCAGGCACCATGGCAGCGAGCGGTGAGCAGCTCCTGAAGCCAGCCAGAACCAACTGTGCTACCAGGCTGGCTCCAGGCTGCTGAGTCTGCCGCTGCCACATTTCCTGGGGACAGATTTGCAAATCTGGGGACATTCTGGGGACGGAATTTGTCCAGGGACAGATATGCAAATCCAGGGACTGTCCCCGGAAACCGGGGACGTCTGATAACCTTAATCTAGTACAGCATCTGTGACCAAACAGTTGCCCATGGGAAGCCCATGAGCAGGATACAAGTGTACCTGCATTCTCCCCACTTGTGATTCCTAGCAACTGGTCTTCAGAGGCAGGCTGCCTCTGATCCCTAAGGTAATAGGCAGCCACCATCCCTAGTAGTCACTGATAGCCTGATCCTCCATAAATTCATCTAAGCCCCATTTAAAGCCAGCCAATTGATGGCCATCATTGCATCTTGTAATTCTATAGTTTCCTTATGCACTGTTTAAATACATATTTTCTTTTGTCTGTCCTGCTCTCCCAACACGCAGCCTCATTAGATGACCCCTGGCTTCTAATACTATATAAGAGGGAGAAAAACTTACCTATATCCACTTTTCCCACACCGTACATAACGTTGAACACCTCTCTCATATCCCCACTTGCCCATCTTTTTTCCTAAACTAAAATGTCACAAATGGTGCAACCTTTCCCCACAGAGCAGCTGTTCCAGTGCCATAATGATTTTGCATGCCCTTTTCTGAACCTTTTCCAGCTCCACAGTATCCTTTTTAAGATGCAATGGTCAGGCCTGTACACAATATGCCAAGTGCACACCATAATTTGTATAATGGCATTATTATATTGGCAGTTTTATTTTTAATCCCTTTCCTAATGGTACCTAATATGGAATTCACCTTTTTCAAAGCTGCTGCACACTCAGTTGACATTTTCATTGAACCCATCATGACCCCAAGATTTCTTTTCTGGTCAGTCACTGCCTGTTCACACCCTGTAAATGTCCACGTTAAGATTTATTTATTTTTGTCCCAATGTGCATCACTTTGATTGCTTGCTTCACTTGCCGACACTGAATCTCATTTGCCATCTTGATGCCTATTCGCCCAGTTGGGAAAGATCCTTTCATGGCTCCTGGAAATATCTTTTTGTTCTTATCACCCTGAACAATTTATCAGCAATCATGGCCACTTCACTACTCACCCCCTAGCTCCAGAGCATTTATGAATAAGATAAATAGCACAGGCCCCAGTTCTGATCTTTGGGGGCTCCACTTCTTACATTCTTCTTTTGTGAGAACCGTCCATTTATTGTTATTATCCATTTCTTTCAACAGTATTGTTCCATAAAAGGTGCCACCTTCTTACCTCATGACCGATTTTTAGTGCAACTGGTAAGTTTGGACCTGTCCATAGCTGTCAACTTTTCCCTTTTCTTGCAAGGAATCCTATTCGGAATAAGCGAATTTCCCTTAAAAAATGGGAAATGTTGACAGCTATGGACCTGTCTTGGCAAAAATCAAGTGAAGGCAATCTAAGTCATGTTTTTGTCTGCCATCTTGAATCAAAATGGCACCCTGCATCAAAACATCAATGAAGTCTGTCACCCCCACCCCATGAACCCTCATTTAATGTTTGGTGATGATATATTGAGAGGCAGCTAAAGCCATGCCCCAAAATGGGTGGTCACACCAAAGTCATCTAGATTCAAAATGATACCTGGTACCCAAATGCCAAACATCCTTGCTTGTTGGTTCACATGATGGAAAGAGGCCTTGGTAGCCCCTCCTCCCAAGGTAAGGAGTGTGACCTAACTAAGCTTGGCAGGACACCTTACTCTATGATCTTAACCCCTTCATGCATTAATTAGTCTTAAGCATGTTGGCTATATGACGCTGATTTATCCCATGATCTCAAGAGGTGGCTGAACCTATAGAAAGCAAACAAACAAACCATTTCCCAAAATATATCATAGATCCATACATGTCTGACACCTGACATCATGTATGATGTCAGATGTGGGGCAGGTGGCTTTGGTTTCAGGGGAACAGCCTCATGGGGCAAATTGGGTCCCATGCTAGGTCTAATTTGTCTTCCTTGGGCTGGAGGTTCCCTACACTAAAGCATCACATGCAAGCCCTGACCAGGTTAGAACAGCATTCAGAATCATTTCCCCCTCCTACCTGGGAAGAAGCTTGTGTAACTACTAAGTAGATGAGTTATTTTTCCCCTATTTAAAAGGAAGAAAGATGGCATTCCTCTTTAATTCTCTGTCTTTTATGTTGTACAAATAACTAGCATTTATGGGTTACCATGCTATTCAAAAAGGCTTCGTCTTCTACCATTCAGCTCTCATGCAAGCCATCTATTCTTCCCACCCTTGCTTTGGCACGCACATCCCTTCTTAGAAACGGCTTCTTAAATAAAGCACAATCCCTGGCAGACTGTTCAGGAATGACTCTTGTGAGAAAGGCTATGTGAAAAGATAATGTATGAGTGGAAGCGGTATCTTTGTGGTGAATTCATCTGCTGAAACAACTTGATTAAATGCAGATTTTTATCAAAGTAATCCAAGACCTTGTTCTTAAACATCTATTATTCCATTCCATCACAGATGTGTGCATAATGGCTCTATTTTTCCCCCCAAGAAAGGTTACTCTATTCACAGCAAGATATATAGCTGAATACCCTTAATTAGGAGATGTGTCTTTTTTTAACGCCCACAATCACCTTTTCCACTCAGAGTGGGAATTGCCCTGTCTTGTAATGTGCGAATGACAGTCTAAAGAGAAGTTAACTTTAAACAAGGAGACAACGCAAATAAAATAAAATAAAAGTTCAGAAAAATAAAAGTTCTGGAGTTCCTTTTCTCCTATGCCAATGTATAAACACTTTGAATCAAAATTTTAGATCTTCATTGATTATATGCTATCTTTGTTATGCTTCCCCTGCCTTCCTTTTGTATCCCTAAGTTCTAGGTTCTTAGATGTATGAATCACTTTACACACTGTAGCCACAACTACACCGTGGCCTGCAACACCTTATATCACTCCTTCATTCTCACCGTTACTCCCAGTGACTTCCTCTTTACAGTAACACACCACCACCCACTCCCCAGCCTTTCTGTTAATTCCATACAATTACCCTTGTTGTGAGCCAAGAGGTTCTACTTGTACATTTGTACACTTACACACTTGGTCAGTAAGATGGGTGTCCACCAGGGAGTAGTCCTTCTCTATGGTTTCCCCTTGGCTGTTGACCCCCATTGAACATGTGCCAAATCTCTTTGAGGGTTTTTTCCTACAATCAAACGGTATATACATTTTATGAAATAAATAAAACAATTTTTTATGCTGCCAGCTTTTTTGAGGGCCTTGAAAATTTACTTTTTTTAACTGGCCTTCCAGACTTGATGTTCATTAGCTGGAAGACACTCTGCCACAATTATGTACTTTCTGATTATGTAAAAGTTTTACTATTACTATTATAATTTTATTTTGTACTATTTTAAAATTTTGAATTATTTTTATATTATATTTTTATTTTAAGATGCTTTTAACATGCACTTGCCTGGAAAGGCAGTGTTAAAATACCTTAAATAAAAATAATAAAGGGTGTCATTAAAGCATTCTGGATAAATAAATGAAGTGCCTGATTTTGTTAGTGGAATGTTATTGTGGATATGGTGCTGGCCGACTAGCGGTGACCAGTGGCGTAGCGTGGGGGGTGCCAGGGGTGCCGGCCGCACCGGGCACAACTTGGGCGGGGGGCGCACTCGCACTAGCAGCTCTCTGCCCCTACTAAAATCCACGGGTTAGGGAGCCCGCGCTCGCTCGGCTTGGCGAGGAGGTCGCAGAAGGGGGAGAGTAAAGCCTTCTGCCGCGGGCAAAAAAAGGAGAGGAAGCCGGGCGGGCGGGCGGGCGGGCTGGCTGGCTGGCGGGGGTCTGGCTGCGCCTGCTGCTGCCGTTGCCGCTGCTGCCGGGCTTTGACAGCTTGGCGAAGTGGAGGGAGAGGAGCTTTATGGTAATTGCGGCTTTCTCTCCACTGGCCGTGCCGAGCAGGGAGTCTGGCGAAGGGGCGGGAAGAGACTTTCCCCCCTTTTTTCCACCTCGCCTGGTCAGAAAGGAGAGCGGAGTCTCCTCAGGGCGCCCTCAGGCAGGGCAGGGCAAGGCAAGCAGAGCGAGGAGGAGAGAGAGGGGAAGGGGGGGGAGCAGCCAGCAAACGCTGCGGTGTGGAGGGGGAATCAATTAAGGAGAGAAAGCGAAAAGCCTTGGAGAAAGGGAAAAAAGGAAAGAAAAGAGGCAGCTCCGGGAGAGCGCGGGGGAAAGAGAAGCCTCACTGCTGCTGCTTGGGAGAGTAAATTACTGTACTTGCCTTGCCCCGGGTTAGGGGGCGCAAATTACTTGCCTTGCCCCAGGTTAGGGGGCGCAAATTACTTGCCTTGCCCCGGGTGCTGATAACCCACGCTACGCCGCTGGCGGTGACACACTGTCAATGGTGGCATCGCAGCAAATAGACCCCACCCCAGAATCAGCTTCAGCTATGGCAACGTTATTGCATATAATGGGTGGGGCTAGCTGACCAAATTTTCTGGTTCCGTCAAAAGGCTGCTGTTCTCCAAGTGCAGCATAAAAGGGTTGGGGAAGCTAAGGTTGGCACCCATTTTGGCTTAGTGTGGCTTTCATTGACAATTACCCAGGAGTAACAATGGACAAGGTGTTTATTTGAGGAACAATGAAAACAGAATGATATTTAATTGCAGTATGGAATGAATGTGATTAGAAGGAGTAATCTGTTAAACCCATTCCCACCCTGTCCACCTCCTCTACTCTCCACCCTCTTCCTCTTCCAACTCCCCTCTACTCTCCACCTGCTTTCTCTTGACAAAAAATCCTAACACCTCCCCAATTGTCATGCTATGCTCCTTTCAACTCTCTCTCCCACTTAGTATTCCCCAGCCCAAGTAGTTTCCTTCCTCCTCTCCTCCAAAAACAAATTCCAAATGTGGTTCACCACAGAGCTGTATGAATGGCAGGCTTTATTATTTATTGTTAGATATGCCTAAAATGATGCGACGATCCCTATGAGAAGAGCATTAAAATAACTATTTTTATGTATATGAGACCTACAATTCACCTAATACAGCTAGTGCAATTTTATATACAAAAGGCTCGGAAAAGATGAAGTGCAAAACTATAGATCTTGACTAGCTCAAACACTGCAAGAAGCAAATTATTTTGCTTCAAATTATCTGCCTGCTATGCTATACTATCTGGCAGGCAGAACTTTCATGTGAGTTTTTAAATAAGAGAATCTGCTTCCCTTTATCTCAGACTATTATCTGTGGTGTATCTAGGGCACTAGTGACAATGGCAGATAAGCTTTACTGTAGTTACACTGAATTTATCAAACAAGACAAAGCCAATGTCTAGGGCTGCAATTTTTTCCCATGCTAAATTGCTCTTTTCACCGTAGAATCTTGCATAATTCACAGGACATTGTCCAAATAATAGAAATTCCACATCCCAATGTAAAATATTTATTGTGACGGGGGAAAGGGTTTCTGACAATGTAAAAGGAATTTGTGACAGCTGTCAACAAGGCAGCACATATGATGTGTCAGACCTGCGAAAAGAATATTATTATTTTAAAAAGATAATGTGTTGTAACAAAGATGCTCCCTTCAACTCATCTGATAAGCCCCCTCACCTGTGCGCTTTTTAAGGGGTATGCTGAGACAAATACAATGCCTACATATAAATTTGCTGAACACATTAAGAGTCTGAGTTACAACTGGCTATATACACTCAATAGACTATCACTTTGCAGATGACATAGTGAAAGCATGGGGTGTAGTCAGATCTTGCATGCGAAATGAAAATGCATTTGGATATCTGAAGAGAGCCTAGGCAAATTCATCGGATGATCTGAAGGGTGTGCTGATTACCTGGCTTGTGGGAGTAGCTGGGTGTAGGGATGCCAAAAAAGAATGTCAAAAACGCCAGATTGATCAGCTCTAGTGCTTTATTAAAGAAAGGTGCAGTTTTGCAGCAAATCACCTTGCTAGGTCTCCCAGCCTTTACAGACACGGAACAGACACCGCAGCAAGGAGATGGCTTGTCCACATCCAAGCAAACATTCATACATTATTTTTGCACAAAGCAGCATACGTCACTTTGGCCAGGACTTCCCATCACTTCACCTGACCAGGTGAGGACATAGGTGGCAAATACCCAAACTTGCAGATAGTTCCCCTTTCTGGGCTCAGAACCCAGCACCTGAAGCTAAGGATAACATCAAAGGTAGCTAATTAGTTTATATCAAAGCGAGTGAATATAAACATATATGAGCTCATTGCTTCCTACCAATTAATTGTGGGGTCATCTTGACTACCAAGATGGCGTCTGCGGAGCTTCCAAAACAGTTCACCTTTGGTTCAACACAACAGGGGGCAGGAGCAGTGTATGTGATGGAGTGGAGCCAACACTGGCATCCCTGAAGTCTATCTGGATGGGGCAGGGTGGCAGCACGATTCTGACTGCACGGGGGCACTGGGGTGAGTGTTAGGTTGGCTCAACCAGTGCACCTGCACAGCCCCGAATTTGCCACTCTGGCCCACCCCAGCCCTATCCAAGTAAGCTGATGTTGAGAGGGCAGCTCTGCCCCAGCACATGGATCACTCCAGTCCTGGAGAGGGAACATCACACAACTCAAATATGTAAAGTAAGTTCTTGTAGCTTTGGATGCCATTCTTTTCTCTCAAAAATGTTTACTTATATTGGACAGAAAGCAATCTTTGAATCAGACTGAGAAAGGCCCTCAGGGTCTCAGATTCTCCTTCATCTTAGACTTTCTAGCAGCCTTAAAGTAGTGGGACATGGCGAGCTGGTTTCATAATGTAACGTTAAGACAAACTAATTAATAATGCAAACCAATGCATATTTACCTGTAGATAAACTGTGAGTCTAGTCCCCCTGTGCACAATGTACAAACAGTGAACACTGAAAAGCTCTTATGTCAATTGAGCAAAAATGTTTATATATCTAGACCTAAATCTCTTCAATATCTGAGTGATTTACCCATGCTGAAGATATATGTTCTAAGTAGAAAGCTTGGCTCCCAGGCCCAGCACTGCTCTTTCTCTGTCCCTAGCTGTAAGTGCGAAAAGAGTATTCTATAAAACTGAAGCCCAGCTTATTCCTAAGAGCAGAAGAAAAGCCCTGCTGGATCAAGTCGAAAGCCCATATAGTCTAGCATCTTCTCACATTTGGCCAACCAGAGGCCAGTGAGAAGCCTCAAGCATGACCTGAGTACAAACGGGAAGCAATTCCCTGATTGTAAAAGGGAAGCATCTAAATATAGCAAAGGAAGTGGCTATAAAGCTTACGGACACCTTCTTTATAGAACTCCAGGAATTACTGTTGAATCTAAAATGCAGATTTTAGGTCTACCCTGACATCACATCTGCTTTCAGCGACGACCACATGTAACACATTGTTCCCCATAAAGAAACTCCAATGTGTGAGCTCCTGCTCATGTGTAGGTCTCCCTGCAGATGGGACACCACCAGCACAACCAGGTGCCCCAGCTGTATAGTACTTCTGCACAGGAACAGGAGATCACATAATCAGGTCTCCATACAACAACCAGGTGCAATATGCAGTTGTTGCAAGAAGACGGCATTATGTGGGCAGCCATCTTTTTCTCCATGCATTTCCTCAGGAAGAGTTTGAACGAGGGTCAAGCCTCGCATGTACACTGGTGGCCTCCATCCAGTGCTCTCCTGCACGCCCACTCAACACCACTTCAGCCCCACCCAGGTAAACAGGAGTGATGCCAGTGTTAGGCGGGCAGCTCTGCAACCCCATTGCACCACATGCACAGCTACAGTCAGGTGTGTTCAGTCTGGACCCAAATATAGGGGCATAACACTTGGCGCTCAGTATAACTTGCGGCTAACTTGACAAAAGGACCACAGCTTTCCACCTCCGTAGCTAAACCCAAAGGTGCCAGACAAAGCTTCAAAGCAAAGTGATATTTTGGAAGGTTATTTTCTCACACTTTGGGGATTAATTTGGAGCAAGAGAATTCCAGGTGCATGTTGTTCATGCAATAGCATTTAGAAAGGGCCAGAGCATCTTTCAATTGCATCAAAATTGGTCAAAGTACAGTCAGCTACCTTGTGAGCTTTTATCTGCCTCGGGTAATGTCAGGCTGATCGACTGCTGTGTGCATTTTGTAGCCTTGATTGCTGCTGAGAGAAAACTTTGCAGAAGTTCAAAACAAAACTTTTTTATTTTTTTAAAAAAATAAGGAAAAGAAAGAAAGCTTAAAACAAAAACCTTAACGTTTTTAAGTGGGGGCAGATTCTGATTTTATGAGGTGGAGATGGGGAAAATTGAGTTTAAGAAGATCCTGTACAATTTTATAGCTGGAAGCTCTGATTCGTATCCAATAGTAGCTTACCTATCAAGTCATGTTAGGGCATCTCTTTTTATGCCATTCTTTGCTATACACGTAAGCCCCTATCTACTCCAAAAAGCTGCTCTAGAGGATGGGGAGACCCTCCAGAATAGAATGGGCATTGCTCAGCTAAAGCTCTTTTTGCCAAGGCAAAGACACTCTATGTACCTATGTACAGTGGTACCTCGGGTTACATACGCTTCTGGTTACATACGCTTCAGGATACAGACTCCGCTAACCCAGAAATAGTCCCTCAGGTTAAGAACTTTGCTTCAGGATGAGAACAGAAATCGTGCTCTGGCAGCGCGGCAGCAGCAGAAGGTCCCATTAGCTTAAGTGGTGCTTCAGGTTAAGAACAATTTCAGGTTAAGAACGGACCTCCGGAACGAATTAAGTACTTAACCCGAGGTACCACTGTAGAGCTCTTCCAGCTCAGGGGAAGCTCCAATTGGGCTAAGGGGCGTGACCACAGCACAGAGTGTTGGCGATGTGACTAGGCCACACAACCTCATGGAGTCCTCCACACATTATTTCAAAACATGGGGTGATCCTCCAAGCCTCTCCATTAATTTCAGAACACTCAGGTTTGGGATGGGGTTGCAAAAAGCAGATGTGACGTAATTAGAAAGAGAACCACCGTCACTGGTTATGTATGCCATTCACAAGACCTTGAGATAATTACTGCCACTCTGCAACTGACTGGAACTAATGACTGGCACAGATGATACCTGCCCTAGCAGTAGCCATCCCTGGAGACACCATTCATAATGGCTTCCCTTTCAGTTGATGAGGCAGTGCTGTGTGCCAGATTACTTAGGATTCAATTCTTGCTATAGATATGTTTGCCATTCCCCCATTCCAAAGCAGTGTTTTTAATTAACTTGCTGAAAGTTGGTGCTAATGAAAATTGACAGGGAGAGAGATTTATTCCAGACACAGGATGGGTACGTTGAGTTCTAATCTCAACTCTGATATTGACTTCATTTCAACTCATTTAGCCCAAGGTGGATAAAAATCACTTGGGTTTCTTGGTTAATTGATTTTTGAAGAAAAATTAATCCGATTTTTAAAAATTGCTTAACTTCAGTTATAGTGTGTCTTGCAAGTAACTTGTTTTAAATGCATATCTCAATGTGATATAAACAAAACATATTCAAGTCTACATGCCTGGCCTCTTCAACTGAATCCATGAAGTTCTATCAAATGCAATGTCTTAATCCACACATAGTCCCAAACCATGAGTAAGGAAGCTTAACTATTGTTTCCCCTTCATGGATCACTGCCTTGTCATGGTGAAGGGGCTTGAATAACTCAAAGAATCTATGAGCTATGCTGTGCAGGGTCACCCAAGACAGACAGGCCATAGTGGAGAGTTTTGACCAAATGTGATCCACCTGGAGAAGGAACTGGCAAACCACTCCAGCATTTTGCCAAGAAAACTCCATGGACATAAAAAAGGAGAAGCTTTGAGAAGAAAGTGAGAGTTTCCAAGGCATGCTCTGGTTCATGGGGTCATGGAGAGTTGAACACGACTAAGATGACTAAACAACAGCAGCAACAAACTACTGTTTGGTGCAGAAGTGACTATTCCAGTGGGGTATTTCCACACTATCACCCTCCTGATAGTGGCATTGCTGTTGCTTACCAGGATAATGAGGGGGCAGAATGGAGTATGGTGAAGTTGAGACTGTGTGGATGCCCTGGCAGGGCCAATCCAGCACTGTTCCCAGTGCATCCACATAGTCCTGGTCTCACCACCATTCTGCTCCTCCACAGTCCCTCTAAGCTGGCTAGACCTACCATGCCAGCCACTCCTGTTTGGTGAGATTCTGAACTGATAAACCATGACGTGATCAGCCAGCAAATCATAATTGAAAATCAAGGTTTGAAATGCATCTGCAAGCCATGGTTTGTACTAACTATGGCTCCATATGTGCTCCACCTGTAAAGCAGTATCATATCACTTCAACAATCATGGCTTTCCCCACAGTATCCTGGTAAGTGTAGTTTAAGGGAGCTCAGAGCTGTTAGGAGACACACACTCTCATAAGGCTACATTTGTAGAGTTCCCTGGCAATAGGGATTGACTGTTAAATGTATAATGTAGGTGGGGCCTGCAATTTGGCAGAATGATTGACATCTATTAATATCAGATCTTGCTCCTTCTTTAGAGACTGGAGTGCTGAGTAATCAGAAAATCAAAACACAACAACAGTTCTAAATCATAGCTTACATGATTGTTTGGAAGGTCAAAACTGATTGTTTGGAAGGTCAAAACTAAACTATGGTTAGGCATGAATGATGGGTTTAGCATTGGGTCTGAATTATACTACTAAGCTAAAGACTGCTTGTCTTTGTAAAAGCATGTAAAGAAACAAAAATGTATGGTTGCTTGAAATGAGCATTATCACACAATAGAGCGTTTTTTGTTGACAATGAATTATTACATTTATTATCGGCATCCATATTAATATTTAGCAAACATTGCCTCCAGTTCTTCCAGCACCTTCCCTTCCTCATCCCTGGTGATTCCCAATCCATGTTTGAAATGCACTTCTTTTTTATTTGAGATTCATGACTACTCAAAAGTCTCATTGAGGCCAACAGGACTTACTCCCAGGTATGTGGATATAGACTTCAATCTAAGATTATCATCAATTTGTTTTTAATGTTTGATTTTATTGGTATTTTAATGAATATTTTATATTGTCTTATGCAAACTACTTAGAGGTTTCTGTCACTGAAGCAGTTATATGAATCTTCTAAAATAATAAATCAATGAATCATATCTATAGCACTTTGTGACTGTCAGCAAATGCTTTCAAGAAATTTTCTCACTAACAAGAACTTTGTGAAGTAGGTTGTTGATTCCAAACTAAAACCAGAAATGAATGAAACTTGATTGCTGTTACCTGGATAGTCAGTGCCGGATTTATGTATAAGCTAAACAAGCTGTAGCTTAGGGCCACACTCTCTTGGGGGGCCCAAAAAAATTAATGGAAAAAAACCCTGGATGTACATTTCCAAAATATAAGATAAAAAACAAAATACAACCTACATACAGCAACAGTGTTTTGTGTTGTGTAGGCTCCTATGATGTAAGTAATGGGCATATATAGCATATACTCAACACAAAAAACAGCGGCAATTTGTTGTTGACAAAGGACAGCTGGACATAGAAAGGACCCCATTACCTTCAGTAGCTTAGGGCCTCATCAAACCTAAATCCAGCCCTGTGGATAGTTTATCACTGAACAAAGAACTGGAACTAAGTCTTGCACATCCCCATGGTATTATTATATAATACACTGCATCCACTTACAGCTGTTGCCCAAAATATTTGAGGAAGAACAATAACAGTCATTTCAACCATCTCAAAAGTGACCAAGTACTTATATAAAACATCCAAATCCATGAGACAGTCAAAAGAAAAATGTGACATGAAAGAAGCAGGTTATACATCCAACTTTTTTGTCCAAATAGTATTTGAGGAAAGATGCAGAGTTGTCTGGACAACCTCATGATTCATCTCCATTGCCATCTCTTAGAGAAATGAGCCATCTTGGCTCATTAACTCATAAACGATCCCATTTTATACAATTGTGATGACCCACTGACCTGTAGCCTAGCCACTCAGATAAAGACACAATGTAGTGATGACAGATGATTTTCATCCCATTTTCTGCCTACTTGACAGGATTTATGTAAGTATTCCTGGCCTGTTTTCCATGCTATATTTAAAGCAATTAATATTTCAATCTATCTAATAAGTCTGCATACTAAAGCACACCGGGTTTTCATATGTCCATATATTGTCAGGTAGCCAAAGATAGATACATAATTGAAAGGTGTGTGGGGAGTCTCATGTTCTCCTGATTCTTTGTGTGCAAAAATGTTGAATTAATATCCCTCTCTTCTGAATATGTATTTCTCAGAGTTCCAAATCAGGGATGTTGGTGTGTTTAGGTATTTGGGGTATGGGAGAACAGAGTGGGGAAATATGTGGTGTAGCAGCTAGATTGCTGAACTATGATCTGGGAGACGAGTTCGTCTCCGCACTTAACCATTAAACCCACTGGGTGACCTGGGACCAGGGACCGTCTCTCAGCGTAACCATCTTCACAGGATTGCAATAAGAATAAAAATAAAAGTTTCTGTGTATAGCACCATGTGCTCCTTGGAGAAAACTTGGGATATGAATGTAATAACAAATTAAAGATGAATCAATATGTGGTTCCTTGCTTTAGGGGCCTTCAGGTTAAAAAAAAGTATATAAATAAACCATAACATAATGCATACCAACTTACCCAGAGGTAAGTCCCCTTGAATTCAGTAGGACTTACTTCTGAGTGACATGTATAGGATTGGACTTTTGTGGACTAGGTTTATGCAGTGCTAGATTAACCATTAAGCAAAATAAGCATGTGCTTAGGGCATCAAGGGAAGAGGGGCACCACATAAATTTTTCATTGGCGGATTTTTAACATTAATGATCACAAAATAGCTCAGCTGAGTGTTCATTTCCTCAGTTGAAGTATGTTTAAAAATTCCCAACTGAACAACTATGCAACAAGGCAGGCTGGATTCCTTACCTCTACTAAGTATGGAAGCAGATGTGTTACATAAGATTAGCTTTGAGGATCTGATCAAAGACTTTGCAATTAGAAACAGTAGACGTTTTTTTTTTTCAAATACATATAAATAAAGTGGAAGGATTCAAAAATAAACATTATTATCAATCTTAGTGTAGGTTTTGTTTCATTTCAGGGGGGAATCATTTTGCAGTTTATTATTTCTCATATTTTGAATTAGATATATATGGGGGCACCAACATATTTTACATGCTTGTGGCCTTTAAAGTTCTTAATCCGGCCCTGGCTTTATGTATAGGATTATGTTTTTGTGGACTGACCACATAGGGTGTTATCCTCTGCACAGTTGGCACAAACACAAAGGCACACAGGGGGAGGAGAGAGAGAGAGAGAGAGAGAGAGAGAGAGAGAGAGAGAGAGAGAGAGGATGACTAAAAGGTCAGGAAATGCAGGACTATGTGACACTTCTATGCAAACCACAAATATATACAAGGTAAGTACAGTAACTATTCACAACACAGTAATGGGAGATAACCCAATCTTCCTAGGTAAAGGAGATAAAGTGTTAATTAAATGCAATTAGCCACTTCCTGATTAATAATGGGCTTTGAGGTAAGTGGTGAAGAAGCTTCATCAACTTGTTTGTTCTGCTTTCAATGGAGTCCAATAGCACCTTGGATGAGTAGAATCCAGCATTTAAATACGCAAATGGCATCAGGTACCAGAAAAGTATGTAATTATAAAGGTAAAGGGACCCCTGACCTTTAGGTCCAGTCGCAGATGACTCTGGGGTTGCAGTGCTCATCTTGCAACTGCAAAATCTGAATCACTGCAGGTACTTATTCTTCTACAAGGAAATACTTCCACATCTAACAACCACCAGTGTTGATTCTTCTTTGTGTAACTAGCTAAGACCATTGCACTATAAATTCCAACTGGAGCCAAAAGAAAATTCTTCTGCTGCTTGAAGTCATCAGACATTTTCAACTCTTCAGATGCAATTATTTTCCGATGAACAAATTACATGGATTTAGTATCCTACCACGTTTTCTAGAGTTTGCATAAAGAATGTGCTAGGCTTTGTGCATTTCTGCGTTGGTGCTGTTGGATAAAAATTGAAACTGCTGAATTAAAGTGGACACGTTATACATTATATTTTGAACTAATAAACTGGTTCTCAGATACAAAATACAAAATACACACCAAGGGTACCAGTAATAAATATGTAACCTGTACCCAACTAGGCATTTTAAGCCTAAAAAGTGAATAGACGCAACAGCAAAGCATAATAAAAAACAGCAACAAACTAAAAAACAGCGGGGCAGGGGCTGTCGCTGAACTACAACTTTCAGCATCCTTGATTATTCATAGAATCATAGAATTGCAGAGTTTGTGAGACACTAAGGATCATCTAGTCCCACCCCCTGCAATGCCAGAATCTCACCTAAAGCTGTAGTCAGGTCTGAAGGGTTCCCCATACCTGGCCAAAGGGAAAAGGAAAACCTTAGCAAAGAGACTGACCCTTAGTTTATTAGCTCACTGCTCAGTAATTGGCTGCTTTATTTCTGACCCCAATTACAAAATCTGTTGGAACCTATTGTGCTTCTGGTAAAATAACTGAGGGTGCAGCTGGGTCCATATCCTTTCTCCGTGAGTGAATGAATAAAATGGAAAGGAGATGGAAGTTCTTCTCTAGCTCAGATTGCAATCTAAGCAGGAAAAGAATTATGGGATTCGAGGTGAGCACTGGTGAAACAGCAGGGGGACTTAAGGGGTTAATTCTGTGCATTACCCAGACATGGCACCACTACTGCAGCCAGTGGCGTAGCGTGGGTTGTCAGCACCCGGGGCAAGGCAAGTAATTTGCGCCCCCTAACCCGTGGATTTGCGCCCCCTAACCCCCAGATGTTGCGCCCAGTGTGGCCGCCCCCCCTGCACCCCTCACGCTACGCCACTGACTGCAGCAAAGGGCCTGCCCCAAACATTCAGATGCAGATCATCCACCTGCACTTTCTCTGTCATTTTAAAAAACCACAAACCCACAAAAACCTTTACTCAGCAGTATTATCTGAAACTTTCCAATGCTTGGAATTAAGGAACATATTCCACTGAGGTCAGTAATAGGATTGTGTGTTTTTTTAAGACTAAGTGAGGTCTCCTTGCATAGTACACTCATGTATAACTTTTGATTCTTGCCTCCCCCAAATAAATACAATTTTGAGCAAGAAAGAATTAGTGCCCAACACACATGAGTGTATCCCCCCCCCCCCCCAAGATGAATCCTGCAATTTATAGACATGGACATCATTCATCAATGATGCTCTTTGCTTGTATTTTATAGTCAGGAATCAGTTCCTGCCTGCTGAATGTAACCCATGAAGCAGCCATAAGTGTGACATGTAATTTAGTGCAATTTATCAAACAGAGTTTGGCTGACAGTCAATTACCACCACACCGAGTTTGCCTCATAAACGGAGACTAGATCTTACATAGGTTTGATTTCTAGAATTAAACCCTTGGAGCTATAGTCAGGGAGATTTTTCAAGTTTTTCAAGTTTTGAGGCTATTTGAGGGAGATTTGTTTGCTAGAGTTTTTTATGTTTTTGACCTGCTGAATCCAAATTTGTCTGTATCTAAGCAACACACTTTAGTTTTGACCCTGAAACCAAGGATGACAGCAGCCAAGATGGTTGATGCCAATTGTTTTTCATCATAACTATGCCCTTACAGCTAAAAGTTTAACCATTTTTGATGAAATTTTGAGTGCAAGCTAATATTAGCCCTAACATTTATCCCAAACTTTGTAGAAGCCTAGGTTAAAGATTTACAAAATGGTAGCCAACTGCATTTTATTTTTGGCAGCAATGCAAAATAATTGTTAAAAGAACTATTCTTGTCATTGAGCATTAAATGATGCATCATTTCGAATATAAACCAGCTGTTTTTGACACTGCAAGGCTAAGGAAATGGAAATTTAAACATCCAAAATAGCTTGCAATAGTGCCACGTCTGAAATATATGTGCCATTTAGTGATCAGAACAACTATTAAGGATTTTAAACAACAGAAATAATTTTTGATATTACCTTACAACAACACTTCTCATTATTTGTATACCTGCTTTTATACATTGTATTAATCTTTTTGTTGTTCAGCCCAACATCTTTATATTTCCATGGCCTTTTGACAGAATCTAAACCAGCCAGAGGAAAAACTGGAATGCACATAAAGTGGGGGCCAAAATGGTGAAGACTGTACTTCACAAGAATATAATAAAAGCCTGCTGGTTCAGGCTAGCAGCCCATCTAGTCCAATATCCTGTTCTCACACCGGCCAGACGCCTGTGGGAAACCCATGGGGACACAAGTGTATCAGACACAGAGCACTGGTTTTTCCTTCAATAAAACATGTCATTCTAAACATATGAGTGCAGTACATCCCCATTGTGGATAAGCTGACTCTCCACTTTGGGGCTGTGGGACTCATAGGTCAGAGAGCTCCTTATACTACCGCCAAAAATAGTGCCCCTAGAAACAGTATGTACAAATATCTGCTACAATCCTGTGCAGAATTATGTTCAAATAAGACCGACCGGACAGATGCTTATATCTCAGTGAACATGCAAAGAACTGGGCTGAATTTTACATGAGGACTGGTCCTGTGGCATGCACAGCCCTGTCTTGCCCTGGGGACTCAGAAGGAACAGCTGGGGAAGTTGCTGCCTTGGCTTACCTAATGGCAGGGCCATCCCCAATCTCATATATATATATATATATATATATATATATGCAGGTTTTGGTGTCCTCGGGTGTCTTCCCGTGTAAAAGTTGGGGTGTCTAGGCGACGTTTCGACGAGGTCTCACTCGTCATCTTCAGGCTGGTGCTTTCGGCTTCTTGTTACTGGAACAGAGCGGGATCTCAATGTTTGAGTTCCTATAAATACTGTAGAGGGGGTGTGGTGTCTAGCCTCCAATGTTCTGGGCAGAGAGGAAGTTCCCAGGCTAGTGTGCCTTTTCTTCTTTTGTTCCTTAATTACTTGAGAGATACCTTGAGTGATTTCTTGAGTGATATCCTGAGTACCACTTAGGTGGGTCATTAGGTGTGGATTAGTTGCTAAAGTCTTTGTGTCTTGACCTCTTGAACTTTGTGAAGAGTTTTCCTGAGAAGATGGCTGTATTGCACTTAGTTGTGCTTTGGCTTGGCTTCGTGTATAGGGGCGAGCTGTGGTTTTGTGGCTTGTGTCAGCCAGATCTGTGTAGGGATTGCAGGGGGGTGCAGCATCCGGAGGTGCCACCATGGACTGGCTACTGGATGGTGTCAGTAATTCATCTGTGGAGAGGGTCTGGGTTTGGGTCTGGTGTGGTTGATTGGTGTTGGCGTTCTGTGTGCCTCTGGATCTGGTGTCAGTTTTTGTGGGGAGGGCTAATTTCCAGATGTCTGGCAAGCGGGATGTGTCGTCACGCTTGTTCATGTTGTGAGGGTGTTTCTCTATCTCGATGGCTTCCATGATTATTCTCTTGTGGTGATGTTCCGTGTTAAAGAGCAATTTGGAATCTGCAAAATTAATTTCGTGTCCTGTTTCTTTCATGTGTTGGAAAAGAGAGGAAGTTTTTTCTTCTTTTTTGACGGCATTCTTGTGTTCTGCGATACGTGCATTTATTCGTCTGTTTGTTTGTCCAATGTACGTGGCTGGGCAGACTTTGCAGGGTATTTCATAGATCCCTTGGTTTTCCAACTGGATTTTATCCTTGGGGTTTCTGAGGATATTGGCTATTTTTTGGTTGGTGCAAAAGGCTGTTTTGATATTGTGTTTATGGAGGATTTTGCTAATTTTATCTGTAGTGCCCTTGATATAAGGAAGGAGGGCCATGCCATTGTTTTCTTCTGTGTCTTGGTTTTTGGGGGGTGTTTCCTTTTGGATTAGCTTCGTAATCCTGTTTTGCTGGTATCCATTGGCAATTAACACATTTGAGAGATTCTGTAACTCAGTTGTCAAGTGGTCTTTGTCAGCCAGGCGTTTGGTTCTGGAGATGAGAGTCTTGGCTACGGAGTTTATTTGTGCAGGGTGGTGGTGTGATTGTGCATGTAAGTAGCGGTTGGTGTGTGTTTTTTTCTGGTAGATAGTGTGTCCTAGGGAGCCATCAGGTTTTTTGTAGATTAGGACGTCAAGGAAGGGAAGTTGGTTGTTGGCTTCTATTTCCATAGTGAATTGTATTTTGGGGTGTAAGTTGTTGAGATGTGTGAGGAAGCTATCCAGTTTTTCCTTCCTACGCAACTGCCGAGACAACAAATTAATTCCCACATGCTTCCAACTTAAATTCCATTCTAAAACCCCAGCCACCGAAAGGATCCTGAAACGAACTGAACTATCCCTAATCAGAAACGAACTACACAAGAAAAGATACCTACTAGACCAAACCAACAAAGATCTACTCACTCTTCACCTCAAACTCTGTAACAAAATCCACCCTGCACTCTGGGACAAATGCAAACAACTAGCCGTCTGGAGAGCTGAAACGGAGACCTCACATAAGACAGACACACACACCAACAAACTCCACAAACTAGAGAAACGCCAGAAGCCCGGCCACCCTCCACAGCAACCCATGAAACAAACAGTACATAACATATCAGACAGGATCCTCACCACAACTGAAACCAAAGTACTCTCCAAAGGTTTCAACTTTGCAGTCGCCCCGAGACGCATCCCCACGGAAAACATCATATGCGGAGTCGAAGCTAGCCTAACCAAATTCAACCCAGATGAAGCCAATAAAATCAGACTTGAAGTCACCAACATCCTCTGCTCCAGCAAACCACCCAGAAGCAATTTACACAAAGAAGAACAGAAAGCACTCACCAACCTGAGGAAAGACAACAACATAATCATTCTCCCAGCAGACAAAGGTAATGCCACAGTGGTGATGAACACATCGGACTACCAAGCAAAACTATCAAAGCTACTCCAAGATCCTGCCTACAAACCTATAAAAACAGATCCCACCACCTATCTGGAAAAAACCACCAAATCCAAAATAAAAGCCTCTCCTATCAGTGAAGAAATCCAGCTAAGAATCATCCCCAGAGAAAAATCATCCAGATGCCCCAAACTCTACGGCCTCCCCAAGATACACAAAGAAGGAACACCACTCAGACCAATAGTCAGCTCCATAGGCTCACCTCTACAAAATCTCGCTAAATTTCTCGCCAAGCAACTTCAGCCCTATGCAGAATCCATCTCTTCACACGTACCAAACTCCTTCCAGTTCATAGAAACAATAAAGAAGCAAAACCTACATCCTAATGACCTACTTGTGAGCTTCGATGTTGTATCTCTCTTCACACAAGTGCCCATTAATGAAGCCTTGACAGCTATTCAAAACAAATACAATCCCCCCGAATACATCTTGGACCTGACCAACCACTGCCTAACCAACACGTACTTCATCCACAATGGACAAAGATACAAACAGATAGAAGGAGCACCTATGGGATCACCCCTCTCACCGGTCATCGCAAACCTGTACATGGAACACTTTGAAACCAATGCTTTAGACAAGTCAGAACACAAACCCAAACTTTGGCTCAGATATGTTGACGACACCTTTGTAATTTGGCCACACGGGAAGGAAAAACTGGATAGCTTCCTCACACATCTCAACAACTTACACCCCAAAATACAATTCACTATGGAAATAGAAGCCAACAACCAACTTCCCTTCCTTGACGTCCTAATCTACAAAAAACCTGATGGCTCCCTAGGACACACTATCTACCAGAAAAAAACACACACCAACCGCTACTTACATGCACAATCACACCACCACCCTGCACAAATAAACTCCGTAGCCAAGACTCTCATCTCCAGAACCAAACGCCTGGCTGACAAAGACCACTTGACAACTGAGTTACAGAATCTCTCAAATGTGTTAATTGCCAATGGATACCAGCAAAACAGGATTACGAAGCTAATCCAAAAGGAAACACCCCCCAAAAACCAAGACACAGAAGAAAACAATGGCATGGCCCTCCTTCCTTATATCAAGGGCACTACAGATAAAATTAGCAAAATCCTCCATAAACACAATATCAAAACAGCCTTTTGCACCAACCAAAAAATAGCCAATATCCTCAGAAACCCCAAGGATAAAATCCAGTTGGAAAACCAAGGGATCTATGAAATACCCTGCAAAGTCTGCCCAGCCACGTACATTGGACAAACAAACAGACGAATAAATGCACGTATCGCAGAACACAAGAATGCCGTCAAAAAAGAAGAAAAAACTTCCTCTCTTTTCCAACACATGAAAGAAACAGGACACGAAATTAATTTTGCAGATTCCAAATTGCTCTTTAACACGGAACATCACCACAAGAGAATAATCATGGAAGCCATCGAGATAGAGAAACACCCTCACAACATGAACAAGCGTGACGACACATCCCGCTTGCCAGACATCTGGAAATTAGCCCTCCCCACAAAAACTGACACCAGATCCAGAGGCACACAGAACGCCAACACCAATCAACCACACCAGACCCAAACCCAGACCCTCTCCACAGATGAATTACTGACACCATCCAGTAGCCAGTCCATGGTGGCACCTCCGGATGCTGCACCCCCCTGCAATCCCTACACAGATCTGGCTGACACAAGCCACAAAACCACAGCTCGCCCCTATACACGAAGCCAAGCCAAAGCACAACTAAGTGCAATACAGCCATCTTCTCAGGAAAACTCTTCACAAAGTTCAAGAGGTCAAGACACAAAGACTTTAGCAACTAATCCACACCTAATGACCCACCTAAGTGGTACTCAGGATATCACTCAAGAAATCACTCAAGGTATCTCTCAAGTAATTAAGGAACAAAAGAAGAAAAGGCACACTAGCCTGGGAACTTCCTCTCTGCCCAGAACATTGGAGGCTAGACACCACACCCCCTCTACAGTATTTATAGGAACTCAAACATTGAGATCCCGCTCTGTTCCAGTAACAAGAAGCCGAAAGCACCAGCCTGAAGATGACGAGTGAGACCTCGTCGAAACGTCGCCTAGACACCCCAACTTTTACACGGGAAGACACCCGAGGACACCAAAACCTGCATTCCTGTACCCGTGAAAATCTACGAAAGCATATATATATATATATATATATATATATATATAATCTTGCAGTACAAGAATATAATAAGCACATTTTCCTCATTGCCATTTTTAAAAACAACTGAATCATTCCAGCAATCGTTTCCCAGTTACAAAATGTACCTCATTATTTTAAACTGATAAATAATCAAGTTTGCACATAGTCAATGCAGGATTTTAAATTGCTCATGAAATGAATTAAATCAAGTGCATTATTATTTTTAATAAGGGAACTGTTGAAAGCTGTTCACTTTACTAAGGTCTCTCCTTTATTAAATTCTGTTTTGTTTTTCATTGGAAGGCAAAGAAACCTGCCCTGAACTTTACAGTTATAGATGGTACCCTTCCCTCTCATTACTGGGGATGATGAGCAATTTTCAATCCTTGAAAACAAGAAGAATCAATATAAAGCTCCAGTAAACAGAAAGCCGCTTTGTAGGCACTTTGTAGGCTATGTTGGTGTTTTTGTCTTCATTTCCGTGGATGGAAATCTTGTACATAACTTGTTTTATTTATTTATTTGATGCAGCAATGGCTGATGCCCATGCAGGAATGGCAGAATGGAGGCCCAGGAGACAGACAAGGAGTCAGTGAATCCGCAGCCAATGACAGGCCGAGCCAATTCATTCTGGTTTTGCCCCCATCTGCCTCCCTATTGAGTTCTGCAAAGGAGGGGAAAGCAGACAGCCAGTGCCATACCCTGAACTGGTTTTACGAAAGCAGGCAGGTGGGGGATGGCTGAGGGCAGGCTACGGTTGGTGGGACAGCACCCCATTCATCATAATGGACCAGACTGCACTGATTTAATGGATTAAAAAACAACAACACCCAGAACTTTCAGGATCAATTATCCTCCCAAGGTGGTCAGCAAATCAATACAGTGGTACCTCGCAAGACGAATGCCTCGCAAGACGAAAGGTTTTTTTGTTTTTTGAGTTGCTTCGCAAGACGATTTTCCCTATGGGCTTGCTTCGCAAGACGAAAACATCTTGCGAGTTTGTTTCCTTTTTTCTTAAAACCGCTTGAAGAGGTGCAGTTGCGGGACTTCCGGAGGCGGCGCAAAACGGCAATGGCGGTCCTCTTTACTCAGTGAAGAGGGGCTCCGCGAAAAAGGGTCGTCCGCTGCGGCAAAGCGGAGACCCATTAAGAAAAACCACAGGCAGAGCGAGCCTGTGGCCGTGGGACTCGGCAGGCGCCAAAAGCCCCCCCCCCCCCAGAAACGAAGAAGGAGCTCCGTAAGGGGCTCCGGAACGCGAAAGGGGGAGCGGCGCTGTGAGTTCATCGCTCTTTTCGTGGATGCAAAGCCGCGCTGCTGCTGCTGATGAACGCCGACCTTTCTTCTTGAAAACATCAAAATTGGCTGCTACATACCCGTGAGTAAGGGGAGCTAAACATCGGATCAAAATTTGGGAATTTGGTTGAAATTCGGCTGAAAACGGGAGGCGAGTAACAGGAAGTCCGTCTCCCGATCTTGCTAACCAGATTAAAGCAACTGTTCAGAAGAGCGCTGAAGCGCTTAAAGGGGACTGTAAAAGTAAAACGAGGGTGTATTTGACAGACTTTATAGTGAAAAGACAAGCAGGAAACCTTTGCAAAATCTGTGGATTTTATCTCTTGGAACCTTCTTCCTAATTTTGAGCTATGTGGAGTTAAAAGGGACAACCCAGCTGTCGGGCTGTCAGTGCGCAAAAGAGAACTGTCAAACTGCTGATACTGTTATTGGAGTCTAAACTGATACATAGACTGAGACACTAACGTTTAAACATTGTTGCTGGGACCTTTCTTGACACCTTGTGGCCTTTCTTCAAGAAAAAGAAAGCCCGGGGAACCTTCCTTTTGTGCTCTGGAACTACTAAAGATTTAACACAGGGAATATAAGAACTTCAATGGCGGATAAGAGTTCTCTCCTTCCTTGAAACTTTGAAATACCCCCACCTAGAGGATTGTGGAGACATAGAGGCCTGGGAACTGTACTTTATTGTGATTCTCTGTGGTTAAATTGTTTACACTCTGGACTTGTCTGACTTATGAAACAAAAGAAAATTTGACCTTGAACAGAGGCAGGTGTGGAATGAGCGGCTCAGGGAGAACAAGAGCAGCTAAAGCTAAAGAAAAAGAAAAGAAACCAGTGCAACTTGTTCAAACAACCCTATCTCATCAACGAAGATCATCCGTCCCAACTGTGCTGACAGCACAGGAGGTGGAAGTTGAAGAGCCTGCTGCAGAAGATATGGCAACTGGAGGATCTGAAATAGTCCTGAAACAAATTTTGGAACAACTGGCAATTTTAAACCAAAAAGTGGACAATCAATCATCAAAAATTGACCAAGCTACATCCTCTATTACTAAATTATCTGAGCAAGTTTCTCAGCATACTCAGGCAATTGAAAAATTGCAAGGGGCAACAACTGAAAATTATAAACTTGCTGTGGAAGCCAGTCAAAAAGCAGAACAGGCGAACAAAAAGGTTGATGAGATTAAGGGGGAAGTAAGGCCTCTGAAAAGACAGGTAGGGGAACAACAAGCCTACCTGTCATTGGTTGAATTGAAAAGTAAGGAAAATAATCTCAGATTAAGGGCCATCCCAGAACTGGAGGAAGGAAATTTACAGGGTTTTTTAACACTTTTGTTCTCCAAATTCTGGGGGATTGAGGAAGATAAGGATTTTAAAATAGTGACGGCCTTTAGACTGGGAAAACTGATAAAGAAGGATAAGTCCAGAGACTGTTTGGTTATTCTGAGATCAAGAGAGGAAAGAGACAAGATACTAGGCCTACATTTTAAAAAATCTTTGGAGATAGAAGGTAAAAAGGCTGAAATTTACAGAGACATACCCAAACACCTTTTGGATCTTAGGACCACTTATACAGATTTGACCAAATTGTTGAGATACAACACAATCCCTTATAGGTGGGAGTTTCCGCAAGGACTATCATTTACCTACAAAGGAAGGAAAGTAAGAATTAAAACACCGGAGGACCAACAGAAGTTCTTACACGACCACGAGGAGGACCTCCAGAAAGGAGCCGCAGCTTCTTGGCCGCCACCACCACCGGGACCATCTCCAAAGCCTACACCGTCTGGATCTGGACCAGCATTACCACCTCCGGGATCGGAGGGAAACCTAGACATCCCACTGTAGACCCACCAATTAGACCAGGATGTCGCTGCAGCTTCTTAGTTGGAATATAAATGGCGGAAATTCTCCGGAAAAAAGAAGAAAAGTATTTCATATTTTGAAAAAAGAACAACTGGACATTATTTGCCTGCAAGAAACGCATGTGACAAGGCTCCACAGAAAAGTGTTAATTAATAAAAGATTAGGCCAAGAATTTATTTCTTCGGATAAAGTTAAGAAAAGAGGAGTGGTGATATATGCAAAGTAGAGCCTGTCACCGAAATTCTTATTTAAAGATGAACACGGCAGAATTTTGGCGATTGAAATTCAGACACAAGGAGAAAAATTTTTGATATTAGGAATATACGCCCCAAATGAAGGAAAATCGGAATTTTTCAGGAAGCTGCATGAGATTATGCTGGACTACCTAGACTATAACAACATCATCATGATGGGTGATATGAATGGGGTTGTGTCTGTAAATATGGATAAGTCGCAAAGTGCTAACATAACGAAAGATGGCAGACTACCTAAAACTTTTTTTGAAATGACTGACAATGTGGACTTAATTGACATATGGAGGGTTAAGAACCCCCTAGGAAAAGAAGGGACTTTCTTTTCTGAAGCTCATCTGACATGGACACGAATCGACCAAATATGGATAACTAGAGGACTGGCACCCAAGACTAGAAAGGTGGAAATCTGCCCAAAAACCTGCTCCGACCATAATGCTTTGAAAATGGAATTGAGACTAAATACAACCGGATCCTTCAGATGGAAAATGAATGACACCTTACTAACGGATGAGAAGATTGTTAAGAAGGCCCAAAAAACTTTAAAGGACTATTTTGAGATAAATTTAAATACCACTGTGGAAAAAAGAATAATCTGGGACGCAAGTAAAGCAGTTATGAGAGGGTTTCTAATACAACAAAACACGATCAAGAAAAAGCTCTGGAATGAAAAGAAGGAGAAGATATTGGGAAAAAAAGAGATGGAGAAAAAAAACTAAGATCCAGGCCCAAGTCGAAGGAAGTGCTGAGAGAAGTGAAATTTTTCCAAGCACAATATTTGAAATTGATAAATCAAGAGGTGGAATGGAGAATTAAACAAATGAAACAAAGATCTTTTGAATCAGCAAATAAGTGTGGGAAACTGCTAGCATGGCAGTTGAAAAAGAGACAAAAACTTAATACAGTTACAAATCTAGAGATTGAAGGGAGAATAGTTCAGAAACCCGAGGAAATTAGAAAGTGCTTCCAGAGATATTTCAAAGAACTTTATTCACAAGGGCCACAGAAAGATTTGGAGGTGGACCAATTTCTTAAAACCAATGGATTACAGAAAATACCTAAGGAAATGAGAACAATCCTGAATAGTAATATCACACAGCAAGAAATTGAAAGTGCCATTCAGAATCTTCAATTAGGCAAATCTCCAGGCCCTGATGGACTTACCTCCAAATACTATAAGGTTTTGAAAGACTATTTGATACAACCTTTGTTGGAGGTCTGTAACCAGATCATGGAGGGGAGGAAGACACCGGAAACGTGGAAAGAAGCTTACATCACATTGATACCTAAACTAGAAACTGAAAAGACCCAACTTAAGAACTACTGCCCCATCTCACTCCTAAATGTGGATTACAAAATTTTTGCAGACATTTTGGCAAGTAGGTTTAAAAAAGTGCTTAATGAAGTGATCCATAAGGACCAGGCTGGCTTTCTCCCTGGTAGGCATTTGTTTGGCAACACAAGAAACATCATCGATATTTTGGAACTTTTACAAACAAAGCTTAACACTAGAGCGGTGCTAATCTTTATTGATGCGGAGAAGGCCTTTGACAACATTTCCTGGATGTTTATGAAGAAAAATTTGGAAGGGATGGGAGTGGGGCGGGGGTTTGAAAATGGAATAGAAGCAATATATTCAGAACAAAAAGCGAAATTGATAGTAAACAATGTGGTGACAGAGGAGTTTAAAATTGAAAAAGGGACACGGCAGGGGTGCCCTCTATCCCCCCTATTGTTTATTTCAGTTCTGGAGGTGCTATTGAACATGATTAGAAAGGACCGGTTGGTACAGGGAATTGAGGTTGGAGTGAAACAATATAAATTGAAAGCATTTGCAGATAATTTGGTATTAACATTGCAAGAGCCAGTCCCCAGTACTAAAAGAGTGTTAGAATTAATTTCTGATTTTGGTCGGGTGGCGGGATTTAAGTTGAACAAGCAAAAAACTAAGGTTTTAGCAAAAAAATTGACAACTACAGAAACAGATGAGTTCGTGAAAGAAACAGAACTAAATGTGGTTAAAAAAGTAAAATACCTAGGGGTGTATCTGACCTCCAAAAATTTGAATTTGTTTAAAGACAACTACGAGAAATGTTGGTCAGAAATCAAAAGAGATTTGGAAACGTGGTCAAGACTGAAACTTTCCTTGTTGGGCCGAATAGCAGCTATAAAGATGAACGTATTGCCAAAAATGTTATTTTTGTTTCAGACCCTACAGATCGTGGACAAGGTGGAATGTTTTGGAAAGTGGCAGAGGGATGTTTCCAAGTTTGTTTGGCAGGGCAAAAAGCCCCGAATAAAGTTTAAAATATTAACTGACGCGAAAGAAAGAGTGGGATTTGCCCTGCCAGACTTGAGGTTATATTATGAATTTGCAGCCTTCTGCTGGTTGAAAGATTGGATCTTACTGGAAAACACTGATGTCCTAGATCTGGAAGGGTTTGACAATGCTTTTGGGTGGCATGCATATTTGTGGTATGACAAGGTTAAAGTGCACAAATTGTTTAAAAACCACATTGTTAGGAGAGCAATTTTAATGGTCTGGACAAAATATAAAGACTTATTGGAGAGTAAGACTCCGAGGTGGCTCTCACCGGTGGAGGCCAAGGCACGTAAGAGACCTAACATGGAAGCCAATTGGCCTAAATATGGGGAAATTATTGAAAAGATTGGAGACAATTGGAGGTTGCAGAGCTTGGAAAAATTAAAAAACAAAGTGCGAGATTGGTTGCATTATGCACAAATTCAAGAGGTCTTTAAAGTAGATAAGAAGGTTGGATTCCAGGTGGAAAAATCGAAACTAGAGACAGAACTGTTAGAACCAAAAAGTAAACTACTTTCGAGAATGTATAACCTGCTGCTTAAATGGAATACTCAGGATGAGACAGTCAAATCCGCTATGATAAAGTGGGCGCAGGACTTGGGGCATAACATTATGTTTGAAGACTGGGAAAGGTTATGGAACACCGGAATGAAATTTACGGCATGTAGTGCCTTGAAGGAAAACATTATGAAAATGATATACCGGTGGTACATGACCCCAGTCAAGCTTGCTAAGATATATCACCTGTCTGATAATAAATGTTGGAAATGTAAAGAGGCGGAAGGGACATTCTTTCACCTCTGGTGGACCTGCCCGAAAGTGAAGGCCTTTTGGGAAATGATTCATAATGAACTAAAAAAGGTACTTAGATTTACCTTACCTAAGAAACCAGAGGCCTTCCTCCTGGGCATGGTGGACCAGAGAGTGCTTAAGAAGGACAGATTTTTTTTTATGTACACCACTACAGCAGCAAGGATTCTGATTGCAAAACATTGGAAGACACAAGATTTACCCACACTGGAGGAATGGCAAACGCAGTTGATGGACTACATGGAACTGGCCGAAATGACTGGCAGAATCCGAGACTTGGGAGAAGAAACAATCGAGGAGGACTGGAAAAAATTTAAGGACTATCTGGAAAAACACTATAAGTTGTATGAATGTTTAAAAAATGCACCTTTTAGGAAACTCTAGCTTCAGTTATGTTAAACTAAAGAAATGGAAATTAAGGTACAGGAAGTCTGAGATAAGAATAAGGAAATAACTTTATTGTGTTTAAATGAAAATGTACATGATTCGGGTTATAATACATTTGAAATTGGGTAACATGATAAAACGAAGGATACAATAAGTAATGAAATAAGTTAACAAATTGCTGATGTTATGTTCACAGAGAATGCAGGGTTGGGAGGATGCGGGGAAGTCCAATAGATTTGAAAAAAGAACAAGAAAATTTGTAATCTTCTTATTTTACTTTTATAACATGCTCTCTATTCTTTTTTCTGTATTTTACAAACTTAATAAAAAATATTATAAAAAAAAAGAAGAGGTGCAGTTGCGACTGACAGTGCTTCGCAAGACGAAAAACCGCGCAAGACGAAAAGACTCGCGGAACGAATTAATTTCGTCTTGCGAGGCACCACTGTATGATGATTACACAAAAACAATAAAATATCAAAATAACATAGCAAATAAGTAAATAGGGCAAATAAAATGGATTATAAATTTGGCAACAGTGAAAACATTAAAACAGAAGCACTGGATAAAATAAACACACACCATCAGTCATCCCAAAGTAGAAAAAAAGCATCATTCTTAAAGCCCTGGAGGCCAACAAGGAAGAGACCAAACATGTTTTAAGCTTTAAATTATTAGATAGATGATAGATTACATAATTAAAAAGTTTACCTTCTTTATATATGCTTCACTGATGTATTTTTTGTGATCCACAATGGATGCTTCTATTTAGTTTCTGATCTGACTCATGTAGGCACTTTTAATAAAATGAGGTGATGGCATTTTTTACAGGCAAATAGCACTATGGCATCTTAGAGATGAAATGGTTTGTGAGGGTTATATACACAAAATCCTTGCATTATAACGGGGGCAAGGAAAATCAAATAAATGGCAAATGCAACGTACAAAATATGGATTGACGTTCTTTCTAATAACCAATATATGAAGACAATGCCTCACTAAACCCAGCATTCTTTGCTTCCCTGCTCTAAATGCAATATGATTTGTAAGCTTTCCTAGGAGCACAGCGTCCAAACATACCAGGATTTTAAATTTGTTTCTCAGTAATAGTCAGTGCTTATATTTGCAGAGGACCAGAGAAAGAATGGATTTCTGCTTATGTAAGTCTTCTTGGAAGTTCAGTGGAGCTTACTCCCAGGTAATTGCATATAGGATTATAGCCTCTGTGCTATATACTCAAGTTCTGCCAACTAAGGCATAGAGCACTTGACTAAAGCTCCACTGAATGACAGTAACACCTAATGCACAGCCACTATGACAGATATACCAGTGGAACATCTCAGGTTTGCCCGTGGAGATATTGTCAGATCGCGGAATGTGTCCAGGAACACAAGGAACACCTTTACACTGAGTCAGACTATTGGAACAGCCTCACATTGGTCAAAGGATTCCTGCAGTGCAGGAGTTTGGACTAGATGACCCTTGTGGTCTCTTCCAGCTCTACAATCCTATGAATGGGTACATGAATGTGTCTGAGTTAGACTATGAATGTAGTCTATCTGGTTCAGTATTATCTGTTCACACTAGCAGAAGCTCTCCAGGATTTCAGACAGGGGTCACTCTCAGCCCTACATGCAGCTGCCGAGAAGTGAACCTTGGACCTTTTATATGCAAAGCATGTCTCCCTTATGACACAGCCCCTCCCAATAAGATAGGAAAACCTAGCCCCAATAGGGCATAGCAGGCCCAAGTATCATTTCCCCTGTTAGCTGTATCAAAATAACTTGAGTAACAATTTTTTTAAAAAGCAATAAGAGGTAGTTCAGGTAATGGATGCATTCGTTTTTAAACAATTGGGTTTAGGGGAGAATGGAGCAAAGTTTCTCTTTCCTCTAGCACATCATCCATGGAGAATATTAACATCTTTAGAGCCTTTGGTTTAATCTCCAGCATTTTAATTGCCTCAAAGACTGAGGTCAGCTGTGTGCCGCAACAAGCAGCCATTTCTTTGGTGTTACAGGTTTGCGCTTGAGAGGTGACACTTTGTAAAACTCTAGTCAATGCCTAGTCAGAGGCGGCGGCGGGGGGGGGGGGGGAGAGAATCAAAGCTGGGAAATTCAGCTCACCGCCAGGTTGTTGCAATAAACACATGCTTTACATTAAAGCAATGAAGCCCAGAATCTAATGCTTCCATTGGACAATAGATGCTGGTTGCTGGTTGCAACGGAGCTTGGCTGCTGGGCTTACTATTTCAAGACCCATGGTGCATTTTTAAAGAAGTAAATGTACAAGTAATACAATCCTATGTTTACTTGGAAATAACTCCTACTGTATTGCAATAGAATTAACTCCTACAATGCTCAATTGCAGAGAAACCAAAGGGAGATGTTCCATGGCTTTCAAGTGTGTCCATGCTCTAAAATGACCTTTATAGACATCTTGCTAAGCTTATAGGAACAGAAATGGTAGCAAATGTGCCCATGCTCTTATTATGCTATCTGTGCATCCTGCCTGTTTTCCCTGCTCCCCTTTCTCAGAGTTCCCCATTCTGAGCTCTACGTCTGCATGGATCACATGATACTGAGAGATATAGCACATGCCCTGCCATCTGATCTCCTTATGTATACTGATGGTTGCATGCTGTGATTAGTTACACCATACACATCCTATCATTCCTGGTATTATAGATGGGGGTGGTTGACCCTGGGATGCCTTTTAAAAAATATAACTTAACTCCATTTGAAGACAATGGGTTGGAAAGTTCTGACCCAGACACTAGGCTTGAATCTCTAGTATCATGGGGGGGGGGCTGCTTTCTGAAGGAGCATAGATTACGATTTCACTGTGCTACCCATATCCAGCCCATGATTCCTCCATCAGCATATATTCACTGGTGTAACAGCCTCCCCCACTGCTCAGGCCACATGTCTCATTGACCCTGCTCTGTACCTTCCTTGAATGCTTTTGCCTGGAAGGAATGTGTTCTTGAACTGTAACTATGCTTCTTCCTTGCCTGGGAAATACAGAAGTGTGGGTGGGACTTGTATAGAAACATCTGTCTTTGGCATGAGTGGAATGTAGACTACCATACAAAGGTAAGATTCACATCCACTGGTCCACCCACTTTTGTCTCTTGCATGTCCATGGGAAGTTGCCCTTGACTCTAGAAGGTTCTCCACCCTTGATCTACTCCAACTGACAACAGCTTTCCAAGGGCTCAGGCAGTAGTCTTTCCCATCACCTCTCCTTTGTAGCTGGAGATGCCAGGGATTGAATTTGAGGCCTCCACCTTGCAAAATATGATGTTGTACTACCACTGAGTTATGGCCCCTCCTGTTGCTGAAAGAGACTAAGCAGAAGGAGAAAGATGTGTGTTGACTCTGGTGCCAAGAGAGAAGCCACCTGCTGGCTCATGCTAAAAAGAGTAGGGGTGGCTGACAGAAAAGCTGAGTAATTATTGACAATAAGGATTCCCCGTTTGTACCCTATCATCTTTGACAATGTGCACAGTTTTGAAATGATGGCAGGACATGAAAGTGTGGGTTGTCATCAAAGAGCTCTTCAGTCTAAAAGGTCTAGGAAGTGCTGAATTAGGTCTTGTGTTGTTCTGTTTCAAAAAGGTGTTTCTTGGCTGGTGGATCAGCTTATGGGAGCTGGGTGTGGAAAGGAAAAGGGAAGGGTTGCAGCATTTGAGGTGAAGTCACAAAATGGAGGATGTGGCTTATGTGAGGCCCAGCGGGACTCCCTTTTGCTTAGTCTACTTTCACAACAGCATGTTTCCTGCTCAGTAGGCAAAAACCAAAATAGAACAAAAACAAAACTGAGCTAAAGAACTTGATAGCTGTGCACTTTGAAACAACAGCTTCCTCCAATGATACACAGCATTGTAAACAAAGTTCTAAAGCTCCCGTAGCAAAACACCGCTGACATATTGCTATATATAATCCTGCCCATAAAATCATTCATGTGCTATTGTGCAAAGCAGTGGGCTCCTCAGCAGCTGCCTGTTTAGCAAGCTTGATGAAGAACATTCAGTATGAAAATATGGGAGGGGGACATTTAACATTGTTGAAAAGTAATTAAAAATATATTTCACCATATGCTCCTCTGCCTTTACTTCACTTCAAGAAAACAAATGCCTAGAGCATTTATTGTACCCCATCATTTTTTAAAGAGGACTAATGTTCCCACTTGGCATGGAAGACACACAGATAAAATAATCAGACCTGAAATGAATTGTGTGAAATTCATTTATCTGCATTCAAGAAGCTTCTTCTCTGCAGTCAATAAATGCAAACGGCCTCCTGTGCTCCTAAAATGTGTGGCTCTCAAAACAAGAAAGTTGGCTGCTAGTACCTTAAGCAGAATCATCAATAAAGGGCAGTATATCGTTAGGTTTATTACAGAATTGCAATAGTCATTCTTAGTAACTGTTCAATATTAGTAAGATTCCAAAGCTGCTGTGGTTTACCTAGCACATACACAGAAGAAACAACACAGTTAAAGGAAAACAACATAAAACTAAGATCTTTTGAAGCATATCTAAAAATGTAATGATTGTTTCATTGCTAATGTAGTTTATTTGTGTGCATATCTACCCTGAACTCTCCTCCCAAGGGCCATGTATTTATTTATTTGCTTATTTGAAATATTCATAAACTACACTTTCATATAAAATATCACAAGGCGGTGTACAGACTAAAAATACATTATTACAATAAAAACATCAAATACATCAGTAAGAGCTGGTTGGGAAAGGACCCCAGGTTTGAAATGCCTGTCAGAATAGCAGAGTTTTTAAAAGGAATCTATAAACAAGCAAGGGTGTCATCTGCCAAACATTTATTGGAACGGAGTTCTACTGGGCAGCACCCATACACAGAAAAGCTTTGACCAGCTAAACTTCAGCAACATTAGGGACCACCAGCAGTGTCCCTTTAGAAGACCTCAGTGACTAAGGAGGAGCATGAAGAATCAGGTGGTCTTTTAGGTATCTTGGGCTCAAGCTACTTAGATTTTTGTGAATTAAACCTGGCTTGATAACAGTTTGGTAACCAGTTACGTTAGTTCAGTAAATGAAAGTTGGGAGTCCTCAACAGAGAATTCTCATATTCTTTTCTAAGCATTGTTTCCCACAATTCTTTGGGGGGTAGCCATGAAACTATACCAAAAAAGAACTGCAGTACAAATCGGCTCCCAGAGTCTGAAGAGAAACTTGGCATCCAGGCTTTTGAATAGATAAAAATGACTTTTTCAAAACGCAAAGGGATTGAAGCAATAAAGAAAAGCTCAGTATTGTATAAGAAGCATTTAAAACAACAACAACTGTCCAAATAATGGTTGATGTGATTGTCTGGAAGAGCATGTGCTATACTAACATAAAGGTAGCCTGATGGAAATAACATCATCAATTGATACTGACAACAACAGCTGTAATTAGTGGGAATCATATATAAACACAGCTGGAGAAGAACATTCATGCTGTGTGTGAGAGGACACCATAATTTATGTAATGATCTCATTTAAATATGAGGCTTTCACCAAGCTTTTGATGGCTGCTCCCAATTATGAGCCAAGACCTCATATTACAGGACCTGGCTTGGTGCCACCCAGCTTTGGGGATGGGGGTGCCTCATGATGAATGCAGCAAGCTCTGGTTTCCTTGATAACGGAAAGGTGATAGCACTGCCCAACACTTTGTCTTGTTTGTTTTCATCTGTAGTAAATATAAGAATCTGATAACAGCAAATACAGGAAAGATACATGGAAAGAGCCATTTTCGTGAGGTTTTTTATTGTTGTTATGTGTGTGGCTATGTTGAAAACATAGGTGTCAGATACCACCTATGCTGCATCTTCATAAAATTTTCTCTTAATGTGTAGCATGCTGTGAACCTTATATTTACTTTCCACAGTTGTTCCCATAATATAAAATCAATAGTGTGTCCAACGTCCCTAGCCCAACTTATCATTGAAGACTTTACTGTTTCTTCCAATGTCTCCCACTCAAGTAATAAATTATACATTTTTTATAATATTTTGACCTTGGATCCTAATACCTCCTTTTCAAACTGTGAGTTCTGTTCTGCAAATCTGTAGAAGAAGAAGAAGAAGAGTTTGGATTTGATATCCCGCCTTTCACTCCCTTTATGGAGTCTCAAAGCGGCTAACATTCTCCTTTCCCTTCCTCCCCCACAACAAACACTCTGTGAGGTGAGTGGGGCTGAGAGACTTCAAGGAAGTGTGACTGGCCCAAGGTCACCCAGCAGCTGCAGGTGGAGGAGCGGAGACGCGAACCCGGTTCCCCAGATTACAAGACTACCGCTCTTAACCACTACACCACACTGGCTCTCTGTACTTTTTGTCTAGCTTAAATGTTGTCCTCAACTGGTAGTACTTAACCAATCTGTCACTTGATCTTTTTCACTCTCCACACTCTTTCAATTTGTAATCCTCTCCAGTAACAGCTGTCTTTTCTAGCTGCTCCAAGGGACCACTTTACAGAAGTTCGTAGGAATGAGAATTCCAAAGTAGACCACATCTTATTCACACATTAATCCAGAAGTTGTGGCTCTCACATATTGACCTCACATATCCTCAAGCATTTCGCTAGATACAAGGTCCATAGTCTACCTCCACTGCTGGAGACAGTGCCCTTCTCAACACCAGTTGCTGGAAACCTCAGAAGGTGAGGGTACTCTACTGCTCAGGTCCTGCTCACAGTCTTCCCAAGGGCAGGGCATCTAGTCTGCTGGTCTGGTTGGGTCCTTGGCCAGATCCAGCAAGGCTCTTATATTCTTAGTATCCATTAAGCTAGTCTGTTGCCCTCAGGTGTGGTGACAGACACTGCCCAGTAATCAGTGTTGAAAAAAGATTCACCTGCCAAACAGGTTGGATTCTATATGTGGTATTTAGGGGAGTAGGCACCATCTTGTCCTTAATTCCTACCAGCAAATGTATTGAGCTGTCTCTGGCCTAGGCATGTGTGAATAAACTTCCTGACATCTATAGACTTTGTTGTAACCTTCCTTCCCCACCCCAGCAACTGCCTATCAATGATAGTAAAAGGAAAACATGCAGGGATCTAGAGAAATCTCTCAATCACATCTGACATTCATTTGTTCATTTTTAAATGGACATATAATTCTTTTACGTGCAAGTTGTTAGAAGATTAATTGATGCTTGTGGAGAGATTTGAAATCCTCTAAGTGCTGTAAGACAAGATCTAACAGATTTTATTCCCATTATCCATTTGTTAATCAGGGCGCCCCTTGAGAGTCTTCTAAAGTCAGCCCGTTCCTCAAGACACTCATTATATGGGGCTGGAGGTGGCCATGAAGATCAAGAGAGGAGAGAAAGTGAATTTTAGTTTGTGAAAGACAAATGACAAAAGGGAAACTTTTGGAATATGTGTGCACAGTGAGAAGTCATGTTTAAATTGTGATGAAATTATTGGAGAAAGCAGAAAGGCATTTAAGCATTTGCTATATTCTACTTGAAAATTATTCAGTTTATTTTAATGATAATAGGTTGGGGTAACTGCATTCACAAGAGTTAGCTGTCACTCCCAAATGGAAAAGGCACAGTTCCGAGAGAAAAGTAATATTCATCTACCCTGCTCCATTTTGTGGATTCTTTTATTTTCCTTTTAGCTGTATTTAAATATTACTCCTATAAACAGACTAGGACATGGGAGACCAGGGTTCAAACCCCTGCTCAGCCATGAAGCTCACTGAGTGTCCTTGGGCCAGCCACAGTCTCTCTCAGCCTAAGATATTTCACAGGATTGTTGTGAAGATAAAATAAGGAGGGGGGGACGGACCCTGTATGCCACCTTGAACTCCTTGGAGGAAAGCTGGGATAGATATGTGATAAATAAATAAATATCTGCTATTTAACCTTTTGTGAATGCTATCAGACTCCTGGCCTCCAAACTGAAAACTAATGATTTGTTTATATTACAATATTACTCCATCAAGGATTATTCCCCAAATCTTTTAAAATGTAAGGCTGTATTGCTGATTTTGACCAAAAAAATATCCATCTTAAGCTAGCATTTTCTGTTTATTAGTGGCCAGTCAGATCAGTACCGGATTTATGTAGGGCCTCTAAATCTAGGGGGCCTCACCAGCCTGCCCTCTCCCCATTGCCGCAGTCTCCCCTCTCCCCAAATTGCAAACCCAATACTTCATGTTAGGGCAGTGGCATCATCAGTGGCGTAGCGTGAGTTGTCAGCACCCGGGGCAAGGCAAGTAATTTGCACCCCCTAACCCGTGGATTTGCGCCCCATAATCCGTGGATTTGCGCCCCCTAACCCTAACCCCCAGATGTTGCGCCCGGTGCGGCCGGCCCCCCCTGCACCCCCCACGCTACGCCACTGGGCATCATAAGAGGGGTCAGGGGGCAGTGCGTTCCATGTCTGTGGGGGTGACAAGAAGGTGCCCCGCCACAGCAGCATGAACAGACATTGTGCTGCTGCAGCTGCATGTGGAGGATCCTCTGTTCGCGGCTACAGCCGCGAACAGAGGATCCCAGCGCCAGCGGCAAACTGCTATGTACAGCGCATGTGTGGTGTCGCATGCATGTGCTGTACATAACAACGTCACACATGCGCTGTACATAGTGGTTTGCCGCCGTCACTACTCCAGCGCCATACGGATGGTCCCGGGATCCTGTGCTCGCAGCTGCAGAGGATCCTCCATTCACCGCTGCAACCATGAGCAGAGCATCCTGGCACCGTCTGTATGGCGCTGGAGCGGCGTCGGCGGCAAACCACTAAGTAAAGTGCATGTGCGGCGTCGCTAAGTACAGTGCATGCATCTGCAAGGCTGCATATGCTTGCTACGTAGTGATGCCCCGCCCCGGGTGTCACGACACCTTCATTCACCCCTGTATGAGGGCAGGACAACTTGGGCCTCTAAATCTAGGGGGCCTTACCAGCCTGCCCACTCCCCAGTGCTGCAGCCTCTCCTCTCCCAACATTGGAAACCCAAGACTTCATGCAAGGGCAGGGCAACTCAGGCCCAGCAACTATTAGACTCAGGGCTAGCCAGTGGGGCCGAATTTGAAGCAGTGGGGCCCAACTTGATTATTTTTTTTTTTTTGTAGGGCCCCAGTTCACCGCCAAAGTCTGCAAAATCTTATAGTTATATATAAAATCCATCTAGATGGCCCTGGTGCAGGGGATCCTTTAGGAGCAGCCCACAGGGCCCAATTTGGCCCAATTGCTCCAATTGCCTTAAGGTCAGCCCTGATGAGACTGTGCAGGGGTTGGACTTGACAAGCCCTGCACCTTCTAGGTCCCTGGTGTCACCATTCAGAGTACAGACTCAAGGACTTGTTATGGAAATAAAGGGGAGGCACTTATTGGAAATCAGTTTTGTCACCTCTTCCCCCCCAAACCCCGTGACAATGAGCCCAGCCACCTTTTATTCACAGTCGCATAAGCACTACACTACAGCATGGGCATAAACATGTATGTTCAACCGCTGAAATATACACCCAATATATAGCAATGGAGATTTATGTTACTGCTTTATGAATGAATGCTGTGTTTTATGAATGGACGGTTCGAATCCCTGTGATGGGGTGAGCTCCCATTGCTCTGTCCCAGCTCCTGCCAACCTAGCGGTTCAAAAGCATG
The DNA here is from genome assembly GCF_964106915.1 of Podarcis gaigeae. Lineage (NCBI taxonomy): Eukaryota > Metazoa > Chordata > Lepidosauria > Squamata > Lacertidae > Podarcis > Podarcis gaigeae. Next base: position 43,620,160 of record NC_139683.1, read on the forward strand.
CCAATGCAAGTAGATAAATAGATACTGCTGCGGCGGGAAGGTAAACGGTGTTTTCATGCGCTCTGGTTTCTGTCACGGTGTTCTGTTGCACTAGAAGTGGTTTAGTCATGCCCACCACATGACCCAGAAAGCTGTCTGTGGACAAACGTGGGTTCCCTCGGCCTGAAAGCAAGATGAGCGCCACAACCCCATAGTCACCTTTGACTGGACTTAACCGTCCAGGGATCCTTTACCTTTACCTACCAAGTTTCCAGTGAAACTACTTAAGCATGGTAATGAGTTGTGAAATGTTTAACTAACTGATAATGGTTGAACCCAACTTATTTCCCCTTAGATAACCAATGAAAGACACACCAAAACAAAGTCATCAGTTTCTGCTCATCCTTAGAGTAAACTGAAGTAGGAGTAAACTGTGATAGCAGCTAACATGAGTCATACACCAATAAACCTATTCTCTAATCCTCAGAAGTTTTCAAGAGTATTATACAGCACTGTTTTGAGGAGAAAGGACAACATTAGAATACTTTAAAAGACATTCTACTTTGTCTACCAGGCCGAATATTGGGAAGTGCTGATCTCATGTTCCAGGAATTCCAGAGCAATGGGGTGTGGGGGTGGAGTCCTATGTGATTTATGTATCCTTTGTTCTTTTCGTATCTTTTCTGTTTCTTTGACTACACACCATTTCCCACAAAGAGCTCACTGCCAAAGCATTACAAAAAAGGTTCAACAACCTGAACTCCACATGCTGCAACAAGATTCGTCTCTGACTCATGGTTTTCTTTGGAAACTCTTGAAGTATTAAGAGATATCCATAAGAAAAGCATAGACCAGACATTTAAAATTCCAGCTAGAAATACAAGGCGATAGACGTGAGCAAATGTTCCAAGAAGCCAGTTTTATTTTGGAGGTTTTCAGTGCTGAAAGAATCTTGCAGGCTTCATGGACTCCTCCACAGCCTTGCTCAAGAACTAGTGTCCCTGGAGCCATGCTGAAAAGAGAGTGAGTGATGGGGAGCCAGTAATTCCAACCTTCATTTTGTAACACTGCCTGCCACTAAGGGCTCATCCACACTTACCGTACATTTGCTCCATGTTTCTAGGCACAAGTCTGGGCTTTTCAGGTCCATGTCTGAGCATTGTTTGTTTGTTTGTTGTCCTGGCACATTCCCCAGAAAACCTATGTTTTACCACTGAATCAGAGCAAATGACAATTGGGATTTCTGCAGATTGCTGTTAGCGCCAATTCAGAAGTAAAACATGGGTTTTCCTGGGGAAAGTGCCAGGACAAAAACAAAACAGAACTTGGAAAGCCGGGACCTGAGCCTAGAAACATGGAGCAAAGGTAAATGAGCACCATGCACTCCCAGCCTTGAGAGCTGAAAACACATTGAATAAATGGACTTTTCATTTCCATTTAGGCCCTTTATTCCATTTCCCCAGTGTTTCCTCAACAGTTAATTTCTGCATTATATTTTAGCTTTCACACAGCATAAATTCACTTTTGGAAATATAGCAGAATATAGTGCAAGATTAGCACTCATTTCCATGTGATTTGCAAACTGATTTTTCCTAAGTAAGTAATGCAGAAATGAGTGCTAAACTTGTGCTATATTCTGCCATATTTCTGGGAATGGCTTTTATGTCATGTGAAAACTCAAATATAAGGTGGGAATTAACAGGGAAACGTTGTGAAGATGGAATGAAGGGCTGTCTGCAGCCTTAGTTGCAAAAGGTAATGTTTAAATCGGTCAGGCACAATGTACTCCTGAATTCTCTGGCAAGCTGCATTATTTGGTCAGCATCGCATTGCCTATGGCACAGGGACTTCATGATGCCTTGGTCTGGTTTAAATACCTACTGCTGTTTGTGATCTGAGTGCTACTTAAGGAGTTGCATTAAACTGAACCATTATTAGTCCACCCAACTCAGTATTTTCTGCAGTGACTGGCAGTGTCTAACCAGGATTTCAGACTGGATCTCTCCCTGCCCCACCAGGAGACACCAGGGCTTGAACTTGGGAACTTCTGCATGCAAAGTAGATGCTGTATCACTGAGATACGGCCCATTCCCAAGGGTCTTCCCTTGAAAGTCATTGTTTCAGAACAACTAGGATGCCTCCTTTGGAAAACCGTGCACTAATTAAGTAGTGCCTGTGTTGATGGACATTGAAATGTAATGCTAAAATGCCCTTCTAAGAACTGCGAAATGAAATGTTAACACTCAGTTGATCTTTTTGACAGCTAAAGTGAGTGGTAAAGTGTGAGCTGAGAAGTCCCTGGTTCAAATTCCCCCTCTCAAGCCATTTCTGAACCTCAAATTCAGAATGTGGGGACAAGGTAATATTAACTTTACAAATTTGTTGCAAAAGTTGATATTGTGTATATTAGGTTTATTGACATAGCTCTGATGTAGTGGTTTGAATGTGCTATGTTCACTGCAACTGCTATAGACCAGGGGCATAGTGTGGGGGGTGCAGGGGGGCCGGCCGCACCGGGCACAACATCTGGGGGTTAGGGTTAGGGGCCGCAAATCCATGGGTTAGGGGCGCAAATTACTTGCCTTGCCCCGGGTGCTGACAACCCACGCTCCGCCACTGCTATAGACAGAGTGCTTAAGTTGGAGTCTACATGACCAACAAAGTTTATGGAATCGCCACAGGGTCTATGAACCCTGCACAGGTTGCTTTCCATGTTCAGGAAAGGGAAAGGGAAAAAATCTGCCTTTTCTAAGAAATACTCTTCATGCCCCCAGGTTTGAGCCACAGTGCTGAGTCAGAAGCACAAGTAGCTGCATGTTGGAGATCCGTAACAGACATAAAACGGCAATAGTGATGCTTCAACCACTTTCTGATTGAAGAGAATGCAAGCTTTGACTCACACAGAACTCTTACCCAAGCAGAGCATTACATTTGCACTAAATATTTATTTTTAATTTGGATATAGCCCCCCCCCCTGAAATTTCCAGTTAAGTCCTAATCCACACCCTTTGCTGTTTACACCCAGGTGTCTGCATTAGCATCTTAACACCATGGAATCATCCTTAAAAACTCATTCTATTTTTTGGCAGTATACAAGCTTTTGACTCCCTTCTACTTAGCATTATTGCATTTGAGATACTTCAAAGAGAGCTTTTGAACTGTGATAGTGTCAAGAGTCTTTGTTATCATTTCAAAGGACATCCCCACTTTGTAGGGCCTAGGTAAACATCCTTTCTTTGAGGCAAACCTTTCAGCATGCAGATTGACTCCTTTCATTGCAAACTCTTATTCCTTTACCATCCACCCCCTTCTGACTGAGTACACACATTTTAATATGCAGTTGCCATAATAACACATCATTGTCCAGTTTGTATGTCATGAGAGACTATGCTTGGCAGAGAGTTGGACTCGATGGCCCTTGTGGTCTCTTCCAACTCTATGATTCTATATGCACTGTTGTGGTTTGTGTTTTGCCCCGCTCCACTAGCGCATGTATAAAACAAACCATGATCTCTGACTTAACATTATATGATCAGAAAGCCAAGAAACAGCTTTGGGTACAGACCATGATTTGTTGAGAGTGAAACAAACCATGAGCTCTGGTTCAGATGTAATGCTGAGCCAGGATTGTGATTTAATTCTTGTGTGTGTAGTGGTTAGGAGTTAAACTGCCCAGAGAGGCAGGATTACCGGAAAGCATTAGCTACAGTTTACCATGACATGTGAATGAGGCTATTCAATAAAAAGCAGAAAAGCAGCACAAGGATCCCATGTTATATGCCAGGAATTATCTACTTTTATTAATACTGATTGAGGTGACCAAACCATGGGTGCTTTTGTGGCAGGGGAAGATAAATGAGCCATCACAACAGGCTGAGTTTAAATGGTAGTGGAGAGGGAGGAGTTGAAAAAATGTGGGGAGTTTTTAAAAGGTGAGTATGATGATGTGGATTGAGATGAAAAGGTAAAGCTGGCACATTGGCATATGGGGTAGTATTCTGCTAAATTTTACTCATAGTAGATCCACTGAAATGACTAGGCCTAACTGAAGTCATTTCAGTGGGTCTATGATGAATAAAACCTAGTAGGATACCACTCCTCCTTCACAGATCACTGCCTTGTCGTGGTGAAGGGGCTTGAATAACTCAGAGAAGCTATGAGCTATGCTGTGCAGGGACACCCAGGACGGACAGGTCATAGTGGAGAATTTTCACTAAGCACGATCCACCTGGAGCAGAAACCGGCAAGCCACTCCAGTATCCCTGCCAAGAAAACTCCATGGACAGTGTTCTTGAAGGTACTAACATGAGTTTGACCAAACTGTGGGAGGCAATGGAAGACAGGAGTGCCTGGTGTGCTCTGGTCCATGGGGTCACGAAGAGTCAGACACGATTAAATGACTAAACAACAACAAGATACCACTCATGTTTCTCCTCCCCTCCCCTCCATCTTTATAATGCTTTGGACCACGTTTGATCAATTTGAGGCAAGTAAACTGGCAAGCATGGTTGTGTGTTAACTCATTCAGCAAGAGCAAAGAAAGAAGAAATCTATTTTTTTTTAAGAAAGAGGGGTGTTGTTGCCCCATGCTTTCCATTTATTTCCCTTCAAGCATCTGATCAGAGTGCAATCAAATACAGATGTGTGTGCTTGTGCTTATATATTTCTGTGTATGATAGTTAACTATATAGTTAACACATCCCAATGCTCTCACTGAGCTTTTCTTTTCCCTTAGGCAGTTTTACTCTAATCGCCCCATAAGCTTTCTCATGATATGCTCAGAAATGTAGTCAACGAGTTTCCTTTTTCCTTTAATTAGTGATCTTGTTATAATGCTATGTGGTGATCTTCCTTTTTGTTGCCTGTATTTTAAACGTAATTTCAATTTAGTTTTCTTTCTTTTTTAAGGGTTAAGCAATGTGAGGGCTTGCTTGTTGTAAAAATAGGCATTCTCTTTCTTACACTGATGCGGGGACCACAAGCTCTGTTCATAAATGCATGTGAGCTTCAGTTCAGCTAACCACACCTTTGGACTGTAAAACAATTTTACACACCTCACAGATTCTCTGGTCACAGTTATGAAGCTGTGTATGAAGTATGAAGAACAGAGTGAGCTATAGACCTAAGCACCTGAAGCAACCTCTTCTTGTACAGTAAGGTAAAGGGACCCCTGACTCTGGCCGACTCTGGGGTTGCGGCGCTCATCTCGCTTTACTGGCCCAGGGAGCCGGCGTACAGCTTCCGGGTCATGTGGCCAGCATGACTAAGCCGCTTTTGGTGGACCAGAGCAGCGCACTGAAACGCCATTTACCTTCCCGCCGGAGTGGTACCTATTTATCTACTTGCACTTTGACGTGCTTTCGAACTACTAGGTGGGCAGAAGCACGGACCGAGCAACGGGAGCTCACCCCGTCGCGGGGATTTGAACCACTGACCTTCTGATCGGCAAGTCCTAGGCTCTGTGGTTTAACCCACAGCGCCACCCTCTTGTACAGTACTGATGCATTATTTCTATTATAAAAAACTGTGATCTACAAAGCAGTTAGGCTAGAATAGTATTTAGATTCAAATGAGTTTGGGCACATTCAGTCAGTAGGGCTAAAAAATTACATCCTATTTAAATAATTCTAAAACATTTTTTTAACTCCCCTCCTTCAGTTAAGGAGATTTCACTTCAGTAGGCACTTTATTCGTTCTGGAACACATTGGCTAAGGAAGAGAGGTAATCAGACACCATAATTGGAGGTGAGGGAACAAATCCTACCTCTTGTGTGAGCTCTCCCCCACTTAATTGAAAGTCATGTTTTTCACCTTGATAACATGTGACGTTCCTAGCCGGATGATGCTTTGAGTGTTCCAAGCTGTATGGTACTTTGATCATCCTGTACAAAGCATAAGTGAGCTCACATTGGTTCACATTATTTTGTGAACTTGTGCATCTGTCATCCTCATTATCTGAATGTACAGCTTGCGCCATTGGATGGCTGATTAAAAGAATTTGTTACGCACATGATACAGTGATCAGCTGTTCCTGCTCATATCCCTAAATAACAGTGTGTTCTAATAAGTTGATAAGAATGCTTTAGTCAAGGCCAGAGAGCTCTGTGTTCTTTTTAGAACCTCTCAACAGTAGTCTAGGTTTTATGAATCGTTTTTGAAAGGCTTTCTTTTGGCAAAGATATCTGGGGCACCCACCAGATTTTGGCTTAACTGCCTTCCACATTTATTTATACACTTGCTTTCATAACATAATAATGAGTCCGTGTTGCCTTATCCATACATGGCTGATAAGTCACAACCAGGAGACCCCCTTCTGACTCCTCAAGCCAACTTGGTGACGTCCAGATGTTGTTCTTGAAAGTACTGGGACAAGAACCATAATTTCCAGAAGCCATTGGGACAGTCATGGCATTCAAGCAGTTTAATACTGTAGGGTAGATATGTTCAATAGAAGATAGTGATTAATTTGCCCAACTTGTGTTGCCCAACTTTGACATTTTAATGATTACTAGTAGAATCAACTGTTTCTGCTAGATATATCCTTCCTGTTGCTCATTATAAGAGGCTTTGCTGTTGACATAAGATAAGGTGGTTCCTGCCAATCTCCCAGAAGACCTAAAATAAAAAGTGAATTCTTGTAGTTTGGACAGCTGCCTGCTTTCATATGATTTCAGCGCGGCAAAGGGAGAGAGATCTCTCTATGCCTAAAGAGACAAATCACTTTCTTTCAGCTGCTCCTCACTCTCGCCTTCATTGGTAGAAATGACATGGCACTGCATCACTAGTCTCCTTTCTCTCATTGGCTGCCCTCGCAATTATGGCTGATTATCCTTGACCTGCACTTAATGGAGGATAGCCAGCCCAGAGCAGAGGTTAGATAGGCTGTTTTGACATCTGTTTTCCCACTAAAAACACTTTTGTCAGTGTCCATATATTTTGTCAAGGTACATATTCTCTTACAGATGAAAGAGCTTGCTTGTATTAGGAAAGCAATTCTTTCCTCATAGACATCTTGCCAGTAAATCTATTATCGCCTCTAACTGACTTCGCTCTGAGCCTACTTTCTCTTTGATGGGCAAAAACAGAGATTAAAGGAGGAAGGAACAATGATTAGCTGGGGAAGGAATGTGCTTCATTAATGAAGAAAAATGACTCAACCCTCTTCGGAAGCACACATGCAGATCTTGTTTTATGTAGAGTCCAGGGTGGGTGGGGGCTCACCCTTCTATTTAACAGGGAAACAGGTGGGCTCAGAATTGAGAGGGTCTAGAAAATGAACTCCCAGTATGGAATTCTCACTGCCCTCACTGCAAGCCAAGGCCAAACCCTTCTCCAGAATACAAGCCCGACTCATCTAAGTCCACCACTAACCTGATGTCCTCATCATTCCCTCTGCCTTTCCAAATAAAGGTACTCCTGTGAAGGGATGACAACCAGAAACGTGGGCAGGAAACGGTTTGTAGAACTCAGGCTACAAATGCACAGATGTTTCTGCTGTTTGCATGGGCTTTGCTATTTCATGGGCTTCCTGACTCATACAGCAGTTGGAAGGGACCACACAGGTCATCTAGTCCAACTGTCTTCAGTGCAGGAACCCTTTTGCATAACAACAACAAATTTTATTTATACCCCACCCTCCCCGTCCAAAGCTGAGCTCAGGGCGGCTAACACCAGTAAAATTACAATAAAAACATAATGGGGGGGGGGACCAATTTAAAATACAGGTTAAAATGCAATTTAAAATGCAGCCTCATTTTAGAAGAAGCCCATAGGCCAAAACCGTAAGGGGAGGGAAACATAAGGGTCAGACTGGATCCAAACCAAAGGCCAGGCAGAACAGCTCTATCTTGCAGGCCCTGTGGAAAGATGTCAAGTCCTGCAGGGCCTAGTCTCTTGTGACAGAGCGTTCCACCAAGTCGGGGCCAGTACTGAAAAGGCCCTGGCCCTAGTTGAGACCAATCAAACCACCTTGTGACTTGGGACCTCCAAAGTGTTGTCATTTGTGGACCTTAAGGTCCTCCGCGGGGCATACCAGGAGAGACAGTCCTGGATGAATGTGATCCCACGGCTCGAACCCACAGTCCTGAGATTAGGAGTCTCATGCTCTACCCACTGAACTCATACCTTTGTTTTCTGTGCTAGGCTATTTTTGAGGGACACTTTGCTCTGTGCTTTCTGTGTACTGCATTAGCTAACACAAATAACAGGGTTGGGATCTTAATTTGTGTGGTGGGGCAAGCCTGAATCCAGAAAGGCACCAGCAGTAAGCAAGAGCTGGGCTGCTGGGTGTGAAGTACATGCATGCACACACACACACACAAACATCCACACATATGTACTCAGTGCTCTCTTTTTTGTAAAAGATGAGGTTCCACTACTCTACTTGCTAAAAGTGCCAGCACAAAATGGCTGCCGTGGGTGGCAAAAAAGAGATGGTGGTACTCACTGAAAAAGCCCTGCTTGTACTCATGGTTAGCTTTCTGCTGCCTACATGTCATTGTCCCCAAGTCCCCAGTATGTGGGGGCAAGAGCAGCTTGGCCTGATATAAAACCTTTGAGTGCCTCAAGCAGGACAGGGGTTGCAGCACACATTCGGCCTCAGTCCCTCCATCTGCAATATGGGAGACAGTAATACTGCTTTTTCTTATCGGGTTATTAGAGAACTTTACAGCCGGATAATGCATGTGAAGTGTTTTGAGCACCTGAATGCACTAGACAAGTACTACGTATTATTATTGCTGTTGATTCCACCCATAAAGATGAAATAAATGATACAGATGCCTTTGCACGTTAAAATGTGGGCTTCCAAAGCAATTTGCTGCTGTTCTTGTGATTCACCTAAATGATTCAGAAGTATTTTAAATGTACTCTTTCATTGCCACTTTTTTACTGTTGCTCATAAGCACTCTACTTACACGTTCCTTTCATTCCTTATTATTTTTCCAGATGAAGATGTGCCTGGAGCATTTTATGCACTGATAGAATTTCTCCTCCTTTTCTTTTGCCTTGCTATTTTATTTTTTTTCAGAAAGAAAAACAGACAAGTTGATAAACTGGGTTATATAAGGACAATGCAGATGCACATTTCTATAGAAATAAATGGGTACCAACTGCTTGAAAGACTTTGAGCTCTTTCAGCTGCAAAACAACCAGAGTTTTGAGGTGCAAAGGGTCAAGTTTTGACTGCAACTCTTCTGTTTGCTTCCTCCTTGGGCTTCTTCCTCAGTAGTTATTGTGGTGTGTGCCATTGCCAGGCTGTGTTCACTCCATTTTTGGAGCTTCCAAAGGACACCATCATCTAGAGATTGTTGTCTTGCACTTTTTGTTGATTTCTCTGAATGAACTTTTCAGCACTATTCTCCCTTCTTTTCATGGACCAGGGGTTGACATGGGCATTGTCATGTCCGGAAAGTGAATCTCTCAACACACTTTCATTATAAGCTTTGTGGTGGCAACTATTTTATGGCCTCATTTATTTATTTTAACTAGTACTAAAAAACAAAACAAAAACCCTTTTCCAGCTATAAAATTATTTAATAAAAGGGGATAGTGCTATAACACCATAGTTCTATAATGTTAATAGTGCGTAAAATGGTGCTGACTAGAAAAGGTTCCCTCTCCCCCATCACTTTTATTTTTAATGAAGTATTATAGTGTTTCAGCACTAAAATACCATACTTCAAAATTTTACATTATAGCATTCTGAAGTTACAGCCCAATGCCACTACATTTTTTAGAAAAAGTATAGCTGGAAAGCATTTTATCACTAATTAAAAGATCAGTTTAACAAAACAGGGACATAAAATGGCACCCACCACAAAGCTTAGTGGGAATGTACGCTGAGCTTCAAATTGTGCCACCCAGAGCAGCTACAGTATGTTACCCCCACTGATGTGAACAGAACAAAGCACAATACCATCAATAGTGTGGAAATGCAGCAGCCGTGCTCCTTGTAGCTTACAATGGAAGAAGAGCAATTATTGATAAGCATTGGAGCTTCCCCTCTGGAAGCAGGTTTGATTGTCTCAACACTGGGAATATATATATATTTAATGTCCAAATTAAGCCAGGTTTTCCTATGAGCTCTTAATTTCAGAGTTCAGCTTTTTATAATTAAATTCCTGGAAGTTCAATAGAAGATATAGCTGAATCATGGGATGCGGGTGGCGCTGTGGTCTAAACTCTAAACCAATGAGCTTCTCGGGCTTGCCAATCAGAAGGTCAGCAGTTCAAATCCACGCGATGGGGTGAGCTCCCATTGCTCTGTCCCGGCTTCTGCCAACCTAGCAGTTCGAAAGCATACCAGCACTAGTAAATAGGTACTGCTGTGGCCGGAAAGTAAACAGCGTTTCCATGCGCTCTGGCATTCTTCATGCTGTACCATGCACCAGAAGTGGTTTAGTCATGCTGCCCACATGACCCGGATAGCTACCTGTGGACATCGCCAGCTCCCTCGGCCTGAAGCAAGTTGAGCCCCGCATTCCATAGTCACCTTTGACTGGTCTTAACCATCCAGGGGTCCTTTACCTTTACCTTTTTACCTGTAGCGGAATCATCAGCATGATCACTGAGAGGTAACCCTACAGAGTTCTGGAGGGCTTACTTCAAGGTAATCTGTAGCCTTCAGCATAAATGTGTGGTGATTTGCAGACACACACATCCCAAATTAGCACTTATGGAGGGAAATCAGGGGCTACTGTGAACAGTTTCCTAAAAGATCAGCTCAGTGTGTTACACTCAAAACAGGCAAAACTCTAGGAACAAGGGGGATCAAAAATAATACAGGAAACATGGTAATGCCTTTATAAAAGAATTGGTACACCCGCCCATTCAGTACTGTTAACAGCTGTGTTCACATTTCAAAAAAGATACACTGTAGTAGAGAAAAACTATGGATTTTTGGTTCTCTAAGATGTGGCATGAAAAAGATCAGCTCTCCTCTTCCATTAAAAAAAAAAAGACAAGTTCTTATTTTGTGCAAAGTTTTGCCTTAATTGTAAAATCGTAGTGAGATTGTGACCATTATCATTAGCAGAAAATAGTGGCAGGATTTGAAGCTCTCCAGAACTCTTCATCAGGCGAGATGCTACATAAAGTATGTATGAAGAAATGAGGGTGGGTGGGTGGGTGGGTGGGTGTTTGCATGCGTAATTCCCCTCTTCTCCCCACTCCCTGCCCCTGTTTTGTATAACATCTTTCCTGATAAAAGAGTTCTGGAAAGCTTGAAAGTTCCCACTATTTTGTAACATTTTGGTTGGTCCTTTGGTTGGTCCAACTGTGGCATTTTCTCTCTCTGATGGACCAATACAACTACTTTCGCTTTTTATGTTCCATTACTTTGTTGGGTTATTCACATTTCCATCATTTTTTGTGCATTCCAAATAATTTTTCTCTGCTTCTTTCTCACCACTGCAAATACTTTCACATTTTCTTTGGAGCTCTCCCTAACATGGATATCATTAATTACAGGTGCAATACCATGAATATGCTGCATTAGATTATTTCAGAGAGGAACTTCAAGCTTTATTTTGCCTGCAGTCCATTAGCTAAAACAGAATAATAGAACTGGGCTGTTAATTCACGCAGCATTTCTCCTGGAAGGATACATTGAATCTGGAACAAATGTAAATAACAATCTCCAAAACTAGCCCAGGCATGGAGAAGCACAGTTGACTGGCAATATGAGCTATCTTGGAATCGGCTGTGCATCCTGTCTTTGGAGGGTTACACACTCAAGTTCATGGCTTGGGGTGGTGTTGCATGCAGGGCTGCTCCTGAATGAACAAGTTGGATGGGCCTGATCCACACCTTATTCACAGCCAGACTGAATTTTTGCAACATGCTTTATGGGAGCTGTCTTTGAAGAGTTCTTGAAAATTTCAACTCAATGATTTGAATGGACATGAACCGCACAAATAATATGCCAGTTTTTGAATCAATAACATCAACATTATTTGGCTTCTGGTCCCTAAATGATCTGTGTTGAGAATATGTTAAGGCAGGGCTGAGGAGCCTTTGGCCCTCCAGATGTTGTTGGACTACAAAATCCAGTGGCATGGCCCATGGTCAGGAATGATAGGAAGTGTAGACCAACAACATCTGGAGGGCTATAGGTTTCCCATCACTGCCTTAAGGCACATGCATATACTTTTAGGCTTTTTAAAGGCACTCCTCTGAAGCCCTGTTCCAGATTCCTCCTCTGGGTATGGTGTGGAGTGGCACAAAAACTCTGGTGGGGAACTCTGTTCAAGATGAGACTGACTGCCCTACATAACCAGCAAATGAGTTTAGGTCTGTAAGATTCCTGGCTGAGTTTCTACTGATTTTTTTTCTTCAGGGACGGGGAGGTAATGCTCTTTGATTTTCGTCACAGTGGCTGAATATGATGGATAAATTGTATTTAATTTTGCTCCACTGTTTCTAATGTTTCCCTTTCTGTTGATTTTGTATTTCTTTTTTATGCCATGCTTATATATTTGAATTGGTTGCAAGCTACCTTGTAGGCATTTTGGGGACAAAAGACAGGATGGTAATCTTTTAAGCTTCAAACAATAAATAAATATACTCACAGATGAAGATGGATTGTGGAATGGTCCAAAACTGGACACCTGCATAATGTGTGGAGGCAGAATTGGTTTATTTGTAGTTGTTTGAGTTTCATAGTTCAGTGGTAGAGAACATGCTTTGTTTACATAAGGTCTCAAGTTTGATCCCTGTGTGTGACATCCAGCTTTATACTAGAATTGCCACTTGGTTGTTATTTGAAGTGCCACCCTTTATTTCAAAACCTCATGGAATTAAAGTAGTTTCCTTTCCAGACTCTGTCCCTGATCATATATTACTCGACCAATGGAGTTATCGTTGGGAAGCCAAAACGTGTGAAGACCTAGCAACATGATGGTTTGAGTGAAGGGCAGCCTACATGATTCAGATTAAGGGCTGAGCTTGTGCTGGAGAACATATTATTATTATTATTATTATTATTATTATTATTATTATTATTTCTCTTTTGTTGTTTTTGTCATATGAAACACTGCTGGAAGGCTTGGCCCAAGACATTTTGCTGCCTGAGGTAGGATGGCATCTCTTCCATCCACAGAAGCTTACCTGATTTAAGTTGAACTTTACTTTAACTCTGACAATGGGGCAGTTTCCTCCACCATACAGCTTAGGGAATGCAGTACGGGCTGCTGACACACAACTCTATCCTCCAACATAAAAGAATGGCTGAGGAGCTCAAGAGGAGGCTACTAATGGAGGCTGCTACTGTTATCTCCACAACATCTGCCACATGAGGCAGCCATCTCACTCTGCCTAATAGTATAGGCGGACCAGTCTGCAGGACACACGTTATTTGCTTCCTTGATGGCAGCTAGACTGTCAGGGTTTGATACAAACCAGTATAGTTAGTCTTACTCAAAGTCCTATTCTAAAACTAAGGATCATTATTACCCTGTACAGTGTGAGAGAAGAGAAGAAAAACAAGACTAAAGGCAGCTTAGTACATCACTTGATGAGTGGTAGCATTACAAATCTAGCTGTGAACAGCCAATATTGTGAGTCAGTGCCTCAGGGGAACACTGCTGCTTCCATGGTATTATGTGTTCTGACCAGTAGAGATTGGATTCAGAAGATCCAGTAGGAAGACTAAGCAGAGAACCATTTTAATAGCATATAATTATGACATGTTGAGGCTTAGCCTTAGGGAGGATTCAAAGGGGTCATTTCCCCCCTTCTCCATTTGGAGAAATCTGAAGTGTTTTTTAAAAGCAGAAGCCCAGAATCCATGACAGTAAGAGCAATTTAGCATTGGCAAAAATCCCTTTCCAGGAGCAAGAGATCTTGGATCACCTCCAAGGAGGGCATGTGATGTCTAGAGCTTTGAGTCTGGTGTCTATCTGCAACCTGTATTAATATAAGAGATACATGGCTGTGTGTAGTTTACCTCGAGTACTAATAAATCTGAAATTGAATTTTCTTTTTGGAGACGGTGGATTATTAATTCCCATAGTCAATTACAATAGAATTATGGAACATATGCCAAGGCATACATTCAGAATCCGCTCATTGCATTTTCAGGTCTCACACCAACGTTCCCTCATCTTGCTTGCATAGCTGCCTGAATTGTTAACAAAATACTACATGTCTGACACATAACTAATAGTTACTCTTAGTTGATTCTGTATTAAAGTATCATGGTAGTTGTTGGAGTGAGTAGGCCAAATGCAGGCAGAATGGGTCTGAGACAACATGGCTCATTGGACAAAAACAAAGTAACTTCTGGATCATGCTATGCTTTGACTCCAAAGCAAAACAAGTCCTAGGTATTTTAGTATACCACACAAAATATTGAAACAGAACTAAAATGGGAAACTCCTCACACATCCTCTGGAACCTTCTGTCAAGGGAGGCACTTCTACACCCCCACCAGAAGGCATAACAATGAAAACCTAATTGAAAATTTAGCAGAGGCCTCCTTCTAGGTTATCCAGTCCATGATATTCCTTCTATAACTGAGCTCTTAGTCCTTAGCTCCCAAAGGACTATTGATCTCCTTAGTAATACCTCACATCTAGAAGTACCCTCCCACTTGCTCTTCATTGCAAGACTCTAGTCATTAACATATAGTGTTATTTTTCTTTCAAATTTCTTAACATGTGAGGCACAGTTTGCCCACCTAGATATAATTGTTGCCGCTCCTGTGCCTCCTCATAATTTTTTTCCTGGTGCCACCACTGCATATAGGTACGCTGGACTCCTTCCTTGCCTCTTCCCTTTTTAATTGTCTTAGCCCATCCTTGCCTGCACAAAATATCATGAATTCTTTTCTTCAGTTGTTTATGCTGAGTACTTTCCTCTACCCTTTTGGCATGTGGGTGGGGGGACCACCATGTCCCTTGAGAAAGCTGCATTAGAAACAAATGTGGTGGAGAATGATCTGGGAAATTTATCTCGAACTCAGACCTGATCATCCACACCATCACTCATCTGTAGGCATTTTTGGCCACATCTTGATACATGCCTTCAAGGTATACCGGTAAGCTTCAAAAACAGTCTTACTCCAACGTTCAGACTTCTTGGCACTCCAGAATCATATCCTAAGGAGCCTTTCCTCCTAAGGAGGCTTTCCTTATACAAAGCAGGCCTTCTGGAGATGCTGTGAATGGCATCCTATCTACTCAGAAAGGCTGCCTCTGTTGTGGTGATGTTTTCACACCACAGCCAGAAGGCAGGAGGAAATAACTATGTGCTATGAAACCTAATTGAGAATATAAGAAAGACCCCTTGATGCCCTAACAAAGGCACAAGAACATCTTGTGAGAAAAGTCTAGACACCTTTTCAGAACTTCCCTGGAAAAATAGTTCAAGGACCTCATTTATAGTCATCATATTTATGTTTTATTCCATCATGATTTTAGAAGATGATTGTTCGGAGGGAGCATGTGGACTCATATATCTGTGAAATTGTCATTTTTGGTATTTTGCTGAGATTGGGCTAAGGTGCCAAGGTGTCTCATTATTTAGTCAGTCTTTTGGCACATGAAAGAGTAAAAGTGGGCACAGAGCACACTATACAGTTTTTACCATTGTGAATCAGGAAACAGCCAGGACTCCAGGGGTCTCTGTGGAAACCTCTGCTACCCTGAGATGCTTTACGTGTTTAGAAAGCTCTGGGTAATTCAAAAATTATACCTACAATGGTTAATTTGAGGGAGGAAAATGAGGAAATTACATTCAGCTGTGTGCCACATCAAACTCGAATGGGATTATAAGCAGCATAAAACTCTGAAGCAGCAGCTTGTGTTGCCTAGAGATGAAATTGTTTCAGAGTGGCTTTGGGGTAAAAAAGCCTACTCATGCCCCCTCCGTGGCTTATTGTGAAGCAACATGTTTCTCTCCTCTGTGTGGCTCTAGGTGCGAGTGCCACAGTAGAATGCCAAACTGTAAAAGCTCCAGATGGAATTTCAATTGCAGTGAACTCAGTAACAAACCTTTCAATGACTTCATGACACCAGAGTATCACCAGGCCATTGTAATGGGAGAAGCTGCCCCCTTGATAGGGTTACCATGGCACAAGTTCTCATTCAACAGCAGTAGCCTAATAACTGTGCAGACATGATGGGGGATGGGGAAGCCTCACCGTGAACAGGAGGAAACCTGTCTGTTCTTGAAAGACAGTGTATTGCTGTGTGGGAATGAATAGTCTTGCATGGTTCTTTTAGGATTTTAATTTTCTTCATAGATATATGAAGAATACACTGCATATCTATATCTATCTATCTATCTATCTATCTATCTATCTATCTATCTATCTATCATCTATCTATCTATATCTATCTATCTATCTATCTATCTATCATCTATCTATCTATCATCTATCTATCTATCTATCTATCTATCTATCTATGAGAGAGAGTAATGTACAGTATATCATCATGTAATTTATTTATTTTTTGTTTTATTATATTTTTATTGTTTCATTGTAAGCTGCTTTGAATATTTTTAGGAGGAATGTGGGGTATAAATATAATAAAATATGCCTGAATGCTCATGGGAACTAAAATGTCAAAGCAAAACTACTCCAAGTATCAGGGGTGGCCAATTTTTTACTCATTACCAGTGATGTCATGGGAACTATTTAAGAGATACTCATGGCAGTCATACACATATCTGCTGCTCTTGTGCTGGCTGCATTGCTGGGAATTATTTATTTATATAGGGGTGCATCTACTCTGGGTTCTTTGCCAGGACTCTGCCTGAGACATTTTGCTGAGACAGAGCACCAAATGGCAAACCTCTCCAAGCCAATGTGCACAGTCCTCAAGGCTGGAAAAGTTATTTTGTGCCTCGCCACCTCTGTGGCAGTAAAAAATACAAAAGCCAATGCAGTTGGCTGTCATTTCATGAATCCCAAAATCGGCTGCCTGGGACAGCTGCCTCGCTCTGTTTAGTGCTAACTTTTCTCCCTTTGCCACATTAATTGCTACAAAGCAAGCAAAAAACTAGCTGTCCCGGAAATCATGATGGGACAGAGAGAAATGAATGTGTGTACATTCACAGTGACAGTTCTACAATACTGCCTCCAGGTTTCTGGCAAATTATTGTTAGTAAACAGCCTCATGGGTAAACCACACAGTACATGCTGATAGATTTACTGCACACCCCTCAATGTTTTTGCTACTGAAAAGCAGCCTCGGGAGGCTGCAGTTTTGAGTGGAGAAGGGAGAGGAGATTAACCTGTTCCAGATGATCAGTGTTCCACTCAAAATTGCCTCTCAAGCTGCTTTCTCCCCACAGAGTGACAGTGGGTACCCATCTCCTTTCCCCTGAGCTGAAAACAGAGGGAAATGGTCAACAGGTAAAGGATTATGCACCCCACCCTCTTGCTGCTCTGACATTTAAAGCGCTTGCTTTCTTGGTCTACTTTTCATAAAATAAAAACAATAATGGGACTTTGTTCCACTTCTTTGTATATAGTCCAAACAATGAAACTGTCAACATATAGGAAATCTATGAATTTAATCATCAAACTACTTCCTCCAACGCTGTCTACATAATAATTGTAATTTTGAATTCTCCATCTTGGCTGCCTAAGGTGCTACAAGATTCTGTTGTTCTTGTGGTTTGCTTGGAGCACAGTACACCACTCTCTATTGTCCATTCTGATATCCAATACTTGAACTTTTAGCCATTCCAAAATATTAGGAGGGATGCCTCAAGCATCCTGTTTAGCAAATATCCATAGAAAGCAGCTTACTGATTTTAGACCTTTGGAGCACACATATTTTACCAGTGCTTCTATGCTACAAACATTGCTGGTTCTTTCATGTGTGTTTTTTAAATTCTGAACTAGAAATGTCCATGTATGGCATTGAATTTAGTTCTTGTAAACTTGGTAGGCAGGAACATATTATCCCACGCATTTTTAAGGAATGTGTAATTCACACTTTGCAATATGAATTATTTGTATTTGTCAACATGATTGCCTTTAGGTGGGAGGGAACTATGTGCCTACTATCTACATTGTTTCCTGGAGATCTTCTTAGCATTTTCTGGTGGAACAATAGGAAATCAAAGGGTGCAAAGACATTTTCCTAAGCACTGTTGACTTAGTCTACTCCTTAATTTCCTAACTTGTTTGCAGCAGGAAACAGCAGGAAGAGAAGGAAGGGAAACAGTATCTTCTTTAGATCCTTGAAAGGACAATTCCTTATAAAAGATAACAAGTTTGTTTCCGTTAATCAGCAAGACATTCTGTGTTTGTTAGTGGTTGTGTTTTGTCTTACATACAACAGATACTGTCTGCATCAATCAGAGTTCCCTTGCTGTGCACGATATTAATTTGTCAGGCTACTCACATTTTTCTTTGTATGTCAGTCATCTAGACCATGACTGTAAGGAGAGCTTTTTGAGATGATTTAGCAGCTGAAATTATCTTGCTGAAAAAGCAGGAATGAAATCTTCCATACAACCACAGGTGAGCATTTGTTTGTGGATACCAAACAACTGATTGTTCAAAGCTCAAATTGTTTCAATACATGTGAGATTTATATGAATATCATACAGCCCAAGCCCTACCCAAAGGAAAGCTCCTCTGCAAAATAACTCTCATTCACAGCACACAATAATTCCATCTATATATAATTCATGCAACTGTGTCCAGCAATGACTCCGGAGCAAAATATATGCCTCCCACACTAGAGGCTTGGTCACAGTTAAAAGGGAGAGTTTTGCTTCTTAATCAGGTTAAATAGCTCAACTTAATGGCTGAACCAAACCACATGTGGCAGGGGTAGCTAACATGGTAACCTCCAGATGTTTTTGAACTCCCAAGTCCCATCAGCACCAGACAGCACAGACAATCATCAGGGATGAAACGAGTTGCAGTTCACAACATCTGGAGGACACCATGTTGGCTGTCTCTGACATATGGGGTGGGGTGAAAAGGGAGTATCTTAACTGCAACTGATAAGGGCCTCTTCACATGTTACAAACATCCACATAGAAGAGCCATTAATACACAATATCCTGGAATACTGCTCTGATGTCCAGGGTAGACTCTGGTTGCCATGTGAATTCACACTGGGTAGCCACAGCAGTCTGCAGTTTCCCAGCATCATACACACGTAGCAACAGCAACAAAAAGTTCATCCAACACAATTTGCACAGTAATTTCTACACACTAGCTGATTTTTAAACATATGAAGCAGCCCTATAATTCAGGCAAAATCTTAACCAAGCAGTAATTGGAGTGACTTTAACTCCATATCCAAGGCTGCAGGCCAAACCATTCCAAGATCCAGTGCTGTTTTCCCAGAAAAATAGGTGCCACTTCTCAACATGAAGTTGTTACAGTGAGCGCCACACTTTTCAACAACAAAAAAGGATGTGCCAGTACTGCATACCCTTAAGTACATCCTGAAAAAGGCACTGCCAAGATCTACTTTCTGATGCTTTTTCATCTTCTTCTGCAAGCTTCTATTGGTGTTGTTCTGATTATGTCATCAAAAGTACCACAAACTATATATTTATTTGTTGAGATTTCCTAGTTAAACGTTATTAGCAGTAAGATAAAGATAAGCACTGCAAGAGCTGATTGACATAACAGCTTTGTACCAGACAAGCCAATTAACATTTGATTAGCTTTGCAAATCTGCTAGAACTTACAAATAAAGCGGAAGGAGATAGAAAATAATGTGTGAGATGTGTGTGTGACTGATGTTCTGTTTCCATGTGACACCAAAGACTTTAGTGGAGTTGACTTCCTCTTATGTAACTGTTTGTGCAGACTGTGATTCTATGCAGCAGAGATGGCCTGTGGCCTTCAAGATGTTGTTGGAGTCCAAATCCCATCAGCCCTAGCCAGCATAGCCAATGGCCAGGGGTTATAGAAGTCACAGTGCAGCAACATTTAGAGGGCTCTAGCTTCCCCACCTCTGCTCTACATAGCTGCTAGGGGTCGAGTCACTTTTCACTGAACCACTTTCCTTACCACAGAAGAAGAAAAAGTAGAACATGCTTCTCCAAAAAGCCCCAAAAATATTCTCGTTAAAAGGAGTTCCTGAAACTCGAGAAAGACCAATCCAGCAAACTTTAAAGCCAGCTTTAATTTCTGATAAGAACAATCCCTCCTACCATGTTTTGTGCTGCAGATTTCAGACAAAGCTTGCTCTCAGTTTAAGAAAGCAGTCCTGCTGAGCACACTTACAAGAGCGTAGGTGCCACTGAACACAGATGGACTTCATTCTGAGTAAACGTGCCAAGGATTGGGCTGCCAATCTTTGTTTTGAAGCAAAGCTTATTTATTTTGACAAAATTATATCCATTCCCCCCAACCCTTAAAAAGAAAACCCAGATGGACAGACTGCTCCTTCTGCTTGAAGGATGATCATGTGGGATTTACAGTTTAATTGTAAGGACTTGCGGCACATCCAGCAGATAAGTGACAGAGGCGAAAGTCTTGCTGGCAGCTTGGGAGAAGTGCTGTAATGAGGCAAAACTCCCAACCTGATCTAATTTAGAGCCAAGCAGTGCTTCAGGAATGTGCAATAATTAATCTTTTTATTTATCCACTGTGAACAAAGGAAATTAAGGGCGAGAGGAATAAGATTAAAATGGGCAGACGTGTATTTCCTCTTAAGGACCCTTGTAGTTGCGTTCCTGACAGCTAAGGTTCAGAAAGACAGGACCAGATGCGAAGGAGGAGAAATCTTTACTTCGCTTTTGCAGAGCCGGGCAAGATGATCCTCAGTCTAATTGCAGAGTAAATGTCCTCTGAGCTGAATAAATGCCTGATGCACACATACTTCAAGGGACAATAGAAACAGCCTCAGACTGACTGGAGGCCTTGTAGTTACCTCCCTATGGGGGAAATGCTGTTTTTATCACTGGCACAGACTAAGACTCATTTGCCTTGGACATAACAAGAGTCCTACTCCAAAGTAGGAAGAATGTGTTGTGGCTCAATCAGTCTCACACCATACACATCTGACCTGGAAATGTTTGCTATCTACCTCCTCCAACCTTTTGCTACCTGTAAGCACCTATCTCATCTTGTCCAGCATGATCACCCCACTTGTGTTGTTTTCTGATAGCATTCATGGGGAGGCACATTCTGATAGGTCAGATACATCGGTGATTGACCAGAGCTGCCTCTGCTCAGCCCACCAGTTACAGCTGTGTAAGGAGTTGGGCTACCTGTGAAAACCTGGGAAGATGACAGACAGGTGGGGTCTTCAGGAGACTTAGGGGCTGGGAGAGAACAGAACATCTAGAACAGGCATCCCCAACCTTCGGCCCTCCAGATGTTTTGAACTACAGTTCCCATCATCCCTGACCACTGGTCCTGTTAGCTAGGGATCATGGGAGTTGTAGGCCAAAACATCTGGAGGGCCGCAGGTTGGGGATGCCTGATCTAGAACAATGAAACTGTTGTAGGAAAGGGGGTTTCTCATGTGATTCTCTCCACCCACTCCCAGCAGAAGTCTGGGAAAGGGACAAAGTTAGAGATGGATACAGGACTCTTTAATTGCATTTCGCTTTTTGTTCTTAGGGTGAACAGTACACCATCCCGATGGCAGAGGAGCCTTTCCTGACAGAATAACTGCGGACAATTAAATGACCTGCTGCTCCAAAAGGCACATTTGTATGACCTTGTCCAAGCCCTTGCTAAAGCACCAGGAATAGTTGCAGATATGCCTCCTCGAGAGCTGACGACATCTATGTAGCAGCAATACTTACAGAAAATGCTTTTTCTCACACCAGCTCTTCCCCCCCCCCCACCTAGCTGTTTCTTATTCCCATCAGCTTTTGCAAGGAAGTGTCCAGTTTTTTTCATACGCATTTACTAGAAGTGCTCAGTGATGGTGATTCCCCTAACAATTACCATGACTTTCTTCCACGCATGCCCTGTCTGGATCTGGTTTCATCCCCCAATGCTTTTTGTGGATTTATGTTATGTTTGTTCCCTGTTCCCTTCATCTTGGCATCTTGACAACGTATTGGTAAATTCCCTATTACACAACAATTAAAACCATTTTGATGAATCTGAGGCACCAGCAATGTATTCTAAGCAGCATCGAATTTAAAAATTATAGGGGGAAACTGAGCATATACAGGGTATAGGTCAGTCATGAATAAAGCCTTTGTCTCCCAGAATAGGTCTAATTGTCATTTCATAGAATCATAGAATCATAGAGTTGGAAGAGACCACAAGGGCCATCGAGTCCAACCCCCTGCCAAGCAGGAAACACCATCAGAGCACTCCTGACATATGGTTGTCAAGCCTCTGCTTAAAGACCTCCAAAGAAGGAGACTCTACCACACTCCTTGGCAGCAAATTCCACTGTCGAACAGCTCTTACTGTCAGGAAGTTCTTCCTAATGTTTAGGTGGAATCTTCTTTCTTGTAGTTTGGATCCATTACTCTGTGTCCGCTTCTCTGGAGCAGCAGAAAACAACCTTTCTCCCTCCTCTATGTGACATCCTTTTATATATTTGAACATGGCTATCATATCAGCCCTTAACCTCCTCTTCTCCAGGCTAAACATGCCCAGCTCCCTTAGCCGTTCCTCATAAGGCATCGTTTCCAGGCCTTTGACCATTTTGGTTGCCCTCCTCTAGACACGTTCCAGTTTGTCAGTGTCCTTCTTGAACTGTGGTGCCCAGAACTGGACACAGTACTCCAGGTGAGGTCTGACAGTAGCAAACGTTGTCATCCCTTTCTATGGCAGCATGTTCTGCGGTGTGTGCAGAGCTCTCTTTAAGCAGCCACTGAAATATATTATTAATAGCAGAGGGCACTGTGTGATAATAACTGGTATAATTATTATATATTGGGAAACAGACAACTGCATTTAAGTCCTATATATATTGGGGAATCCCCCCCCCATTTTGGTAATAATTAACACTATATGTTATGATTAAATTATGGTTGACAGATTTGCTTATACTGTGTAGAGCAACTGACTTTGCACCTTCTCAGATGAACTCAAAGAATAATTGGTGGGCCAGACATCCATCTTCTCACTCCACCAGTGAGTTCAGTTTCAAGAGGCCTAAAGGTCTAATGTTCACATGTTCAGGAAAGCAATGATCTTCTGAAACCATTGGCCTTTTGGAACTTAATTGCTACTTCTGAGCCTAAAAATTATACACTGGAACCTTTAGATAGCTGTAAATTACAGACTTGCTCCATCTCCTCCTCCTCCTCCTCCTCCTCCTCCTCCTCCTCCTCCTCCTCTTCTTCTTCTTCTTCTCTTCCTCCTCCTCCTCCTCCTCCACCACCACCTTCTTCTCCTTCTCCTTCTCCTCCTCTACAACAACATTGCCAGAGCTTTCTCAAAATTCTGAGATGCGTGCTGCTAACCAGCCTTCATCTTGTCCCATTCCCAAGAACTCTCACTGTTTCTCCCTCTCCAATAGTCCTCCTCTTGATTATCTCTGATCCCATCAGCTTCTTAATAACAGTTCTCCTACTGCAGCTTTTCCTTCCATGCCTATCCTCCCATCGACACACTGTCAATGTTAGATTTAAGCAATACAGAAGCAGTGACTAGCCAGGGGTAGAGATAGGATGAGATGTGGGGGGTGGGATCCTGACAGAATATGGCAGGTCATGAACAGAATTTAGTGTGTCTTGTGATAGGATGGATAGCCCCAAATCTTCACTATGCTGGATTTTCATGCCATGATGCCTGCCCAAATATGTATGAAATATGTATGAAAACTATAAGGCTGAAAATATATGCTGCACTTTTATAACACATCCTAATTGAAATTAATGAACACACAAAATTAATGAACACCTTCACCCTATAGGTAAAGGTACCCCTGCCCGTACGGGCCAGTCTTGACAGACTCTGGGGTTGTGCGCCCATCTCACTTAAGAGGCCAGGGGCCAGCGCTGTCCGGAGACACTTCCGGGTCACGTGGCCAGCGTGACAAAGCTGCATCTGGCGAGCCAGAGCTGCACACAGAAACGCCGTTTACCTTCCCGCTGGTAAGCAGTCCCTATTTATCTACTTGCACCCGGAGGTGCTTTCGAACTGCTAGGTTGGCAGGCGCTGGGACCGAGCAGCGGGAGCGCACCCCGCCGCAGGGATTCGAACCGCCGACCTTTCAATCGGCAAGTCCTAGGCACTGAGGCTTTAACCCACAGCACCACCTGCGTCCCACCTTCACCCTATACCTGGAAGTAAACCCCATTGATTGAATGGGAC
Source organism: Podarcis gaigeae (assembly GCF_964106915.1). NCBI lineage: Eukaryota > Metazoa > Chordata > Lepidosauria > Squamata > Lacertidae > Podarcis > Podarcis gaigeae. The sequence goes on from NC_139683.1 coordinate 43,644,359, forward strand.
TTACTTCCAAACTGATCAATAGTGTATATAGATGGTTCAATTCTTCCTGAAGCTCCTAGAAACAATATATGATTGTGATGATGATAATGTTAATGACAACAGATGACATGGTAACATATTCCTAGTAAATAAAACAGAGTAGTTTGAGCAGAGGCATAGGATTAATGTTGCATTCTTAAAAATAAGATAAAAAAGTGTTCATTCATGAGTCGGATCTTAGATGATCCCCTTTGCTGCATACACAGCAATATTTCATCTGAATGGGTCTTCCTTGCAATTTTATTGTGATCCATCTCTTGAACTGAAACTGGGCTCCAGAATATTTGTTTTATAAGAATGTGATTGTTCATTCAGATGAAACATCTGTATGACTGTGCTCCCATGGAAATAGGTCCAGAAACCATAGTGAAGTGTTATATCAGAAGTGGCACACATAATTTTGTTCTCGTTATTTGTTGCAAATGGCAACTGAAATGTTTTAGATTAAATCCTTGGACAAAGATCGTTATACTCTGACACACAGCTACATTTGTTAAATTTAGAGCATGGATTCCTCTCAGGGTATGTAAGCTGTCCTCTGGGAATGCTCCTCAATACAAGCTTGTGCTCTCTATTTTTGGAAATAATTAAACTATAGTGTAAGGAGTTATTAGACTAAATGGCGATGTAAGCCCCAAAAGCAAAATAGTTGACATTCCAATATTATGCTCTTGGTACAGTGTCACACATTATTTCTTTCAGCTCCATTAAAAATGAAATTAGATTCAATGGAAGTCTAAAAGGTAGGCCTTTGTGATGTATTAAGCAAAGGTATTTGGGTAGATTAGGAAATAAGTACTGTTTACAATTGGCTGTTTAAAAGTGTAAATCCTTACTGGCACATTGATTTTCAGAGTAAAACTGCTCAGTACTTAAAGCATAGCTCAAGCTTATCATCAGAATCAACAGTTATAAAACTGAATTTTGAATCTAATGGCGTATATAATATGAAATCTGGTTTGTTGTCGACCTTAATAGAGAACAAATGAAATACAAAAAACATAGGGAAATAAGCTACTGCTCTGACGTTAGCTACTGGGAAACTAAGTTTGCCGCTGATTGTATATCTTTCTTTAAATAAATGCTTTGCGCAACTCCCTATCCGTTGCAGCTCCTTCTCAAGGTGTTGTAAAAACCGAGAAACTGAACAACCCTAAAGCATATTTATACAGATTAAATGGTTTCTAATACTCCAAAGAGCACTTAATCTGCATGAATGTTCTTCATGTAGCTACGTGCCTCTAAAACTTGAATAAGAAGCCACAGCACTTTTGAAAGTATGCAGTATATTTTTACTTTAGCAAATCAACCAAAGGAGGAAAAAAACCAAAGAAATATTAATTGGCTTGCCAAACAATTCAAGATCCAACTATTCAGAGGAACACCACCTTTGCCCTTTGCTCTCCATCTACCCTTGATGGACAAAGCTTTTAGGAAGCTTCAGTTCTCCCATCTTTACCTGCCAAGTCTTTAGAGGAACTAAGCTTGGAGATGTTTCTAGGAAGTGGTTCATAAATGAATAAAGAATGCCACAGCAGCCACTGCCTTCTTGGGGATCTTGGATTGGTCTGAGAATTAATGGTATGTTTTAGAAGAAAAGGGGTGATCTGGAGTGGGCTGAGCAGCAGCAGCCTGCAATGTAGACTGACAAGAGAATTCTGCAGAAACCAGATAATGTTGAATACTTGGGCACAAAGGGTGTTATCCCACATTAGTCATGATCAGGAGTCCGACCCATTGAAATAAGGGATCACCCACACTTCTGCTTCTCCCATGCCAAGAAAGCTTGCATCTGAGCAGTTTTCTGCTTGCCCTGTGATTTCTATGTGTGGGTCCAAGCGGCTTCACTCTTGTCCTGCTGCTTTCCCCTGAAAAACCCACTCTTTGGTGATAAATCAGAACAAACAGCAATTTACAGAAAACCCAATTGCCATCTTCTCCAATTCAGTGCTAAACTGCAGGTTTTCTTGGGTGGGGCAAAGCAGCTGGGTCAAACAGAAGTGTGGCTGGGCCCTAAATGGACTTGAGTTGCTTTTATCTAAAAGCCAAGACAGATGTGATGTGGAAGATCAGTCACTCAATCTCCTAATGTAAGAAAAAGGCTAGGGAAGGCGATGTTTAATCCTTCCCCAATGTCATTTCTCCAACTGAAATTGCCACCCACCTTGAAGCTGCTGGAGGGCAGGGGAGATAGGTACCATATCATTTCTGATTTTTATTTTATTTTTACTCATGGGGCCAAATGGCAGCTTTTGAGATAACAATAGTAATAGGAGGGGCATAAAGACTTACACACACTCTTTCCTAGCATCACTCTCCAGAGCCAATGGGATTTCCTTCCCCACTGATGCTTTTAATATCGGAAGGTCCCATCACATATCTTCTATGTCACATGTCCAATGTACAACATAGTTACCAATGGGAACAAAAATATATTCCAGGAGCATCACCCTCAGTATTCCTACCTTTCCCTTCAAGTAGCTCAAAGTGGTCACATGGTTCTCCCTCTACTCATTTTATCCTCATAACAACCCCATGAGGTGGGTTAGGATGAGAGAGAGTGGCTGGCCAAAGTTCATCCAGTGAGGTCATGGCTGAATGGGGACTAGAACTCCAGCCTGCCAGGTCTTAGCCTAACATTCTGACTGCTGCACCACTCCGTTTCATCACCGGGTCTACATGGAGCACATCTGCTTCTGTGTCACCTCCCAGCAACCCATCTTTATTGATTGTCAGTGTAGCTTACACAGAGAAATAAGATGTGATAGCCGGTTACCTCTCATTAACCAACTGTGGACGTAATAAAATAGACATGCCATTTAAGTACCATATATTTTCTTCTTCCAACATTCAAAGGCAGTATTGGCAGAATGCAAAGGTGAGCAGAAGAATGGAGAAGAGGCTATACAGACTTTTCTCCTATAGTTGTTTCCCCCTCAAAAGTGTCCTCCAAGATGCTGTAGTTGGCCTGAGGCGAAAAACAGAACACAAAAGCAGCTTTCAGTTGATTATGGACAGGGAAATGACCAGAGGGAGAAAGGACCTGTCTCCATCACCATTCTTCCATGCAAACTCACAGCCACCGAGCACTGATATTGGAAGAAAGACATACACAAATTACAGGACAATTCTGGTTTCTCCCTGAGTTTATATGCTAACTGTGCATTCAGGATTATCAGTCCAATATTAATATTATTAGTATCAATGTTACTCATCCTTTACCCTAACGCCCCAGGGCAGATTACAACAATAAAACAGTTTAAAACAATTTTCAATCACAAGACTAAGATGGGTCCTAAAAATGTACCCCACAAGTGTTAAAAGCCAGGGTAAAGAGGTTGCTCTTCAGAATTCAGTGGAAGCTGTATAAAGCGTGGGCCAGTTTGTTCACAAGCTTATTTAGCTCAGCCAAAAGACTAGAAAGAGGGGTTCGTCTTACAATGCTTTTACTGGTGTCTGAATGAATGGGTCTCATGAATCAATAATTTAACAGAGCTGGGGCAGGTGGCGGCGGTGCCGGAGAATGGAAGGTACAGCAAACATTTCACTACTTCTTTGCTGCTAACAGTCTGCAAAGCCAGGGAGGAAATAAAGCGGGGGAGAATAAAGTGCATAATACCAGTGTTTAAGAGTGAGATTGGATGTATGCAAACTCTCTATAGGTGACTCGTGTTGCTATGGCAGAAGCACTTGAAAGCCTAATGAAATACGGCAGAATCCATTCTGCAGATCTGCATGCAAAATTCAAAATCAGCTAAAATACAAACAAAGCTCACAGTAGCTCTGCTGTGCCTCTGCAAGCTTAAGGGTGTGTGGAAACTTGATGTACGGAACAAGTGGCAAATATTGAATACAAAGTACTTTTCCAGTAGTTGGATCCCAGAGCTGAATAAATCTCTCCAGTAAGCAGTGCCCAAGGCTTAAACAGCATCTGAAATGAAAAAGATACATCTGTCAACTGGTATGTAGAACAGGAGGTAAACGACTTGCCTAAATGAGTGTAAACACGAGCAGTCCAATGCAGAGGAAGCTAAAAATTAGGTAAAGAGAAATTCTGAAGACACCAGAAGAGATGAAAGTTAACAACGATCTGAAGAAGACCCTTGTCCCCAATTTTGTTTCTTACTTTATATTGTTTAATTTTTAATAGTTCATTTGGTAGGCAAAGGTGGAAATACAGTGCACTCCTTTCATAAAGGTAAAGGTAAAGGACCCCTGGACCATTACGTTCAGTCAAAGGCGACTATGGGGTTGCAATGCTCATCTCGCTTCAGGCAAAGGGAGCTGGCGTTTGTCCACAGTACTAGCCATTGGGAGAAAACCAGATTAATAATAATACAAATAATAATAATATTTTTTATTTATACCCCACACATCTGGCTGGGTTTCCCCAGCCACTCTGGGTGGCTTCCAATAAAATATTAAAATACAGTGGTCTGTTAAACATCAAAAGCTTCCCTAAACAGGGCTGCCTTCAGATGTTTTGCATTGATAATCATGCCTAGCACATTGTACATTTGTAGCTTAATTCAGTGCAGTTAGCCAGTGATCTATGTTTTTAGTTATATGAGGGTTTTATTGTATACATAATTATTGTAAACTTTTTTAAAAAAAGTGAAATTACAGTATACAAGTATTTTATACATTTCCTCATAAATATATTCTGCATATGCTATGCTTAAGAATGCACAGATGATACAATAATACACAAAGAAAATAATAAACGTTATTAGATGCAATTTATATAAATTCAATAAATTCAGTTGGGAGATACTGACTAACATTAGTGATGCGGCAATTACAAAAAGTGAGGGTGGGACAAAAAGAGTGAGGAAGATATAAACTCCTAATTGAGTTGCTGTGCACTAGAAATTTGATAATAGTTTCCCATTTCAATAGCCAAAGAAACAAACAAAACCACAGCTACCACCCAACCCCAATATGATAGAATGCTATTTGAGTGCTATTGCTTGCTTGGAGAATTTAGTATAACCATTTGAAAATATGGGTGGGGGGTTGTTTTGTGAGTGCTTTGGGGACACATTAAACCCATAGCTTCTCAGACTCACATCCAGAGTATGTCTACTGACCACATATTACTTTTAGCTTGCAGGCTACAATGTGTTTTTCACCATACTTGGCTGCAGTTTCAAAGATTTCTTCTGCTTTACCTTCTGGTGACAATTTGGGCATGTGCCATTTTGTCTCTAACAGGTGGTGTACGTGCCTAAAGAAATAATATAGTAATAGGTAATAGGTGTAACTGGAATGGATATACCGAAAGAATACAAAAATCTATTTACGTACACAACAACAGCCACACGGACGTTGATAACCCAACACTGGAAAGTCCCAACTAAAGAAGATTGGTAACTTAAATTAATGGAATATGCTGAAATGGCTAAATTAACTGGAAGACTAAGAACTCAAGAAGACAACATATATATATATATATATATATATATGCTTTCGTAGATTTTCACGGGTACAGGAATGCAGGTTTTGGTGTCCTCGGGTGTCTTCCCGTGTAAAAGTTGGGGTGTCTAGGCGACGTTTCGACGAGGTCTCACTCGTCATCTTCAGGCTGGTGCTTTCGGCTTCTTGTTACTGGAACAGAGCGGGAACTCAAACATTGAGATCCCGCTCTGTTCCAGTAACAAGAAGCCGAAAGCACCAGCCTGAAGATGACGAGTGAGACCTCGTCGAAACGTCGCCTAGACACCCCAACTTTTACACGGGAAGACACCCGAGGACACCAAAACCTGCATATATATATATATATATATATATATATGAAAATGTTTGTTGCATGTATACAAAAGCATTGTAAAGAAGTTAATACAATACAATAGCAGGGTTTTTAAAAAAACAAACAACTTGTAATACTAAGGACAATGTTCAAAATTGGAAATAATTAAGGATAGGGAAATTATAGACATGTACAATACAAGATGGGACACGGGTGGTGTTGTGGTCTAAACCACAGAGCCTAGGGCTTGCCAATCAGAAGGTTGGCAGTTTGAATCCCCACAATGGGGTGAGCTCCAGTTGTTTGGTCCCTGCTCCTGCCAACCTAGCAGTTCGAAAGTGCTATAAAGTGCAAGTAGATAAATAGGTACCGCTCCAGCGGGAAGGTAAATGGTGTTTCCGTGTGCTGCTCTGGTTCGCCAGAAGTGGCTTAGTCATGCTGGTCATATGACCTGGAAGCTGTCTTGGACAAACGCCGACTCCCTCAGCCTGTAAAGCGAGATGAGCACCAGAACCCCAGTGTCTGTCACAACTGGACTTAACTGTCAGGGGTCCCCTTACCTTTACAATACAAGATAAGATAAAAGAACCAGGGGAGGGAATGGAGGGAAGTCAAGGGATCTGAGTAATTCCAAAATATGGATTTAATAAGGTGTCAAAATGTTTTATTTTCTATTTTTTTAATTGTATTTGTTTGTTATGGTGCATATGATGAAAATGTTTAAATGTGAAAATTAATTTTAAAACTTGATAAAGAAATAAAAATAAAGATATAATACAGTGGACCTTTTGTCACTCAGTAAGTTGCCTAATGCAGACCTCAAAATACAACTGTCATTGCCTACCCTCTTAACTGCTGCTGCTGCTGCATGCAGCACTATGGTTAACAAGCTGCCTCTCAATTCATGGACACTGACCACCTGACCAGTTTCTTGTTGAGCCTCATGTCATCGTTCTTACTATTCTTTTGCTGCCAGTTATTGGCATTCAACATCAGCAATGTGTGTTTTCTGAGCCTGTGGTGCATGAAAACGAATCAATCGGCATTTGACTGTATTCTTTTTGTATCATAGTCACTTGTTATACTACCCTATTGAAGGTGTTCTGCTCCAGATCCTCTCCGTGTGCCCTGATCTCTTGTTTGTATTTGGTTTTTGTATGAGCCGCTACAAAAGTATCACAGTTTCCACCCTGTCAGTTTGAACTCAGAAAAGGAATATTAGATTAACTGTCGAGATGTTGCAAGGGACAGAGCAGTGCAGTCGTAGTATCTGCTACCATTTTTACCACTGCTACCTCCTCCGTCCCCTGTGCAGGTGTGGAGGAAGGGGGGTGCGGTGGGTGCAGTCCGTCCCGGGTGTCAGCACTGAGGGGACATGACAAAATGCTGGGTGGCACTCACTGCGGGGCCTGCAGCATGCCAGGGCTATGCGTCTCTCCTGGGAGAGACACAGTGGCTTTGGTGCGCGCAGGCTCTGTGCTGTGCAAACGGTCCACCTACTGTCTCCCCCCCCCAACTGTAGGGCAGCTGAGTGGGAGGAGGCAGGCAGACTCCAGAGCCCCCACAGTGCGCCCCACCCCTATGGGCGGTGCACGCCGGCCCTGGGCATGCCGCCCTAGGTGCTGGAACGGCTTCCTCCACTGCTGCCCGTGTGCCCACAAAGGTCTACCAGATATACCCTGAGCAAGAGAAAGGAAAGGTGCTCTTGCAGCTCAACAGAACATCATTTCTTACCAACGAGGAGACTGGAATTACAAGTTCCACCACACCAACCAGAAAGTGACACTGTTCATGTCTATTTTTATACCTTGGCCTTGAGATGTATATTTTCAATACTCACTCCAGTTGTGATTTTAATTTGCTTTGAAGTTTTTAACATTGTATTTTACATTGCTGAGAGCTACTCTGGGATCTTGTGGCAAAGGGTGGATTGTTATTATTACTATTACTATTATTACTATTATTATTTCAGTCTGCGTTGTATTTCTGATTGTAAGAAGTACAGGATACACATTTAAGGCATGAACAACACATACTAAATTATTAAAATAATACGTAATAGATTATTCATAATGGAATTCCAGGAGAAACCTAAATCCGGTTCATAGCTGTCTCCAGTGTTGTGCATGTTTTGCAGGATGTCGACTCCACAGAGTCATTATAGAGCAGCCCATGCTCATGCGGGAAGCAGCGTTGAGCACCAAGGCCCACTGTTGTGTTTTGCTGAAATTAGATGGCGGCATCACAGATTCAGATCTGTACAAAACCACAAAGCTTCATAGGCAATGTTACTGTCCTCTATCACAGTTCAGTGGAATCAGCAAGGTTTGACTCTGAGTAGGCATAACCAGGATTCCCTGGGTAGGTGGTGAAGATAGAATTAAACTAGGTTATGTTGCCTGCTCAGGATAGAATACATCCCTCAACCTGGTAGTCCTTAGGTTGATATCGAAAAGAAACCTTAATGAGGAATGATTTCTAGTGCACCACTGTCATTTTCTTGTCACGCTGGACTCATTTTCCTAACACAATTGCCTGATTCAGGAAAGATGACTTTTCTCAACTTTGAGGAAATAAAAAGTATGTGCCACAAACTCCCTGGGCATATTAAAGCCAGGATTCTTGACAGTTATTTTCCCAGGGTTCTGCCACTTGACCTTCTACTTCCTGTAGAGGCGAAACCTTATGGGAATCTTCCACTTTGACCCAAAGTTTAATCTTTTCTGCCTGCTCCTCTTGTGCCCTTTCCAGCAGATGCTTATGTGTTATCTGTTGAACAGAGTCGGAAAGGTTGCTAACCAGCTTTCACCTTATCGTCATACCAACAATTCATTGATTCTGAGGTCTCAAAGGAATGTTGAGATCATCTAGTTTGACCTTCCATACACACAGAGCATTCAAGTCTCTCCCAGCTATTACTCTATCAAGTGCACTCACTTGTCGGGTGAATGCTTTTCCTTTACAGTGGTATTCAGCCTCTGTCTGCCTCAGTGGAAGGAGCTGGGTGGGATGGCCGTCAGCAACTTTCCAAGTTCAGCTCAACAATTCTGTCATTCATCATTTCCGTACACAAAAGCTAAGGGCACAATTCAGCCCTTGTGTAAGCTTTGTACAAGCTCTTCTACAGCCCAACACTAAATATGTTTACTTAGAAGCAAATCCCATTGAGTTCAGAATGGCTGATTTCCCAGAAAGTATTATCAGGATTGCAGTGAGACTTAACAGTTCTTAACCTGGACTGGTTCCAGTGAGATATTTCAAATTGGTATGCAAGTTGATTATTAAAAGAGAGCAAAGGTTCAGCTCAGTCTCGGTTGACTGCCATCAGCTATAAACTAGTGTCTGATTATGGTAGATGACCCTCTCAAGACTGAATATAATGTAAGATGTGAAGCAGTTTTGGCCACTCCTTCCTGACAAACTAGTCTTTGAGGAAACCACTACCCATTGAGACTGGTACATTAAATAACTCTTCCCTGCACTGTTGTGCACAGTTAAGAGTTGCTATCTTTGCAACACAGCCCACGTTTTCTTTTAACACTCATGAACGAAAGTGTATTGTTATTCAAACAGTAAAAAAAGGAAAAAAATTAAAGACTGTTCCTGCAGTAGCCATTGTGTGAGAGAGCTTTTACAAACTGTTTTCTTAATGTCAATAGCATGCATATATCAAGGACATCTCCCATTAAGAGCTCTACAGGGGTGAGATGCTTACAGCATTAGGTTTCCTAACTTTGGGAAATGCATGTAGGGAAATGGCTATAAATGTGTGTCTTTATTATGTTAGAAAGGAATTGGATGTATGAGATATGTCATTCTTGCAGTTCACATGCCTTGCGCTCATATGTGACCCCTCCAACATCACAAAGATGCATTTGTTTGCATTCGCCTTTTTCCTGGCATCGCCCAAGCATGCGTTTTCAAAATGTCAGTAAGGAAGTATAAAATTGGAAGCATTCAGCACTGTAAAGGAATTGAAAGCATTTGTAACTGCAAATGTGGGCCTCCTTTTTGATATCTATAAGCTGTTACTGCATGTAAGAACTCTGGTCCATGTCTTCAGTGCGATTCATTCCTTCATGAGACGATACAGAATTTTGAGCATGAATTGTAACATTTACTCGGTTTCCCCCTCTACAAAAAGAACAGCTAGTAAATAAAGCTGGTCAGAAATTATTCACGCCTTTTTGTTACTCCTATGTTTTCTGTAGTTCTGTACAGCCCTGTGGTTGGACAACAAATGGTTCCCGATGTAAATTTGATATTCCCCATTGCATTTGGAACTGTTGCTTGAGATCAGGCATGCCACATGACACCCTTTCCATTTCCTAACTCGATGCATTAACTCAACCTGGCTGGCACAAAATATTCAGACTGTGCTTCTGAAGCCCACTTTTCATAAACGTTATATAGCACCCAAATTGGTTGGCATGAATATTCAGGGAGGCAAACACAAATTGAGAAAGGGGTGGGAACATGACTGGAGCAAACTCATTTAAAAACATGAGCCATGACTTGCATTTTCCCAGTATTCTTCTGGCTACATATAAAATAAGTTTTATGTGAGAATTTCTTGCCAGAAATATCTTTCTCGATAGGGTATGCATTCCAGAATATATATCAAGTCCACGTCTGAAACTATGGAGCGGTGTGTGTGTGGGGGGGGGGTGTTTACAAGAAATGAAGCCAGTCATATTCTTGGTATCATTTGACTCCGCTGTGCTATCAAGTTTGGCTTCGAATGTGTTGGAAGTCTTGGTTATAGTTCCTCAGTCAGAGTTATACAGATGGGAGGAAAGGGAGAAGCCCGTGAACAGGTGGTGGCTGTAACAGAACCAGCAGGTGGTCCTTGAACAATCAGCTTCATCAAATGTATCGGACACCAGAACCAGAAAGCACAAAACCCAGCATCCTAGAAACATCTTGCAAGCTTGGATTCTGGCAGCCAGACAAGAAGCCCCCAAGGAACCTGCTGCTGGCTTCCACCAACCCTAAACTGGCCAGAGTTACGCCATCGTTTTCGCTTTGCCAAAGTGTAACTGAAAGACAAATTATCCAAAACCATCCACAAGCTCAGCATGAAACAAAGCTCTTCAGGAAAAGATACTGCTAGACTTGTCACCTCAATCAAGGCTGATTCTCACAACCATTTCAGCCAACAGCAGCCATGAGGAAATGTACTCCCAAGTCTCTTTAGCAGGCATCAGCATTTATCATCCACCACCCCTTTCACTGGTTCCAGGTTTTTTGGAGTACCTTGTGGAACCATGCCAAGTCCTCAATATTTGTTCACATTTGCCCACAAATAAGTCTCATTGAGCTTAATGACTCATGAAAGTAAAATGTTTTGAATCAGGCTACCTGTGTGAACTTGCCGATTGCATGGTCGGCGATTCGAATCCCCGTGGCGGGGTGTGCTCCCGTCCCAGCACCTGCCAACCTAGCAGTTCGAAAGCACCCCCGGGTGCAAGTAGATAAATAGGGACCACTTACCAGCGGGAAGGTAAACGGCATTCCATGTGCTGCGCTGGCTCGCCAGATGCAGCTTGTCACGCTGGCCACGTGACCCGGAAGTGTCTGTGGACAGCGCTGGCTCCTGGCCTATAGAGTGAGATGAGCGCACAACCCTAGAGTCTGGCAAGACTGGCCCGTACGGGCAGGGGTACCTTTACCTGTGTGAACAGTAGTTGGCAGTAGCAGGCCAGAGGTGGAATTCAACTAATATAAGTGGATATAAATATAAGTGGGTTTCAGAAAGCCCATTTAAAATACAATTGGGTAAAAAGCACTGCCCTGCCCCACATCCGCCCCCCCCCCAAACCCTGCCAGAAACCACAACAAAGCCGTGACAATTTTCTGCTGTTTCTCTAGGTGGGGGGAGAGAATTTTTTCACAAGTGCTGAGGGTTCTTGCTGCTTACCCTATTGAGTCTCATGAGGAAGTATGGCTGGAAGGGGTGGGGTAAATATTGCACTGCTTCCTGCTGACCAAACTTTGTGAAGAGCAACATGATGTGATATGACTGGGTATTGGGGCTTTTTTGTTTAGAGAAAATGCGAGAAAGAGGGGACATGAAAGAAGTGTATACAATTACGTATAGTACACAGAGAAAGTAGACTGAGAGACGTTTCTCTCCCTCTTTCATACTAGGACTTGGGGGCATCCAATGGAGCTGAATATTGGAAGATTTAGAGTAGGCAAAAGAAAGTACTTCCTCACACAGTGCATAGTCAAACTGTGGAGTTTCCTCCCAGAAGAGGAAGTGGTAGTCACCAACCTGGAAGGCTTGAAAAGAGGATTAATCAGATTTGTGGAGGATAAGGCTAAGTATGGCTACTAGGCATGGCGGCAATGTTCTCTCTCCACTCTCAGAAGCTCTTTCTGGGAATGACAGCTGAGGAGAGCGCTGTTGTGCTCAGGT